>NC_044987.1:118561318-119161318 GCF_008728515.1 Papio anubis
ACTGCAACCTCTGCCTCCTGGATTAAAACGATTCTCCTACCTCAGCCTCCTGAGTAGCTGGGATTACAGGTATGCATATGCACAACCATGCCTGGCTAATTTTTGTATTTTTAGTAGAGATGGGGTTTCACCATGACCAGGGTGGTCTCAAACTCCCGACCTCAGGTGATCCACCCGCCTTGGCTTCCCAAAGTGCTGGGATTACAGGTGTGAGGCACCATGCCTGGCCATGATTCTTGAATACTGGAAGAATATTTCCTCTCTTTTTCTATGCTATTCGTGGTGTAACAGCTACAGAATAATGTACTTTCATGTTTAATCTGCATTATTAATATTAATAACATTTTCTCCAGCACTTTCTGAAGTCTAGACAGTCAACAAAACAGTCAATCAGTGTTTGCCAATTTCCCTGGTATAAACAATCCCACGGTGGCCAATTGCAAGCCTCCTCCACCTCCAGGTCTGTGTTATTCAATTATATGCAACGATTCCACGCTGTGCTACCTCTTCTACCCAGTCTTCTGGGGCAGAGGATGGGCAATGCCATGCCCACCCAATTCCACCAGTGGATGAGTGCCTGGCATGGGGGATGTGCCAGCTCACTTTCCTAATGAGGAAACAGGCCAAAAGGAAAGCATTTGCCAGCGACACACGGAGAGCCATGGCAGAGCTGGGCCTGGCTTGTCAGGCTCAGGGTTTCGAGGCCTGTGAGCCCTGGCCACCAGCATCTTGCCAATCACAGATAAATGGAATCACGCAGGTGACTTGGTCTCCGCTCTGGGCTGTCCTGCATGCCTGGGCCCTGGGAACCTTTGCTTCTTTCTGTTCCTCTTCAGTGTGGGCAACAGGCCCTTCCCTGCTGAGTCTAGAGGTGGCTGGGAAGAGGGGTCATGTTGAGCCCGTTCACCTCCGCATCCCCCTCAGCACATAGGGACCAGAGGGCAAAGCAGCCTGGAGGGGGAGATTGGAATGAAGGTGAAGGGTCAGACAGTGAGAGGAGGGGAGGGAGAGGAGGAGGAGGAGGGAGAGGTAAGAAGGGATGAGGAATGCGGGCATGGGTGGGCCCTGAGGAGGGGTAGGATGGGGTGCGACGGGGGAGTGGTGCTTGCAGCAGGTGGGCAAACAACCTAAAATGAAGACCTTAGACAGAGAGGGGAAGGCGGCCCCATCCAAGGTGCACTGAGGCGTGTTCTGGCACAGGACGCCGGGGGCCTCCCGGGTTCTCACTACAGAGCTAAATACCCAGAGGGGATGGAACCTGGATTTGCGAAGATCTTTGGGGAAGGATGAAGGAGCCAGGGGCCTGGGGCGTTGGGTTGTGGCCGTGTGTGGGCAGAGATTATTCTAGTAACTCAACAGCACGATCCTACCTCAAAAACCTACATCCTGTCTGGAGAGCTGCCCGGGCACCACCTTCCCTTTCTGCCCCTCCGCCACCTTCTGTGTTAGCGGGTAGGGGGACTCTGCTGCAAAGGCAGACAGGCGTGGAAGGTGGAGTGCGTGATGGAAATAAACAGGGAACCCATCGTTTGATGGGAACTGCCCTGGGTTTTGGAGGCAGGGGAGACTTGCAGAGGAAACGAGAAGTTTGGAGGCAAGGTCAAGGTTTGATGGGGCTGGCGAGGGCCAGGCATGTGGGAGGCAGAGAGTGACATGAGGGAGGGAGCAAGTTAGAACAGCAAAGGATGCTGGGAATATCCCAAACTGTCCCTGGATGATGGAGGCTCAGAGAGGGTGCATGACTGCCCGTGTCTCCCAGCACACCCGGGGGAGCTGAGGAAAAGGCTCAGGGGCTGACAGATACAGGGACTAAGCGCAGCTAGGATAGCCCTACTGAGGGAGCCAGAGGGGCCCTGGGGAGATGCCTGGCGGGCCCGTCTCCTAGCGACTGAAGTCCCGCCGCCCCGCGGGCCCCTTGCGCTGGGCACTGCCCACCCCTGACACCGGCTGCGAGGACTTTTCACTGCTGTTCTGCATGAATAAGCGCCAGGCCTCTTGCCAATTGTCCCCCTCTTAAAAGGCAGCCCTGGCGAAAGGCCTTTTCAAGTAGGATCGCACAGTGCCACCCAGGCCGGGCGGGCATTGCTGGGGGGAGCCGGGGTCCTGCTCGACCGCCAGGGTTGGGGGGCCCACAAAGCATGGTGATGGCAGCTCCACGCACTCAGCGCCACAGCCCTGCTTACTAATCTGCAAAACTCACACTGATACCTTTGGAGCGGAGATTGAGTGAAAACGATGTCCTCAGGGAAGTGGCCTTTGAAGGTGCAGTCCTGGGTTCCTCACTACACGGATTTTTAAAGGGCTGCAAACACCCATGGGCAGCCGGGTGTATCCAGAAGCTCCAGGGCTGGAATGGAGGCTGGGATTTGGGATATGCCCAGGCTGGTGGGGAGGCTGGGGAGGGACCCAACTGGGGCAGAGTGGGGCGAGTCTTTTTGGGAGCTTGGGACAGTGGCCAGCCTCGACTGTGCATTGGACACACACCCACGTTCCCCCACACAGCTGGGCCCCAGTGGATTGCCTGGAAACTGGCCATCCTAGACCAGCAAGTGGGAAAACCAGCAAGGGGGGAGGAGCAGGAGTCAGGATCCAGGCAGGGATCCCAAGGCAGGGATCCCAGACCACAGGGGAGGAGGCAAAGAGGGGGAGCTCTGCATCCCAGCCCATCTGGCCCCATGTCCAGTCCCCCAGAACACTGGGCCCCCTCTTGGGATCTTCCAGGGTGGATGGGTGCCTCCACTGATCCCTCAACCCAAGGAAGACAGTGACCAAGGCTGGTGTCTCGGGGAGTAGGAAGTATCAGGGTCTCCTCTGGGCTGAGGGGCTCCCCCAGCCACTCCTGGAGACAGCCTGTCCCCAAAGGCTCGTTCTGTGGAAGTCAGTCCTGCCGTACGTATTGAAATTTGCAGACTTAACGCATCCAGGGATTGAGGTTGGTTTCCTCCAGTTCACGCCACTCTCCTCCTTTCGTAAATGTTTGCAATTTTCCATTGTAATTGTTAAAGGGCATTTGAATCATAGTTTCTTATAAAGCTAAGCCTTTGTCTATCCTATGGCCCAGCAAGCCCACTCCAGGGTATCTGTGCAGGAGAAATGAATGCAGACGTCCACACGGGAGCTCCGCACACACAGGAGTTCGCGGCGTCTCTATTTCTCAAACCGGACTCACCCACACACCCACCAGCAGGCAACAGCGGTAGGTCCACACAACAGAACATTGCTCAGCAGGGAAAAAGGACAAACCACAGATGGGACATTGCCGAGTCCCGAAAACACTGCGTTGAACAAAAGAAGCCAGACAGAGAATGCACCATGTGAGTCTATTTATACAAAGTTCAAAACGTGCAAAATTCATCTACGGCAATGGGAGGTATTGAGTATGCTGGCGACCGAGAGAACTTGTAGGGTTGTTGAAATCGTTCCGTTTCTTGAGCCGGGGGTGTGGGTGATGTAGGTGTAGAGACGTGGAAGAGGTCATTGAGTCGTCATGTAAGATCTGGCTGTTTTACCATATGAACATTGTAGTGAATTTTTTAAAAAATCAGTTGATTCTGATGGGAAAATGGAGAGGAAGGAAGGTGGAACGCCATCATGTGGTGTGGATGACACCGACTTGTAGGACCGGAAGAAACCAGGGTCACACAGCACAGTCCCCATCATGTGCTGGCCCTGGGCAGGTTGCTCCCCCTCTCTGTGCCTCTCTTCCTTCACTGGGCGTGGTAAGGTAAGATGAGGCCTGGGAAGCACAGGTTAGCCCATCACCACCCGGCTGGTGTTTCTACCATTTGTGATGACTGTTCTGGTTTCCCTGGGCCTCCTCCGTGTGTCCTGGCAGCGTGCGCCTCACCCTGGCTCTGTGCCTAGTGGGTTCCAGAGGCCCGCTCCGTGCTGTCAGGACCCAGCTATGGGAGACAGATGGACACGTGTCCCTCAGTAGGGATTCTGACACAGCCCAGCTCTACCATGCCCTGGCAAGGGCCTGTGGTGCAGCAGTGCAGTAGGAGACATCGTGGTCCATGCCGGACACTAATCCCTTTAAAGCGAATCTGTCCCCAGACTCCAGACACCCCTGGAGGTGACAGGGACCCTGTGTCCACAGCAGGGTGGGTAGCTGGCCCCAGGCTGCTGATCAAATCCCAGTGGAGTCACGGCTGGCGTTGGGGCTCCAAGTACTAACCTGCAGTAAGGTGGCTCCCAGGAGGGCAGGGGTACAGGCAAGGACAAGGTGTCCCAGGGTGGGAGGGCTCTGGACGGGCAGAATCAGATCCCCATCTCCTACACCGAGCCGTAGTGAGCCTCAAGGGTGCCTCCCCCATCATCGCTGAGTGCCCCTGGGGTCAATGCTAGGCGGGGAGCTGTCCTCCTTACCTCCCTCGGAAGCCTGCCGCTGGGAGGGCTGAAGGTGGCTTCATGATGGCGGGAGGTAACGTTACAACCTGTTCTGAAGAGGGGTGGGCCGGCAGGCAGGCCTGTGGTCTGATCCAAGTCAGGGAGTGGCCCGAAGGGAAGGATGGGAGGCAAAAGCAGGAGGCAGATGAGTATCCTGGAGCCAGAAAAGCCCATGCAAAGGCCCTGGGTTGGACCACAGCATGGCCCACTAGAAGACGTGAAAGAGGAGAAGGGGCTGGAGGGGCCAGAGCGCCTGGACCATGAAGGAAGCTGGATTTGAGGGTGGCAGTGGGAGCTACAGGGGTTTGCCAACCTAGGTGACCTGGCCCGATTCTCCAGGGCTGCTGCTCCAGGCTCATCCTCCCGCACTGACCCCAGCCATCGGGAAGCAGAGGCTGGCAGGCCGTCCACACTGCAGGGCCCGCCCACGGCCTCTGCCCTTCCTTGGGCCTGGGAAAGACAGAGGCTTCTGCTCCCATCCCCCAGAGGGCCAGGGAGGGCAGCGGGGTTGGGGAGGAACGCTGTGGGAAACAGCACAGTCCCGCGGGGCTCTGCCTGGGTCCTGTGGCTTCTTGCACCAGATAAAGGCTTTGCGCCTCCACAGAGCGGCAGACCCTGGGAGCTGGCGTGGAAGCGGAATCCTGCCAGTTCCCTCCCAGGTCCCCCCACCACGGGGACAGGAGCAGAGCAGTGTGGGTTACGGGTCTCTGCCAAGCAAGAGACACGGGGAACAGAGACCTGCCGCGATCACAGGGCCACGCAGGGACAGGGCTGGATTTAGGTCCAGGTCACTGGACCCCTAAGAGGGACATTTTCTGTGGGCAGCCTGGGAAAGCCAGTGGTGGGCGTGGCTGGTGGTTTAATTCATCATCACACATCTGCTCTGTCGGTCCCCTGGTTCCTGGCTGCCTGGCTCCCCCTCTAGACTCGAAACACCACTGAGAAGAAATCTTTGTCTTTTTTCTTTCTTCCTCTTTTGAGTGGGGGCTTTGCTCTGTCACCCAGGCTGGTGTGCGGTGGCACAATCACAGCTCACTGCAGCCTTGAGGCCGGGCTTCAGCGATCCTAACTCCTCAGCCTCCCAAGTAGCTGAGTCCACAGGCGTGTACCACCATGCCTGGTTAATTTTTTTTCTTTTCTGCAGAGGTGGGGTCTTGCTGTGTTGCTCGGGCTGGTCTTGAACTCCTGGGCTCAGGCAGTGGATCCTCTCCTCTCGATCTCCCAAAGTGCTGGGATCACAGATGTGAGCCACCATGCCTGGCCTTGGATCTTCATCTTCTTGACAGAGAGGAGCAAAGGCGAGGTGCTGCTAATGGAGATGGGCTGGAGTAAAGGAATCGGAGAATGCAGTGGCTGTTGGCAGCTGGCTGAGTCAGGAAAGGGCAGTCGGCCAGAGTGTGTGGGCAGGGGAGGAGGGTGGGGGTCCTGGAGTCGCCTCTTCTAGCCTCTACTACCGACAGCAAGAGGGTCCCAGGCCCCTCCCTCTTGCTGCAGACAGCAGGGCTCCAGGTGGTGAGGACCCTGCCCTCAGGAACAGAGCCATCCAGATCCGGGCCAGGTCCTGGGATGGAGCCCAGGATGGAGGCCGCCAGAGACCCCGTAGATGGGACCCAGGATTCCTGGGGAGCCTTCCATCACTTGTCCGGCATCCCTTGGCTGGGCCTGCTGACTCCTAAAGCTTTTGTGGTATTGTTCAGGGACCCCCGGTCCTTCCTCCAAGCTTGAGGCCCTGCAGTCCACCAACCTTCCCCCCACCAAGCAGAGCAACCCCTAGCCCTAAGGCTCGAGGCACAGGCTTCCTGAGTGGGCACCTCTGTCCTCCAGGGAAGCCCAGAAGGAAGAGCCCAGCAAATTCATTCTTGAAAGCCAAGAGATGCCCAGAGGCACAGCCATAATTCCCCTGAAGATCTCTCCAGACCCTGGCTGGAGCCAGCATTTCCCTTGCAGAGACCTCAGGCACACATGGACACGCACGCCTCCACCTCAGACCCGCGACCCTGTGGCCCCTTGGAGTGTCCAGTTACAGTACGAGGTACTGAAGCCACGTGGCAGTGCCTGGAGACGTTTTTGGCTGTCACAACTTGGGAGAGGGGAGGAGTGCTATGAGCATCCTGCAGTTAGAGGCTGGGACTGTGGCTACACATCCTACAAGGCCCGGGACAGCCCCAACCCAAGAATGGCCCGGCCCCAAATGTCAGCACTGCAGAGGCCCAGAAACTCTGGCCTGCCCCCAGGGAGCTTGGGCCAGTGGGGGACAAGGGAGCTACCAGCTGATTTCGACCTCTTGTTCTGAGAATTTTCTTTTAAACAGACGCCCTCAGGTGAAAGATGACTGCAGGGCCCGTCTAGAGAAGGAGGGGGGCTGCCCTTATGTTTTCCAGGCCAACTGACCCACCCTAGTGCAAGCGGCATAGGCCCTTTATCCATTTGTGGGGCCCCCCTATTCACCAGCCTCCAAGGCCACACCCAGTCCTCCCAGGTATGTGAGTGACAGCTGCCCCACCAGAAGTCACTGGCGGAACGGGCTGGCTGACGCCGTTTCTGTTCTCTGTCCTTGCCGCCATCCACCTCTGTTTTTATGGCCGAAGAACCCTGCCCAGGGCAATGGCCACCCTTGGCTTTTAGAGGTTGGACACACGAGTGGTGACCTCTGCCCAGGCCATGCCTAGTGCTTGTGGCTTCAGGGCCAAAAAGGGATTCATTCAGGTGCTGTGAACCAAAGACAACAGTGGAAACCAGGTGGTGGAAACCGCTGCCCACCGTCGGCAGGATGCCCAACAAGTTAGGCCCATCCCTTCCTGTAGCCATCTGGACTGGATCTACCCAGAGAATCCCATCCCCAAGAAGCCATCCCTCAACCCCTCTGGAAACCTCTTGCTGTAGGCCTTTGTTAAAAGGTCCAACAATTCATGCTGTGACATCCATTCATCCCCCTGGCTGGACCATGGGCCTCAGGAGGGCAGGGCAGAAGCATGGTTGCCTCCACAGCCCAGCACAGAGCAGCACAGCACTGGCCAGGGCACAGTCTTCCTCCTCCCAGTGGTCAGCAGATGAGTAAGACACAATGCCTATCCCTGCAGCTCCCAGTCTCAGTTGGAGGATCAAACACTACCACCTGAGTTAGAGTGTCCTGGGCCACCAGTGAGCTTGGACAGAGTGCTTGAGGGGTTGAACAAAGGAGTCTGGGACCAGAGAAGATGTTGGAACGAGAAGGAGGTGGCACCTAGAGCCCTTGCTTACCCACACAGCACATTTGGGTGAATTTTTGAAAGCTGCCTGTGATGGGCTGAATCATGTCCCCCTGAAATTCACACATTGAGCTCTTAACCCCCAGTACCCCAGTATCTCAGCATTTGGAGCTAGGATCTTTAAAGAGGTAATCAAGTTAAAGTGAAGTCATCAGGGTGGGCCCTAATCCCATGACTGTGTCCTTATAATAAAAGGAGATGAGGACACAGACACACACAGAGGGACGACCATGTGAGGACACAGGGAGAAGGCAGCATCTACAAGCCATGGAGAGAGGCCTCAGGAGGAACCAGCCCTGTGACACCTTGATCTCGGCCTTCCAGCCTCCAGGACTATGAGAACATAAATGCCTGCTGTTTAGGCACTTGTCTGTGGTGCTTTGTCACAGCAGCCTGAGCTAAAACAGTGTCTACCCCTCTGCATGGACACAGCCTCATGCCCCCAATCAGGAGGAGGAGGGAATTCACAGAGACTGCCTGTGCAAAAGGCCCTGTGGTCAGAAAGAATGCGGTTCATTCAATAAAATACCAGAAGGACCAGTATTAGTGGCGAGAGATGAGTGTGACCAAGCAGGGAAATGTAGACATTGGTGATGAGCTGTCTAAAGTCCAGACAATGGGGAGCTCTTGCAGGGTATTAACTTGATACAGCCACATTTAGTGGCTTACACATCCCTCTGACCACAGTTTGACCTGTCCTCTGGGGGTAAGAATGGCCATAAAACCCTCACTCCCCAGTCATTGTGATGTGGTTGCCTTGGAATCCCTCCTCAGAATTCCCTCCTCAAGATCCCGCCTCAGGATTTCCTCCTCAGGATCCCTCCTTAGGATACCTTCTCAGGATTCCCTTCTTAGGATCCCTCCTCAAGATTCCTCCTTAGAATCCCCTCCTGAAGATTCCTCCTCAGGATCCCTTCTCAGAATCCCCTCCTCAAGATTCCTCCTCAGGATCCCCACTCAGGATCCCTCTTCAGGATTCCTCGGGATTCCCTCCTTGGGACCCCTCTTCAGGATCGCTCCTCAGAATCTCTCCTAGTGATTCCCTTCTCAGGACCCCCTCCCTCAGGACCCCCTCCCTCAGGATTCCCTCCCTCAGGATTCCCTCCTCAGGACCCCCTCCCTCAGGATTCCCTCCACAGGACCCCCTCCCTCAGGATTCCCTCCTCAGGACCCCCTCCCTCAGGATTCCCTCCTCAGGACCCCCTCCCTCAGGATCCCTCCTCAGGGATCCCTCTTAGGATGCCAGCGTGTCCAGTTGGTTTCGTCTGGAAACCAATCCCATTGCTAGGCCTGACTTAGAAGGACATGCGAGTGACAGAAACAGCAAACTCATTATGAAAGGGATGGAGGAGGAGGAGGAAGAGGAAGCAGCAATGAGGACAGAAGGAAGGAAGCAGCGCCCTAAGGATGGCCGAGGGCCCTGTGGAGTCTGGGCAGCCTAGAGAGCTCAGCTTAGCTGTGGGTGCAAGACCCCCAGGGGCCTGCAGAGCCCCCCCCAGGAGCATGCTTGGGTGGGGTGGGCCAGAGGAAGGGAAACCAGGAGTGAGGGGGTCCACATCGAAGAGGCTCATTAGGGAGGGTGTGGGGTGGGCGTGGTGAGCAAGACAGAGGCCACAGTGGCGACCAGGAAGGGGGCTCTGGGCAGCAGGGTGTGGGGGGGCCTGGGGCAAATGCTGACTCCAGGAGCCCTGGGCACCAACAGCCACGCCGGCCACCCCACCCCTCACGTGCCCACATCAGGCTGGGCACGGGCAGTGCCGAGCTGTGCTGTGTACCACACTGAGATGTTTAAATGACGGGGTAAACGCATTCTCCCCTCTCCCTCCTGCTGCCAGCATTCCTGAGGCCGGGCCTGGGTTTCGGTTACCAGGCAGCCGAGGAGCCAGAGGGCACCCCCGCGAGGCAGCCTGAGCCAGAAACTGCTGACGGCTCTTTTTCTGCAGCAGCAATTTAGCAAGTCCCAACTGGTGACCTTGGTTAGCAACAAGGAACGTGGAAAACACTCACCATCGTGGATTACTGTGGGGCGACGTGCATATAAATGTGTGTGCATGTACACATGTGTATGTGGAGGGATATTGCGTGCCTGCGAGTCAGCCTGTGCACTGTGTGAGTTGGTCAAGGGCACCCATGTGAGTTCGTGAGCGTGCACACCCACGTGGAAGCACACACATCTTTGCCCGTGTGCACTGGGGCACGGGCCTGTGTTTGCAGAGCGTACGTCTCATGTGACCTGCAGCTACAGCTCGGTGTGGACCCGAGCTCACATGCCCAGGTACCTGTCAGTGCACAGGTCTCTCTGCAGATATCTGGGAACATACGTGTGTGCACGTGTCTCTGTGCACAGACACACAGGCTGTGACGTGTCTGGGTACCTGTGTTTGGGTGTGGGTGCCTGGGCGAGTCTGTGTGCTTTTGTGTCTAGGCATGTGAGAACATCTGTGTGTGCCTCCACACCAGTGGTGTGTGTGTTTGAGGAATTGCCGTGTTCTCACCAGGGTCCCCAGGTAGTGCACAGAACCCAGCACACGGAGGGGACACAGGAGGCACTAGGATGTGGAAGGATGAGTGGGGCATTAGTCAGGGTTTTCCAGAGAAACAGAATCAATAGGGTGTGTGTACATAGAAGAGATTTGTGATGAAGGACTGGCTCCCACAGTGATGGCTGGTGAGTTCCAGGCTCTGCCATCAGGAAGCTGGAGGCCCAGGAGGGCCTGTGGTGTGGTTCCAGTCCAGACGCTGATGGGCTCTAAACGCAGGAGGAGCCCACGGTTCCGTTTGAATCTGAAAGGCAGGAAAAGACCAATGGCCCAGCTCAGGGAGGCAGGAGAATCCTCACTGGCCTGGAGGAGTAGCTCTTGTGTTCTCTGCAGGCCCTGGATGGATGGGGTGAGGCCCATCCCTGTGAGGAGGGGTAGGGGGGCACTCTGTTTATTCCATCTACACATTGTTATGCTAATCATATCCAGAAACACCCTCACAGACACACCCAGAATCATTTGACCCAATATCTGGGCACCCTGTGGCCCAATCAAGTTGACACATACAGTTAACCATCACGGGTAGGAAGATGGCTGGATAGGTGAGTGGGTGGATAAACAGGTGGATGGGTAGGTGAGTTGGAAGCAGTTCCAGAGAGGTCTGTACCCACTGGGCTCCCTGAGGCAGAGGAGGGATGGTAGGAAGAACAGGTCCATCTGTGGAGTACGAGAGGAATTTGCCCTATTATCATTCTGAGGGAAAACCCCAAACTGGAGAACATTCTAGATATGTGTAACATGGTCAGTAGCTCACCCCACATAGCAAGAAAAGGACCAGAAATGCCACTGCCTTCTCTGAGACAGGAGCATGCATGATGCAGCTGCCCCCACCCCACCCCACCCCAGAGTCCTGCCTAGCGGGTCCTCAAGCTGCACCAAGCTTCCTTCAGTTCCTCAGGAGCCAAAACCCTCTTTGCCTCCAGATCTTTGCACACGCGGTGCCTCTTTCCCCCACCCTGACCCTTTCTTTCCAGTGGCTGCTTCCCTGTGATCCTTCGGGTTATAGTGAGAACACCTCCCTCTCCTCCTGCCCACCCCCACCGCTTCCCAGGCTGGGTGGGTGCCCTCCCTGGGGGCCGCCCCTGCCCTCTCCCAGCACTGTGGTACGGTGAGGGGGCCAGGGACCAACAGTGTGCTCAGGCTCCAGGCCTGCTCAGGCTCCATCCCATGCCGCTATTTCCTTGATTGTGACAAGTCACTCGCAGGGTTGCCTGGAAGATCCCGAGTCACACATGAAATGTGCTCAGCACAGGGCCCAGGAGAAAGCAAGGTCGCGGAAAATGCAGGCAATTCCCACAGTCATGACCGCCGTCCTTCCCATGCTGCATTTCCTCACAAGGTGAGGTGCTCTGTCCTCCAGTCCCGGCACAGTACATGACTTCTTTGGGGGTACATCCCCCTCAGAGATGGCAGGGACTGCAGTGAAGCGACCTGTCCTGCCTCTGTTCCGGCCTTGTTTGCACCCCATTTTCGTGGAGGAAGCCAAGCAGGAAGCTGCAGATATTCCCTGCTGGCACAGGCGCCTGGGAGGCTGTTGGCCTTCAGAGCAGGTGCCAGGCCCTGTGGTTGGGATCAGGGGCGAGCTCCATGTCAGGGTAACATGAACTTCCTTGGAGTCTTCATCCAGAGGGGGGACACTCAGCAGGCAGTGGGCACCTCAGACCTCCCAAGTCAGAGAAAAGAGAGATTCAGAGAGAGAGCGAGAGCAAGAGAGAAACAGAGACAGAATGTGAGAAGGAGAGATGACACTGGAAACACAAAAACCAAGTAAGCCAGAGCCCTGAAAGCAGAGAGGCAGGACTGAAGGGGAAGGGGCAAGGGAGGGGGAGGAGCAGGTGACACACTTGCCAACAGCCAAGGGGGCATGGCCTGTCCACCGGGAATCCCACCCGATTCCCACCTGCTGAGAGAATGCCAGTGGGGGCTCTCAAAGTGACAGCAACAATCCACTCTTGAGGCCTTTTGCAGTACACAAAGTGGGTCCACTTCCAGGACCTCAGGTGACCTCCTGTTCTGAGATAGAAAGTGAGGTAGCACGAGGTGGTGGCAGGAGGATAGAAAAAGCCAAAAAGCTGAAACAGGAACTAGGTGAAAAAAACCACAAGATAACAGAAAACCCAAAATAAGGGAGAGAAAACAGCCTGAACCACAGTGGTCAGGGTGATACACCCAGGACTCTTTCAGGCAAACCCAAATTAGAGAGAAAGAGGGCAGTAACCAGGGGGAGTCCCTGAAATCCCCTCTTTTTCCAGAACACCTGATGATTCTACCCCTTAATTAAAGAAACATCCACAAAATTAGAAACTCAAACTTCTCAGGAGCACACTATGCTTCTCTCTTAAGTGTGTACTTTGGATTTGCAATAAAAGCTTCTTGCCTTTCGCTTCACCTGACTTGTCCCTAAATTCTTTCTTGTGATGGTGTCAAGAACCTGGAAACTGGCTGGGGCTGGGGTTTCACCAGCATCCAGAGACCCTGATAAGTCTCCCAGCAACAATCCGGGCAGGTGAGTTTATCACCTTGACTGGAAAGGCAGAGACCCAAGCCTAGAAGGCAGAGGGCCTTACCTGAGGTCTCCCCGCGGCAGCAGAAGCTAGACGCTGAGCCCCATCTTCTTACACAGAGTGGATGCCATCCAGGGCATGGGGACTGCAGAGCTACCTGGCTGGGACATCCCTAGGCTCTGGGACTTGAGCTGCCATGACTCCAAGAACCCTCCACATGAGAACAGTGGGGAAGAGGAAGCCAGGCATGGCAGGGGATGGCTCTGACTTTAGGGTTTCAGTCAACAATAAGCTCAAAATGAACCAACAACGTCATGTGTCTGCCAAAGAGGTGGTGTGGAATGGGAGATTACAGTAACGAAATTCGAGAAATCAGGATAAAGACTTGAGAGCCCTCCCATAGCTCTGTGCTGATAGGAGCAAAGATAGCGGGGTCTTGTTGTGGAGCTACCATAGCAAGGACATTCAGAAACCCCATGCTCTCCCGCCAGAAGGGCTATACTGAAAAAGGCCAACTAAACCAAGTGTTGGAGACGATATGGAGCAACGGGAATGCTCACATTCAGCTGGTGAGAGTGAGTGGAGCTCCCACAGTAGAGAAAGGTTTGGTGGTATCTACAAAGCTGCAAGATGCCTAATGATATGGTTTGGCTGTGTTCCCACCCAAATCTCATCTTCAGTTGTAGCTCCCACAGTTCCCACATGTTTGTGAGACAGACCCGATGGGAGGTAACTGAATCATAGGTCATTCCCATGCTATTCTCATGATAGTAAATAAGTCTCATGAGATTTGATGGTTTTAAAAAAAGGAGTTTCCCTGCACAAGTTCTCTTTTCTTTTCTGCTGCCATGTGAGATGTGCCTTTCACCTTCCACCATGATTATGAGGCCTCCCCAGCCAGGTAGAACTGTGGGTCCATTAAATCTCTTTCTTGTGTAAATTGCGCAGTCTCACGTATATCTTTATCAGCAGCATGAAAGCAGACTAATTCGTCTATCCTATGTCTCAGCTACTCCACCCCTCAGTAAACAACTGAGAAATATACATATATGTGTCCCAAAAGACATATATGAGAATGTTCTTAACATAAAAAGCCCATCAGTAGTGGAATGGATAAATGGTGGTATCTTCATGTATTATTCACCAGTGATGATGAATGGACTATGTTACACGTAACATCATAGATGAATCTCACTGATATCATGTTCAGTGAAAGAAGCTAGACACCAAAGAGTACATTCTGCATGATCCCATTAAGTCAAGTTCAAAACAGGCAAAACTCATCTGTGGCGACAGAAACCAGGTGGCTCCCTTGCAGGGTGCGATGACTGGAAGGGATGCTGGGCTTCTGGGGAGGGGTCTGGTCAATCTCTGTCTCAAGCTATAACCTTCAATTGGTGCATTTTTGTCTGTGAGTCATACCCTTCAATAAAGCATGTGCTATACAAATAACAGGTGCTATGAGGAACATTTGGAGGAAGTGGGGGTGGATGGTCTGGGGACGAGGCCTCTTGGGGGATGTTGCACTGTCTTTGAGCATCTGGAAGTGAGTCCTGTGAAAGGACATTCATCTTTGTCTTTACAACTCCATGGAGGAGAACAGGCCCCACAGTGGGAGCCAGTGGGGTCACGGATATGCAGGGAGACTGACTTGGGGAGGTAATAGAAGAACTTTCTGGCATGCGGAACTCTCCAAGGAGAAGACATCTGTGGCTCCCTGTCAAGCTTCAGCTGTGTGCTCCCCTGTAAAGACTGTGAACATCCAAGGCCCCCCACAAGCCCAGGTGCAATGACCTCCACTTAGTCTGTGCTTCCTGCTAAGAGGTCCTTGTCACATAGTGAGGACCCTAAATTTCCCAGCCAGGGCAGCAGAGCCCAGGGGTCCAGATGGCCCTGGGTCTAACCCTGCCCAGCTTCTCTGCTAATAACCATTATTATCACAAGGAAAGCACCTTCCTGTCTTGGCACAGCTGGTACATTTCATATCTTTTGCTTAGACATTGCCTCAAACCCATCAGTTTATAATATTTGGGTGTTGTAAGCACATGCTTGAAGCAGAAGGCGGGAGGGAGGAGCTTGAACCAACAGCCTCTTTTCATTATTATTATTATTTTGGGGGAACAATTCATTCCTGTAACAGATTTACTTCTATTTTTTATTGTGCTAAAAATACACATAAAATCATATTTATTATTTTAATCATCTGTGAGTATACAATTCAGTGTCATTAAATACATTCACAATGTTGTATGATCACCACCACCATCAATCCTCAGAAAGTTTTCATCCTCCAAAAATAAAACTCTGTACCCATAAAACAATAATCTTCCTTTCTCCGCCTTCAGTACTAGTAACTTTCTGTCTATGAATTTGCCTGTCACAGGCACCTCATATTTGTGGAGTCACATGGTATTTGTCCTTCTGTATCTGGCTTACTTCACTTGAGAGATATATATATATGTGTGTCTGTGTATATATATATGTGTGTGTGTATATATATGTGTGTGTGTGTGTGTGTGTGTGTGTATATATATATATATATATAATTTTTATTTTTTTTTAACTGGAGTCTCACTCTGTCGCCCAGGCTGGAGTGCAGTGGCATGATCTCAGCTCACAACAACCTCTGCTTCCTGGGTTCAAGCGATCCTCCCACCTCAGCCTCCTGAGTAGCTGGGACTACAGGTGTGCACCACCATGCCCAGCTAATTTTTGTATTTTTAGTAGAAACGGGGTTTTACCATGTTTGCCAGGCTGGTCTCGAACTCCTGACCTCAGGTGATCCACCTGCCTCGGCCTTCCAAAGACCCTTACCATAATGTTTTTAAGGTCCATTCATGTTGCAGCATGTATCAAAATTTCATGTATTTTCATAGTTTTCATAGTTGAATAATATTCCATTGTCTGAATGTACTATATTTGGTTTATCCATTCATCTGTTGATGAACGCTTATGCTGATTCCACCTTTTGGCTCTGAATAATGCTACTATGAACACTGGCGTGCTTTCAGTTCTTTCGAGTACGTATCTAGGCATGAAATTGCTGGGTCATATTTAGTTATATGTTTAAGTTTTTGAGGAATCATCAAACTGCACAAAGGTTCCAGCACATCCTCACCAATATGTGCTATTTTCCTTTTTTTGTTTTCTTCAAGTAATAGCCACCCTAGTAAGCATGAGGTGGTATCTCATTGTGGTTTTGATTTGAATTTCCCTAATGACTAATGGTGATGTGTACCTTTTCCTATGCTTCTTGGCTATTTGTTTATCTTCTTTGAAGAAATGTCTATTTGTGTCCTTTGCCCATTTTGAATTGCATTGTTTGTTTTTACTGTTGTTGAGTTGTAGGGGTTGTTTATGTATTCTGGATATTAATCTCTTCTTAGATATACAATTTGCAAACATTTTCTTCCATTCTGTAGATTGCCTTTTCACAGTGTGTGTCTTTTTTTTTTTTTTTTTTTTTTTAAAGATAGCATCTCACTCTGTCACCCAGGCTGCAGTGCAGTGGTGTGATCATAGCTCACTGCAGCCTTAAACCTCTGGGTTCAAGCAATCCTCCTACCTCAGCCTCCTGAATAGCTGTGACTATCAGTACACTCCACCACACCTGGCTAATTTGTTAATATTTTTGGTAGACATAGGGTCTCACTACATTGCCCAGGCTGTTTGCAAACTCCTGACATTAAGTAATCCTCTTCTCAGCCTCTCAGAGTATTGGAGTTACAGATGTGAGCTCCACATCCACCATTTTTCACATTTTAAATAATGTCCTTTGATGCAAAAAAAAATCTTCATTTTGATTAAGTCGAATTTATCTATCTCATTTCTTTTGTTGCCTGTGCTTTTGATGTCATATCTGTGAAGTTGTTATAAAATCCAGTGTTAAAAGGATTTTTCCAGTATTTTCTTATTAAGAGTTGTACGGTTTTAGCTCTTAAGTTTAGGTCTTTGATCCTAGTTAACTTTTGTATATAGTGCAAGGTAAGAGTCCAACTTTATTCTTATGTATGTGAATAGCCAGTTTTCCCAACACCATTTATTGAAAAACCTGTTCTTTCCCTCTTTGAATGGTCTTGGTACTCTTGTCAAAAATCAATTGACCATATATGTGAAGGTTCATTTCTGAGCTATCTATTCTATTTCATCAGTCTATATGTCTGTTCTTATGCTAGTACCATACTCTTAATTAATGTAACTTTCTAGTAATTTTTTGAAGTTGGGAAATGTGTGTTCTCCAACTTTATTCTTTTTCGAGGTCATTTTGACTATATGGAGCACCTTGCAATTCATACGCATTTCAAGATTGGATTTTCCATTTCTGTGAAAAAGGCACTTGGAATTTTGATAGAAATTATGTTGTATATATAGAACATTTTGGATAGTATTGACATCTTAACAATGTTAAATCTTTCTATCCATGAACATGGGATGTGTTTTCATTTATTTAGATATATTTTCATTCTGTTCAGCAGTGTTATATAGTTTTTAGCATGACAGTTTTTCATTTCTTTGGCTAGATATTTTCCTAAGTATTTAATTCTTTTAAATGTTATTGTATATAGAATTGTTTTCTTAATTTTCTTTTCAGATTATTCATTGCTGGTGTATAGAAACACAACTGACTTTTGTGTGCTGATGTTTTGCTATGCAGCTTTGATGAATTCATTTATTAGCCTAGTCAGTTTCTTGTGGATTCTTTGGAATTTTCTTTATAAAAGATTATGGGCCGGGCGCGGTGGCTCAAGCCTGTAATCCCAGCACTTTGGGAGGCCGAGACGGGCGGATCACGAGGTTAGGAGATCGAGACCATCCTGGCTAACACGGTGAAACCTCGTCTCTATTAAGAAATACAAAAAACTAGCCGGGCGAGGTGGCGGCGCCTGTAGTCCCAGCTACTCGGGAGGCTGAGGCAGGAGAATAGCGTGAACCCAGGAGGCGAAGCTTGCAGTGAGCTGAGATCCGGCCACTGCACTCCAGCCTGGGCGACAGAGCGAGACTCTGTCTCAAAAAAAAAAAAATAAAATTAAAAAATAAAAATAAAAAAATGAAAGATTATGAGGCCAGGTGCAGTGTCTCACAGCTGTAATCCCAATACTTTGGGAGGCCAAGGCAGGAGGATTGCTTGAGCCCAGGAGTTTGAGACCACCCTGGTCAACATAGTGAGACCTTAGCTCTATACTTTTTTTTTTTAAATAACCGAGTATTGTGGAACATACCTATAGTCCCAGCTACTTGAAAGGCTGAGGTGGAAGGATTGCCTGAGACCAGGAGTTTGAGGCTCCAGTGAGATATGATTGCACCACAACACTCCAGCCTGGGTAACAGAGCAAGACCCTGTCTCTATAATTAATAAAGGAAGGGAAGGGAAGGGAAGGGAAGGGGAGGGAAGGGAAGGGTAGGGGAGGGGAGGGGATATCATCTGTGAATATGGATAGTTTTACCTCTTCCTTCCCAATTTGGGTGCCTTTTATTACTTTTTCTTGCTGAATAGCTCCAGTTAGAACTGCCAGTACAATGTTAAATAGAAATGGCAAAGGGGACATCTTTAGCTTGTTCCTGATTTCAGTGGGAAGGCTTTCAACCCTTCACCATTGAGTATGATGCTAGCTATAGATTTTCCATAAATACCCTTTATCATGTTGAGAAGTTTTCCCTTTATTCCTAGATTTCTTAGGTTTTTATCATAAAAGGTGCTGAGTGTTTTCAAATGCCTCTTCCACATCAACTGTGATGATCATGTACGGTTTTTATTTTCCCTTCATTCTATTATGTATGTATGTATGTATGTATTTATTTATTGGACATAGGATCTTGCTCTGTCATCCAGGCTGGAGTGCGGTGGCACAATCATAGCTCACTGCAGTCTCAAACTCCTGAGCTCAAGTGATCCTCTCACCTCAGCTTCCCAAGTTGTTGGAACTACAGGCACACATCACCAAGCCTGGTTAATTAAAAAGAAAAAAAAAACTGTAGAGATGAGGTCTCACTATTTTTTCCAGACTGGTCTTGAAATCCTGACTTCAAGCAACCCTCTCACCTTGGCCTTCCAAAGTGTTGGGGTTACAGGTGTGAGCCACTGTGCCCAGCCCCTTCATTCTCCTAATGTGATCAATTACATTGATTGTTTTTCTTGTGCTGAATCACCTTGTTTTCCTGAGATAACTCCCACTTAGCCATGGTGAATAATCTTTTTAATACGTTATTGAATTGGGTTAATATTTTGTTGAGGAGTTTTGCATTTGTATTCATGAGTGGTATTTGTCCGTAGTGTTCTTTTCTTATGGTGTCCTTGTCTGGCTTTGGTGTCAGAGTAATGCTGACCGCATGGAATGAGTTAAGAAATGTTCTGTCCTCTTCACTTTCCTGGAAGAGTTTGAGAAGAATGGGTATGAATTCTTCTTTAAATGTTTGGTAGAATTCACTCGTGAAGCCATCAGGTCCAGGGCTTTCTTTGTTGGGGGGCTTTTGATTAATGATTCAAGCTCCTTACTAACTGTAAGCCTATCAGATTGCTATTTCTTCTTGAGTCAGGTTAGGTAATTTGTGTTTCTAGGAATTTGTCCGTTTCTTCTAGGTTATCTAATTTGTTGATGTTCAGTTGTCTGTAGTACTTATTATCTTATCATCTTTTTATCCCTGTAAGGTTGGTAGTATTGTCCCCACTTTCTAATTTTAGCTATTTGTGTCCTACCCTTATTCTGGAGAGAAATAAGTTGGTCTTTACCCACTGACTATACTGAAAACACAGTTCTCCCCTGAACTTTGCCAGGTGAAGGTTATTCCTATCCCACGCCTGCCCAGGTGTGCCATGAGTAGTTTCCATTTCTGTCCTCCTGCCAGCTCCAGGCACCTCTGCTAGTACTTGTTGATGACTTTGGGTCGAACCTGCCTCATCTGGATCCCCATGTGCCCCAGTGAGGGGGTTGGGGGGCCCAAGCCTTCCTGACACCTATGCACTATTTCCAAGATGGAGAGTTGGGCCTCATTCCTGGGGATACCCACCTTGTGGAGGGGCAGAAGAGGGACTGTCTTCCTGAGGAAGCCCTGCTTAGAGCTCCACAGGATTCTCCCCCACCCCCAGCACATCCTCCTGCAATGCCCCTTTACAAACCCTCATAGTCATGGGGGGTGGGAAGGGCTTATTCAGGCAGGAATCCACTCTCTCTCCACTGTCCCAAGGAGGACAGACCTGTGAATTTTTGGCATGGTGGGGGAAGTAAAATGCTTGTTCTTCTCAGGAGTTACTACTACAATCGTTCAAACCACCCCACATGCAAGAACTGGGCATTACAGTATCATCGGCTTTCTTGGTGGGGCTAAAAGCCATGTATTTCCAGACATTTAACTTGTAAGATGGGGAACTCTGGAGTCCAAGGACCCCTCCTCACATAACCCTGAGCCCCTCCCTGCCTCTCCTTGGCTATCACTCCCTCCCCACCATAGCACCTTAGGTGGGGACTCACAGTGACGCGACAAAATGCCCCGGAATGGCACCTGCTATGCACACACTAATTTACCGCATTTTGAAGGCAGCATTTTAATCCGTAGGGAAGATGGGACGGTCTAATTCGGGGCCGGAGATCCGTTAAAGTGAAGTCCTAGTCTCATCACTGATTCCAGAATGAATTCCTGGGGCCTCTACCCACAGAGCACCTTCCCGCCCCTCGCCTGGAACACTGATCCGAAACCAATGTGTGCTTCAACTAGACCCTCCTCAAGTGTCTCTGCTTGAACATGCCTTCCCTTCCCCCATCTCCTTCCCACGTCTAAAATGTCCCACATCTTGCCCCACCCAGCTCTGTCCCCTGCCAGGCTTCACACCCTTCCCAATGCTGAGTTTATTGTATCCTTCCATGGTTGGTTGATTCTGCTTTCACTATCAAGTTCATCCACTGCTGAGTCCTCAGTCTTGGCACTGGGAATGAATGAATGAATGAATGAATGAATGAATGAATGAGCAAACCCAGTAGTTGGAAAATATAGAACCGTGTAAGAGCTAGGACAATTGTGTGTCCCCTGTGTGTCCCCAGGCCCCACCCATTTACAGATAGGAATGAGACCACAGGAGCGTGCACACCTAAGGTATACTGTCCCATCATCCTCCCACCACTATCCCACCTGTCACCAGCCCTCCCACCACCCACCACAGGCTCCAGTCCTGGGCATCTCCTGCCAGTGCAGAAAGAGGGCTGTCTGACTCTACAGCTGCAGCCTCCTGTCTGGGTGATGCCACGCCTGTGGGATCAGAGGAGGAAGGATCTGGACATTGCCAAGGCTGTGGCCTTCTCTGTCTAGGTGGTGGCCCAGGGTCTTCTGAACTACTGGACTGTGACATCCACGCAGTGTCTGCTGAGCTGGGCCACTTTGGGCAGAGAGAGAGCAGAGTACCCCCTTTCTGTAGGCTTTGGTGAAGACTCTAGGGTGGGTTCACCCTACCAGCCATTTCTGTCCCCCAGACACCCCCTCACTGAAGCCTCCCCCAGTAAAGCAAGTACAAGCCTGAGGGCTGCAGGTTCACCACTTCTCCCTGCAATGAAAAAATGCCACATTCCAGCTGAGGTGCTGCTGGGCCCCAGCTGCAGAAAACAGAAATGCACAGTTAACCAAGCTCTGGTTAAGAAAGATCTTTCTGAACTTAAAAAAGAACAAAATGGCCGGGCGCGGTGGCTCAAGCCTGTAATCCCAGCACTTTGGGAGGCCGAGACGGGTGGATCACGAGGTCAGGAGATCGAGACCATCCTGGCTAACCCGGTGAAACCCCATCTCTACTAAAAAATACAAAAAGCTAGCCGGGCGAGGTAGCGGGCGCCTGTAGTCCCAGCTACTTGGGAGGCTGAGGCAGGAGAATGGCGTGAACCCAGGAAGGCAGAGCGTGCAGTGAGCTGCCATCCGGCCACTTCACTCCAGCCTGGGCAACAGAGCGAGACTCTGTCTCAAAAAAAAAAAAAAAAAAAAAAAAAGAACAAAATAAGATCAAGACCACCCTGGCTACTAAAAATACAAAAATTAGCTGGGTGTTGTGGTGGGCACCTGTAGTCCCAGCTACTCAGGAGGCTGAGGCAGGAGAACCACTTGCCCCCAGTGGCAGAGGTTGCAGTGAGCTGAGATCGTGCCACTGCACTCCAGCCTGGCGACAGAGCAAGACTCTGTCAAAAAAAAAAAAAAAAAAGAACATAATAATAGTGAGCAAAAAGAAGTTCAGGACATTTCATCATAAAATAAAAGTCTTTATATTAAGAAAAAACCAAACTGATTACTCAAAAGACACTGCTATAATATCACAACACAGAAAACAAAAGATTAATATATTCTTAATATATAAAAAGCTGTTACAAATCAACAAGACCAACGACCACTAGATGACTGGCTAAAAGACGAGCAGGAATTTCATGAGCAAAATACAAATGGTTGATAATCCTATTTAAAAAACTGTGTTTGTTCTCACTAGTAAGCAAAGAAATGTGATTTGCAGCCATTATAGACAAAATATCCTTACTCAGCAGTGTTGACTGCCGTATTCTCTTACAACGTTGGTGGGAATATAATTGCTACCAGCTTTCTAGAGGACAATTTGGCACTATGTAGCTAGATTTCATATCTAGCTTCTAAGAATTACTCTAAAAAACTCTTCTGCATGTGTGCAAAGACCTGTGTGCAAGTATGAACATCACAGCACTGCCTATAACACCTAAAAGCTGGAAACAGCAAAAACAGGTCATTGATGAAGCACCTGCTCTATAAAATATTATTCAGTCATTCAAAATCATGTTTCAAAAATGACTTAACGCTATGGGGAAATAATCACGGTCTGTTCAGTGAAATGCAGGAGACAAAACTGGTACCACAATATGATACTAATTACATAAAATAAAATGCCTGCATACGCATAACAAATGTATCACAGTGAAGCATACCAGCCTGTAAACACAGACCCTCCGCCGTTTCCAATGCTCCAAATTGTTCAGGTTTTCTACAATGAGCATGAGCTATGGTGAACTTTTTCTTTTTGTTTGTTTCTTTTTTGTGTGTGAAAGATAGATATCGCTCTGTTGCCCAGGCTGGAGTGCAGTGGCGCGATCTCGGCTCACTGCAAGCTCCACCTCCTGGGTTCACACCATTCTTCTGCCTCAGCCTCCCAAGTAGCTGGGACTACAGGCGCCCACCACCACTGGCTAATTTTTTGTATTTTTTAGTAGAGACGGGGTTTCACCGTGTTAGCCAGGATGGTCTTGATCTCCTGACCTCGTGATCCGCCCACCTTGGCCTCCTGAAGTGCTGGGATCACAGGTGTAAGCCACTGCACCCGGCCACCTCTTTCCTTTATTAATTTACCCAGTACCAGGTATTGTCTTATCAGCAGTGTGAGAACAGTCTAATACAGTATACTACAATTTAGACCTCTAGTGACTATACCTGGAGCCCCTAGTTCTCCACCTCTCTCTCACAGGCACACACACAACCATCCACTTACTGAAGAGGTTGAGTAAGGGCACAGTCTCAAGCCTACTGCCTGTGTTTGAATTCTGGGTGGTTTGCTAACTATGTAGATTTGGGCAAATCACTTAAAACTCATTTTCTTGTCTGAAAAATTGATAGTAAAGTTGCTTACCTTGTGGGCTATTGCAAAGGACAAAATAAAGT
Organism: Papio anubis; assembly: GCF_008728515.1. Lineage (NCBI taxonomy): Eukaryota > Metazoa > Chordata > Mammalia > Primates > Cercopithecidae > Papio > Papio anubis. Next base: position 118,584,644 of record NC_044987.1, read on the forward strand.
CCAGTATGTGCATTTGTTCATCACTGCATTTCCAGAGCCCAGAACAGTGCCTGGCATGTAATATGTGCACAGTGCATGTCCAAGGAACCAGCAGCAGGCCCTCTACCCACCTGCCAGTGCAGGCACTGGTCAGTCACCACGACAAAGCTGATCTGCCCGCCCCTCACACACTCGCTCCCCAATCCCTTCACTTGGCAGCAGCCTTCCCTGACACCCCTGGGCGCCCGGCTCCTGGGACGCGTGTGGAGCTGCTGGGGAGGAGGAAATCTGAGGCCCCCACATCCTGCCCCAGGACCAGCTGGCCTTGCGGATTCCAGAACTTTCAGCCAGCCGGCCACCAGCCAGGAAGCGGAAGGTGCAGAAATAGAAACGCACAGAGAGGCAATTGCTCCTTTTGCCCTGCGAGGAAGGGAAGCCAGGGGGAGAGGGGCCAGGAGAGGAAGCTGAGGGGCAAAGGAGAGGATGGGGAGGCCCAGGACGGCGGGACGGGGTTCCAGAGCTTGTCGACCCTCAGCTCCCACCTGCTCCCACATCCAGTGCCCTGGGTCAGGGTTGTGGGGAGCAACTTCCAACACCTTCATTTTCCTGACAAAATCCCCAAATGAGGACCTCTGATTTGCTCTGAATGTGACTTGAAACTGGGCCCTGGTGAAAGTATTTATGGCAACTTTCAAGGGTTGATGCTCTGGCTGGCAGCAGAGGTGAGAGGCAGGAGGGGGTGCTCATTAAGGGTCATTGGCTGGCTGAATGAATGAATGAAAGAATGAGTGAGTGAGTTGTGGCCAGCCCTATACCTCCAGCAGAGTCACTGGGCTTGAGGACAGGACCCCGCCTGCTGGCCATGTATCCAGACAGCCACAGACGGAAGACACGCTTAGCAGGCTGCACTGAGGCGGAGAAATGAGATCTGGCCCCAGCTCAGCTCTGCTGCATCCCAGGTCATCTGAGGAGGTCAGTGGCCTTCTCAGCCTCACACCCCTTCTTCCCAGTCTGGGGTGAGACCCTCACACTCCACAGCGCACCAATGGGACCCCAGGGCAAGCCTGGCTGGCTACTGGCCTACTGAGACCTGGGCTTCTACTTTATTCTCTCATGCAGAGTATAGCAGGAGACCCCCCGAAAATGTCCTCTAGTACAGACTCCCCCACTGCAGCCAGCCTACATTCTAGAGCTGATGTGAGCCAAGACCAGGCAGGGAAGGCCACCTTCCCTGCAGGACACTGACTCCCCAACCACTGTGCTCAGACCACCTTGTAACGTTGGAAACCCACTGCCCCCCCAGGCTGAGCTGAGCCCTTTCCAGCTCGCAGCCCAGTGGATCCCCGAGATCCCACAGAGGGGCCTGGCAGTGGCTTCTTCCAGGCAGGGCCCCCGATGCCCACCACCCACCTTGGAAGGTCTGGCTGGAGAGGTCTCTGAGGGAAGGGACCATGACAAGGTTCCTCTTGCCTCCCCCATGCTATGGCCCTGGCCTTCCTGCAGAGCCCAGTGTCCTGGCAAGGAGCCACACAGGATCCCTGCACCCATGGCCCAACCACAGGCTCGGCCACCGCACACAAGGCACGAGCATCTGCTCCCTGGCCTTCCTGACAGGCAGCAGACAGCCTGGCACTGGCGGGCGGGCAGGCGGCGTGTGCAGGTTGGGGCCACCCGGGGGCAGGAGTGCAGGCCTGCAGTTGACAAGGCCTGGTTTCCTGCTCTCACTCTGGGGAGGAAGAGGAAGATGACAAACAAACCAGTGCTTGTCAAGCAGTCATCTAAACACGCACTCAGAGGCCACTTCCAAAGACTGCCCTGGGGCAGTCCAGGGTCCATCGACAACCATCCTCCCCAAAAAAGAATGACGTCAGCCAGGTGACAGCAGCAGGCAGGTACAGACGGGGTCCTCTGGGACTGCAGATTGCCAGGGGGCCTGTTCACCTGACCTAAAGCTCAACTCAGTTTCTCAGCCATGGACCAAGGTGTCCCTTTGCCCCATGAACTTTGAGAAACAGAGGGCCCTTCTCCTTAGAGGCTGAGAAAATCCCAGGGGAAGAAGGAATGAAAGCGGCACATCTCATCTTCTTAACATGCAGATTCAGGCCTGTTTTTCCAAGTCCATCAACAAACACAAGGTCTTTCCAAATTAGGTGCTGAGCTGAGCTCATATTCCCAAAATGCACAACCCCCGCTCCTTTTTTTTTTTTTTTTTTTGCTTGGGAATGCTAAAAAATAAAAAGTTATATGACGTGTCTTTTTAAATAGCACACACTTTTCCGCTAATCAAGAAAAATCGAGCCTGTGTTTTGCCGAAGCGATGTGATTTCTTTCCCCCCTCATTTTATTGTGCAAAGGAATTCGAGTCAGGCGGCCACATCCAGAAGCAGGAAGGGTGTATAGAAAGTTCAAAATTAGCATTTCCCCAGACTCCCTTTCAGACGCAAGGGCGAAAACGGACTTGGTCTCAGAGCTACGTTTTCCTCCTTGGAATCTAGGGGGTTTCATTAGCACGAGTTCCTTTTTTGATGGCCTTGTTTTCCTGCAAGTTAAAAGAAGGGGGTTTGATTTCACCTTGGCAGGTCGCTGAGGGCCTGGGCCCCCCATGGGCTCTCTCACGTGTCCACTGCCCTGATCAATGTATTGGCTTCAGAAAGAACAAACAAGCCAAGCCCGTCGCAGGTGATTTATAGAATCTGTGCCTGATGGGTGGCCATGATTCATGGGACTTCATTAAACCTGAACGCAGCCGCTTCCTCTGCACCCGCCACTGGGGACAGGCCACCCTCCCTCCTGATCACCGGCCCCCTCTGAGCCCCAGACAAAAGGGCCTCTCACTTGCTTACATATTTTCCCACATGTGAGCCAGCAATTGGAAACTTCCTCCCGATAACTGTAAACCTCGGAGCTGGAATGTATGAGAAGGGGCTTCGGGTGACGTCGGCGGCCCGGGCACACCCAGGCACACAAGGCAGGCCTTTCATGAGGAGCTGCCCGGGCGGCGCAGCTGAGCCCATGAGAAGTGTCCCCAAGGCCCACCTGCAGATCCAGGTAGGCCGGCTGCCACTTGGGCAGGAAGGGGCTCTGGGCAGGCCTGGGCCACAGGACAATGGTCAGGTAGCAGGAACGACAGTCAGTGTGGTTTCTGTCCCTGTGTGAGCTGCCCTCTGAGTGGATTTCGGGGGATGGGGGGCGGCTCGGTGTCACAGACTCACCTTGCTGCCAGGGCAGCCTGCTAAAATTCTCCCAGGGGTACACCTGCCCATACCTGGTTACCTGGGTCACTCTGTCTTCTGCCTGGGAGAGGAGGGGAGGACGTGGGAACCCACTGGCTAAGACATCAAAGCTGGAATTGCCCCACCTGTGCGCTGCAGGACTGGGGACGCTATAGGATTCTATCTCCCAGAACAGCAGCCAGCAGTCATCCGTGGCCTCCAAGCACTTGCAACATGGCTGGTCTGCTTCAAGATGCCCTGGAAGAACAAAATACGCCCCAGATTTTGAAGACTTAGTAGGAAAAAGGGGACGTAAAAGACTTCACTAATAATCACAATGGCAAATGCATGTTGTCATCATATGTTGGATAGATTGGTTTAAATAAAACATACTATTAAAATGTATTTCACCTGTCCTGCTCACTTTTTTAAAAATGGGGCCACCACTTACTATGTACCCACAGAAGTTAAAAATTGAATTTTTTTTTTTTTGAAACAGAGTCTCGCTCTGTCGCCCAGGCTGGAGTACAACGGCGTGATCTTGGCTCACTGCAACCTCCACCTCCCAGGTTCAAGCAATTCTCCTGCCTCAGCCTCCCGAGTAGCTGGAATCACAGGTGTACACCACCATGACTGGTTAATTTTTGTATTTTCAGTAGAGAGGGGGTTTTGTCATGTTGGCCAGGCTGGTCTCAAACTCCTAACCTCAGGTGATCCATCTGCCTCAGACTCCCAAAGTGCTGGGATTATAAGCATGAGCCACTGAGCCCAGCCAATTTTTTGTTTAATGTGATCACTAGAAAGTTAAAAATTATAGATGAGGTTGACATAATCTTCCTATTGCACAATGCTGGCCTAAGGGGAGCCAGTCCCGGGCTGGGGTCTTCATCTGTTTCCCACCCTGACAGGCCACCACAGGGCAGGTCTGGCTCTCCTGGGGAACCTGTCTGCCAAAGGACTTGACAGGGAGGTGAAAGGCTGGCACCCACCAAGCACTTTCGACATGTCAGGCACTGGGCTAGGTGCTTGGCCTCGACAATCTTATTTAAGTTACATAACAACCCGGTAAGACAAGGACTACTACTCCCCCATTTTACAGACAAGGAAATTGAGGCTTATCGAGCTGAATCAACTTGTGCAAAGTCCCAGAATCTCCACCCAGGCAGTCTTGCCTGAGCTCTTGCTTGGCCAACAAGCCCCGCTACCCCGCACACCCATGGGCCTCTTGCCACACCACCTTCCCCACACAGGGGGATGGGGGACCTGAAGTGTGTGGGGGCAGTGGAGGGCATCTTTCTAAGGGTATCCTGCCCCCGAGGCCCAAGGAGGAATCTCCCTCATAGTTCACCGAGAAGGATTGGCCACCCTCAGTCTTGCGGGCTGATGACTCATTTGGGAGCCACTCCAGGGTTGAGGCAGAGTCTGCTCCCAAGGGTTGGTTGTGCCCTTGCTCACGGCCCTGCGCACAGTAGGTCTTCAATTAATACGGCATGAAGAAATGGTGCCAGGACAGTTCTCAATGTTGGAAGTTCTTCCATGTTTGAATCCCAAGCCAGGCTCCTTTGAGGATATCATTCAGAGTATTACTTTGCTTGGGATGCGGTCCCAGGCACAGCTCTGGGCATGGGTGCAGGGCTCACACTGGACACACCCGATTTGGACCTTCCAGAGCCCCTTCCCTGTTGGAGGGGGCAGACAAGGACAGACAAGCCACGCACAGTAGGGCAGCAGTGACCCCCAGACTGAAGAAGAGGACCAGGACATTTTTTGGGTTTCTGGTCAATTAAATAGAACCCAAAGCAGACTCATGTTGTAAGCATCTACGTTTAACACATCTAAACTTCTAATGCACACCCTCTCTGCTGAAAGAACACAATCCCATCGAAGTATTTTTGCCTGATGGGAGGGAGTAGAATTTTCGTGGCAACATTACATCACTTTAGACCAAAGAGATGGTCTCTGGGAAGACAGAGCTGGTTCTGCACGTACCTCCTCTCCACAGTCACGGACACTGAGGTGCACAGCGGTCGGCGCTCAGGATCACCGGGCAGCCGTACGTGCCCCGGGCAGCGGGAGCCCCAGCAGTGCCAGCTCCCACACCGTCTGGCTGTGACAACCTCAGGTCCTCGGTGACAGGGAGCCTCTGCCAAGACAGTCCGAAAAATTGGAAGGGGCCCCGCTCATCTTTGTGGGGTCACCAAGAGCTTCAGAGAAATTTGCTGAGCACCAGCTTCCTGATCACGTTTCACATTTGACCGAAAGATGTTCCTCTGCAGCCTCCCTCCCTTGGTCCCCAAATTGGCAGCACTTTCTGGAAGCTAGATGCAAAGGATGTCCTTTGTCAAGGGAAAAAGATATGTTCCCTTTGGGATAGAAGGACACACACACACACACAGACACACACACACACACACGTGTTTATGCACATGCAGATATGTCTGCCTCTCTCTATGGACATGTATAGAGATTTGGTTGTTTATGCATAAAATATCCCTGCATGGATACCCAGGAAACTGGTAACGTCAGTTGCCTTTTAGGGAGGAAAACTAGGGGTCTGGGAGTCTGGAGTAGGAGAATTTTTTAACCATGTTTTATATTTTTAAATGGTTCTACTCTGAGAAAATTTGAAAGTGTATAAAAAGCAAAGCTCTGAGTCCTTTGTCTCCAACCCCGGGGCCCCTCTCGCCTGAAGTTCTGCCATGAAGATGAATCTCTGCCTGTGCCTGGTTCCCTCGGGGCCCTGCTGAGGGGTGAGCAGAGGACACCACCCTGAGGGGCCACCCATTGTCTCCCAACCTCAGTTCCCAGGACTCCCGTCCCCACGGGCCCTCCAGGCTCTGTGAGGCTGCGATTCTGGGCTGGGTGAAGCCGGACCTGCCGCAGGGCCGATGCCGGCCTTTGTGGAGCCAGCCCTGGAATCTCAAAAATGTCCTGTGGTCAGGCCTGAGCTTTGTTAGTGACTCAGCAGAAAGCACCCAGCCCTGGCCCCGTGGCAGGCAGGCAGACCAGCCCCAACCTGGGGTGCAGCCTCAGGCCTCCAGTGTCCAGAGCCCAGGTCTGTGGGGATGTGGGCCCAGTGGGTGAGTGGCCACTGTCCAGACCCTCTGTCTCAGCGAGGCATCAAAGGCTGGCAGAGTTGGCTGCTGGGGTAGGCCCTGGATGGGGTCAGAGCCCCGGCTCCGGGCTGAACTGTGTCCTGACCCGCTGGCTGAACTCCAAGGCCTCAGTTTCCCCATTCACAGGAGAAGGACAACTGCATGTAAGCAGAAGCCAGACTTTAGAAATGCAGCTGTTCTGTGATGCAGGTGGCGTTCTTGTCAAGGGTAAAAGCACAGGAGGCCGACAGGCCACACTGAGGCTGCGTGGCCACAGGCAGCCTCCTTGCCCTGGAGTCCCAGTTTCTCCTCCATGAAATGAGGCTAATAAGACTTCCTCCAGGCCGGGAACTGTGACTTATGCCTGTAATCCCAGCACTTTGGGAGGCCGAGGCGAGCAGATCACTTGAGGTCAGGAGTTCGAGACCAGCCTGGCCAACATGGTGAAACCCCGTCTCTACTAAAAATACAAAAATTAGCCGAACATGGTGGAAGGCACCTGTAATCCCAGCTACTCAGGAGGCTGAGACAGGAGAATCGCTAGAGCCCAGGAGGCAGAGGTTGCAGTGCACTCCAGCCTGGGTGACATAGTGAGACTCTGTCTCAAAAACAAACAAACAAACAAACAAACAAACAAACTCCCTCCAGTATCCATGCTTGGGATGATTAAATGAGACAGTGCAGAGTCTTTAAGACATCAGCCGCCGCCAGCACCTTGAGGCTGCTGAATACCACCTGTCCCATCACTGACACGATGCTGCCACTCCGCTTATTTTCTTAAATAAATGTATTTTTACTGGCTACTTGATAGCACTGCCATATGTGGTGGATCAACGTCACTTGCCATAAATAGATTACACATTAAAAGTCACCCTTCACAATAGTGCTGAAGCTCAGCCATCTGTGTCCCACCCAAAACCAGCTCACGCAGCCCCAGATTTGGGGACGCTGAGATGAAGACATAAGTAACAAGCTTTGTATGCAATGATGGTAGAAAGGCAGGCAGAGGGGACACGGTTTGCTCATTCAATTCTGCAAGCTTAGTGGCTGCCTTTCTTTCCTTCTTTCTTTCTTTCTTTTTTTCTTTCTTTCTTTCTTTCTTTCTTTCTTTCTTTCTTTCTTTCTTTCTTGTTTTCTTTCTTTCCTTCTTTCCTTCCTTCCTTCCTTTCCTTCCTTCTTTTCTTCTTTTCCTTTCTTCCTTTCTTTCATTCTTTCCTTCTTTCCTTCTTTCCTTCTTTTCTTTCTTTCGAGTCTTGCTCTGTTGCCCAGGCTTGAGTGCAGTGGCGTGATCTCAGCTGACCCCAGCCTCCACCTCCCGGTTCAAGCGATTCTCCTGCCTCAGCCTCCGGAGTAGTTGGGACTACAGGCATGCACCACCACGCCCACTTATTTTTTTTGTATTTTTAGTAGAAATGGGGTTTTGCCCCACAATGAGATACCATCTCACACCAGTTAGAATGGCGATCATTAAAAAGTCAGGAAACAACAGGTGCTGGAGAGGATGTGGAGAAATAGGAACACTTTTACACTGTTGGTGGGACTGTAAACTAGTTCAACCATTGTGGAAGACAGTGTGGTGATTCCTCAAGGATCTAGAACTAGAAATACCATTTGACCCAGCCATCCCATTACTGGGGATATACCCAAAGGATTATAAATCATGCTGCTATAAAGACACATGCACACATATGTTTATTGTGGTGCTATTCACAATAGCAAAGACTTGGAACTAACCCAAATGTCCATCAATGACAGACTGGATTAAGAAAATGTGGCACATATACACCATGGAATACTATGCAGCCATAAAAAAGGATGAGTTCATGTCCTTTGTAGGGACACAGATGCAACTGGAAACCATCATTCTGAGCAAACTATTGCAAGGACAGAAAACCAACACTGCATGTTCTCACTCATAGGTGGGAATTGAACAATGAGAACACATGGACACAGGGTGGGGAACATCACACACTGTAGCCTGTTGTGGGGTGGGGGGAGGGGGGAAGGATAGCATTAGGAGATATACCTAATGTAAATGATGAGTTAATGGGTGCAGCACACCAACATGGCACATGTATACATATACAACAAACCTGCACATTGTGCACATGTACCCTAGAACTTAAAGTATAATAATAAAAAAAAAAGAAATGGGGTTTCGCCATATTGCCAGGCTGGTCTCGAACTCCTAAGCTCAGTGATTTGCCTATCTCAGCCTCCCAAAGTGCTAGGATTGCAGGCGTGAGCCACTGCGCCTGGCCTGCCTTTCTTATTAGGTAATTTGTAAAATTCCAGTTAAAATCAGCAAAGGCAAGAGAGAGGTGTTACACACCTTCATGTTAGCAAAATTGTTTTGAAATGAGAAAAGCAGGTGCTGGGGAGGATGTGATGAAGCCCACGCTCACGCAGGCATCAGCAGGTTCACGCGTGTGAAGCACGCATGTACCCAGGAAGGGTTGGTTAGCATGATTATCATATCCTGCTGGTGGTAGCTATAAACTGGAACAGGACAGAGGGAAAACAATACAGAAATAACAACTACTGACCCAGGGCCATGAACAGGTACGCAACCCCAAAGCTAATGATTCTAGGCCTAAACACTGATCCCAAGGAAACAGCCTCCCCGCCGCATGCAACGACACCCCTGCCGAGACAGACCTGCTGATGGTCATCGTCCACGTCCAATGCTCGTCCTTGCTCACCCCGCCCTAGCCCACCGAAACTTCCGCGTTTCCCCACCAGTAAAGCTCTTGTGTTGGGGGCTTTGTGCTTTCTTGAAGCAACTTCCCCAACCCCAGGTTTTCCCTCCTGCACCCCTCCACCGCTGCTCAGATCGCCCCCCTCAGGAAGGTCAGAGCTGACCCTGGTGTCCGCAGAGGCACCTGCCCAACACCCCTGCACTCCTTTGCCTGTGTGTTTTTCTCCAGAGCACTTATGCCCACCCAACATGGTCCATCTCATGGTTAGTTACTGTTTATTTGGTTTATTGTTCTGTAGTCCCTGAACTACAGAACGCCAGCTCCTGAGGATGGGGACTTGTTCACCGCTGCATCCTGAGCACCCAGAGGATAATCTGGCAGGCAGGAAATGCTCGGTGGATGTTTGTTGAATGAATAAATGATGCTGACAGTGGAGACCGTCCAAACGTCTGAGCCAGTGAGCGTGCAGACACTCAACCCACCATGTGGAAACATGGGAACCCACTGAGAGGGAATTCCAGAAGTGGACACACACCTGTGGCGATGAATTAAATCCATGTGAATGTGTTCACAGACTTTGCAAGGAGCCCAGACACAGGGCTCAAGAGGACAGAAGACACGTTCTCCCTTCCTGTCACTGAGATCTGAGCAGCCCGGGATGAAACTATCCATTTAGCAAGACCATACAAGAAAATCGAACGGCCCATGCACTGCTTTGGTCTGCGCCCTTGCTGGCAGGAGGGTTGGGACTGGCCAGGCCTGGCTCTGGTCCGCCACTGCGTTGGCAGGACCCTGCCAGTGGCCTGTCATTTGTCTCTCTGTCCTGGGTCTCTCAGTGGTGTGGCAGTCCTCAGCTGGATAGCACCCGAAGTCCTTTACATTTCCAACCAGGTTCAACAGTGTAGGTGGCTTCCTTTGAGTTGAGTCGCCCAGCCAGGGCAAGGCTGGTGTGGGCCCAGCCAGGTCCTATCTGTGAGTTGGAGGCAGGCAGGAGGGTGAAATTCCTGGCCCGGCCCTTGGGTGAGTCTCCTTACGGAGGCACTGAATGGGACAAGGCATGAGAATTGTAATGCAATGGTCAGGATCCTTCTGGGGGAGCTGCCGTAAACACCTGCTTGGCATCTAAAGCAGACTGTGGGTCTCCGGTGAACAGAAGGCAGGCCTCTCACTCTGCCTAGAGCATGTACAAGCTTCAGGATCTTCACAGTGACACTAGGGATAGGGACCTTTGGAATAGTATTATGAGACCTGAAAAAAATAACATGTGGGTGTCAGACACACGCCAGGGCTCAGTGGATCATTACATAATCATCATCATTTTTATCATTGTTATCTCCATCCTGGCAACACTGGATGCTCTTATTATTAATATTATTTTGCATTGAGTATTAATTATTAATATTATTAACTGACTAATATTAATTATGTTAACATTATTATGCACTGTTAATATTCTTAATATTCATATTTTTATTAATATTATTTTGCACTGACAAATGATAATTGCATATTAATATTATTTTGCATTGACAAATGGTGATTGTATGTTAATATTATTTTGCATTGAGAAGTAGTAATTGTATATTAATATTATTTTGCACTGACAAATGGTAATTGTATATTTATGTGATGCTTTGATACCTGTGAGCAAGGAGGTGGATATGTTAATAGCTTGATTGAATCATTCCCTATTGTATGTGTTTATCAAAACATTACACTGCACCCCACTGGACCCTTGAATCTCATCATCTGATGGTGGGCTTTGGGCCAACAGAGAAGAGTGGGGTGGCTGCTTCTGGAAGCCTTTCTTCTGATGACTGTAGGGGGAATTCTCCTAGCAGCTCTCTTTCTCATTCTTAGAATATGTCAGTTCTGAGAGCAATGTGGCAAGGCTGAGGAGAATCCTTTGAGGGCCCAACGGTCCTGACTTCAAGGTCCTGGCACCTCCTTGGAGTTGACTTAAGTACACACAAAGATCTGTGCACAGATGTGTGTAGAGGCTGTATTCTTAATCACCGCAGACTAGAAACAACCCAAATGTCTTTCAACTGAAGAACTATGAACAAACTGTGGTACATCCATTCAATGGAATACTACTGAGCCATGAAAAAGAACAAGCCAAATGGATGGTCCAAAATGCATCGTGCTAAGAAGCTGACTCAAAGGCTACACACTGTATGATTCCATTTATGTGGTGTTCTGGAAAAGGCAAGACTGTAGGGGCAGGAAACAGGTTCCGTGTTTCCCAGGAGCTGGGGGAGGGGGAGCAGCATGAGGAGTTTTTTGTGGTGATGAGGCTGTCCTAGATCTCAAGTGTGGCAATGGGTACACAGCTGTGTTTGTCAAACTCAAATAACCGTACACTTTAAAAGGGTGAATCATATGAATTTGCTGACAAAAAAAAAAAAAAAAAAAAAGGTCCATGTAAAAGCATTTGTCTTTGTCTTAGAAGTTTTGGTTGCAAGTGACAGAAGCCCTAATCCTTCTGCAAAGCCGGGAACATGCTGGCTCATGTAACAAGAGAACCCAGCTGTAGACCTCAGGCACCACACGACTGAGAAGGTGACAATGATGGCATCAGAACACCATCTCTAAGCATCTGCTTTCTCTATGCTGGCTTCACTTTCAGGCCAACGTGAGGGACTTTTGTGATTCTGATGGGAAGAGAGTCTATGTTCTGACCACTCTGGCCAAAATCCCAGGTACAACTCTCATTGGTACAGCTTGGGTCATGTGGCCATCCCTGGGCCAATCAGAAGGAAGAATATATTTTCTTGTTAGAAAGGAATGAGCTCACAAGTCATGGGAAGACTCGCAGGAAGCTTAAATGCATATTGCTGGATAGAAGAACCAATCCGAAAAGGCTACTTTCTCTATGATTCCAACTATGTGACTTTCTGGAAAAGGCAAAACTATGGAGATGGTGAAAAGGTCAGTGGTGGTCAGTGGTTGCCAGGGGTTAGCAGGGAGGGAAGAATGGACAGGTGGAGCACAGGATGTTTAGGGCAGTGAAACTCTTCTGTAGGATACTGGCAAGGTGGGCGCATGTCCCCATACCATTTGTCAGATTTCATGGAACGTACCCCACCAAGTGTGAGCCCTCAGGTAAACCAGGAGCCTTAGTCTCATAACAAAGTAATCCCAGGGGCTCCTCAGTTGGGACAAAGGAGTCGATTAGCGTGGTCAGAGGGACGCCTGGTGCCTGACACCCGGCAGCAAGGTGAGATGTTAGTAACAGGGGAAACCGCGGGTAGCAGGCAAAGTGGAAACTCTCTGCACTTTCTTCTCAATTTTTCTGTAAACCTAAAACTGCCAGAAAAAAATAAAGTTAAAATTAAGTTTAAAAACTAGACGAAGAAGTGGGAGGGATGTTGGACAGGCAAGGGACAAAGGGTCAACACAAGTGCACGTGGGTGCCTGTGGTGGGTGCGCATGGGTGCCTGTGGTGGGTGCACGTAGGTGTGCGTGGGTGCATGTGGGTGCGTGTGGTTGCCTGTGGTGGGTGCGCATGGGTGCATGTGGTGCTCGTGGGTGCGCGTGGGTGTGTGTGGGTGTGCGTGGGTGCCTGGGGTGGGTGCGCGTGGGTGCCTGTGGTGGGTGTGCGTGGGTGCGTGTGGGTGCACGTGGGTGCCTGTGGTGGGTGCGTGCGGGTGCATGTGGGTGCGTGTGGGTGCACGTGGGTGCCTGTGGTGGGTGCGCGTGGGTGTGCGGGGGTGCGTGTGGGAAGGCAGCACTGAGCACGTGTGCGCTTCACACCTGTGAACCTGCTGATACTTGTGTGAGTGCCAGCTTTGCCACATCCTCCCCAGAACCCTCTTTCGTCTTTTTAAAACCTATTTCGTTAACGTCAAAGTGTATAACAACTCCTTGCCTTTGATGAATTTTTTTTTTTTTTTTTGAAGACAGTCTCATTCCATCACCCAGGCTGGAGTGCAGTGGTGCGATCTCAGTTCACTGCAACCTCCACCTCCCGGGTTCAAGTGATTCTCCTGCCTCAGTCTCCCAAGTAGCTGGGACTATATGCATGTGCCACCATGCCTGGCTAATTTTTGTATTTTTAGTAGAGACGGGATTTCGCTAAGTTGGCTAGGCTGGTCTTGAACTCTTGACCTCAGGAGATCCACCCTCCTCAGCCTCCCGAAGTGCTGGGATTAGAGGCGTGAGCCACCGCACCTTGCTGCCTTTGCTGATTTTAACTGGAATTTTTTAAAAAAATTATCTAATAAGAAAGGCAGCTGTCAGTAAACCCTAACACCAAGTTTGCAGGATTGAATTAGTGCATAACTACACTCGTGTAAACGCACACACAGCAAGGCACACGTGTGTCAGAAGAAGTATGGAAGGGCACATGCTAATCCTTGTGAGGGTTATTAGTGGCTGAGATTTTATTATTGCAGGTGATTTTTTTCCCCTTTGGGCTTGCTTATCTCTTCTTTCTAAGGTGTGCCTACTGAACACATATTGCTCGTGTAACTCAAATAGATAGATAGATAGATAGTGAGCCGCATGCAAGGCAAGGAGTGAGGTCAGGTGCTTCCTTTTGTTCTGGATCTCTGGAATCAGCCCGAACCCAGGGTCGCCGCTAATGATTGAGGGGAGATTGGGGACGCGTCGAGGTAAAAGACGATGTGTTATTTTTGTAATAAGTGTAAACAAAATGTTTTTAACATGCCTGTTTTCTTACCCCTGCTAAGGTAAAATGAGTGCCTCGGTTTGGGGCCAGCAGGGGGGAGAAGAAGCCAGAGATGCTGAGAAGGAACTTTCTTTTCCCGTTTCAGAGAAAAGGATTTCTGCTTTCAAATCCGCTGTTTCCTGAGGCTGGGTGCTGAGTTCAGCTGCCCCTGGAGGAGCAGCAGCAGCTCTGGGCTGCTGGCAGGGCCGCATCCTCTTCAGTCTGGACAAATTCCCTGCAGCCAGGGGAAGCGGCCCATGCCGGCTGTCCTGGGATGCAACGTCAGACCCGCACGCTGGAATTTGACCCTTTTCCTGCCTGACACCCAGGAAAACAAACCCCAGGGAAGGGATCAATGCCTGCAACCGGAATCCAGAAGAAAGAGGAGTGACAGATAAGCCCGGGGTCACAGGCCAGTGAGGTCAGGACCTCCCAGGGACGGACACACAGCCCAAGGTTTGGGTGTGAGATTTCGGAGCCCCAGGTAATAAAACTAAAGCGGTTAAGGTGCCTGGCAGCTCAGTGCCTCACAGTGCTAGCTGGGGCAAGGATGGGAATTCACCTGAGTTCGCTGTGGTTGCTATTGGCTGAATTATGTCCTCCCAAAATTCATATATTGGAGTGTACCTCGGGATGTGGTACCTCAGGATACCTCAGTACCTCGGGATGTGGTGTTGTGTGGAGAAAGGGTTGTTAGAGAGGTAATTAAGTTAAAATGAGGCCATGAGGGTGGGCCCGAATCCAATTTAATTGGCATCCTTCTGAAAAGGGGAAATTTGGACAGAGAGAGAGAGAAAAGCAGGGAGGGCGCCCTGGAAACAGGAAGGCAGCCACCTCCAAGCCAGGGAGGCCCTGGAGCAGACCCCATCTCAGAGCTCCAGCAGGAACCAACCCTGTCCAACCTTTGTGTTGAACTTCTGGCCTCCAGAGCTGTGACACGATCTACTTCTGTGGTTTAAGCCATGTAGCCTGTGGCACTTGGCACTATACCAGCCCCAGGAAACCCAACACAGTGGCCAAAATAGAGCAGGCAGCTGGCTTGCTAACATCACACAGCACACTGTCAAGAGCGGGGTCTTCAACTCACCACTCAGGGACCCAGTAGTCAGGTGTGGGGTGGAACGCCCTTCCAATATGGCTAGAGCCAGGCTGTCTGGGCCCAATTCCCAGCTTTGTATGTATTACTTAACCTCTCTGTGCCTCAGTTTACCAAACTATAAAATGGGCATAAAGACAGCACCTGCCTGGTGATGCTCTTGGAAGGATGAAAGGAGGAGATGGTGTGGACATCCAGACGGCACCAGGCATCGCCCTGAGAGCTGACCATGCGGGGAATGCTCCATCCTCACGCCAGCCAGGTGTTGCCACCTCTCTCTTGCTGATGGAGACCAGAAGGGTCAGGGCAGAAGGCCGTGCCCGAAGTCTCACAGCCAGGAGCCTGCCTCCCACTGGTCCCTGTGTGGCCAGTGCTGCCCTGGGGGCTGCTGCTGTGCACTGGAGGGGCAGCTGCGCAGAGGAGCCAGAGCAGATGGTGCCGAGGACAGAGCTTGTGGCCCTGCACCGGGCTCCCAGAGGAATGGGTCTCGGAGCTGCTCTGCACAGACCCTGACCTTGAGGAGAGGGAGAGGCACCACTCCCTCCTCCACTCACTCAGGTGAGCACTCAAAGCGCCATAGGTAACCAGGAGCACTGGTTGCCGTGGCGATTTCAGAGGTGAGTCCAGTGTGGACCCTCGCCCTGAGACGGACAGAGTTTGATGGAAGATCCCAGACTCACACATTCACTCACTCACTCATTCCCTCAAGTATTCATCCTGCAAAGCTTCGCTCATTACCTACCTGAGGCCAGGACTCAGTCTCAGAGCCGAGGAGAGCGTGGTTGGGAGGAGCCACAGATGCTCTCCAGCATCCCTGCCCCCAGGTGTCCACACACCTGTGTACTCCCCAACCTGGAGCGTGGCGGGGCTGTGAAGAGGGTGGATGTGCTCTCGTGATGAGGTTACTTTGTATGGCAAAGGTGGCCAGACGTCTGCAGGTGTAATTAAGGTCCAACTGGCTGACCTTGAGTTAATCAAAATGGCGATTATCCTTGGTGGGCCCAAGCTAATCAGGTGAGCCCTTTCAAAATGGCCTTGAAATCAGAGACTCTCCTGCGGGATTTGGAGATCCAGCCCCATGAGGAACGGGGGCAAGGAAATGCAATCTTCCACAACCTCGAGAGCTTGGAAGAGGGTCCCAAACCTCAGAGGAGACCCCAGTTCCAGTTGGCACCTTGACTGCAGCCCCACGAGACAGAAGGCCCAGCTATGCCATGTCCTGACTCCTGACCTGCCCAAACTTTAAGACAATAGATAAATGCCATTTTAAGCTTTTCAACTGGTGACCATTTGTTATGCAGCAACAGAAAACCCACACAGAGGGTACATTTCCTGAGCCAGGCACAGATTCTGTGGTTGAGAAGCTGGGGAGTGGAGGGGGAGAGAGATGCTTCAGGTGTTTGTTCACACCCATTTCACCGTTCAGCCGGCACACGGGCCGAGCTTCCCCTGTGCGCTGGGCATAGGACCCGCGCTGCAGGAGCTCAGTGTGTGGGTGGCCGGAGTCCTAAGGACCAACATGGGGGCCAGTGGAGCTGGCACGAGGTGGCATGGGGAGAGGGGTTTTCAGAAACATCAGGTGCGCCCTGCTGTAGCTGCAGACCCTCAGCTAGGTCTGGGACTGTCATTCTGAACTGGCTACCAGGGTGCTGGGCATGGGATAGCTGTGACCTGGCCAACTGCCCCTGGTCCACTTGAATGTGTGTGCCAGACGTCCACTCTCCCACCTAGGCTCTTTCCCAGGCTTTCAATGCACCCCTCAAACCATCCCAAGTCCCAGCCCCCCACAGTGGGTTGGATCTGCCTGTCTGTTCCCTCAGATGGTCCCCCACGTGACTGGTCAGGTGAGTGCCCAGGGCCTTGCTACGCTGTCCCGAGACCATCCAAGGGGCCGCCCGCCCACGCCACTTGGACAGCACGCAGCCTGGAGGTACTGCCCTGGGCTCCCCCGTGTTTAAACATGACCCCTGACCCTGCCCGCTGCACGGAACACACGGAGCGCTTCAGGGAACGGGGCCACAGCCCAAGCCCTGCTGCCTCCTATGGTCCCACTACCTGCCCAGACGCCTCGTGCTGCATGGGGTTCCCAGAGCTGAGGCAGCCAAGGGTCAGCCCCAGCACTGCCAGCGTTGGGGCCTGCTTGGAGCCTGACATCTTCCACCCCTCCGCACCGGGCTCTTCACACTCGGCTGGGAGCTTTCCCCAGCAATGCCACACTGATCCTGCCCACCACCTCAAATCCAGCCCACTCACTAGACCCACTTCACAGGAAAAGAAACCGAGGCTCAGCTTGAAGATGCCACTTGCCCTGGGACGCTTGGAGAAACAGAAGGAGAGGCCAACAGCTGAACCAATGGTGACCCCAGGCCTTTGCTTACCCCGAGCACCTGCTCATGGGCATTTGGGTGGTTTCCAGCTTGAGGCTGTCACAAATAAAGTCGCTGGGAACCTTCGTGTATGGGATCTGGGGAGGCTGTGCACTTTAATCTCCCTTTGGAGAATACCCAGGAGTGGAACAGCTGAGTCACACAGAGATGGATGTTTAGCTTCGGAAGAATCTGCAGAAGAGGTTTCCAAAGAGCTGGTACCCGTGGTGTGGGAGGGGTCCAGCGGCCCCACATCCTCGCTGGCGCTGAGTCAGTCAGTCATTCTTATTTCAATGTCCTACCAGGCGGGTACTGGGTCACACTCACTGGGGTTCATCGGGGACTCCAGTGACCTGTGCTCGGCCACTTGATGTCCCAGAACTCACTGCAGTTCTGTTCTTCCTTGTCTTTTTTTAAGTCTTTTTCTCCTTGTATTCCATTTTGGAGAATTTCTATGACTGTGTTGTCAAGTTCATTATTCCTTTTTTTTTTTTTTTTTTTTTTTTACACTGTCTCATCTGCTGTTAATCCGTTGTATCACATTGTTTTTCATCTTGGATGCTGCAGATTTTCCGGCGAGCAGCTCAGCGTGGGTTTCCTTCTCATCTCCCAGCCTTTTGCACCTGGGCAGGTGCAGCGCTGGCCTCTGGCCTGGCCGTCGGCCTCCACTCACACCCCCTCCACTCTGTGCTCCCCATGCCCCACGGCTGTGTGCTTTTTTCTAGCCATGCGGAAATTCCTCTGTTGGCTCCCTTTGCATTTCGAAGAAAATTCCTCTCATGGTCTACAGGGTTTTCACAGCGTGGCCTCCACGCGCTCCTTCCTCCCCAAACCCCTCAATGCCCCACGTCTTGACCCCTGGCACACTGGGCCTCTTTTCCTCCCTAAAGCACATCCTACTGAGTCCTCCCACCTCTGAGCTACGCTCATGCCTCTGTTGGGAATCACACACACATTCACACATGCACACACATTCACACACATGTATGCAGGCACAGAAACATCCCCTAAACCTCTCTGCACACAGACACATTCAGATAGACACGTGCACATGCAACGTATGTGCACACACAGACACACAGACACACGCAGGTACGTTCACGCACAAAGCACACACATGGACATGTGTGCACACAGAGATACACATGCATACACAGACATGTACACAGATGAGCATGCATGTGCACATATGCATACGTGTGTGTGCAGGCCCCACATGGCCAACTCCTCTTCCAGGAGACCCTTGACAATTTTTGTAATTGTATTATTTGCTTGTCTGATGAACCTGGATATTTTTTCTTTCCCCCCCACCAGAATCCAGCCTTCTTGAGAGCAGGGCCTAGCACAGAGCAGGTGACCAGCGAATGAATGAATGAATGAATGAATGTGCAGATGGATGGAGGGAAAAGCAGGTAAATAGGCTACACCTGCTCTGTTCAAAGGGGTATGGCTTTGAACCCTGGCCCTTCTGCCCCCACACCGTGGCCACCAGCACGTCATTTAACCTCCTGGCCCCCTGCTTCTGGATGGTAGGATAACTGGATCTCACATGGCCCACGGTGAACGGTTGAGCTGATTCCCTCTCTTTCCCACTGGGCTGCGTGTCCCCTGTCCTGTGGGTCTTGCCCAGACGCCATCGCCTCACAGTGTCTAGCCCCCCGTAGCTGCCCAGCAAGGATTTTGCTGAAAGGATGGCCATCCTGGGGCTGAGGTCCCAGCAACAGCAGCCCTGCCTGTCGAGCTCTCGCTCTCCCTCTCCCCAGCACCTTCTCTCTTATCACTGCCGCTTCCATTTTGCCCTCACTCTCTGCAAAACACCTGCAAGCCCGGGTCTCTTGGGCCCAGGACCTGGGGCCCAGGGAAATGGCTGCTCCACATGCCCTGAGAAGTCAGAAGGCAGGTGTCCAGGTCTAGGGTGTGGCCTGGAGGAACCCGAGCTGCTGGAGACTGGCATGTGCTCACTGCTAGTGACTGGGAAAGCTGTGTGAGCAGGGGCCCTTGCTTTATGGTGATGTGACCACGGTGCAATGGTGGTCCCTGGAGAACTCCATTGTGCTTCTCAGCGGGGTCCCGGGAGGGACAGGGCCCTGTGCTCTCCTTCCAGAGTGAGGCTTGTCCACTTACCTTATGGTGCTAGGAACTGCCTGGAATGGGGGCTGTAGGATCAGGAAGGGGGCTGTGGGGAGGGAGTGTGGGGCCCTGAACAGGACTGCTCTGCTCTGCTGCTCACATCCCGGTAACTCCATGCCTCCGTTTTCTCTCCTGTCAAATGG
This sequence comes from Papio anubis, assembly GCF_008728515.1. Lineage (NCBI taxonomy): Eukaryota > Metazoa > Chordata > Mammalia > Primates > Cercopithecidae > Papio > Papio anubis. The sequence goes on from NC_044987.1 coordinate 118,604,036, forward strand.
GTGGCAAAGCCACACCCCTTTGAACAGAATAGCTGCCTGGTCTTCAACGGGTGTGGAACCCAGCAAGTGTTAGCCCTTTCCCAGAAGAATAAAGCAAGAACAGTTTTACTCTTAGCTGATCACAGACACCAAGTCCAAAGGCTGGGATCTACGTGCTGGGATGTCTCCCATCATGCCCACCCAAGAGGGAGCCCCTTGTGCTGCAGTGTAGGGGGGTCTTGACACTCTCACTCTCTCTACCCATCAGTCTTTTCCACCGTCTGCCTACCTGGGGACACAAGGCTCTGGCGCTCAGAGGGTAACGAGGGGCTCCACCCTGGGGCTGGGGGAAGCGGTTTCTTCCTGCATGTCCCTGGAGGTGCCCTGGGTCTCCTCTTCTCCCTGGCGGAGCAGCTTCCACCCAAACCCTGACTCTGATGACTAGAGACGCCATTCAGGTCATCTCTCTGAAGTCCCACCTGTGTCGCCAGGTTTGTCTCTACGGACCAGGGTGCTGATGGGATGAGGCTGTGGATCTGCAGACACAGGACGCACAGGTCTGCGGATGAATTCCTGATCGTGGACATGGACAGGGAGAAGCAAGGAGATCGTAGAAGTTTCTGGATGGAGCCAGTGGAGGGGCGGCAGTGGGATTTACGGAGATGGGGAAGACGGGGGTTGAGTTGCCTGGGAAAGGATTGGACACCCGCTTGGACACATTCTGCTTGACATGTCTGGGAGACCCCAAAGGGAGATGTCAAGTGGACGGCCGGATATGTGGGTCCAGAGTTCAGAGAAGAGGTCACGGCTGGAGAGACAAATTTGGAAGTCATTGGCATAAGGATATTTCAATCCATGGGAACCGATGAGGTCACCCAGTGAGAAGAAGGGTAGAAAGAGAAGAAACCAAGGAACCCCCAAATCCCATGGGACCAGAAGTCCCAGGCGATCAGGGATCATAACGTTCCACGCATCGCTGCACTCCAGCCCCAGAGGCGCGCCCCCTTTTAACAGGCACCCACCAAATCCTTGCTGACTGCAGGAGCAATGATGTCTGGGGGTCTCCAGGAGACCAGCAAGTGGGGCAGCAAGGAAAGCGGGGAGTGGAGAACTGGAGATGCTGGGAGAAGAGAGTGCTGGGAGGATGGAGTGGCCTCCTGGAGGGGAGGGGAGCATGGGACTTAGGATGAGGGCTGGGGTGACTCTGGGGGGATGGTCTCTGAAGGAACCACCTGCATAGGTTTGTGGGCCAAGGCCAGGAAGTCCTTGGGGAAGGGGGAGGGGCAGGGTATGATCACAAGGGGGAAGCAGCAGTATGAGACCTGAGACGGGGCAGATATTTGACACACTGGGAGACTGAGGCCTGGGGAGGGGACATGGCTGCCCAGGCCACATTGCCAGTGAGAGAAGCCAAGACTGGCACCCGGGCAGCTGAAGCCAAAGCACAGAGGCTCAACCTCCAGGACATCTGCGGAACTGTGAGGATCTGCTGCGGCTTTCGGGAGTTTTCTTTCTTTCTCTCTATTTGTGAAATTAAAATTAAATGCTCAAATCAGCTAGGGAAGCAGGGGCACTGGTCCCAACCCCGATAGGACCCACATCTCCCCATGCCCAGCCTCCCCCGAGCCCAGGCAGGGCCCTCTGGATCCCTGCTCTGGCTCAGACTTCCAGGCCCCAGGCCCTGGGGAGGGAGGGCCTAGGACTGAATTCCTAGGGCCGGATGGTGCAGGGTGGGAAGACCCACCTCCTGGGAGGTCGCTGGTTCATGAATTCGAAGGATCTTCCTTTGAATTTTCAAGAGGTGACACCTGAGACCTGCGAGAAAAAGACCGAAACTGCCTGGGAAACCCAAGGCCAGACAAAGGCAAAGGCAGGAGGCTGGTCAGGGCTCAGGAGCGGGGCGAAGCTGGGAGGCCTCAGGAAGGGTGGGCAGGCCAGGCCCACGTGCTCTCAGCTTTCCTGGAGGCCTAAACTCATGGGCCCCCAGGGCCCAAATGCACCATTCACAGCACTGCCTAAAGAAAGGGGCAGGGAGGAAGGGGCAGGCCCTACCCCAAAAGTCAGGACTTGGAGCCTGCTTGTTCCCTCCAGGTTTGGTGCGGGGCTCCCAGCATTGAACTGAGGAGGGGACCACACCTCATCCAGGGGAATAGATGAGGTCACCCCGGGAGAAGAAGGAGAGAGAGAAAAGAGAAGAAACAAAGGAACCCCCAAATCCCAAGGACCAGAAGCCCCAGGCAATCAGGTGCTAGAAGCCCCACATTGAACTTGCCGGGGAGGCTTACAAGTGGGTGCCACAAAAGACCAGAGACCTACCGAGGCAGAGGTTTGCATCCTATGACCACACCCTCGCCTGGGAACTCAAGGGGTATGTGGGCATCGGACTGCCCCAGGCAGTTGGACTGCTGCTGTGTGACCATGGGCGGCTCACAGCCCTCTTTGAGCCTGGGCATCTAGGAGCAAAGTCCCTTGGAGTGAGTGCTCAGCACCTAGCGAGGACACGCTCCCTTAAAGAGTTGCCCATATCCTTACCCTGGGCCAGATGTTGGGAATTTGAGCTGCCGGCACAGGTCAGGGGCCAGCTCGGGGCAGGCACGGGGTGGGAGGGTCCACCCAGGAGCAAACTGCATTCTTGAAAGTTTTTTTTTTTTAAATGGTCTGCCCTCTTGTCCTTCCCCTTTTGTGTTTGTCCCTTTCTTCTTCTGCCACCCTCTTCTGAGGCTTTTAGGACCTTCAAATTAGTTGAATACTGGGACAACAACGGGTTTGGAAACACACAAGTCAACTCTAATTTGATCCTCCACGTTCGGAGGAAGAGACAAGACCTTTGTCCCCCGGGGCAGTGCCTCTGCCACCGAAGTGACGTTTCAGAAGTCTTCCAACAGCTCGGATTCTCTGGCAGTCCCCCTTTGCATAATCCACCAAAATCTGCCACACAAAAGCCACTTGGGAGTGAATTTGGGATATAGGGAACATGGAGGAAGGTGTTCTGTTGAGACAGATGTTCTCAGGACATCCACAGCCTCAGATCACACCAAGAAGAGCAGGAGCTCGTGTTTGGGCTCTGAACCCAAACCAGCAGCGACTTGAACCAGAATGTGGGGCTGGGATTCTCCCAGGTGTGGGCTTGTATGGGCTTCTGGGCAACCCCATCTCAGCAGAGCGTTGGGAAACCCAGCTAGGGCTGTCTTGTCTGTGGGATGGCAGGGGTGTCTCTGCTCAGGCAAGGTGTGGGGGCCGCTGACCACTCGGCCCAGAGCTTTGGTGGCCCACGGTGCAGAGTGTCCAAGTATGACCCAAGGGGCCTTCCCAGCCTGGGGCCACTGACGGGCAGGTGACACAGATACCTTGCCTGGCTTGGTGGACCTACAAATTGTATCATGGATTTGTTAGCCATTCAGCAACAGTCTGCTAAATGATGAGTGACAGCCAGCACCCTAGGAATTGCAGGTGTAACAGCAAATGGGACAAAGATGCCGCCCTGACAGGGCTTACCGTGGAAGAGACGGGAAATCCAGACCCACAGCTAAGGGCAGGGCCAGAGGGTGCTGAGTGCTGGACAAAGTGAGACGAGGGAAGCGGGTGCGGACTGAATTGCAACCCCCCTCCAACACGATGTTTATGTTGAAGTCTTAACCTCCAGGACCCCGGAACAATTCCTGGTTTGGAGACAGGGCCTTTACAGCCGTCACCAAGCTCAGAGGAGGCCATTCGCGTGGGCCCTGATCCAATGTGACTGCAGTGCTACTAAAAGGGGGAAGTTCAGGCACAGAGGCCGCACGGGAGGGAAGCTGATGTGGAGACACACAGGTCTTCTGCAAGCCAAGGAGAGGAACCTGGGCCAGTTCCTTCCCCACAGCCTTGGAAGGAGCCTGCCCTGCCGATACCTTGATCTTCAACTTTGATTTCTATCAGTTAAGCTGCCTGGTCTGCGGATCTTTCGGCCCAGCATGTGGGGTTTGTACTCCACATGTCTCCAGGGCTCTGCAGCCCAGCACCGGGGACCCCACCCTTGTTATGACCTCCACTTTCCAGAGGAGGAAACTGAGGCTCACAGAGGTGGAGTCACTTGGACAAGCCCCACAGACCATGGCCCAGGCTTGCTAGACTCTAGGGACAGGGCCCTTCCTTCCCCTTGATGGGGCCACTGACCTCGCCACGTGAACAGTGTTGGTGCAGCAGGGAATGAACCAGCTCACGTGCCTGGCCCACTGGCCAGACCACAGCATAGCTCTAGCTGCCCCGTCCCTGGCTGCACTGCTCACACCCGACAGAGGCAGACAGGTGTAGACACAGCTGCCCAGCCCTGCCACCCGGCATCCCAGGAATGTGGTCAGCCACCCACACCACTGCCCCCACCCCAGTCAGGCGTGCTGTGTCAGCCCTGGGCCCTCCTGCCCTTCCCTCCAAGCCCCTCAGGTTGCCCAACTCCCAGGGTCATGGCGTTCACTGTTCATCCCAGGGGAAGAAAGGCCGGGACCAGGGGCTGGCCCTGGGCCTGCATCAACCAAGGCTCCTGCTCTAAGGGCCTGACAGCTGCTGCTTTGCCCTTAGAGGAGCCTTTTAGAGAGACAGGAGGAAAGAGAGAGCAAGAGAGAGTGAGAGAGAGGGACTGAGAGAGAGAGAGACAGGGAGAGAGGGAGAGAGAGAGAGACAGAGAGAAACAGAGAGAAAGGGAGAGAGAGACAGAGACAGAGGCAGAGACAGAGAGACAGAGAGAAAGGGAGAGAGAGGCAGAGACAGAGAACGCTCCAACCAAATATCCTGTTCCAGGTTTGAGCACAGCTTGGAGGTGTCCCCCTGCTAGGTGAGGGGTTCCACACTCCAATGTGTCTCTTCAGTGAAGAATCCCCTAAAAGCCCTCTGGAGAACTGTGGGTGCTTCTCCCACCCACCCCATCTTGTCCGGAGCCTTGCTGATTCAATACCGGGCTCCCCTGAATAAGCCTCCGGAGACTGCAAGCCTCCGGCAGAGGGCGGGCACAAGTACAGGCACCAGGTTTGGCCGCCAGGTTGACCCTCAGGCTGGGTCTGGGGGGGGCAGGAAGGTCACGCCCTTCCTTTGAAGACAAGGGGCCAACTGGGGTGGGGAGGGGGCTTCCCTCTGAACACCTCCTCCTGCCCTCCCCTGCTGCACTGGGGGCCCAGCGACTGCCTTTCCTCATGCAAACCAGGATGTACGGCCTGATCCACGAAGGAGAGCCTGACATGGGGGCAGGCGAGTCCTGACTGCAGGGGAGATGTGCAAGCGAGGAAGGGTGGTCCTGAGGAATGGGGGTCCGCAGGGGGACTTCAGCCTCCAGAGCCAGGTGGCCACAGCTCCCCAAGGTCACATCCCACCCCTCAGTCCAAAGCGCAGGGTCTGATCCCAGTGAGGCCCCAAAAAGGCTGGGCCTGTGCGGACACACTTCTCGCTTATGGCTTCCACTAACCCCACAAAGAAGACAGCTCCATCTCACAGATGAGGAACCTCAGTCATGAGAGGTTAAACGACTAGGGTGAGGGCACGGGATTGCAGTGGGCAAAGCCAGCCAGGCTCCTTCCGCGGTGTACCCTGGCACTCAGAGGAGCCTCTGAGTACAAAACCAGGATTGCACTGAGACAGCCCTGCCGTTTCCGCGTGGACGTGGAATGAAGTCAGCCCTGGCGATGCCAGACAGAGACAGGCGGAGAGTCGATGGGAGCCTCCCGGCTCCTAGTGGCTCAGGTGTGGCCCGGTGTGAAAACCTCAGCCGTCCCAGAACTGAGGTGCTGAAGGCTCCTCTTGTTCCTTGATCAGCCAGACATTGGCTCCAGGACCAAGGCGGGGCCCACGTAGGGTCTGGTTGGTGGGGTGGGCCTGCCCACGGCCCTGACAGCCCCCGTTGTCCTAGGCAGGGAGTGGGGGACAGGTCTTCAGGGCCTGGAGAGGTATTCCCAGGACAGGCGGGCTGGGGTGTGTGGGCGCTCCCGGGAGGTCCTGGCAGCCGCCGAGTGCAGACCAGGCTTGCAGACAAAGGAGAGAGTGCAGACGCGGTCAGCCCCCAGACCCACCGCCGGCGCCCCGGTGCCCTGGGCTCTGCGTCTAAGGAAGCCCCTTACCCCTTGGGTTTGCCTCTTTTCTTTGGAAACATAGCAAGACAGATGAGCCAGATTTCCTGCTGCACTCTGTACAGACGTCCCCACACGCCCCCAGGGTCCTCCCAGGGACCACCCCAAGGCTCCATCTCCCCCCTCCACCCCTTGCAAGGCACATATTTACGCCCCCTCCCAGGAGGACCTCTGCATCCCTGAACCTAGTGGGAGTCCATTAGCCCACCTTTGTCCTGCAGGGAACTCTGTCACTCCCAGCTCTAGAGCCCCTGCTGGCTCCTGCTGTCTGCAGAACAAAGCCCGGAGACCTCCCACACCTGGCCTTCCCAGCCTCATCCTGAGGCACTGAGCCCTCCACGCCCAAGGCCTCCAGCACACTCGTCATCTTTCCCCTGGAGGCCCCACACCCCGCCAAGGCCCTGCACCTCCCTGCATCCGAGCTTCCCAGCTGGACCCCTCTTTCTGCCAGCAGTGACTCCCCTTAAGACCCAAATTAGCACCCCCTCCTCCACGAAGTCTTCCAGTTGTCCTGGTGGTGCCTTCTGCCTGTCCCTTCTACTTAGAGCCCTGGAGTGGCTGAATACTGCACGCTTTCGCCCCCCAACACCAAAGAGTACGGCCAGGGGAACCCATGAGTGTGACCTCATTTGCAAAAGGAATCGTTGCGCCTGCAGAGACGGCAAAAGATCTCAAGATGAGATCATCCTGAACTAGGGTGGGCCCTAAATCCAATAACAAGCGTCCTTATGAGAAGAAGAAAGGACAAGGAGAGACTGGGGAGAGGGTCTGCTGTGCCAAGCTGGCTTTGAGGCCAAGCAAGAAGCCAATGACTTTGGCGGACCTTGGCCACACCTTGGCTGTGGACCCGGCCCAGGCCCACTGCTCCCACCTCTTGCTTTCCTCAGAGAGGCCCACGAACAGCAAGGCCACATGATGATGGAGGCGGAGGGTGAGGCGATGAGGCCACAAACCAGGGGAAGCCAAGGGCAGCTGAAGCCACCAGAGAGGAGCCAGGGATGGGTTCTTCCTCACAGCCCTCGGAGACGCCAACTCCGATGACACCTGGATCTCCACTCCTGGCCTCCGGAACTGTGCAAGACTAAGTTTCTGCCTCTTTCTGTAGGAAGCCACCCAGGGTGTGGTGACTTGTCCAGCAGCCCCTGACACTCTGGCAAGCTCTATCCCCTCGTCCCCTCCTCCCAGCAGCTGTGACCTCACGTTCCTCTCCTGGACTCTGTTGGATTCATGACAAGAATATCTCAATAAAAGCATGTTAAAGGAATGATCTGTCGGGGTGCTTCACCACCTCACGCTTCCAGCTGAAGGCTCAGCTCCTCCCAGGGGCTTATCTGGATGGTTCATCCAATTTCTTGCAAACATAATAAGAGCAGGAAGCCAGGTGCGTAAGAATGAATGATGTACCGATCAGGATTCCAGCTAGGCTATTATAATGAAGACTGCAAAATACAGTAGCAGAAGCCCAGCTGTTGATTTCTTTTTCCTATAGGACCCCACACAGTCAATCCAGGACAAATATGGCAGTGTGGGCTGGGCGTGGTGGCTCACTCTTGTAATCCTAGCACTTTGGGAGGCTGAGGCAGGTGCATCACCTGAGGTCAGGAGTTCCAGGCCAGCCTACCAACATGGTGAAATCTTGTCTCTACTAAAAATACAAAAAATTAGCCGGGCGTTGGGGCAGACACCTGTAATCCCAGCTACTTGGGAGGCTGAGGCAGGAGAATCGCTTGAACCTGGGAGGCAGAGGTTGCAGTGAGCCAAGATCGCGCCATTGCACTCCAGCCTGGGCAGCAAGAGTGAAACTCCATCTCAAAAACAACGACAAAAAACAAACAAACACAAAACAAATATGGCAGTATGATACTGGTGACCCAGGTTCTCTCACACCTGAGGGTTGCCCTGTCTACAAGGGCCAAATTGACTCATGCCTCATTTATACCCCAGCCTGTGGAAGGGGGAGAAGAAGGGAAAAGCTCATTGGTCTGAGGTAGGATGTAGCCACTGCACATGACTCCTTCACTCACAGATCTATCATGCTGCCCAGCACCATCGAGGACAGCTCACAGTCCATTCGCCCAGAGTATGGCATGGCCAGACCTAGCCACAAGAAGTCTGGGAAATGAAGCTTTCGCCAGGCACCCGCCGCCCAGCTCAATTTGCTCTCTGTGGAGCAGTTCTCAAAGTGTGGTTTCAGGAGGCCTGAGAGGTTGCAGTTAATTTCATGAAGACACTGAGGCATGAATTGTCTTTTTTCTTTTCATTCTCTCATGACTGTGCAGTGGAGTTTCCCAGAGGCCATAGGACCCATGATGACACTGTCACTCTGAGAGCTAACAGAATGCGTGCTTGCAGAGTCATGCATTTTACAAATTTCTATGTTTTCATTTCTAACTCAGTAAATATCAGTAGGTAAAACCCATAACAACAAAATCTCTCTGGGTCTTCAATAACTTTTAAGAGGCAAATGGGTCCCAACACCAGAAATTTTACAAACTGCTGAAATAGAAGAATAAAAACAGATATTGGGCATTAGGCTGGCAGAAATAGATGCTACAGGCCAGGCAAGGTGGGTCATGCCTGTAATCCCAGCACTTCAGGAGGCTGACGTGGGTGGATCACCTGGGATCAGGAGTTTGAGAACAGCCTGGTCAACATGTTGAAACCCCATCTCTACTAAAAATACAAAAATTAGCTGGGTGTGGTGGGTGTCTGTAATCCCAGCTACTCAGGAGTCTGAGACAGGAGAATCGCTTGAACCCAGGACGTGGAGGTTGCAGTGAGCCGAGATCGCACCACTGCACTCCAGCCTGACGGCAGAGTAAGACTCCATCTCAAGGCAGGCGGATCACCTGAGGTTAGGAGTTTGAGACCAACCTGACCAACATGGAGAAACCCCATCTCTACTAAAAATACAAAATTAGCTGGATGTGATGGCGCATGCCTGTAATCCCAGCTACTTGGGAGGCTGAGGCAGGAGAATTGCTCGAACCAGGGAGGTGGAGGTTGCGGTGAGCCAAGATCACACCACTGCACTCCAGCCTGGGCAACAAGAGTGAAACTCCATCTCAAAAAAAAAAAAAAAAAAAAGAAAAGAAAAGAAAGTAGATGCTACGACTGGAAATCTACATGAATTTGTCAGGCCGCCCTCTGCTGCATACTCAAAGCCTCATGAAACCACCTAGGAGACCAGAGTCTGGCTCATAGAAATTTGGGAACAGATACATTTCTTACCAGTCCTGATCCTAACCACTGCAGCAATGACTCAGTGCCTGCCCCGGTGCTCAGTAATCCGCCCGCATTTCGTTGTTGAAGCCTTCTCACACCAGTCCCTGTGAGCGTGCTGCACCTGGGTGTGCCCTTCCCCTATAGCAACAGGCAGAGAAAGGTTCCAGTCCTCATCTTGCCACTCCCAAATTGTGGGACGCTTTGCAGATTACTCTGAACCTCAGTTTTCTCATCTTTAAAATGGGGCTTGTCAAGGGGTCACAGGAAGCTGTTTGCACAGTTCTAATTCGGAAGTTCCATAAAAAGTCCACCCCAGCCATGCACATGGTAGGTGTGTTGGCAGAGAAGTCCCTGCCGGGGAAGATTCAAGCTTCTGAAATGCTCCGAAATCTCACTCTGCATCTCACCAGCCTTCCATGACTCCCCACGGCTTGGGACACCTCCTCACTTTGGCATTCAAGGTCTTCCTCATCCTGGCCTCAACCTACCTTGCAAAAGCACTTTCTAGACAGCTTTGAAATCTGGCTTCTGATCGTCTAATTTCCCCAAGTAGGGGGTCTTCCCCTGAAGAGCAGGCCCATTCTGTCAGCTACACAATCACTTCATCTGGGGAGGGGAGGCCGGAAGCTGGCCCATTAACCACGCTCTCCCCAATGAGCATTTGTAAACACATGCCTTCTTTATAACATCAGCAAATAGAACATGTTTTCCTACTTAACAGGAAATGCAGCAGAATAGCTGGGTTCCCCAACAGGGGCCCCAGCCGTTTCATGCACGTGGCATATGAAGCTAGGACAAGGCCAGTGACCAAGAGGGGTGGCCAAGGCCCTCTGGTTTGCAGGAGAAGTTCCCAGCAGTTTGCACGTGTCCGCCCCCCCCCCACCCCCAACCCTGGCCAGGAAGGGGCCCCACCTCCTCCCACGGCCCTGTCTTTGTCCCCAGCAGGGCTGCCTGCTTACACTGGAAGGCTGCAGTTCTTTCCCTGGAACTGGAATCAGCCCGGGCTATAGGCAAAGAAATTCATTTCTAACTATGCAAGCCCTTTCACTGCGACAAGACCTTGAATGTCAACCTTGGAAGCCCACGGGCTATTGTCAGGAGCTCCAGCCCAGCCTCAGATTGACACAATTGCACCAAAACCCCGAACGGTCTGGGGGGGGGAAAAAATTCCCTGCTCCTCCTCCCTCGGGGGAGGGGGCCCTCGCAAGGTAGGCGGTGGCTGCAGGCAGCTGAGGCTGCGCCATTCACGGCTGCAGGACCAAGGCCCCACGCGGAGCGGAGACCGGGCAGCCACAGCCGCTGATTGGGCGTCGCGGCCGGGGGCTCAGCCAATCGGCTGTCTGGGAAGCGGGGCCATTCATGAAAGCGCAGCGGAGAGGAAGCGCGGGGGCGGGGAGGCCGGGTTATCACCGCACCTCGCCGGCCCCATCACGGCGGCCGCGCCTTCTGCCCGGCCATGCTGCGGCTCGAGCGGCGCGGGCTGCTCGCAGGGAGGACCCCCGCCAGAGGCTGCGGAAGAGGCCAGGCTTTCTGGAAGCGCCTCCCAGGCAGGGCCTGGCAGCCAAACGCCGCCTGCTTCGGTCAACTGTGGCCATGAAGTCATTTTTTTCCCCTGCTGATTGAAATCATCTGTTTTCAGTTCCCTGACAAATTCATTGAGTTCCCTCTGAGGCTGGGGCCCCTCGGCTGCCGAGTCTCAGTGTGTAGCTGCAGCCCAGACCCACACAATTTCATCTTCTTGGATTTACATGGTCTCCGGTTTCCAGAGCCCCAGTGAAAGACGCATTTGTGTAGGAGATGTGGGGTTGGGTTTAGCAGCCCTGGCCCTGGGGAGAATGCCTCTAAGATGGCTATCTGCTGGGCTCTGGGCCCCAAACGCTGGCCCTCGGATCTGTAAGTTTCCTGGGGCCCCAGATGACGACATGGCCAGGAACAGCCCAGAATCCTCCACATCAGCTCTCTGAAAAGGGAAACGGCCCCGTGGAATGCTGGCCTCTCCTTCCAGGATGAGCACTCATTTCCTCTTGGGATCTAGCAAGTGGCTTAAAAATACACTCATGCAAAGGGCCCACGTAGAGCTGTACTTGTGGGGAGGGAGGGGTCTGCTTTTCCCTGACCTCAGGGAGGTGTGGGGTGGCAGGCTGCTGACGAGGGCCCCGACCCCACCGCCTTGCCTGTGTCCTCCTCTGTAAAATGGGCACAGGAGCGCCTAGCCCTTGATCATGCATGCGCCCAGGAAAGTCACAAATGCAGGGGCCCAGCACAGTGCCTGGTATGTGACCAGAGCTTAGTCACCAACATCGGTTGTTGTTGGTGACATGAGCAGTGACATAGAGGTCAAAAGCGATGCTCAATTCCATTTCCGGGCGCGACACAGCCCCAGCAGGGGGCGCTGGGCTCTGGAGTCCTGGGGACCCCTGCTTCTCACGCCACTGTCACCCCCAGCGACATACCTGAGCCACTGGGAGCATGAGCACCAGGGAACTTTTTCTCAATGGGAAGATTTCTTCACAGCAAGTGTTTCGCAAACCTCTCTGGGGCTGTCAATAATGAGTCCTTGCTTCTTGACTTCCAAGTGTGTTACATAAGCCTAAGAGGTTGGTCAAAACACAGACACGTACACACACACACACACACAAATGTGGCTGGAGAGAGTGGATGGGCAGGCTGTGCAGCTGTTCAAACTTTCTCAGCCACCTTCCCAGGCCACGAGGACTCCCTGCTCATGGGCCTGTCGGAACTGTGCTAGGGAATGTGAGGTATGAGATCCGGGAGAGGAGAGCCTGGGAAGCCAGGGCTGCAGGGGAGGCGGAGGGCGGGGCCCCACATGGCTTTTCCCACAGGCAGGACCTTGGGTTCCACCCCAGCAGCCTCTGTGTTTGGTGGGGGGCAGAGAAGGGTGCCCCTGCCCGTGGACCCCTCACGTTGGCTCTGCAGCACCCATGCTGGAAGAGGGTGCGCACAGAGGGACGGGGACACCAAGACCTGGGGTTGGACAAAATTGTTGTCCCCCACAGCTGATCCCTCCACAGGCCATGTAAGCCAGGGAGGTGGGGGCTGCCCAGCACAAATAGAAGAAGCAGACAGAGGAGCTGGGCGGCCTGGGGCAGCCGGATCCTACTACTCCTCATTTCTGCTCTGGGCTGAACCGGCTTTCCTTTTCTTCTGTTGTTTTAAACGGATGGTGCTGGGGTAGAAAGGCCCATGAATCTCCTCTGTGTTCTGGTTTCCACAATGCAGACAAAACTTAAAAATTCTCAGGGGCTGCTCGTTTTAGCGTGGGTGGCAGAGGCCTGGAGAAGCCTGAGGACACTTCAGACTCACCACCTCCCTGGACCTTCCCTTCCCGACATACAAAATGGTGACTATAATGGAGGCTCTGCACTCAGCCCCTGGAAACAGGCCAGAAGCGCTTTACTACAGTGCTAACATAGCACGTTTTGCTCACAGAAGTTGTGGGCATGATTAGAAAGTGTATCGGTCAGAATGCACTATGCCATGCTATGGCAACAAACAGGCCCCCACATCTCAATGGCTGCCAGCAGGGTCAGCAAATGGTTTCTGTAAAGGGTGACATGTACTTTTGTTGTTGTTGTTGTTGCTGTTGTTGTTGGAGACACAGTCTCACTCTGTTGCCCAGGCTGGAATGCAATGGCAAGATCTCGGCTCACTGCAACCTCCACCTCCCAGATTCAAGCAATTCTCCTGCCTCAGTCTCCCAAGTAGCTGAGATTACAGGTGCACACCACCATATCCAGCTAATTTTTGTATTTTTAGTAGAGACAAGGTTTTGCCATGTTGGTGAGGCTGGTCTCCAACTCCTGACCTCGAGTGATTCACCCTCTTCAGCCTCCCAAAGTGCTGAGTTTACAGTTGTGAGCCACTGTGTCTGGCTACTTTTAATACATATTTTAGGCTTTGCAGGCCATTCAGTCCCAGTCTCTGTCGCAACTCCTCAACCTGCCATTGTAACACAAAAGTGTGGCAGACAGCCCATCAATGAGTGGGCTGCATTCCTATAAAATGATATTGAGAAATTGCCCACAGGCTGGCATTTGTGGACCGCCAGCTTCAGATAACCAAGGTTTGTCTTCCTCTTGTGCCACACATGTAAGGAGGGAGGGCCTGCTCCAGACATGCTCAGGGACCCAGGCTGATGGAGGATCGAGTCCCACCCAGGCCTCCGTCATCATGGAGGCCAGATGCACGTGCTGGTTCTTAAAACTTCGGCTCACAAGCGACCGAGATCCCTTCCGCTCACATTTCACTGGTCAATCAAGTCATGCCACCATACCTGATTTCAACGGGGATGAGAAGAAAAATTCTATTTGCTCAGAAATCAGAGACCTGGAAATATTTGTCAACGGTCTTTAGTCTTCAATCATCCGAGCTAGAAGACCTGGTTTCTGGGCCCCTCCTTTGCCAACAACTAACTTCGTGTCCCCCCAGCAGGCCTCCTCCCTTCTCTGGCCTGTAGATCCCCACCTGCAAAAAGGTGTAGAGCTTGATCTCCAGGTTGTTCTGGGCCTGAGAATAGCACCACTATCATGGCCTCTGCTCTTCCTAGCGGGGAACAATGAATTTATTCCCACTGCTCTTCCGTGGAGCGAGGACAGGATGGCATTCAGGCCAGAGCAGGACTCAGCCTTTGGGGAGTCTTCCAAATACCCTAAGTTTTGAACCTTCACGTTCTTTTTTTGTTTGTTTGTTTGAGATGGAATCTTGCTCTGTCACCCAGGCTAGAGTGCAGTGGCATGATCTCAGCTCACCGCACCTCCGCCTCCCAGATTCAAGTGATTCTCCTGCCTCAGCCTCCCGAGTAGCTGGGATTACAGATGTGCCCCACCATGCTCGGATAATTTTTGTATTTTTAGTACAGATGGGATTTCACCATGTTAGCCGGGCTGGTCTCGAACGCCTGACCTTAGGTGATCCACCCACCTCAGCCTCCCAAAGTGCTAGGATTACAGGTGTGAGCCACCGCGCCTAGCCTGAAGCTCCACATTCAACTGTTACTCTGGGAATGCTGTGTGGGCACAGCTGCTGCTCTACCAGCCAGGCATGACTTTCCAAAGCTGGACCCAGGCTTGGTTCTGGTTGGGGCTGGGTGGAACTCCCAGGAGGGGAGGAGAGAAGGGAAGTTGGTTAATGACGAGGGATAAAGGGGGCGGGAGAAAATGGGCTGATGGTGCAGCTCATCCAGCTACTTGTCCAGGCCCCCTCAGACCATCAGGAGGGGGACAGCGAGGGAGTTCCAGTGGGCTTGGAGTCCCGTCCTCCTTGCTGTTCTTGGAACTGCTTGGATATTTCACGGCCTCAGGGCTTTTGCAGGGGCTGTGGCTTCCCTGAGGTGTCCACGTGCCCCTCTCCCTCACCTCCTTCAAATCCCAATCAACTGTCAAGGCCTTCCCCGACCACTCTCTCTAAAACAGCAATCCCTCCCCTCAACTCTGGGGGCTCCCTGTGTCCCCACTGCCTGGGATTGTCCCCGCAGCTGTGATCTCCTTCTAAATGACTTTGGTGTTTTATTCATTCTGACGACGATGTCTCCACTCTCCAGAAGCTGAGCTGCCTCAGGACAGGAGCTTCGCCTGTTTCGTTCTCTGCATCGCCCCCTGCACCTGGATGAGAGCCTGGTGCATAGTAGGTCCCCTGTGCACGGTTGCCGATTGAATGAATTTATGTCGCTGAGACCAGGGAGTCACAAGCTACCTCTGAGTCAGCTGTTAAGGAGGAAATAAAAACAAACCCCAGGCCCAGCCGTGCCAGCTGTGCCAGCCGTGCCAGCCATGCCAGCCGTGCCTGAGAAGCACCGTGGCTGCACGGAGCCTGCTCAGGTATGCAAAGGCTCACACGACACCACAAAGCCTCCTTGCAGCTCACGTGGCCATCTGGGACACAGCAACACTCAGGCAGCAGAAGGCACCCCAGCTGATGGCCGAATGCAGTGGCTCGTGCCTCTAATCCCAGCACTTTCAGAGGCAGGAGGATCACTTGAGACCAGGAGTTTAAGACCAGCCTGGGCAACATAATGAGACCCCCCGCCATCTCTATTATTTTTAAAAATAGAAGGCACCCCAGCTTAGGTCTAGAGGGACTCCCCCCTCCTTAGCCTGCCACGGAGCATCATCTGCAGTTTCGCAAAACCTTCCCTTGTTCTCTGTGCCCTGCGGAAACGGCCAAACAGCTCCTCAGTGCCCCAAGAGATAGAGTCATGAAGAAAGCAGCTCCTAGTTCAAAATGGAAGAACATGATAAAGCAAGGCCCCTCCACGGGTGAAGAGAGTTCTCTTTTACAGAGGAAATTTGGGTGGGGAGGCAGGACTTCTGCTGGATCCAGAGAGGATCCTCCATTAGCAAAAGGACAATCATTGTGAGTGAAAAGTGAAAATTCTAAACTTAGAACCAGAAGGTGGGGAAGTGAAGAAAGTTCTTCCTTATCTTCCCCCAACCCTGGTGGTTTTCACCCCCATCTCAGCCCATGTCTTTTGCCCCTGACTTCCCAGGTGTGGGAGTGGACTGAGGGTGTGACACGTGTGGGAGCCTAGAAAGTAGGGAGAATATGGGTCTGCGTCTTTTTTGGAAGAACTACAGCCAAAAATGCAGCGTTATACAGCAGCCAGCATGAACTCAGGTGCGGGAGCCAATGCTGGCCACACCTTTCCAGAAGGTTCTGTTGGGCCCCTAGGGGACTAGGCAGCACTGGGGCTGCAGTGGAGCCCGGGAGGACAGGGGCTGGGCAAGCTCTGTTACCCATTTGTTGGGCTCTGAGAGGCTTGGGCCATACCTCTGAGCCCCGTGTGTCACTATAGACATTGAGAGGTGGACTGTCCCTAGCCCAAACTCGGCTTTGTGGCTCTTGGAAAGGACAGGGTCTGTCATGTGATGGTCCTGGCCCAGCACAAAGCTCCCGATACAACGGACCATGCTGTGTATCCATCGATGGCAGTGAAGGCAGTGCCCTGAAGTCTGGGCAAATGCACAGCCGATCCCAGGTTATTACCATATGGATTGTGTGGTCTCCGCTCCAGGCTGGCCCGGTTCAGGGTTGGTTGAGTTTCTGCATCCCCCCCACCCCGGCCCAACTACCCCCAACCCTGCATGCTAATAGAGGCAGAATTAGGCAGAATTCTGCATGCCTCCAAGTCAGGCGTTTCCGATGACTCTTCCTGTGGGAGTCAGAGGGCAGGATGAGATGGGGTCAGCTGAGCCCTACCTCTGAAGCCTTGCCTCTAAAAATAGCCCTTTCTTCCTGTGTCCAGGGCTCTGCCACGGGCCCTGCAGGAAAACGTCTGTTTCCAAGGCGGACGGAGCATCTGGAAGCTCCGACCAGCCACGCGCTTATGCTCAGGCCACGGCCAAGTGTCACCGGGGCCCTGGGGGCACCATCTGGCCTTCACTTCCTCGAGGCTCCTGTCCCCTTCACTGAATGAATCCTGCATGCTTGGAGCCTGAGTCACAGCAGATCCAGTGGGTGTGTTGGGGTGCAGCAGGTGTGCCGAGGCGAACCTACCAGAACTTTCTCTTCCTGCTGCCCTGGGAGCCTGTGTCTGCCCAAGCCAGCCACAGGGCCGGGTCCACTGCCCGGGGATGGCTGTCCCCTGAGCTGCTGCTGTGTCTCCACCACGGAGGCTCATCCAGCTGCCCGGGCATGAGTCATGGGCCAGCCCTGGGCGCTGCTGCGGATTCAGAAGCTCGAGCCGTTTCCTGCAGATAAGCGACAAGCGCCAGGGAAACCTGGCGGGGGTGGCCGCCCTGTGAGATAGCACTTCCTTCAAAGCCCCCCAAGCGCTAATTAGCCATTCCAAGCATAGTTTCAACAGCATTTAGGGATTTCCTCATCAAAATAAACTTCCTCCCATGTTATCTTCATTTTTGGCATCTGATGGGATCCTTTTTTGTCTTATTTATTTATTTTCTTTCTCTCCAAGATTCAGGGCAGACACACTTAGTCCTGCTGCGGGCGGATGGGCAGGTGAGGACACTGGGACACTGGCAGCAGGCCCACCCACCTCTCATCCATGGAAAGTGGCAAGTCCCCACCGCATCTCTGCTCTCAGAGCAGCTTCGGAAGGGCTTGGTTCTGCGGCAAGGACCAGGACGGGTGGTCCACAGTGGCCTGCCCCACCTCTTCTTAGCTCCCCAGACCCAGACGCCAGCTTGCCCTGCAGGCGATTTCAAGCCTCGGGGCTTCCAGGGTCAGCCTTCGCTGGAATGGTTGGGATGCCATCAAGGCAAATTAGTCCTGGGGGCTCCCCTAGCCCTGCGGGCCTCCTGGCACGCTGGGAGTCAGGTGGTGGACTTCCCCTTGGGCTCCAACAGGATTACTGCAGAGGTCAGAGCTTGAGATGAAAACTTGAGCTGGAAAAGCTGCTCATTTGCAACTTCCTCCTGGAAAGAAGCCCCTCGCGAGTGCCTGTGGGTTGAGCCTCCTCAGCCCGGCAGGGCAAAGGCCTGTTTTGTGTACCAAGTCTCCAGGCATCCTGGCTGTTGCTTCCTGCGGCTCTGCACACGCCTTGGAGGGCAAATTTTAGCCACAATAGGTGATTTCCTGAAAGATCTGCTGATGCCTGGAGTTGACAGGCTGCTCCGAGATGGAACTAGATAAGACGACTTTTGTTTGGGGCTGGACAATTTGTCAGGAAATGAGGTAGTGGTTGGTATGGAACTAGTGTCACTGTGGATTATTTTGGGGGAAAGTGTCCCTGGGAGGCCCCCATCAGCCTTCCAAACACAGCCAGGTGGGGCCATGCACGCAACCTTGCTTCTGGGGGAATAGGATGCCGGCTCCAGGAGATCCTCCTGATGCCAGCAACAGAATAGGTGGGGCCTACTCCCCAAAGGACAGCTGCCAGGCCAGGCCCAGCTCATGACAGGGTATGGAGCCTTCACATAACACCAAGGGCATTTCTGCTATGGAGCACAGTGCTCGTGTTCTCAACCCAAGGCTAGCTGCATACAGCCCAAGGTTGCAGTGCTCACAGCTCAGCAAAGAGCTGGGTTGTCAGGAACCAAATGAAAAAATGAGGGTAGAAAAGGGCAGATGGAAGGACGGAAGGATCAATGGATGGATGGATGGATGGATGGATGGATGGATGCATGCATGCATGCATGCATGGATGGATGAATGGATGGATGGAAGGAAGAAATGGATGGATGATTGGATAGATAGATGGATGGATGGAAGAAGAAATGGATGGCTGGATGGATGGTAGGAAAGATAGATGGATGGTGATGGATGGATAGATAGACGGAAGGGTGGAAGGAGCAATGGATAGATGGATGAATGGATGGAAGGAAGAAGAAATGGGTGGATGGGTGGACGGAGGGATGGATGGATGAAGAGACAGATGGATGGTGATGGATGGATAGATAGATAGAAGGAGGGAAGAAGAGAAAGATGAATGAATGGATGATTGGAAGGAGGGATTAATGGAATTATGATGGATGGATGAAAGGAAGAAAAGAGGGAAGATGGAAGGGAGAAAGGGAGGGAGGATGAATG
The DNA here is from genome assembly GCF_008728515.1 of Papio anubis. Classification (NCBI taxonomy): domain Eukaryota; kingdom Metazoa; phylum Chordata; class Mammalia; order Primates; family Cercopithecidae; genus Papio; species Papio anubis. The sequence goes on from NC_044987.1 coordinate 118,622,833, forward strand.
GAAGGAAAGAAGGAAGGAGAGATCAAATTGGTTTATTGGTTTTGTAGGATATTTCTTATCTTTTTTTTTTCGAAGAAAGAAAGAAACACATTAAATAAAAGTCAAGTCTATAACCTTCTTGACTGTGGCAGCTCAGCCAGCAGTATGGAGAACCTATTTCCCAGGCATACCGGAAGGGGGGCAGCTTTGCAGATAACGACCCTCTGGTGGCTCTGGGAAGAAGTCCACACACCTGTTCTCTGCCTCCACCACCCAGATGGCCTCCCCCAACCATGGTCCAGCCTCCCAGGCCCCATCTCTGGCCACCACAGGTCTGCCCAACAGAGGGCCGACCAGCTACGTCTGCAAGCCCCATCCCAGGCAGCCTGTCCCCTTGCAACGACCCCAGCCATGACAATAGTTACAGACACCGTATGTGTGGTGTGCTCCCCATGTACCAGACCCTGAACCCTCACACATGGGGTCTCATTTCCTCCTCTGAGTATCATTGTCCAGATGAGGCCAGCGAGGGCCAGTAAAGCCTTCGTGTGACCAGTAGATGCAGAGCCAGGACTGGAACAGGTCAGTCTGGGTCCAGGGTCTCTGGACTCAGGAGGATGATGCAGAGGTGGGAAAGAAAAGAAGAAGGAAGAAGCAGAGAACTAAGCCAGGAAGTGGAGCCTGCGGCGCTGGGGAGCAGTGAGGGAGAGTGTGGGAGGGAAAGTTGCTCTACGGTGAGCAGCTTTGAGGGAAAGGGAACCATTTAAAAGGGGGTTTTGAAGATATTTTCTGCATCATGGTCAATATCACTCCTTCCTCATTACCTAGTAAAATCTACATGAGAAACTGAGGCAGACATTACTAATTGCCTACCCAAGGTTCCTCTCTCTACCAACAGAACACAGCCACTGTTCAGGGTGGCATTGTGACCATCTAGAACATTCTATTTCCCAGCCTCCCTTGCAGTAAGGGGTGGCGCTGAGGCTCAGCTTTCGCCAGCAGAATGTAGAAATAGTGAGGCTTACAGGGAAAGGGTAGGCAGCCCTCATCTAGCACTGCTCCTTATTCCTTCCATGTTTTCCTTCCTGCAAGGAAAGCTGAAGCAATGCCTAGAGCACAGCAGCCATTTTGCAACCATGAGGACTAAAGTCATATGCCAAGGATGGTGGAGTGGAGAGGTAGAAGGAACCTGGGCCAGTGGTGGCATGGTGGAGCTGCCACACCAGCCCTGAACTGCTAGCTGTGGGTAGACAACAGCTACTGTGTTGTCACCACTGGGGTGTGGCTTCCTGCTCCCTATATCCAGATGTGGCCCCATGTGACATAGCCATCAGTAAAAACTCAAAGGCACACATTAAAATTCCTCTCAACAAACCAGGATAAGGCCATTCCAAAGTCACAGAGGCCTTGCGGGGGCAGGGGAGGGGGGTCCTTCTCACCAGCAGCTGCCCTGACTGAAGGCTCCACAGGTAAGTCCAGAGGCAGGGATGCCTGCTGGCAATCCGTGGACCAAATCCCTTTGCATGTGTGTGGTTTCAACCTTCCTCTCTGCCCCCAGACTTCACTTGCTACTGGACTCGGCAAGAATGCTTCTTCGGTTGGCCTTGGGCCAGGTTTGTACCCACCCTCTGGTCCATGTGCCCACGGGGTCCTCTGTCCCTGTCAGCCTGGGACCCAGGAGCCAGTTCCACGGTCAGCTCTCGACTGGGTCCACAGGAGGGTGACCTCAGCAATGCCAGAAGGGTTGGCTGCCCCGGGAGACCCTGCAGGGGACTGCATATTAGTCAGGGTTCTCCAGAGAAACAGAACCAAGAGGGTGTGTGTGTGTGAGTGCGTGTGCGCTTGTGCACATGTGTGTGTGCACATGTGCGCACACGCGTGTGTGCGTGTGCATGTGTGCATATGTGTGTGTGTGTGTAGAGAGAGAGATTCAAGATAGCCAGGGAAGGCCCAGGGAAGAGTTGACGCTGCGGCTTGAGGCTGAAGGCCATCTCGCAGAATTCTTTCCTAGCTGAGGGACCTCCGTCTATTTCTCTTAAGACCCTCTGCTGATCAGATGAGGCCCACTTAAGCTGTGGAGGGTCATCTACTTCACTCAAAATCTACTGATTTACATGTTAATCTCATCTGAAAAATACCTTCACAGCAGCCTGTAGAACCATGTTTGACCAAACACTGGGTACCGAGGACTAAGCAAGTTGACACATACAAGTAACCAACACAAGGCCCCCCACCCCCAGGCTATGTCTGCACCCAAGAGCCCACCTGTGTTACCAACAGTCACAGAATTAGAGTCTGTTTCATATGACCCAGGAGGGCCTCTACTGCAGCCACCCGCTTGAGGCACAAATGTCCCCTCCCTGGAATCTCCTAACCAGATGTGGGGACCTTCTCAGCTCCTCTTCCTGACTTTCCCAACAACCCTTCAGAAGCTACACCTTCAGATATACAAACACACATACACACACAATGCACAAGCACACACATGCACACACATGAATGCACACAGGCACACGTGCACATACACGTTCACATATGTGCACACACCTCTCTCAGACAACTCAGTCCTACCAGGGACAAAGGTCTCTGCAACCAGGATGAAGTAAGGGCTAATCTGTAGCAGTGAGAGCCACCTCTGCCCCAGGGACATTACTTATATGCAAACCGTGCTGCCATCCTGCACATTGGAGAGGTGGCTGGTGGCCCTGAGGTTCCTCCCCTAGCAGTGCGTGGGGACAAGACCAACCCATCCATGTATTTTCTGGGGCGAGGAAGCCAGCCGACACAGAGCTTGTGAGCTGACGGGTCTCACCACCTTATTATTTATTCTTTATGATTGACAAAGCCAGACATGCATGCAGGACTCCCGTGACCATTCCTGGGGAAGAATGGAAACTTCTGAGGTCTGGGACATATCTAGTCCCACATTCTCGATGATCAGCCCATAGATTCCATGCAGGGAGAGAATCCCTCTGGGGCACCCCCGCCTCTCCTTTGAGACAACAGAGTTTAGAGAAAAGCAGGGATGCAGGCGTTTAATCCATCCATGCAGAGGCTGGAGTGGGCCAAAACCAATACTGGTCCTTTACTGCTGACCTCGGGCCCGTGTTACATGAACGGGGTGTTTGCACCCAGGACCATGCCAGACCCTTGGGAATGCTGCTCGTCCTTTTTCATTGCTCTGGCAGACTCGCAGTGAAGCCAGGTCAGTCCCGAGACCTGCGTTCCAGTTCCAGCCCCCTTACCAGCCTTGGAAGCCAGGATGTATTTGTGGGGGAAAAAAAGCACTCTGTGACTCAGTTTCCTATTCTGTAATATGGAAACAATAGTACCACCCATCACCCATACTATAACACAGAACCATCCTAGGCCAGAATAAGTGATGTCTCTACATCCCCAATGCTTGGAGTTCCCCAAACTTGTCTGATCATAAGAATTTCCCAAGATGCTTGTGATAGACAGAGGTTCTCTTGCCCTGACACTTCTGCATGGAAATCTGCATTTTTACAAAGCGCCCTCCCCACAGTGATTTTTCTTTTTTTTTTTTTTTTTTTTGAGACAGAGTCTTGCTCTGTCACCCAGGCTGGAGGGCAGTGGCGTGATCTTGGCTCACTGCAATCTCCACCTCCCGGGTTCAAGCAGTTCTCACCTCAGCCTCCCAAGTAGCTGGGATTACAGGCATGCACCACCACTCCCAGCTAATTTTTGTATTTTTAGTAGAGACAGGGTTTCACCATGTTGGCCAGGCTGGTCTTGAATTCCTGACCTCAAGTGATCCACTCACCTCAGCCTCCCAAAGTGCTGGGATTACAGGCTTGAGCCAGTGTCTGGCCTCCCCGCAGTGATTTATATGAGAAGGGAATTCTGGGAAATGCTGTTCTTACTTGACAATCCGGCGGAAGGATACACAGCCTGACTTCCCAGCAAGCTTGGACCCAGTGCACAAGGAATCGAGGTGTGAGGAGTTTGAGGGGCAAGTAGTTTCATGTGGGTTTAAGTTGTCACCAGGGCTCCTGCAACACAGGAAGCAGGCATCCTGGGTCCCATTCCCAGTAGACCCAGCAGAATGTGGCTCGGTCCTCAGATCATCCTTTCTTTTTTTTTTTTTTTTTTTTTTGAGACAGAGTCTCGCTCTGTCGCCCAGGCTGGAGTGCGGTGGCCGGATCTCAGCTCACTGCAAGCTCCGCCTCCCGGGTTCACGCCATTCTCCTGCCTCAGCCTCCCGAGTAGCTGGGACCACAGGCGCCCGCCACTTCGCCCGGCTAGTTTTTTGTATTTTTTAGTAGAGACGGGGTTTCACCGTGTTAGCCAGGATGGTCTCGATCTCCTGACCTCGTGATCCGCCCGTCTCGGCCTCCCAAAGTGCTGGGATTACAGGCTTGAGCCACCGCCCCCGGCAGATCATCCTTTCTAATGTGGATAGAGAAGGAAGCGTCAGCTCTGGGCCATGCCAAGGCTGTGGCTTGGGAGTCAAGCAGGCCTTTGATTACAGTCTGATTCTGTGACTTGGGGTGGGATGGTCTTGGGCACATCCTGACCCTCTTACTAATCAAGGTGAGGCCCCTGGGCTAGCAGCACCCACATCACCAGGAGCTTGCTAGACACGCAGGCCCCCCAGGCCCCACCCCAGACCTACTGAGTCAGAATCCACATTTCAGCAAGATCTGACGGGGATCCTTCTGCACTCGGAAGCTTGAGAGTAGTGTGCTCTCCTCTTTGAGTCTGATCTCTTCCGCTGCAAAATGAGGAAAGACTGTACATCAACAACTATCCCTACAGCTCCAAGTAACACCAAGCCTGTTTCAAACTAGCTTGAACAATCAGGAAACGTGCTGACTTCTGTAAGTGGCACGCTGGGGCCAGACAGGCAGCAGGATCAGTGTGGTTCAGAGTACTACATCTGCAGCAGAAGCATCCTGCCTCTGCCCTGCTCCACTGTGGCCACAGCTCACCACACCTCACACCTGTGCAGGGCAATGTCCAGAGGGAAGATCCTCTAGGATCCTGTCTCTTGCATCCCACTGGCCTGCACCAATCCATGGCCAGTCATTGAACTGACTTAGGCCTGCATTCCTACACCAGGGACTGGCTAAGGGACAGGATCACACTCAGGTCCAGCCATGCAACTGAGAACGTACCTGCGTGCCACATCATCTCATATCAGTGGCAAGACCCCAAATCAGAGCAGTAGAGGAGAGGAGGGAAGCAGATGCTGGGCAGATGCCTGATGCTGGTCGCTACAGGATGGCCCTATCTCATGGGGTGATTTCCTACTTAACTCAATCCCTGGAACTTAGGAATCCCTGGAACTTAACTTAAGTCCTGGAACACAGGAAATACTCATCAAAGAACTGCGATTCCCAATCTCAATCGTTAAACAGCTCCGGCAAATTGGATTTTCCAAACACGAACACAGCCGTATTTCTGTTCCCACCATGCTCTTCCACTCCTCATTAAGAGGTAGAGTCTATTTTCCCCTCCCTTGACACTGGGTGGGATTTTGTGACAGCTTGACAAATTCAATGTGCAGATGAAATACTGCCTGACTTCCAAGGCTAGGTCGCAAACAGTGATGCAGCTTCCTCCTGGTTCTCTCTGTCAGAAGCTTCACCTGTGGCACCCAGCTGCCATCTCATAAGGAAGCCCAGGCCACATGGGGAGGCTGTGTGCAGGTGTTCCAGCCAATGGCTCCAGCTGAATCTCAGCCAAGAGCCCACATCAACTGCCAGATACATAAGTGAGTGCACTCACTCAGCTGAAATCAGCTGATGTCAGCCTCCAACCAAGATCCCAGATATCATGGTCTAAGACTGAGCTGCCCACACTGTGCCCTGTCAGAACTCCTAACCCACAGAATCAATGAACATTAGAAAAAAAATGATTACTTTATGCCACTGTGGTAAGCAGATTAATGTGACCTCCCACAGCAAAAGGGACTTTGCGGATGTGATTAAACTAAGAATCTTGAGATGGGAAGATCATCCTGGATTAATCAAGTGTGCGTAACGTAATCGAAAGGGCCTTCATAAGAGGAAGGCAGAGGGAATACAGTTAGTAGTAATAGATATGAGGACAGAAGCAGGAAGTCAGAGTGATGTGAGGAAGGGGCCCCAGCTTAGGAATATAGGTGGCCTCTAAAAGCTGAAAGAGAGATTTTTCCCTGAAGTCTTCAGAAGAAATGTATAGCCCTACCAACTCCTTGATTTTCAACTTCTGATGTCCAGAAGTGTAAGATAATAAATGTGTGTTGTTTGAAGCCACCATGTTGGTGGCAATTTGTTACAAACTAATGTAGACGATTTTTGATAATGGATTCAATTTTTAAAAATAGATACAGAGCTCTTCGGATTTTCTGTTTCTTCTTGTGTCTGTTTTGGTAAATTAAATTTTTTGAGGAATTTTTTATAGTATCAAGGTCACACATTTTTTGACCTAATGTCATTCATAATACTGTTATATTGCCTTTTCCTTTTTAATACCTGTAGGATCTATAATAATGGCCCCTCTTCATTCTTGCCATTTGTGATTTGTGTTCTCTCTCTTTTTTCTCCTCGCTTTTTTTCTCTTGATCAATTTTGTTGATCTTTACAACGAACCAGCTTTTAGCTTTGTCAGTTTTCTCCATTGTCTCTCTGCTTTGTAGTTCATTGATGTCTTCTCTTATCTTTATTATTTCCTTCCCTTTGCTTACCTTGGGCTTATTTATCTCTTCCTTTTTTAGCTTTGTATGGTGGGATCTGAGGTTATTGATTTTAGATCTTTCTTATTTTCAAATATAAGTATTTAAAAATAAGTTTCTCTTTAAGCAATACTTTAGCTACATCCTACATACTTTGGTATGTTCTTGATATCATTCAGGATTTCAATACCTTTAAATTTACTGAGATTTGCTATATAAACCAGCATCTGACCTATCTTGATGGGTGAACCATGTGTACTTCAAAAGAATCTTTATTTCATAATATCCAAAAGCAGTTTCTATAAATATCAAGTCATATGTTGAGATGGTTATTACTGTTTTTCAAATCCTTTATATATTTACTGACTTTTTAATCTAGTTGTTCTATCAATTGATGAGAGAGAGAGAGTTGAATACTCCACTGTGATTGTAAAGTTATTTGTTTCTCCCTTTAGTACTTTTCATCTTTGCTCGTGCATTTGTGAAGTTCTACTAAAATTGCTATGACTTCCTGATGAATTGTCTTTTTCCTTATTAAAATATGTGCTTTTTTTATCTCAAAGATTACAGTTTGTCTCAAAGTTTATTTTATCTAATATTAATACAGCCACTTTGACTTTATTATGCTTATTACTTGCATGGTATAACTTTAAAAAAAAATTTTTTTTGAGACAGAGTCTTGCTCTGTCCCCCAGGCTGGAGTGCAGTGGCGTGATCTTGGCTCACTGCAACCTCTGCCTCCTGGGTTCAAGTGATTATCCTGCCTCAGCCTCCCAAGTAGCTGGGATTACAGATGTGTGTCTCTATACCCGGCTAATTTTTGTATTTTTAGTAGAGACAGGGTTTCTTCATGTTGTCAAGGCTGGTCTCAAACTTCTGACCTCAAGTGGTCCACCTACCTTGGCCTCCCAAAGTGCTAGGATTACAGGCGTGAGTCACTGTGCCCAGTCACATGGTATAACTTTCCATCCAGTTACTTTCAACCTGTATTTTTACATTTAAAGTGCATCTCTTTTGGCATCTGATTCAGTCTTTTATTCAGATAACCACTTCCTTTCAATTAGAATATTCATGTTGTTAGTATTTAATGTAATTATTGATATGGTTGGGTTTAGGTCTACCATATTATAACGTTTTATCAATTTGTCCCCTGTAGTCATTATTCTTCCATTTCCCCTTTCCTGTCTTCTTTTGACTATTTGAATTTTTCTTTTTTAAAAATTATTTCATATTGCAGTTAAAATGTTTTCTTTTGGGTTATTTTTATATTGCTTATTTTTCTGCTGAGACATAAGTTTTTCATTCATTTTCAATATATTTTTCTTCACCTCATTGAGCAAAATTACAGTAGTTCTTGTAAACTCCTTGTCTGTTAATTCCAACGTATGGGTCATTAGAGGTTGGCATTTATTGGTAATGGGTCACATTTTATTGGTTCTTTGTATGTCAAGTAATTTTGAGTTATACCCTAGGCGTTGTAAATACATGCTGTGTTGCCACTGGGCTTTAGCCGTTTTCAGTGTTTGACCATTTTGTTTTAGCAGCAGTTAAGCTGGTTAGACTCACATTGTAAGCTCTGCCTTACCATCTGTGTAAGCTGTTGAATTTTTAGTTCAATTATTTAAACCTTTGCAGCAGTGCCATTGAGACTGTCCTATGAATGCATAGTTCTGGGTCAGCCTGAGATGTGTGTGGTGGGCATATGCAGAATTAGGAGACCCCTCATCTGTCTCCCTTCTGAGCTCTCCCCTTCACTCTCCAGTGACAGCTGTGACTGCCTGGGCTAATTTCCCTGGTTCCTCCAGCCAGAAAGATGGTGGGGTTTCTTTTAGTATCATTATCACTTGTCCCTTGCCACATTGTTCTGAGACTACATCCCACTCCAGAGGCAAAGTCATAAACAATGAAGAACTCACTTCCAGACCATCACCACACCAAGTTCTGACTCCCTTCAACAACTTTCCTGCTCTTGTTTACTTTTCAGAATCCTTGGGTAGTTTTAATTTTTGTCCAAAGTTCACACTTGTTATCAGTGGAAGAATTGGTCTATAGAGGAATCCATCCATTGTACCAGAAGCCAACACCCTAGGCAAAGGGTTGACAGTGCTGGCTGACATCTTGCTGCTTGTGATGAAAGTGAGGGACAGAGACAAGCCAAAGAAGGAATGTCAAGAAGTCAAGAAGCCAAGACTTGCTGAGTTTGAAAATCAAACTGTTTCTTATTCCTAACTTCTTCAAAATCCCCAGATTAAGAAAAGGCTTCACAGCAAAGATCAAATTCACACTGAAATTATAAGAGCCTTTGTTAAGCTCTCAGAAAGACCTAAATTGGTGCCACAGTGTACTGTTTAGCCAACAAAAGTCCCTCTAAGGACCTTAAGTGCATGCCTCACAGGTCCTCTCCATGAAATAAAAAGCTCTTCATAAATCTTAAGAGCAATTTCCCACAGCATTCTCACAGGAAGCCCAAAGTAGAGAAGAGTTTATCTTGAAGAGGTGTGTGGCTCAAGCTCTTGTCTAGCAGAATGGATTATAAATTGATGCCTTAAAAACCACAAAGTTGTTTTTTTAAAGAAGTGTATCAGCTTGGACTAAGACACAGCACAAAATGCAAAGAGATCTTTGGATCCCCCAAACTTCTACGTCAGGAAGCAGGCTGAGAAACGACTCAATTGCAAACACAGGCTACGTTTTAGGGAAAAGGGAGGCTAATTCAGAGGGTGGAGCAAGGGCCTGGAGGACACAGCCAAAAGCCACAGCGACTCACTCTCAGGTAGTAGGACTGAGCCCCAAACAGGGAACTGGTAACTCTTGCCCAGCTGGATTTCAGAATTGCTATGGACCAATTACTTCTGTACGCTCATCATATTTATACATTCTGAATTGGAGTGTCTATGGTGGCTCTCCTCCACCTGGCTCACCACTGTATTTGGGTGAGATGGGCAAGAAACCACAACTGAAGACCATCATTCACCTGGAGCTGATGGAGAGGATGCTTTCCTGGACTTTGAGCCTGATGCTGTGACGGGATGAGAGATTGGGGAAGTGCAATGTAGATAAAAGGAAAAGTATATTTTGCATGCAGTAAGAATGTAAATGATGGAGTCCAGAGGGGTGCCTGTATTGTATTTTCCAAAAATGACCAGAACAATATATCCAGGCCCATGTGCTCTTCCAGAACCCTGCCACTCCCCATCAAAAGGCGGGGTCTATTTCCTCTCTCCATAAACCTGGGCAGGATTTTGTGACTGTCTTGAATAGACTGTGGCAGAAGTGGAGCTATGACTTTCAAGTCATCAAAAATGATGCAGCTTCCATCTCAATCTGTCTCCCTCTCCCACTCTCACTCCCCACGCCCACCTCTTAATTCTCACCCTTCAAATTTAGCCACCATGTTGTGAGGAAGCCCAAGTCCCATGAAGGGGCCACATGTAGGTGTTCTAGCCAACAGCCCCAGCTGAGGTCTCAGCCAAGAGCCAGTGTCAACTGCTAGGCATGAGAGGGAGCCTCCCCTGGTGTGCTCCCAATTCCTGAGCCACAGAATCTGTGAGCATAACAAAGGGTGGTTTATGCTACTAAGTTTGGGGTCTTTTGTTATGCAACCAGAGTAACTGGAACAATGGATTTGCAACAGATTGCCAGAGTCCCAGAGGTGCACACACCCCCCAGGTCACACTTCCCACATTGGAAAAGGGAACGGGTCCTCAGGATAAGGAGCCTGGATAGCCACAGGAGAAGGCTGATTCCTGCCCAGAGTGGGAGATGGAAGCCTCGCCCTGAGCCGGCCCAGCCCTCCCCAGGCCATCCAAAGGGAGTGACTGTTTTCAGGGGAACAAACCTCACCCACTGTTCTTCTCTCCCCTGTAGCAACTGGAGTCTGGAAGTACAGGGAAGGAGAAAAGCCCAGTGCATTTCTGAAAAGGGGAAGGAGCATGGCCCTGCAGCTTTCTCTAGATTCTGGTTCTTTAGCACAGATGGAAAAACATCTCATCAAATCAAAATGCAAGCCTTGGTTCCATTCTATGGTGTCTTCTTCCATTCTCTTCACCCCTGTTTTGTTATTTCAGCGTTGTCTGAACCCTTGTTGTTCCCAATGTGGTTCTCCAACCAGCAACAGCGGCATTGCCTGTGGAGATGGTTTGAGAGGCAGGATCTGAGGCTAGCTCCAAGTCTGCAGAGTATGAATCTGCAGGATTCCCGGGCACAGAGCTTGAGAAAGGCAGCTCTATGCAACCCCACTGGCGAGTCCAGCTGGCTGGGAGAGCAGAGGGACGCTCAGCCCAGGGGGAGGCCAGAGCATGGATAACCCACACAGCTAATAGGAACAGCACCAGCTCCACACCCACGGGAGGCTGGGGACCATCTGCAGACACTGATGCTGAGGGGCAGCATCTGGCCCAGGGATGGCAGAGAAGGGTCTGTCTCATGTGCAAACCTGGTTGCTGGGTGTTGGCCAGGGTTGCTGGGCTGAGGATGATTTGGGAGGGAGAGTCTAGACGCTGGAGGAAAGAACTCTGTCATCAATTAGCTGTGTCTGCCGGCGCATGAGAGGGGAGTGGCGCCTCGTGGGTGTTATTTGCTCTCCTTGCCTAGAATGTGCAGAATTACTTTTGTGCCATTTAAACTTTCTTTCCTCCCCTCCTTCCTGCTGGATGATTTTCCAAGAGACGTTGCCATTCGTGAGCCCACCACTGCACGTGCCAGTCACCCATCAGCCTTCCCTGGGTTCATGTGGACAGGACGAATGTGGGACCTGTGGTGTCCGGCCTGAACCTGGCCCCAGACATCCATGGCCACACCAGTTGCTCAAGAGCCAAAGAATCTTCCAAGCCAGCAATGTGGGGCCCCAGCCCGTGCAATTCGTTGCTGTGCTCACTCCTGACAGCATGATCTCCGCAGCCTCTGCTGCGTGGTCCGGCAGCAAGGTGCCCAGGTCTCAATATGTCTGGTTCTGGTTATTTTCTGCAAAGCAAAACAGCTGTGTGTCTTGGATCTGGGGACACTGCACAATTCCTTTTATCACCAAATGCCTGCTTCCCCATGGGACATCCCAGTCCCTCAGAAGGGGCTGCTGAATGGCTTGCAAAACCCCTTAGCTCAGACCTTCTCCCCTGTCCGCAAGCTGGGCAAGGAAAGCTGCTCCCATTTACAGATGAGCAAATTGAGGTTCCGAGAGGTGAGGGGAGCTGCAAATCACACGAGCACTCAGAGCTAAAGCTGGGATGGACGAGTGAGGGCAGCCATAGCCCCGTGTCCTGCACATGGGCTAAGCGCCCCATGGGGCACCTCTCTGAGTTCACCCCCACCGAATGCCAGCCGGTGGGGCTGGGCGCAGGCACCATGGCTGGTGGGAAACCTCCCCAGTTCCTTCTAAGGAGCATGCTGGACCCACACCCTCCCACAGAAGCTTTTCTGGAAAGAAGCCTGATGACCTCAGCACATTTTTTCCAAACACACCCTTCCTCCCTCTCCCAAAATCTCAGTGTCTTTGGACCATTTCCCTGAGGATTGGCTAAGGCAGGGCTGAGGGCCCTCGCAGGGGACTCCCTCCTTGAGCGGCCCTGCAGCCCCCATCCCACCCCCAGCCACTGTCCTGGCCTGCTCAGCTGGGATCTTCAACAGAAAAACCACAAATAATTGAGCTGTTTAGGAGAACATCAGTCTGGGTTTCCATGGCAACAACCTCTGGAGCCAGCTGCCCTGACAGCTAACAGCCCAGGGCCAGGCCAGCCTGCCTCCAGTCAGGCAGAGGACATGGGTCCACGCTGGCTTCTGGGGTTCCAGGCTAGGAGCCTGGTCCTCCATGATAGAGGCCAGGCTGGGTACCAGGAGGGGAAGCCTAGAGGGCTGAAGCCAGAAACCCCCAGAACAATCCCCCACCCCCAAATCATCACACACAGGCGAGTTGCTGGGGGCTGGCACAGCTCCGAGGCTTCACTTCTTCCCTTCTGGCCTCAGCCTCGCCCTTCTGCAAGGCCAGTCCCAATCCCCCGAGCAGGGCAGGTGGGGAAACAGATGCCCCGCAGGAATCTGTGGCTGTCCCCAGCACACAGCAGGCGCCTAGCTCCAGAGCCCATTCTGCAATTTGTCTCCGCCTGTGGCTGTTCCCACTCCTGGAGTACAGACAGCTCCAGGGGCCTGTGTCTGCCCAGCCTCTAAGGAGTAGAGAGTCTTCCGCCCCCAGGGAATCCTCAGGGTAGCAGAGGCTGCGCTGGTTCCCTGGGCTTTGTCTGCCGTTTCTTGTTCTCTCCCCATGAAGAGCCTACTCTCCTTACCCATTTTGCTTATGAGAAAAGAAAGGCACAGAGAGGGCAAGGAAGTCATCTGGAGTCACACAGCTCCTAAGCAGCAGGGCCCGGGTGGACCCAGGACAGTTCATAACCTGTGCCATCTGGGAACATCATCGATCCCACCACACTTGGGGTTGCCAGGCTGCCCACAGGCCTCCACCCAGCATAGAACTGACCTTTGAGGGACACAGCCTCTCGGAGACTCTGGAGCCGCTCAGCAGACAACTGCCTGGTGCCCCACAGGGCTCATGCCCTGTACCTGGCACCCCACCCGGGGGGTACAGAGAGAAATAAGAGCGGGCTGCTGCCAACCTGGACCTCGCCATTGGGTGGAAAGGAGAGTTTTGTGGACCAACTGCCACAAAGCCATGAAACAACATCATAGGTGTGGCTCTACCTGGTAGCAAGTCTCACCAGGAAAGATTTCCAAAAGAGGGAGGACTGGGGAGAGGGCAGCGTGAAGTCCTCCACGTGCTGGGACCAGGAGCCCGCAGACCACCGGGAGGCCCAGTCAGGGGCCGTAGGAGATGCAGCTCTGCTGGAACCACTGCTGAGTGGGTGACGGGTGGGGCCAGGGCAGCGACGTATGCAAAGAGAGAGGAGCCAAAAGCTCCGAAACTAAAGAGCATCTAGAGAAAAGAAGCCTGCCTTTTATTTGTAAATTTGTGACTTTACGTCCCTACTTTGTCACAAAAAGAGGATTCTAGGAGGCTTACAAAATTACAAAAATGCACACAATACAATGTGATTTTTAGTAGGTGAGGAAAACATAAGATGAAGCAGAAGTCAAAATATATGCCTTAAGTCCTCAATGTGTATTGTGTGATGTAGTAGTAAAATTGACTCTGAGTTCCCCAGCAGCCAATGTGAAAAGGAAACACCCTGCCATTCAATTTACAAGGAGCATGGGATAAAACTAATGAGCTGCTGGGAGACACTGGGCTACAGCTACTTCTGAAAAAAAAGAGGAACTTGTTATCAAGATCATGTTGACAGTGTCAGCATGACTAGCAACTGGACAGTGTCCCAGCACACACACAGGGATGCCTCTGGCCCATTTTAATCATAGCATCCCTGGGGGCAAGAGGTTGGCTCAGGCCCCCTGCAAGGGATAAGCTGAGGTAGAGGGGCCTGCAGCTGTCTGGTGGCTGGGCCTGAAGACGCTTGAGCACAGCTTAGAGGGTGGGGCATATTGGAATCCAAACCTTGCAACTCCCATGGGGATGGGGACTTTGCAGAATCCCACAAGATTCTGCCAAGTCCCCATCCCCCGCCCCTGCCCTCCTTCCAGTTGGAACTAAGTTACAGAAGCACCCACTTGGAGCCTGGTGCTCATACTTGGCTGCAAGCTGCAATCACCTGGGAGTTTACAAAGTTACTGGGCGCTGGGTTCCACCCCCAGTTCTGATCTAATCTGTCCGGGGTGCGGTCTGGGCATGAAAAGTTTTTCAGGCTCTCCAGGTGATTCTCCTGTGCAGCCAAGTTAGAGAACACTGGCTCCCGGGGAGGTGGATTACCTGGCCTCCCGGCAAAGCACAGGACTCGCTGTTTGGCAAGCTTCCAGCAGCAGGGACTTCGGATGGCTCCATGGGGAGCCTCACCCCAAGGCGACAACTGGGTGGAGGGTGCCCCAGCAAGCTCTGGGGCTGAAAGGAAGCCACGCACCTCCCAGCAGGGGTTCACCATCAGCCATGGGGGTCCCCAAAAAATAATGTGGGTGGGCTCTGCTTCTAAGTGCCAGTTGTATCAGTGATTTTATTCCTTAGATGAGCTTTTCCCCAAGACTGTGTTCCGCACGGCGCTCATTTCATGATGGTGGGAGTCAGTGACACACCAGAAGATATTCCATGGCAAAGAGGCTGTGGAGCCTGTGGTACCCAAGGTTAAGCAGATATTTTTCACTGCCAAAGATGCTGACTCAGCTCTAGTGCCTGGTTCCCCGGACTCTGGGCCATGAAACCCTATTTTCCTGATTTAGTGTTTTTCAGGAGCTGGTTTCATGGCGCTGTGTTCTACAGCCCGTTCATTGAGAAAGGCTGCTGTAATAATTTCAATCAAACCTGATTATTTTTTTAAAAAATCATTAATTAAGGAGCTCTAGGAGCCAAAAGAAGGAGAACAACAAGCTTTGAATGCGGAGGCTTCCTGGAGAACCGTCGGAGATAAAGCAGTTGAAACATGTACCCGCAGGTAACCCAACGAGTCAACTCAGACGTGTTAGCGCTGCACTGGCTAAATGTCGAAAGAGGTTTACTAAAAATGACAATTCACATTTTGGAACAATTGAATCTATGCCATTCTTTCTGGCAGTAGTCCAATCCTAGGTCCAATCACCTGTTTAAGGAGATTTTCAGCTGGTGACAAAATAATTCCATTATTAAGAGCTAATATGTTTAACATAAGGAAAAAATACTATAAATCAACAGAAAAGGACAAGGGACAAGAAGAAAAACTAAGAAATACAGGCAGCCAACAGAGGCCTGGTGAACAGCCTGGGTTATGCCACAGTAGAAAGCATCTCCTCTGAAGCTGAGTGACTTAAAACCACGATGTCTGTTTCTTGCTCACACTCCGTGGCAAGCGAGAGTCCCAGGCCTTTCTTCCCATCAGTCTAGAGCAGAGATGTTTGGAGGCTCAATCTCAGCCCGGGCTCTAAGATCACAGGAGGACCAGGGACAGTGGAAGGAGTGAACATTGACTGGCTCTTAAAGTTCCTTCCAGAAGCAACAGACACTGCTTTCACTCCCACCTCCTTGGCCGAAAAAGTCCCGTGGCCACACCCATCCTCAGAACTGGTGGGGAGTGCAATCTTACCTGAGCCCTGAAGGACAAACCAAATTCAATGGGAACAAAGACGGCCACCTGGAGAAAAAGTGCTCCACCGCATTGCCAAAGAAATGCACATCAGAACAACCAGGAGACACTGGGCAATTGTTTGCCAAAGCTGACAAAAGCAAAAGCAAAAGTGAATGGAACCTTGCCTTTAGGCAGTTTATCTTTTTGGCCTTTTGGTGGAGAGAAGGGAAGAAAGAGGGCTGGGGACCTGGGGAGGAGTGGGGACGTTCAGCTCAGTGCCAGGGAAAGTGATGTCAGGCACAGGTTAGGGAAGGGCAGACCAGAATACCTCTCTGACTCTGCTGGAAGGTGACTCATGCACCGTGGTTCTCATTCAGATTAGGACGCGAGTGCCTTAGAAGCACCCTTTGCCTTGCGGGTGCCTGCAGCTAATCCTCACGCAGAGAGAAAGGCTGAGGGAAGGTCAGGACAAACAGCATACCCTCATCGTCCCCCTGGTGTTCTCCGGGACAGGACGATAGGACAATAGTCAATAACAGGAGACCAAGAAGCAAAGACCACCTATCCCACGAAAGAAACTTACAATGTATGAATAAGGAAACTGGCCATTGCAGGGATTATCCAGCCCAGGAGTCGAGGTGTCTAGGAAGCCAGGAGACTACGTGAGTGGGCAGTGTGGTGGAGTTAGGGAGTGGGGCTGTAGTTTATGAAAATGAGCTTCTGATCAGAGGGGCCTTATCTAGAGAGTCAGAAAGGCAGATCAGGGTCAGAGCTGCCCTTCAGGGAGGCCCCGAGATGTCTCAAAGGCTGGGCCCTGGAGCCCAGGTAGGCACATTGCCAGGACCCAGGTGGAGAGACACCAGGATGGACACATTTCAGGGGAGCTGGTCTCAGCTTCTAGACCTGGAGAAAGCCGTCAGCCCTGACCTCACCACCCAGATTCTTACTCTGGCCTGGTACTAGAACATTGACCCAAACACAGACAGAAGAGAGGAGAGAGGGCACTGGGAAGAAGCAGCTAGAGGTGCGAGGGATGGGGGGATGGTGCTGCCAAGAAAATGAGGTGTTTCTGGAAGGTGGTGGCCTTCATATCAGAGCCAGAAGAGCCAAGTACAAATTAGGCAAAAGGCCCAACTGGAGGGTCCTCCACAAGAGAGGGCTCCGGGAGTAACCAGGACAAAGGGCACAGAATTCCTCACAGCAAGAGCAGTTTTACGGATTTACTAATAGGTCATATTCGACAAGCATTGGCCCACACCGGTCACAGGCCATGCATTGAGCTAGGTACTGGGGAAGTGGCTTGTCCACTCATTCATTCATTTATTCATTAGTTCCATGGGTTTCCTGTGCATCCCCTGTGGGCCAGGCACTGTGGTACGTGCATGGAAAGAGGCGGCGAACTGAGTAGATATGATGTCTGCACGCAGGCTCCATTCTCATAGAGGAGACAGACAGGAAGCGCATAAACCCGTAATAAGACAGAAAAATGGGGTACAAGGTGACAGGGCGATCAGGGAGTCATAGCAGTTAGTGTTTCCTCAGCACAAACTCAGCACCTTGAATGTGTCAGTGCCATTTTCATCCTCACTGCAGGAGAAAGTTCTGTTATTTCCCCCATTCCACAGATGAGGAAGCTAAGTCACAGAAAGCCAAAGTGACCTGCGCAGGGTCCCACAGCTCATAAAGGGTAGCCTGGGAAGTTGAAGCCAGGCAGGCCAGCTGCAGAAAACCTGCAGGAACCTCAGGGCAAAGTGGTTTTATTGGAACTGAGGCCTCAAGCAGGGGAAGGCGGCCTCCTGAGACGCTCTGGGCAGCCAGGGCCTGCTGAGGTGGGAGCAAGTGTGGTGGAGTGGCTGGAGCCTGGTGGGGAAGGGAAAGAGGGAGATGGCCTTGGCAGGAGCAGCCATGAAAAGCAGGTTGATTTTATTCTACTTGAAACGGGATGCCATTGACACCACCTCGCTCTAGTGGAAGCAGACACGGGGCGGCCGGAGCCAGGCGTTCCGGGGTCAGGGCCACGGTGTATTTTAAATGGTTGGAGACGGGTGTACGGCGCAGGTTTCTGGGCCCACTTCCAGAGATTCTATCTCTGCAGGTCTGGGCAGGGGCTCTGGGGCCGCCTTTGAAACTCTCTCCAATGAACACACACCCGCTGCGAGCCCCTGGACACACTCCTACCCCCAGGAAACCGAAACTCCCTGTGGACACCAGGGCCCTCCTTCCAGAGGAAGAACAGTTGAGCTGCTCCCTGATGGAAGAAAGACAGTTCCAGAACACGTGATGATGACGACAAGAATTTCAAGCCAGGGAGAAGAGGTGAAGGAAGGCCTGGGAGCCCAGAAGTGGAAATTGCAGACTAGGGCTGAGCTAGAGGGGACTTTGGGGTGACTGGATCACAGAGGGCAGAAAGGGATGAAACAAGCCTGGGTCATAAGTTGGGGCTCCTTCAAAGCAGCCACAGACCCAGGGGGAGAGGCTGTGGGCACAGCTAAGACCCTCGTTTGGTTGGTGAACTCTGACCCTCCTGGGGCAATCCTGGTAATCACAGCAGCAATATTTCATTTTCGGGGTGGGCCAGGCCGGGCACTACACACATTCCTAGCAGTAATTGTGTTTGATCTGTTTGGTTTTGTCTGAGACAAGGTCTTGCTCTGTCACCCAGGTTGGAGTGCAGTGGTGCAGTCACCACTCTCTGAATCTCAACCTCCCAAGCCCAAGCAATCTTCTAGCCTCAGCCTTCCAAGTGACTGGGACCCCAGGTGTGTGCCACCATGCCCAACTCATTTCTTTATTTTTTTGTAGAGATGAGGTTTCACTATGTTCTCCAGGCTGGTCTCAAATTCCTGGGCTCAAGTGATCCTCCTGCCTCAGCCTCCCAAAGTGCTGGGATTATGGGTGTGAGCCACCGTGCCCGGCCACATTTGATCCTTTTAACAGCCCTATGGGCAGATGCAATGATCACCTCCACTCTATAGGTGGAATAACTGGGCTCCAGTCAGACCACATGGGCCATGACTGGCAGAGGCTAGGTCTCTTTGAGGACCAAGCCTTCAGATAATAAAAATAGCCGTACGGACAGTAACACAAACCCACCTCACTTATCCAAATTCTGAAATCCAAAAACTCTGAATCCCAGAATTTTCTCATAACTCACTTGGCATCAAAACCTGACCTGGAATTTTGGCAGCAGAAAAAGTTTCACCGGAACAAATCTTCATTTGTGTTCTTTAGGGTGAACATCCGTCTGTTTCGTGGATTCGAATACAGGACACTAGCCCAGCTGCACTGGAGGGCAATAATAGATGAAATTCTCACCCAATTCCCTTTCTAAAATCTACAAAAAAGGCCCAGTCTTTTGGCAGAAGGGTGGTCTTTGGCCCTTCTGCAAAGATCCTGCTGTCATTTGGAGGGAGGTCAGGAGTCCCCATTTCTAGTTCCCGTCCTGCCACTCCCCCTGGTTTCTCTCTGTGGCGGAATGGGAGTGGCTCCTGGGTGAGGCTTCCGGGCAGGTGAGTAAGAAGCTCTCTGCAAGAAGTTCCCTGCAGGAAGGGAAGCTGTCGGCCACCCTGTTTCTGGGACTGATAGCCCTTGAGGAAGGGTTGGTCCTTTTACCCTGTGAGAAGGAGATTTGGGCCCAGGAGACCTGGGTCCTCGTGGTGGCCTGCTCCACCACCAAACTCCGTTCTCTAGGTGGAATAATTGGGGCTCAGCTTGGCCTCATTTTTCTCTTCGCAAAGCATGAGGACTGGGAGCGGAGATCAGCAGGCCCCTTAGCTGGGGCTGCCTGGGACGCGCTAAGCCGGACACAAGGGATTTTCTCAGACCCAGCCCCCCAAACCCCCCAGGCCCCCAGGTCCTAGGACGAGCTCTGCGCACCCCGCGCTCTCACTGATGGGTGGGCAGGCCCGGCGTCCTCACTTTCCATGACTATTCCTGCTTTTCGGGGTGGAGAGCAGGGGCCTTCCCGGAGCCTGGATTCCCACGGGTGGGGGCCTGGGGGAGGCCGTGGTGGGCGCTGAGCAGGCCCAGGGAGGCCGCGCACCCCCGGCCCCCGCGCCGCCCGCCGTCCAGGCGGCCCGGAGCCGGCTGCGGGCAGCGAGGGCCGCGGGGCCCCGCGCTCAGTGTCTGCCCCACTCACACCCCAGGGTAGGGAGGGATTTCCATGGGGCTTACGGTGATTTATAATGGGAAACCTCCGCTTTCCTCACACATTGTTCTCCCTGACAGAGGAAAGAAAGACGGCACTAAATCTCCTCTCATCATAGTAATGATGAAGCCCGCGGCGTCCCGGCCCCATCCCAATGCCCTCGACGACAACAAAGTGCTCTATTGTGATCTATTACATTTTTCTCAAAAAACCTTCAGCCGCGCACAAGGCCAGCGCCATATCCTGCACTGGCCCTCCCTCATTGTCCTCGCCGAGGGAAACGGAATGTGTCAGTCTGAGTAATGCGCCTTCAATGCTTCTCAGGAACCGCTGGCTCGGCCGGGATAAAGCCTCCCCCACGCTTTCTCAGGCCCCGGCCCGGGATGAAAGCTGCCCGCGCCGCCGGGCAGCCACCGCGCCACCTGGTCCACGGGCCGGGGCCAGTTCTGCCGGCAGGGCTGGTGGCCGGCCCCTTCCCTGCTCCCACCCCCCATGGTGGGCCCAGGGGGTTGAGAATGGGGCCGGGGGGACTAGGAGAGGGGAAGCGGGGGGTTACAGGGGCAACAGGGAGCCGGCCTTCAGGAGCTGGAGGGGAAACTGAGGGACTCAAGAGCTGGGAGGAAGCGGGTATCGGGGCATGAGCCTGGCCACAGTCCTGGGGCGACCCTGCCTTGCTCTGCCCTACCCTACCCAGTCCCAGCCCCTGCCCTGCAGGTGACCAAGAGGCAGCAACTTCCACCAGAGTCTGAATTACAAAGCCCTAAACACACCCTTCCCATGGCTTCCACGTGCATGGTTATCAAAATCAAACCCAGCTACCTACATGGGGTGATTCATTCATTCACTCACATGCATTCATTCCCACTCTGACGGGTGCTTCAATGAGTGGGGAATGGGCAGGTGCAGGTAGGGGGTGGAGATGAAGGTGGCTCTGCCTGCAGCTTGGGTCCCACCCGACGCCATGATCCCCAGCGGGACCTGCTGCATCCGCTGCAAGACCCGGTGCCAAGTGAGAATGCAGACCCCTGCGTTTCCCAAAACTGCTGCAGGCTGTTCAGCGGGGACAGCACAGCATTGAACCAAACGCTGACACCAGCTGAGGCTGGCCTTGTGTGACCGCGCGATCGCCAGCCGGCTGGTGACACCGGCCCTGCTCTTCGTAACTCTTCATTCGCTCCGCGTGCTGGGGCTCGGCCCATGCAAGGGTGCTGACTCCAGGGTCGAGGGGAGTCATCAGCCTGTGACTGAGTCTGGCCTCCCTCTCGCTGGCCAGGTGAGGCTGAGCCTACACACAGTTGACAACTCTGGAAAATCGGGTTCAACCAGACAAACTCAAAGCCCCCCACATCCTAGCTCCACACCCTAGCTCCGCACACAATGCAGTGTCCACCCCATGACTGTTGTGGACCCCTGCTTTGCAATCACTCACCGGTGATTGAGGGTTTGCAGCGGTAAGATCCTTGAATTTCACCTCATCCAACTGCTTTATTGATTAGATGGGGAAACTGAGTCCTAGAGTCCATCTCCAGCCCCCGCCTGGCCGCCTGCCTGCCCTCATGAGCCTCCCCTCCCAGGAGCTGCAGGCTGTGAGAGGCAGGCCCCAGTCTCCCCTCCAGCTGATCTTCAGCAGCTGGACCAGAGCAGAGCTGACCCAGGAGCAAGCCTGGGCCACAGAGTTGCACGTGGTCCCCAGACCTCTGCGGTCATCATTCACTGTGCCCAGAGGAAGAACAAGGCCAGTCTTCCAGATAGCTGGGCCCTGGAAGGACCCAAGAAGAGGAGCCTGTCTCCAAGGGCCTGCTGTACTCCAGCGTCCTTTTCCTGGGGAACCCAAGACTGCACGTCAGGGCCTCTTGGCCAGTATGGAGCCTCTGCCTCGGCACCAGGACACAACATTCTCACAGGCTTTCATGCCTGCCCCCATAGGCCTGGGTATAGACAAACCAGCAAGATGGGCTCTGAGGCTGTGTGCCAGCTGGAGATGCAAGGTGAGAGGGCAGAGGCACTGTGGCAGGTAGGCGCTCACCCCAAGCTGGTACCTTCTCGTGGAAGAATTGAGGGAGAAGACTGAGAACAAACACCCTACCCAGCCATGCCTTTTGCAAAGAGACTCTGCAGCATCTCCCATGGAGAAGTGGGTTATGTCTCCCCACCCTGAACCTGGACTTGTTGTATGACTCACTTTGACCAACAGAATATGGTGGAAGTGGCAGAGTGCTGATTCTAGCCCAGGCCTCCAGGGACCTTGCATGGTGCCCTGTGGTCTCTCATACCTCCACATAGCCCTGGCAGCCTGCAAGAGAATGACAAATTTGTGGAGGCAAGCCAAGCTGGTCCAGATGTTCCAGTCAAAGCTCAGAGATGAGAGAGAACCCAGGCAATAACAGTGAAGCTGCCTACCTGACTTGCCACTGATGCTGGACACACCAGTGAGCCCAGCCCAAAGCAGAAAACCGCCAAGCTGAGCCCAGCCTCACCTGCCAAGCTAAAGATTCAGGCATTGTTTTAAGCCCTTTTTTTGGGGGATGGTTTGTAATGCAGAAATTAATTGCATCTACAGTGCCAGGCAGCTAAAAAGGCCACTGTTCACACAGTTGCTGTCTTTCTTTTCTCCAGTATCAATTCTTTCCCTACCCTAGAAGCTCAGCTCAAGTACCCACTGCCCTGGAGTCTGTCCTGACCATGTCAGCCTGTAGTGCAGAGGCATCGAAGTGTAGCAGAAAGAGCTCTGCAAAAGGGAGTGGAAAGCCCCACTTCACAGCATCATTCACTCATTCCCTGAGATTTGTGCAGAGGAGACCCAGAAAGCAGGGCAGGGAGCTGGCCTTCACATAGCTGGCAGTCCAATGGCAGACAGGCTAGGAGACAGACGAGGACCACATGGCCTCTTCCCTGCTCTAACCAGGTGAGTCCATGGGAATGCAAAAGCTGCCCCAGGAAAACATGGTACCCAGACCTGAGCCCACGTCCATGGCTACCTCACTGGCCCACCTCTAACAATTCCCTCTATCCTGTGGACTCTGGCCCCACTAGATTGGAAGGGCCAGGAAGGCAGACAAGGAGGCACTTACTCTACATCTCACAGTGCAGACAGGACCCAGGCTAGCGTGCCACCCTCAGAGGTACTTGGAAAACCTTTGCTCAGTTGGACTGGATGAGACTGTGTTGCACTGAATTAAATTAACTGAGTTGAATGGAAATGAACTAAATCAAATTAATAACACCCTTGTCTGGCAGTAACACAGTCGCATCTCCAACAATGTCTCCAGGGTGGGGACCATGTTTCACCCCCTCTGGTCTCCCCCTCCAGATGAGCACAGGGCTGGGAAGTAGGCCAGGACTCGAGGCTGTTTGGCTGACACAGGTTGACCATATTTGTAAAGATTGCCTCTCCTCTGGATCCAAAAACTCCAGAATAGGAATTGTCTACCCATCTCCTTCATCTGTGTTTATGCCACAATTTTTGGAGGGTGGGGGGCTCCTACCATGGGCCAGAATCTTCGCTGGGTCTCGGGGATGGTAGGGTAAATTACCTTATTTAAGTGATCTTGTTTATGGTTTATTATCATTTACTTTGCTTACCTTGCTGCCCCCAGGGCCTAGGAGAATTTGCCGAGCCCCAAAGCTCGTGATCCGGCAGGCGAGGTGAGCACAAAGAAGCCTCAGAGGTGGGAGTGGAGGCAATGCTGCACAGGAGCTCTGTGGAAGGTGCTTTTGGGGGACACAAGGGGTGTTCTGCCCCAACGGTGGTGTCCAAGAAGGCTTCTTGGATGAGGGGACCCTGGGCAAAAATCACACACAGGATTTGGCAGGATGGGCACAGCAGGGTGGTGGTCCTGGAGGAGACAGAAGCCTGAACCCACGTGTCAGGATGGCACAGCCAGAGGTGGCCAGGGAGGGATAAGTCCAGGAGCCCTTCCTTCCCTCCTTGAGGAGTTCAGGGTTGTCCCCAAAGCAAGTGAGGAAACCTGCAGGATGGCGTGATGGATGGTGCCATGGTTCCCAGGCCTTCCCCACTCCTGGATCCACGCCCTCTGCTGTGTGACTTTGCTGTTCCTCACCTGGACATGCGCACCTCCTTCCCCACAGAGGTTGGGCTCCAGCCAACGGGCCAGGGGCAGCAGTGACGGGAGCAGAGGTTTGAGTTGTCCTTGAACAGAGCCAACGCTGAGAGCAGTTGCCCAGCAGCTGCCGGCCCCAGGAAGCAGAAAGGCCTCACGCAAACCGAGAGCCTGAACCCAGCCCAGCCCCCTGGAAGCAGACTCATCCCCTCCCGTTGCTTCCCAGGGTCACTTCCCAAATCAGATGCCAAAACACCACCACAGACTGCGCAGTTTAAATAGCAAACACTTATTTCTCACAGTTCTGGAGGCTGGAAGTCCACGGCCAAGTCACTGGCAGATTCAATGGCTGTTTGCCGGTGGCCATCTTCTTGTGGGGTCCTTGTGCGGCAGAGAGCAGAGAGAGAGCTGGTTCTCTGGACCTCTTCTTATCAGGGCACTAATTTCATCACGGGGCCGCACCCTCAGGACTCAACTACGTTCCACAGGCCCCCTCTCCAAATGCCATCGCATTGGGAGTTGAGGCTTCAACATATGGATTTGGGGAGGATGCACACATTCCGTCTGTAGCAAGAATTCAGACTCAAACCCTCGCCTCAGGCTCTAATGCACCCCAACCCAGCAGCCACGCACTGCACACCCTGGAGAGCGTGCAGGGGACTCCTGGGTGGGTAAGGACAGGTTTTGGGGCTCAGGAGCTAGTCCCTGGGTTTGTCTCGCCAACCTTCACCCACCCCTTGACCTAGAATGGGCCTCCTGACCCAGAACGTAGGGATCGGGGCCTGGGAAGGTTGAGGGAAGCATTAAATGAGGTGGCCCTTTGTCATCTGTCTGGCACCCCATAGGCGCTTAAATGGTGCAACCAGGATGCCACGGCCCTAACCTGCAAACACGTTTCTGCGACTTCAGGCCGGAGGCAGCCAAAACGCTTCCCAGCTCCCCTTCCCTGGGGCCCTGCTGGCAGTCCCTGGAGCCAGCCCCTTGGCTCCTGCCTGGCCCCTCCCGGGCGGCCAGCCTGTCCCAGAGTCCCCACCCAGCCCTGGCGCCGGCAGGCAACAGACGCTTGCTGGTGGGTGGTCGGGAGCGCGTGCCCGGGGAGAGCTGCCTCCACACCATTCACTGATCTAATCAATATCCTGCTCCTCCCGAGACCCCGATCACAGGCCCATCCAAGCAGGGGTCTGGCTGTGACCCCTTCTTCACCCCAAACTTCCCCCATGACCACCACCTCCCCCTTCCCTCTCCCCAGCCCGCCAGGGTGGGCCGCTGGGAGGAAGCCCATCTCTGACGTGGACCCTGCATACAGGGGGTCGTGGGCCTGTCAGATTGGGTCACCCGAATCAAGGGTGATGATAAAACCTGTCCCTCCAAATTAGGCCAGAGCCCCCAGAGCCCCGCTGATTATAGCCTGTGCACCGCGGACAAAGGGTCTCTTGAGGGTCATTAATATGGATTGAGGCCCATTGTTTTCTCAAATTAGGCCACAGGGAGTGCTTCTTGGGGAAGCACATAGCGGGTGGCACGGCTGAGGGTTCCTGGGTTCCCGCCCAGGGTCCTGCGAGGCCAGTCTGGTGGGCCGGCAAGGAAGAGGCCAGATCATTCCCAGGCTGAAGGCTGGGGCTCGGGGGTGAGGCCAGGGCCAGTGGGCTTCCCCAGCTCACCTGCAGAATGTTCTGGAGAAATTAAAGGATCCCTCTGAGTGCCTGCTGGGATTGAGTGAGAATTCTTAACTCACACAGAGGGTCTTGCTGTCTGCAAAGCGTTTTAGATTCTCAATGCCTTTCAACCTCCAGCACCCTGGGAATTCCACTCCAGTTCTCAGTGTGGGAAACTGAGGCTCCAAAAGGTCCAAAGGCTGTCTAGCTGGTTCACAAGCCTCCATGTGGGCTCCCCTCCTTCAGCTCGTGACATGCCACATCACCGTGGGATTCACTGCCTGCGTTCAAGAACAAGGGTGGCTCAGATACATCGTGTGCACACGTCACCATGACGACAGCCATGGGCTAAGCACATGGAGGCCTTAGATCCTACAGCAGGTTGCCCTTTCCTCTTCTCCTCTGACTTCAAGCCCAGTAGCCTGGGGCTTCTCTGGGTCCCGGACACTTGTTCACATGCTCACCACACTTCACAGTTTATCATGTAACGTTGCTCCATTACTTCCTGTGAGCTTTGCAACAGATCGTTTCTTCAGGTGAGTTCAATGATGGCACAGTGTCATCTCTATTCCAGGAGAGGGAAGGCTCCGGGAGCCAAGGGGTCCTCACAGGCTGTCACAACCTGGCTGCTGTGGTGAAGAGCAGAGGTCAAGGTTGAAGGGATGAAGACCCCGACCATGCCCTCACCTGGCTGAGGTGCAGTAGGGCAGAAGGTCTCGTAGCCAGCAACCTGCACCCTGCGGGGTGAAACTGGGCTCAGGAAAGGGATGGGCCCCAAGCCACCACAGCCCGAGGTAGGAGGGTTCCTGCCCAGGACTTTTTAAGGGGCAGGATGTGGGAACAGCAGGGCAGCTACGAGATTCGTGGAAAACGAAAATGCGAGACTCTCCTTCCAGGACGATCAGAGCATCCAACCACGTGCAGGGCCCTTCTGAGCCATGGCCCCTGTGGTGGGGATGGGGCGAGGAATGGTTCATTCGATACCTGTCTGCCAAGCACCTGTCTGCTTCGTGCCGGGCACTGCCCTGGACAAAATGGGTGCAAGTCCTTTCTCCGTGGGTCCAGGAGGGGCTGCTGACAGATGAAAAACAAAATGACTGCAGATCATGCCACTGCTCCATAGAAAACAGACTGGGGGTGAGGTAGGATACTGCTGGGGGGCCCCTTAGTGGATAGGATGATCAGACAAATGGAGGCTCCCAGAGGACGAGGGACAGCCGTGTGGGGCAGTAAGACAGGAGAAGGGAACAGCCCAGTAAGGGAGTGGAGGCTGGAAAGTTGCTGCTTGGTCCTCGTCCTCCGTCCCGCTGGCTCCCTGCACAGGCACCAAGAGGGATCAGAGTCCCCACCCCTGGGTAGGCCCTACACCCCCGCCCCCACCCCTCTGCTGAGCCCAAGCCTCTGCAAGTCCCTGGGGACCTGCCTCCCGCACCCTGACCGCCTGCTCCTGTCTTTCCTCACTCATGCCTCTGCTCGGGGCTGGGCTGGCGTCGTCCCTCCCCAGACGGATGTGTTTTAACATTTCGCAAAGGAATATGTTTCCAAAAAATAGCAATTAGGCAGGGCAAGGTGGCTCACGCCTGTAATCCCAGCACTCTGGGATGCTGAGGTGAGGATCACCTGGGGTCAGGAGTTTGAAACCAGCCTGGACAACATGATGAAACCCTGTTTCTACCAAAAAATACAAAAATTAGCCGGATGTGGTGGCAGGCACCTGTAATCCCAGCTACTCAGCAGGCTGAGGCAGGAGAATGGCTTAAACCCAGGAGACGAGGCAGGAGAATCACTTGAACCCAGGAGGCGGAGGCTGCAGTGAGCTGAGATCATGCCGCTGCATTCTAGCCTGGGTGACAAAGCGAGACTCCGTCTCAAAAAAAAAAAAAAAAAAAAAAACCAAAAAAACACCCGAAAACCTGTAATCAGATGGCAAGATATCATAATATGTTTTCATGTGAAAATATAAGTTATAAAACAACACTGTGATGTGACTTAGGAAAAACAAGTGTGGGCCGGGTACAGTGGCTCATACCTGTAATCCCAGCACTTTGGGAGGCTGAAGCAGGTGCATAACTTGAGGTCAGGAGTTCAAGACCAGCCTGGCCAATGTGATAAAACCCTGTCTACTAAAAATACAAAAAATCGACGGGCATAAGAGCAGGCACCTGCAATTCCAGCTACTCAGGAGGCTGAGGCAGGAGAATCCCTTGAACCCGGGAGGCGGAAGTTGCAGTGGGCCAAGATCGTACCACTGCACTCCAGCCTGGGTGACAAAGAGGACTCTGTCTCAAAAAAAAAAAAAAAAAAAAAAAAAAAAGAGAGAGAGAGAAGAGAGAGAGAAAAGAAAAAACAAGTAGGTGGTATATGTGTAGAAGAACATAAAAAAGACCAGAAGGAACCACATCTAAGCGTGAGCATGTGAGCTCTGATGATCTCTGCCGAGGTTGCCTGTGGTGCCCTAACTGTTCTCTGCTTTTCCGATTGCTTTTGCAACCAACATGTATTATTCTTATGAGCAGAAAAACGCCCTGTTATGCACATTTGGGATAAGAGAAGGGTGCTGCAGATGAGGAGAAGACAAAGGGGTGGAGTGGGCCAGCTTCTCTAGTGTGGCATCTTCTCCTCTCCTCCTTGCCTGGCTGCCCGGACCCTGAGGGTCACAGCCTCCAGCCACTTGGCTTGAACGCACGCAGCCTTACCTTCCCCAGAACGCGTATGCACCCTCCACTTCCCTCAGGACCTGCCACCTCCAAACCTCTACCCCTGCTGGGTCCTCCCCTGGGCCACCCTCTCCTGCCCAGCTCAGCAGGTGCACGTCTTCCTAGCCTGGGGGGCCTACTCAGAAGGTAGCTCTTTCAGGAAGCCCCTGGCTGGAGAGACCCCACCTTCCCCGGGCTCTCCTGCTGCCTCCTTTGGCCTCTCTGGTGAGCTGCCCACTCTCTTTCTTGAGTCAAAGTTCAAGGTGTGGCTGTCTTGCCTGTGAGGGCAAAGTCTGCAGCCGACTCCTCTCGCTGGCTGTCAGCTCCACAAGGTGGGCGGGTGCTCAGTAAACATTACTAAACTCATCAGCCCCCTTCGGGCAAACGGGACAGTGGGGCGAGGCCTGGCGTGGCTGGAAAAGCAGTCTGGATGCCCCAATTGCGGCTGGCTCAACGGCTTTATCTGACAGCCGTGGGCACCAAGACAAAGAGGCGTTTCCTGGCTGCCTTGGCCTCCTCTCTCCCAGGGAAAGGCAGGGTGACATGGCAAGCCTGGGCCACACAGCTAACCCAGGCCAGAGCCAGCAGTGGTTCCCAACACTGGCTAGAGCCCTTCCACAGACCTGACCCTGAACACATCCCAGGACCCCGTCAGCTTCCCAGGGAGAGTTCCCAGGAGTCTGTGCTGGTGTGGACAGGAGCTGGGGGCCCTTGGGTGTGCGGCTGCAGACATCACGGGCACCCAGAACTCTGACCAGAGTCAATGTTGTTGTCCCCTTGGCATGCTGGGAAAAAGTGGCTCAGACAGGGCTGGAGGGTTCTCAGACCCTTTGTATCCTCTTATCTGAGTCTGCATCTTGGGAAATTGAGAAGTCCTCTGAGAGCTTCCCTTCACCTGACAGTCCCACCCTCAGGATGCAGTTGAGGCGGAGTCTGCACCCCTCAACGCTCTTCTCTGTGAAACAGTAAGGAAAGGTATGCAGACATCATCATCCAGACTGAATTCCTCCTCCTTGCTATGAATCGTGGACCAAAGTGTTCAGGTCACCACAGTGATGACTCTGGTGCTGAGCCGGCACTGGGCAGGATCCGTAGCTTGGATGGCATGCCAGCAGGGGCCCTGCTGACCTCATCACGTAGAAGAGTTTTGGAGAGGTCAGGAGTTGCCAAGGGCCTGCAGACAATGCGGTGTGAGGAGGAGAGTGTGAGGTAGCACAGGCCTCTCTGATTCCGAGGTTCCCTTGAACCCTCAGGATTCCCAAGGAACCCTCAGGTCGCCCCAGTGCCACCCAGTCCAGGGACAGAGCCATGCCTGAGTGCACAGCTCGCTAGCAACTGTGTGCCAGGTGCCAGGCACCTACAAGTGTGCTGGGCATCGGGCTGAGGTGGGGCTGTGCTGGCAATGCTATAGACAGCATGTTCACACCAAGCACGGCTGCAAGCCCAGGACCAGCTTCCCTCCTTCCCTCAGAGCAGCCGCTGGGGCAGCCAGTGTTACTAGCGTTTCCCATTTGACAGATGAGGAGGTGCCAGGAGGCTGTGCCACTCAACCGACCTGGCGGTCCACACATCAGAGTCCACACTCTGCCACCATTTGAATGGGGCTTGTGATGGCTGCCCTCACTCAATTCAGGGGTCCCCACCAGAAGCTCTCAGGCCGCACCCTGGGACCTCAGATACACTCTGGGCAAGTGGCAGGGGCCCTGAAAGGTCCAGAGTCCAGCCAACTTCAGGTCTCCCAGGCAAAAGGAGCCAGACCTCCCACACACCCCCTCGAACCCAGCAGTCACTCCAAGAGGGCTTCTCTGACAATCCAGGCTGATGCAGCTCACTGTGGCAAAAGACCTTCCCTGAACCAGGTCCTCACATAGAGGCCCATGCAGCTCTCTGGCAATGCTGAGGCTGTGGGTAGCCATAGACACTGGAGCTCCCGCCCTGTGACAAGTGCCACCCCATGCGGAGGATCCAAGCCCAATGAACACCCCAAGGCAAGAGGGAAGAGCTCTGTGGGGCAGAGGGCAGCCTGAGCATCTGCAAACAGAGTGGCTCACAGAGAGGCCCTGGGGACACCTGCAGGAGATCTCTACAGAGAAAGGGCTACACCAGGCTCCATCCAGCAAGTAAGGTCTCTGCCAGCTTTGAGACTGTAAGCCCTTTAGATAGGGAGGGAGGGAGGTGGGTGAATGGATGGAGGGATGGATGGATGGTAGATGGATGGATGGATGGATGGATGGATGGATGATTGAATGAGTGGTTGGATGGATGATTGAGTAGGTGGATGGTTGGATGAGTGGATGGGTGGATGAGTAGATGGATGGATGGATGGATGGATGGATGGATGGATGGATGGATGAGTGGTGTATTAGTCTATTCTCATGCTGCTAACAAAGACATACTTGAGACTGGGTAATTTATAAAGGAAAGAGGTTTAATGGACTCACAGTTCCACATGGCTGGGGAGGCCTCACAATCACGGCAGAAGGCAAAAGAGAAGCAAAGGCACATCTTGCATGGCGGCAGGCAAGACAGCGTGTGTAGGGGAACTCCAATTTATAAAACCAGCAGATCTTGTGAGACTCATTCACTACCATGAGAACAGTATGGGGTAAACCGCCCCCATGATTCAATTATCTCCACCTGGCCCTGCCTTGGACACTTGGGGATTATTACAATCAAGGTGAGATGTGAGTGGGGACACAACGAAACTATATCAAGTAGATGGATGGATGAATGGATGGATGGATGAGTGGATGGATGGATGGATGGACGGGTGGATGGATGGATGGATGGATGGATGATGGTGGATAGATGGATGAGTGGATGGATGGATGAGTGGATGGATGAATGGATGGATGGATGGATGGATGCATGGATAGATGGATGAGTGAATGAATGGATGGATGGATGATGAGTGGATGGATGGATGAGTGGATGGATGGACGAGTGGATGGATGAATGGATGGATGGATAGTGGATGGATGGAGCGGATGGATGGATGGATGGATGGATAGATAATGAAGTAAGATAAATAGATAGAAGTAGATAGATGAATAGAAGTAGATATAAGATAGATAAGATAGATAGGCCAGATAGATACATAAGATAAAATGAATGAAATGAGCGAAATAGATAGATGAATAGTAAGTAAGATAGATAGATAAAGTAGATAGATAGAGCAAGTAGATGAATGGAAATAGATAGATAGATAAGAGTAGATAAGAATGGAGCAAGAAGTAGATAGATAAATAAGATAGATAAGATAAGATACATAGATAAATAATGGAATAGAAGTAGATGAATAGATAAGAAGTAAGATAAATAAGATAGAAGTAGATAGATAAGATAGATAGATGATAGAATAAGATAGATAAGTGACAAAAAAGTAAGATGAATGACCGATAGATAGATAAGTAGATAGATACATTAGATGAATGATGGAATAAGATGAATGAAACGTAGGTAAATATGAATGAATGAATAAAGAAGTAAGATCGATCGATCATCATCGATCGATCGATCGTCGATCGATAGATAATAAATCGTCGATCGTCGATCGTCGTCGATCGTCGATCATCGTGTCGTCGTCATCGATCGATCGATCGATCGATCGATCGATCGATCGATCGGATCTAAATCGATATCATCGTCGTCGATCGATCGATAATCGTAAATCGATCGATCATCGACCGATCGATATCGATCGATCGATCGATCGATCCATCGATCATCGATCGATCGATCATCGATCGTCGATCATCGATCGATCGATCGATCATCGATCGATCGATCATCGATCAATCGGCATCCATCGATCGATCAATCAATCGATCGACTCATCAATCGATCCATCGATATCATCGTCGATCGATCGAGGATGGATGGATGGAAGAAAGGAAGAGAGAGAAGGAAGTTACACTGATTGATTTATATAGTTCGTCATACCAGAAATTTCTGCAGACTGGGTTGCTTACAACAGATGTTTCTTCTCTCACTGTCCTGGAGGCTGGACATCTGAGATCAAGGTGTGGCAGGGCTGGTTCTTCTGCAGTCTCTTTCCTTGGCTCATAGACAGCATCTTCTACTCACATTTTCACAGGGTTGTTCCTCTCTGTGGGTCTGTGTCCTAATCTTATGAGGATGCCAGTCATATTGAATTAGGGCCCACCCTAGTGACTTCCTTTTCATTTGATTTCATCTGTAAAGATCCTATCTGCAAATAATGTCGCATTCCAGGGTCCTGAGGGTTAAGACTTCAATATACTAATTGTGGGGGGATGTGATTCAGCCCATAGCACTAAGCTCTCACAGACACTTCGGAGGTCCATGGAAGGAGGGAGCGTGGGTACTCAATGCTTCCCAGAGTCCCAGCAACGCTGCCCAGAGCAGGTCTGTGCAAGGGAGGGCAGTCATCTGCTTTGCCAGGGTCTGGAGTCCCCTTCTTTCTTTCATCAGGACTCCACGTCCTCTGCCCCATGGCTCCCTCTTCCCAAACTTCTCTCTGGCCAGGACTTACACTCTGCAGCCCACAGTCTGGGGTGGAATTCCACGTCCTCCACTTATTAGCTGTGTGTCTTTGGGCCTGTGACTTAACTTCTCTGTACTTCAGTTTCCTTCTCTATAAAGTAGGATCAGGATATGCCCTACCTCATAGGTTTTTATAAGGATAAAATGAGGGACATTCACAGGATATTGGAACAGTGCTGACCCCTAGCAAGCACTAGGTCAGTGTTTGCTAAATAGATGAAGAAACCTTCTCCATGGGTAGGCTGAAGGTAGAATAGCATCAGGACCTGTCTGTGACCCAGGCTCGAGGGCTGTGGGCTCAGAGGAGGGGAAGAGCCTGCTGTGGTCAGGCCCACATCCAGAGGGGGCTTTTGCTTAGCAGAGGCTGCTGGCCAGGCAGTCCCAGCCGCACCCCATTTTATGCATATTAGAGAGAAATCCAAGCGTGATGGTCTGCAATTGTCCCGTTTGTTTACAGCATTTGTTGGAGCATATTTCTGGCAAGGAAGCTGACAATAAACCAAGGTCCGGGCCGGCCCGGCTGGTGGGCAGCAAATGAAGACAGCTGCTGAGGCGGGTGCCTCCCGGTGGGCTGGGGCCGGAAACCAGGGGCTCTGTCTCAGGCGCTTCAAAGAAGAGCCTTTGTCTAAGGCAACCGAGCCAAGGGCCCCGCGGGGACAGGCTGGCTGGGGCTCTGGGTGATGCCCGACTCACTCCACGACCCCACACGGGCAGCTCCCGCTCCCCGGGCCTCAGGTTCCCAACTGCGAAGTAAAGGGGAACTAGGGCCCTATGTACCTGCTGTGAGCCCCGCGTCAGCTCCAGGGAAGGGAGGGTGCTCTTGGGGTGCCGCCTCATTCCTTAGAGCCTGCATTCTGCAGCTTCGAGATAGAGAGAGACCTCAGAACACTCAGCCAAGAAACAGACAGGCCAGGGCATGGCCTCCAGACACGAGGTCGTGGGAGAAGGAGAGTCAGCGCCGCCCAGTGAGAGGACACAGAGGCTCTGTGGGAGAAGGGAGGGACAGTCGCGGCATAGGCACACACAGACCTGGCAGGAGGATCTTCTGATGGCCACCGGGCCTGCACCCCTGCTGTGAGCCCAGAGCCCCATGCACCTGCTTCTTGTCCACCTCCAGAAGGGTGTTGCCTTCTGCACATCCTTGTTGAATGGTGTCCCAAGGGAACTCTGAGATGCCACAACTTCAGGTGACTCCCCTGCCTCCCAAAAACAGTTACTGAAGGCGTTTTTCACAAAGGACGCCTCATGAAGGCACAGCTTTTAAGGACCTCTAGTGTGAAACGGGAGTGTTTCAGGCATGAGAAAAGGCCCAGCAGTTTCTGGAAGGAGAAGAGGACACTCCTCTGACTCCGCCAAGCGGGCCTGCCCTGTGTCGCGCTGGCCCATGCAGCTGCCGAGCCCGGCCGTTGGGCAGCACTTGGCGATGGGTGGCCGTGGGCAGGTTCCCTGGGCTCCTGGGGTCTCGTCTTCAGTCTGTACTTTGCACTGTCCTCCTCCCGCTGGGTCAAACCCTGCACTCAGGACCATCTGCAGGTCACCTCCCTGAAGCCGTCCACAGCACCAGAGGCTTCACTGGTTCCTCTGTTTTCTCTGAAGGCAGAGAATCTTCTAGTGTGTGTGATTTACAATGATTTGTGTCCCGGTTTTATCTGCTACAGCTGACCAGTTTGACACAAGCGGACTGTGCTCAAATCTCTGAACCACCCCCCACCACCACCACCGCTGGCCCCACACCTTGTCCTGAGCTCAGCATGTCACTGCATACGGGAAGTGGGGGGCGGGGGGGATTTCACGGCCAGATCCTCCAAGTCAGGTGCTTTGCACACTAAATCTTACTTGACCTCCAAGCAAATGGGTGATATAGTGCCCAGGCCACAGACAAGGACCCAGAGAGTCAGAGAGGTAAAGGGTTTCCCCCCAGGAACGTAACGGAGCCAGGAGTTGGACGCAGACGCTTAGGGTTCCAAGGTCTTCTCATCCCCTCTCAGTGAAGGTCAGCGGCGGGGAGAATAAATGTGCTGGGGGCTCAGGAATTCTCGGAGTCAGGGTTGATGATGCCACTGACCTCGCTGGACTTAACATTCATTCAACAAATATTTGTCCCAGACACCAGAAGAACCAGGGGAAGCTCCGCCCCTAGCCCCAGGTGCCTGCCTAGGTGCAGGCAACACTGCTGATAAGGTGGGACCCTCTCGTGGGGGCGTGGGCTAGAGGGTAGGCATTGGCCATAGGCTCTGGCTTGCTGCAGAGGTGCTCTTGTCTGGTGAGGGGAGCACGGGTGGGGGATGGGGCTGGCCCCAGCCAGGACATCGTCTGTGTCACTCAGCAGCAGACTGACCGGCGCCTACTGCCCGGCCAGCACTGCTGACCCCTCTGCCTGTCTTAGCCAATATTTGAGGTCAGGAGGCAAGTACAGCATCTGTGGGCAGGCCACCTGGCCAATGGGGTTCCCCTCCGGGCCTTCTGCTGCCATTCTGCTTCCTGAAGCCAGGAAGCCCAGTTCAGGGGCTCCGCCAGGGCTCCCGTGGTCCTGCCTGTAGCAGGGAGGTAGCAGGACCCCCTTGTTTAGCCTCTGCTGCATCCTTAGCTGCAGCAGGGAGCCTGCCAGGCAGGTGTGGGGTGGGTATCTCTCGCCGAGGCCCCCTAGGCACTCTTGTGTCAGGGTGGTGCTATCTGAGATCCTGGAGGCATCTCAAATGGGGACCCTTTCTTAACCACACAGACAGGCAGGACAGCGGTGTCTTCCTGCATGACAGAAGGGGAAACTGAGGCCCAGGGTGATGCAGCCTGGGACCTCCCAAGCCAAGGTCCAAGCTCTTACCTCAGGTATGGAGTTCCCATGATAACCGTGGGTCACTGCAGCCCCACTGCCGGGCCTGGGGTCTGCACTGTCACCAGCATCCCCAGGGACTCGAGGGATGGCACAGCTTTGGGAAGAAATCCTGCCCGTGGTGAGGTCTGTGTCCTGCCCCAGGCAGACCATCTCAGCACTAGATGTTAGCCAGCTGTGGGCCATCTGGGGGAGCGTCTGAGAGCCGGGCCTTGAAACTTGGCTAGAGTTTGGTCAGCACCACGAGGTCCACCTGCCCACTGGAGCCTCCACGTTCATCTCCCCGGGTGCTGCCTGAGTTTGGCTTGTGATTCCAAAACCAGGTGAAGGCGCAAAAGCCGTGCTTCAGCCGCGAGGGGCCCGTGGGCCCAGGAACGCTTAGAATTGAGCTTGCTCCAGAGAAGACATGCAGGGCCAGGGAAGGTGGAAGAGCAGTCGCCCTCCCCTTGCTGTCCTGGGAGGTCTTCCTGAGGAAGGTGCCATCTGCTCAGAGACTGAGGATGAGGAGAGAGGGCACAGCCTATGGGGACAGGGGAGGGGCCTCTCCCAGTCCTAGGGATCATCTTCCAGGAAGGCCCAGCCCATCTGAGGAGCTCCATACGCCCCCGCGATGGGTGGCAGGGCTGGGGCTCTGTGGCAGGGCTTTGAACTGCCAGCCAGCCCCAGGACGGCTGCCTGGCTGTGTTGCTGGCCCTCCTCCTGGCGCTGCCCCACTGTCCCCGAACTGGATCCAGGCAGACAGGGAAATGTGGATGTCAGCTCTGAACCACCACATTCCTGAGGTCCTCTCCAGGCCCGGA
Organism: Papio anubis; assembly: GCF_008728515.1. Classification (NCBI taxonomy): domain Eukaryota; kingdom Metazoa; phylum Chordata; class Mammalia; order Primates; family Cercopithecidae; genus Papio; species Papio anubis. Next base: position 118,659,290 of record NC_044987.1, read on the forward strand.
GCTGCGCGGTCTCCTCTTTCGCGTTAACCCGAAAAGCCGTGCTGGGGGGTCCTGGCCCCCCCTACTCTGCCGCCTCTGCATTCCCTGCCCCTGCCAGCGCGGCCCAGCCAAGGCTTGCAAGCGCATTCCCAGGGGGCCTGGGGCGGCTGCCGCCTCCCGCAGGCGGAGTATTTTGGGGGCGTCCCCTAAATGAAAACAGGGCAGGAATGCTGGAGGCCACACCGTGTCCCCAAGGCTTGGGTGCGGTGCTTGGAGCTGGCACAGAAGAGGGAAGGGGGAGGGAGGAGGAGAGCGGAGGATGGGAGGAGAGAGGGGCCTGGAAAGCCCAGGAGAGCCAGCTGGACAGGGTGGGATGGCATGGGAAGAAGAGGGAGCCCTGTGAGGGCTGCAGGGCACGGGGGGCCTCAGAAAAGTCACTCGTGGGAACCAGGGTGGAAATCTCGTCTGCTGTGACGCTCACCCTCTCTGTGGCCCATTTTCTCATCTGTGAATTGGGAGATGGTGTTTTGAAGTCCCCACGGGGCAGGGCCCGAGTGAGGGCTGACGGGGAGCTAGGCCTGGCCTCCGCCCTGTCCTCAGGAAGGGGCCGTGTGGTGTCCACGTGTGCTGGTCATGGTGGTCCCCTTGGGGTCCTGGTCCCCATCAGTCACGGCACTGGGCCTCCCTGTGGCTGATTCTTTGCGGGTCGTGGAATTTCTAGTTTTAAGGGGACCAGTGTGGCACAGCAGGGAGCTCCTGAGTGGCAGCAGGGTGCTCCCCAGGCAGGTGTGGGTGGGCGTCTCTCGTGGAGGCCCCCGAGGCACTCCTGAGTCTGGGTGGTGCTGTCTGAGCTCCCAGAGGCAGGCTCTGGCTCAGGCAGAAATCTTGTCTGAAGGGAATCTTGTCAGACGCCTCCCACTCCGACATCCCCATCTCCTTCCCCACAGTGATAGCCTGGTAACCGGCCGTGCCTCTTTGTCCCTTGTCCTCCCAGGTCCCTACATGGGTCAAGATGGGAGCCGCCTTGAAGATCTCCATTCTGCAGAGGAGGAAACTGAGGCACAGACATGGATGGAGGGAATTTGCCCAAGGCCCTTCGGCCTTCTGGGCCAGGACCCCAACCCCAGCCCAGTGGCAGGAAGAGGGTCTCATGCCGCTCCCCCGCGAGCCCGATAATCCTGCATGCACGGCACAGGCCTCGGCCCTCCTCTCCCCTGGCCTGGTCACACCCTAGTGGGCCCAGCAGTGGGGCCTTCCATCCTGCCTCTGTCACTGCCACGGAAGAACATCGTGATGCATCCCAGGCCTCTGTCCTTCAGGTCAAGGGGGACTTCCCTGAGCACAGCCACTCACCACACCCCTGGGTCTGGATCCCACGCAAGGACAGGCCTGGGTCCCTGGACCAGGGTAAGAGGGAGACACAACAAGGCCCAGAGAGGTTGACTGACTGCCTAGGGTTTCTGGTCAACGGGCAATGGAGTCGTTTTGACACCCAGGTCTGGCCTCTTTGGTCTGCAGCAGGCAGTGTTGGGAAGCAGGCTTGGGCCCCCTCCAGCCACCCCAGTTGCTCCTCTGAGCCCCTGAGGTGGGCATCAGACTCAGGCCTCTCCCACAGCAACAGGAGGGTACAGAGAAGGAGCCTTTGTCCAGCTCTGGAGAAGGCCCTGCGGGCAGGGGCAGTTAATGGACCTGCCCGGGGTGGGCCCCACACAATGGCATGTTGTGCCACCTGTTGGGGGCGATCATCGTGCTTGCCCATCAGGGCCCCATCGCGGGGACACACAGCTCATAGGTGCAGACCCACAGCGGCTGCCCAGGAGCCAGGCCCTCCAGTCTGAGAACACAATGGCCATCAGTCACCGGCACGGCACGGGGCCCTGGGCATGGGGAACTGGCAGGAGAGGGCCAACATGAGCGCCAGTGGCACCACCAAGACGCCCAGGCTTGGAAGGGTGAAGCCAGCCTGGCCCAGCCCTGCACAGCTGTAGCCTTGACACGCACCTCTCCTTCCTGAGCCTTGCTTTTGCATTCCCACAGCGGGGCCAAAGCCCCCTCTGCCACACCTGCCAAACTGTGGGAGAGATGACGGGAAATCAAGGACGAAAAGGTTCATAAGAAAGTGGGCAGATAAGGCTGCAGAAAGGTAATGGGAAGCTAAGCCTTGGTCTAAGAAGCCCAGTGAGAACCTACACAGCACGGCTGTGGCCCCCAAATGCCCCTTGGATGGAAGAGAGCTGGACCAGGCCTCACATGCCAGGGAGCAGTCCAGGGGTCTCTCCACCGCAGACCACACTGTGACCCTGGGTGCCCACTGGTCTCTCCACCGCAGACCACACTGTGACCCCGGGCACCTGCTCCCCACTTGGAACTCGTTTCTCTGAAACTGAAATGAGGGAGCTCAAGAGTCCCAGGCCCTTCCTTCTACCTCCCTGGACACCAGAGGTGGCTGCTGTTGGACGCTAAGGACGCTTGACACAGAGGGGCCCCAACATGGGCCTAGAGGGGCCCTGGGCAGTGCAGGCCGCAGTGCCCTCCCTGTCCTGGCAACATGCAGGGACCCCAAACCTCCAGCGAGAAATCACTAAAATAGCCAGCGGCAGCTTTCCCACAGGCCTCCCATGTGGTATTTTTAGCCCTGGAGCCAGAGGCTTGGCTTGTTAAGAATAGCCTGGGGCAGTGGGAACGTGCTCCAGCTGCAGGCGGGCTGCGGACTCCCATGCACCGGTCAGTGGGTGCTCCAAGGGCCGAGAGGTGTCCACAGACCATAGGCTCCCCCACAGGGACAGGAGCAGTTCTCACTTGCAAAATCAAAAAGGCGCAATCCAATGCACTGGGCTTCTGTGACTGCAGTCAGGAAAGACGGTGGCTGTCCTCACAGGGAACCCCAGTGGCCGAGCCTCCCAGGGGCTGGCAGGCTGGATTTGGCCTCCCACCTTGCCCTCTGCAGCCCCAGCCTGACACTCTCAGTGGGTGAAGAGGTTGAGCTTCCAGGGTCAGGCTGGGTGAGTGGTTCCAGCCCCAGGGGTGGGGGTGCCATTCCCAGGTCACCCAGCCAGGACCTGATGCACCCGGGTCAGCTCCTGCAGCCTGGACTGTCTGAGAATTCCTCCCCAAGGAGATGCTCCTCCATAGCACAGGTCAGAAAGGGGCCTGGAGTTTTGCAGGGGGAGCCCTTGGCCCCTCAACACCCCAGCCAAGGAGGAGCGCCCCAGCCCCTCACATGTGCTCCTTGGGGATTTGGTCCAGGCCCTAGGGATGGAGTGAAGCTGTCCCACCGTCAGCCCAGGCACCTCTGGGGCAAGTCCCTAGTCAGCCCTGTTCTGCCGCACGGGCTGTTGTGCGAGCTTCGGTCTCTGTCGTGCACAGCTGCGGTCTCTGTCGTGCAGAGCGGTAAGGCTGGAAGGACTGCCAAGGCTTGGGACCGGAGGCATACACAGCCAACAGTCAGTGCTGTGAAGACAAAGAACCTGAAAAGTCAAGGGCTTCCAAGAGTGACAGAGACAGCCTTTCATCGAGTACTTCTTGACTCTGAAACCTCCCATGGCTCCCCAGTACCTGCAGCAGCTAGAAATCCAATTCGCCAATGAATCCTTGTTTCCTTCCAGATACAAACTCATCTGAAAGCATTAAAACAATGGAAGCAGGTGAGAGCAGAGAGATCCCAAGTGCAGGTGAGGTGGGGTCCCTGAGGCAGGCTCAAAAGCTGCTTCTCAAGGCAGGGGGTGCCCTGTGTGCCCTCTGAGAGCACAGCCTGCAGACAGAGTCCAATATCTCGGGCAGGCCTTTGAGGCCTTCGTGTCAAAGCCCAGTTCTACCACTTCCTCGCGTTATACCTTCGGCCCAGTGGGAGTCCCTGGTTGCCAGTTGATGGTGTCATTGGGGAAGTCCAATGCTGGACTCCAGCACAGCAGGCGCTCAGCAGTGCAGCAGTATCATTGCTTAGCCCCACCTCCCTTTCCAGACTCCGCACCCCTCCTCAGGCTCAGAGCAAGGACTTCCCCCTGCCCCTCCACCCGGCCTCTCCTCACTCCCTGTGACTCTGCCCAAGCAAGACCTCCCCGTGGAATTCGTTCATTTGTCAACTCATTATGCAGCTGGCCAGCCATCCCTTCTTTTTTATCCACATTTTCTGAGGGCCAGCTGCTGGACACATGAAGACATGGAAGACCCTAGGCCTTGACCTCCAAGAGCCCCAGTTTGGTGGAAGAAGCAAACAAGGAGACTGCAAAACACACCCTGTGATGGGGAGGGTTGAGGTTACCAGTGGGAGAGGCGAGCTGGCAGGGCTCAGTGGTGAGGGTGCAGGTGGGGGACCAGGGACACCCAGGAAGGAGATGGCTAGGTTGAGCTTTGCAGGCTCCAGGGGGAGAATGAAGAGCTGACACCTGCAATATGCCTGGAGCACAGCAGGTCAGTACAACCAGGACCATCCCGTCCTGCATCCCCACCATGAACTTGGACTTTCTGGAAGGTCCTTGCTTATCCCAGCATCCACACACCCTTGACCAGACCTGGTCAACATTTGCTTAGTAAGTGAATCAATGAATAGTTTGCTCCAAAAGGTTCCTTGGTAATGGGGTTAGCCCATGGGAAGCTGTGGGGTAAGGGAGGAGAGAGAGGATTCTGACCTCCCAAGGAGCTGGGCTGTGGTCTCCTGCTCTGCCTGGAGCCAGCCCTGGGCCCTTGGCATGAAGACCTGGTGAATATGCCAGCCCAGTGTTCTGTACCTTCCTCCTCCCTGGAGGCCTCTACTAGCCTCCTCTCACCCATTCCTGCACCTGCCACACCAATCTGTGTGGAGTGCCCACTCCAGCCAGGCCCTGCTCTATCAGCAAACTCAGCGGGCAGAACCCCTGCCCTATGGCACTGCTTCAGCCTGGTGAGACCGGCAAGGAGATCATGAGCAAGAGAGCAGTGGGCTCTGCTAGAAGTCACAAGTGGTGCGGAGAGGAATGGGGGCATTTGGAGCACAGTGGACAGGGATTACAGAGGTACAGGGCAAGGCAGCCCAGGAAGAGGGAGCAGCCAGTGCAAAGGCTCCGAGGCAGGAGGGCGCAGAGGCCCGTGGGGCTGGAGCAGAGGGAACTGGGAGGATGGGCAGACGGGGTTGGACCTCTTCGGCCACTGGAAGCATTTTGATTTTCCTCGAAGGCAGGAACTAGTGGGAGGCTTGGTCTCACATTTTCCCAGGGTCGGCCTGGCTGCTGGGGTGAGAAGAGACTGGAGAGAGACCACGATGGAAGTCAGGAGGCCAACAAGGAGCCAGGGTAGTCCTCTGGGGAGACGTGATGTGGCTTCAGCCCCAGTGGTGACGGCGGGGTAGAGCCAGCAGGGTTCTGAACTGAGTGGATGTGAAATGAGGGAAAGAGGGATGCTGTGGTCAGCAGAATCACGCCTCCCCTAAAGATGCCCCATCCTAACCCCTGTCACCCTTGACAGTGTGACCTCCACTGCAAAGGGGACTTTTCAGGCATGAAGGTTAAGGAACCCTGAGATGAAGAGATGGCCCTGGACTGTCCAGCGGGCCCAGCATCATCACAGGTGTGCTTATAAGTGGAGGAGGAGGCGGGGGAGCCAAGCAGATGCAGAGGTCGGAGGGACGTGCAGTTGGCTTGAGATGGAGGAGGAGCTATGAGCCAAGGAGCATGGGCAGCCTCTGGAAGCTGGAAAGGGCAAGGGTTTTTCCTGGAGCCTCCAGCAGCACCCAGCCCCGCTGCCACCTCAACTGTAGCCCGGTGAGATGGTGTCCGATTCCCGACCTCCAGAACTGTGAGATAACACGTGTTGCTTTAAGCCACTGCAATTGTGGTAATTGTCACAGCAGCCATAGGAAACTGTACAGGGGTTGAAGATGACCTGCTGACCTCCGAGCTCACGCTGAAGCCTCCTGGAACACTGTGGGTTGTGAGCAGGGATGAGAACGCAGCATGGAGATGAAAGACGCATCCACCGGGGAAGGCCCACTGTCATCGAAATTTCAGGGAAGATTCCCAGGCTGAAAAAAGAGAAAGTGGCCAGTGTGGCACAGAATGCCGCATGTCAAAGAAATGGCACCCAAGCCATCCGTCAGTCCCTCACCTGCCACACAGACAGCACCTTGGACCCAGCAAGATGTCACTCACCACACTGATGCTGTCCACAGGCATCGCCTTGCTTTTGCGACTCTGTGAGACTTGTCAGCTTGGTTTGGTTCTGGGGTCATATCAGAGCTGTCAGCCTAGGAACCCACCCTGGTTTTGTGTCCGTACTATTTCCACAGCATTGGAATAAAAGGCATTTTAACCAACACCAGGAACCCATGGGAATCTTTTCAAAGGCTCTGTATCAGTGCAACCGAAGGAACACTGTTGTCAGCAATGAAATCGGTTGAGGATTCGAAGCCAGCATGTGGTGCACGCAAATTTTTTTTTTTTTTTTTTTTTTTAAATCAATGATTAGACGATTCCTTGGAGCGGTTTTAGGTTCACTGCAAAACGGAACAGAAAGTGCGGAGTGACCATATCTCACCTTCCCAAACACACACACAGTTTTCTCTGTGACTAATATCTTGCATCTGTGGCACATTTGTTGCAATTGAGGAACCAATATTGACCCATTATTATAAAGTCAGTAGTTGACATAAACATTCACTGTTGGTGTGGTGATTCTGTGGCTTTGGATAAATGGAGAGTGACGTGTATCTGCCATTACAGTATCATGCAGAAGAGCTTCACTGCTCCCCAGTGTCCTCCGTCCTCCATCCACTCACCCCTTACCTCCCCCAGCCCCTGGCAGCCACTGATCCTTTTCTGTCTCCACAGTTTGCCTTTTCCGCGTGTCGCAGGGTTGGGATCATGTAGCCTTTTCAGATCAGCTTCTTTCACTGAGTGACGTGCAGTTAATTGCTCTTCCTGTCTTTCTGCGACTTAAGAGCTCATTTCTCTTTAGCACTGGATAATAATATTCCACTCTCTGGACGAACCGCAGTTGATCTCTCATCCGCTTTGTGAAGGGCATCTGGATCGCTTCCAAGTTTGGGCAGTTACGAAGAAAGTGACGGAAACATGCCGAAAACATGGCTCACGCGCTGTGTTCGTGGCGTGTGGAGGGGGCGCTTCAACCATCAAAGGAAGTTTGGAAAGAGGTGGAGTTCGGTGGCCTTGGGGCCCCTGGGGCAGCATGACTCCAGGGTGTGGGAGAACTTTCTGGAAGGTGAGCCGTCCAGCAGTGTGGGGCCAGGGTAGCCAGGACATCTCAAGAAACTTTTCCCCGACATCTCGCCTCCCCCACCAGGTGTAAGCAGAGGACAGGAAGACCTGACAGGGATGTGCTCTGCTCTGCGAGAAGACTGGGCACTGCTACGTCCTGGGCAGCTCTTCCCTTGGCAGAGGGCACTGCTCTCCTGCTGCTGCCATCTCCTGCCTGCCATCACCCCGAGGGGCAGCCCTAGGGCAGGGCGTGAGAACCTTTCATCTCTATCCCTGCTTCCCATCTCAGGACCTCCCGGTGCCCCCAGCCACACCTGAGTCATTAGGGCTTTGCCATCTGACCCCTGCTCTGCACAGGGAGAAGCAGGAGATGGCACAGATGGGCGTGGAGCCAGAGCCACCCCAGCCCTGCTGCAGGACCACCCCTCAGCGGCATTATCAATGCCCATCTGAGCCAACTGCGCACAAAAACAGGAAGACTGGGACAAGATCTTTCACCTTCCTTCGATTGTCATCATCCAATTGTTCTTCCCGCGGTGACGCCATCCGGCAGCTTCACCGATATTCCTCTCTGGCATGGCAGGGCCAGGCCCACCCCCCACAGAGGAGACAAGGCGGCGGAGAAGCCGGCCTTTCTGCAGGGCACAGGCAAAGGGCTGTGTGGTTGCCAGATGCACAGAAAGACCTCGACCACAACCTGGGCTTTCAGGGCAAACCCAGGGGCCTTTTCTTGACTATGCCGGGGGCATGGAAATGACTCCTCAAAATGCAGCACTTACAGCAACGGGGAGCAGCCCTGCCAGACAGGCCCAAGTCCTGGGCTCAAGTGCCTGCTGTGTGGCAGGTGGTCCCGGACAGCGAGGGCCCACTCAGGGGAAAACATGGTGAGACCTGGGATCTGGGCTTTGACAACTGGCCAGTAAGACGAGGCTGGCAGGCTTGGAGGCAAATTGGCCACAGCAGCTGCTGCGCTCCTGGAAGAATTACATGAGGAGTAGTGTGGCTCCCCCAGAGTTCCCACCTCCAGCAGGAAAGCATGGACAGGAACCAGAGGGCTGGAACTTCTGGAGACCCGGTAGGAAAAGGCCACCCAATCTCCCGGTGCTTCTAGGAAGATTTTTCAATATATAATTGTGACTAGTGGGAAGTTGCGACAAACCCCTGGGGCTGGGAGAAGTCATGCACCAGGATAGCAGGTCTTAAGTGAGGAAGGCAAGGACAAAGATGCCCCAGGACGCCCACCCAGAGCCTGGAAGGTGGAAGGTGCTGCCCTCACCAGCCGCCGCTAGATACTCACATGATCACACACACGGGTGTGCAGCTGTGTGCATGCACACACACACACGGGCTGCTGGGTAGTGAGTGGGTCCTTGCTCCCTGTGGAATTTGTGCAGCCACTTGGGAGGATGCACCCTTCCTGGCCTCCAGGGGCTCCATGCATGTCCAACAAGAACACGTGGCCAGGAGGGTAGGCTGGCTTTGCTGATCCCAAGGCCCAAACGTTCACAAAGGCAACTGGGAACTTGAAGGGCATGGGGTCGAGTCCCAGCTCCTGCACCTCTGTCCTCACCTCTGCACCAGGCCTGAGATCCCTGGTCCTAAGTACCTCCTGGGAATGATGTGAGCTCTGGGAAGAAAAGAGGAGGCAGGGCTTGATGACAGGAGCTCCTGGGGCAGGCAGGGGCAGCTAGGATGACAATGCTGGTGGCAGACTTTGAAGGGTACGGGAGGCCTTGCTCTCCTCCACGCCCAGGGCTTTAACAATATGCAGCAAGTTCAGCCGGATTTGGGAGGCCATGACAGCCCAAGCCCCTGCAGCAACAGCGGATGTCTTTCTTGACCAAGATTGGCTGGGAAGAGACAGCAGCGTGCCACCAGGTGGAGAAGGTGGGTTGGTCCAGAACATTTCAGCTACAAGTGACAGAAACACCAATTTAAACTGGTTACAGCCAAAAGGAGAGGGTTAATTGATGTAGAACAGCTTCAGGCACAGCTGGTTCCAGGAGTCTGTCACCGGAACTTGGGGTCTCCATCCCTCCTTCTCTAACTCTGCTTTCCCGTGTTGGTATCACTCACGGGCAGACTTGCCTTTCTGTCTTTTCCTTCTAGTCCAAGATGGGCATGGGGCCAGAGCCAGAGCCATCCTGGTCCTGGGTGGCCGCCTTGCCAGCTACAGAACCAACTTCCGGCAGTGTTATCAGTGCTTTCCTGAGTTGACGAGCACCATGCACCCAGAGGGGCTCTACCTTGCTTTGAGGGTGGTTTGGATGTTCTCTCTTTCCTCTCTTTTCTTTCTGCCCCCATCAGAGAGACAGTTGTGGAGACAACTGAAGGGGCTTGGTACTGGCATCTGGAGGGCAGACGCTAGAGATGCTGTTAGATACCCTACAGGGCCCAGGACAGTCCCCACAGCAGAGAATTATCCGGCCGCGGTGCAGGATAGAGAAATCCTGGGACAGTGGCTGTGGACGTCCAGATCTGGTCATTCCTCCAGCCACAGCGGGCTTTCAGAGGTTGTCCTGAGACTGCAATGCAGGGGGACAGTCCTCAGGAGCAGGGTGGTCCCCACCTGGGCTGAGGATACATCTTTGGGAGGCAGCAGTGGCCTAAGCCCTGGACTAGAAGGCAGGGGTCCTGGCTCTCGTTTCCCCTCATTCCCCCTCTGCTCAAATGTGTCACTCCCCGCTTGCCACCCGCATTTACTTGTCTGAGGCAGGAGCTGATCTAGGAGCTGGGGAACCACTCACAGGCCTTGGGCAAAGGTCAGTGCCTGCATAGACTTGGCCAGCACAGTGTGCTTGAGCCCAGCATCTCAGCCTCCTCACCACGGGGATCGTGCGGCCAGGGAAGTGCTGGCTTGCTTCCAGGTTGGTTTGGGTGTTTTCTATTTCCTCTCTTCTCGTGCCCCCCCGCCCCACCCCGCCCCACCCCGCCCCAGGTTCCCATTGAAATGTCGGCCAAACGGACAGCTACAGAGGCAGTTCCAGACCGCAGCCTTCCGGGGCCCTGCTCTGAGCAGCTGCCTGAGAGTCCCAGGCCGCGCGTACATTGTTCCATTTTTGGAATTCTTCGGGAGTGAGAGCAGCCTCGGCTGTCAACAGTGCTCTGTTCACAGAGGCCGGCCCGGCAAAGGAGAGAGGGTGAGCTATTGTCCAGGGCCGGGCTGCGGGCCGCAGGAATGTGCTGGAATGCCGGCCCGCATGGCACAGCCCCAGAGCGGAGCCTTTGTGTGCAAACACCACCGGGCAGCAGGGCCATCCCATAAATAATGATGACCTCACCCCCAGATATCAGGCTCCAGTGGCGGGATGGGGTGGGGGCGGGGGCCGGCCCGCAAAGGGAGACCACAGGGGAGGCGCACCCTTCCCCACACACAGGGCCCCGCGGCAGCCTCTATGCAGGAACGCCAGCCAGAGTGGGGCTGGGGTGGGTGCCTGCCCCTGGAAGCAGGCTGCATTTACTGTCTAGGGCCAACTGACACCCCACAGTGCCTGAGACCTTGGCATCGGGGCTCAGAGCCTCAACCCCAAAGGGTCCTGATGAAAATGCTGGTATAAGTATAGGCAGTTCCGGTATGGGCGCAGAGGTGCAGGTATGGGCATGTGCAAGTTGCAGGTATAGGGGGACGGGTGCAGGTATAGGCGGAGGGATACAGGCATAGGCGGGGGGATGCAGGTATAGGCGGAGGGGTGCAGATATAGGTGGAGGGGTGCAGGTATAGGTGGAGGGGTGCAGGTACAGGTGGAGGGTGCAGGTATGGCTGGAGGGGTGCAGGTGTAGGTGGAGGGTGCGGGTGGAGGTGGAGGGTGCAGGTGCAGGTGGAGGGGTGGGGTATGGGTATGTAGGGTGGCGGGTATGGGTGGAGGACGGGTATGGGTGGAGGGCAGGTATAAGATGAAGATTGAGGGTGGAGGTGGAAGGACAAGTATAGATGGAGGGGTACAGGTGTAGGTGGAGGGGTGCAGTATATAGATTGGAGAGCAGGTGTAGGTCGAGAGGTGCAGGTATAGGTGGAGGGTGCAGGTAGCTGGAGGAGTCGCAGGTGGAGAGTGGAGAATTACAGGAATGCTGGAGGAGTCACGGGGTGTAGGTGGAGGCAAGGTACAAACGAAGGTTGCGTCGACAGCAGAGGTGGGTAGAAAGTGGCAGGTATAAAACAGAAGGATAAAGTGGTATAAATTACTCGAGGTATGAAATTAGAGGGAGTCAGGATTCGTGGAATTAGGCTGGGAGAAGTGCAGGTATAGGTGGAGGTGCAGGTACAGGTGGAGGGTGCAGGTACAGGTGGAGGGGTGCAGGTACAGGTGGAGGGGTGCAGGTACAGATATATGCAAGTGCGGGTATAGGCAGAGGGATAGCGAGCCCTAGATACATCCCCCGGGGGATGAGGCCACTCCACCTCCTCCAGGCAGGTCACCTCTGTGAGCTGCTGCACCTCCTTCCTCAGTAGAAAGGGGACCACAGAGATAAGTCACGCCTTCAGCACGTGGCAGTGGCAGGTGTGATGAGAAGGGTGTCTTCCCTCCGTGGTCTTCTTCCCCAAACCTCATAACCCAGTCCAACTGCGAGATCAACTAAAGGGCATTCTGTGAAATCCTCAAAAACAGTCCTTAAAACTGATCAGGAAGTCACAAGCAAGCAAAGACTGAGAAGCTGCCGCAGCCCAGGGAGTCTCAGGAAATGGGGTGACCCAGTGTCACGTGGGGCCCTGGATGGGGCTCTGGGACAGAAAAGGGTATTGTGGGAAAGCCAAATAAACTACAGACCTTAATTAACAAGAATACATTGACATGAGTTCGTTAACTGTAACAAGCACACCCTACTAATATTAGATGTTCACAGTAGGGGAAGCTGGGTGTGGGGTGCGCGGGAGCTCTTGCTGTGTCCATAAGTTCTCTGTGAAGCTGCAGCTGTTCTAAAGTGGAAGGTGTGTAAAGTCAAATGGTTCAGAACCCAGCTCACCCTGGGACATACAGCAGGTGCCCAGCCAGCGGCAGCCCTGACCATGGGACCAGCCCACCCCTTTCATTCTATCTACTCAGAGGAGCCTCTTTGAGGTAACTGTACAGACTTTATCATGAGGACTAAGTGCAAGCGGGAGGTAAGAGTGCGTTGAGGGGAACCTGCAGAGCCTGGGCGAGTCCGTGTTCTGACCCTTCCTGACTCCAGGGCTTGGCTGAGCGACAGGACCTGCTTCTTGGGGCTGCTGTGGGGCAGTGAGAAGACCCAGTGGGGTTTGCAATGTGGGGCACACCTGCTCCACACTGCGACCAGAGACTTTCAACTCAGAGCGAATCTGGAGGCATCTCTGAGCCTGCTCTGCTGACCCCAGCTCCCTTTCTCCTGCCCCTTCCTGGCCAACCTCAAAGGAGGGCTCGAGGCCTAACAGAGACTCTCCCACCACGCAGCATGTTACAACACACCACACTGTCCTCCCGCGCCTCAGCCAGCACTGCGGTGGAAGCTCGCGGGAACAATCTGCAGAGTGTCCAGGGCTGAGGTCTGCCCAGGGCCCCGCTGCTGCCAGCAGCATGTAGGCTCTCACACAGCAGGGGCTGCTGCCCCACTTGGCAGGGCAGGGTGCTGAGGACCAGAGGGGCAAACCATTTGCCCAAGGTCATTGCCAGGATTTAAACCTGCAAGTTGGAACTTGTGCTTTCAATCCTAGTGTCCAGTGGGCCACAACAGGTCCCCTAAGAGGGAAGGGGCTGCCCCGAGGCCACACAGCTCACAGGCACTGAGTCCTTGCACCCATACAGGGACCTGTCCTCCCTGCAGTCTGGGAGGCTCCATCCGTGCAGCCCCAGAAGACAAAGCCTGCAGCCTGGCAGGCGGGGAACTGCTCGGAGTCAGGAAGTTCAGGCAGGCATCTGGCGGCCCAGAGTGCTGCATTCTCGCTGCCACTCTGCACCTGCCCCAGACCCTGAGCAGCCCCACACAGGGCCTGAGCAGTGCATGCATCAGTGCAAACGGGCCAGACAGCAGGTGCAGGGAGCACCCTGTCTTTGTGGGCCAGGCCCCTGCTTCCTGCACACGTGTGTGTCAAGGTACCTCCACCTCCTTATCTCCGCTAGGTGTGTCCAGCCTCACAACCCACCCTTCTGGCCCTGCCTCTGACCATTGCTCCAACCAGACCACCCGTGCACCCCTCTCGCTTCCCAGCCGTGGTTCAACCTGTTTGCCCTGCTGGAGACAGGTGACACTTCCACCCCTGGTCACCCACCGGCTCCTGCTCATCTCCCTTCCTTGGGGCGGGGTGTTCCTCCTCACCCGAACCTAGGCCAGGCACCCCTCCTCTAGGCTCCATGGCACCCAGGCAGGCATCACCCTGCATGGAAAGTTCACACTGCCTCGTCTGTCTCTCCAAGTAGACTGTGCAAATACAAGCCAAGGCTGGGTCTGAATCAGCTTGGCACCCCAGGGTCTGACGCTACCTGGTGCTCAGCCAGCACCTGCTGGATGGAAAGAAAGGAGGGAGGGGGAGGAAGGAGGGAGGGAGAGTAGATGCATGGAGGGAGGTAAGGAAGGAGAGAAAGACAGATCAGTGAAAAAAATGGATAGTTAAGAAATGTGTCCAGAAACGGAGAGATGGAAAGGAGGGGGGGGGAAACAAAGCAAGAAGAAGGAAGAAAGGAAGGAAGAGAGGGAGGCAGGGGGAGAGGGAGGGAGGTTAGATATGCATGAAAGGATGGAAGGAAGGATGGAAACATAGAAAAATGGGTAGTTGAGGAAGGGCTGGAGGATTGGTGAATGAAGGGAGAGATGGATAGAAGAGAGAGAGGGAGGAAAGGAGGGAGGGAGGGGGGAAAGGAGGGAGGGAGGGAGGAAAAGGAGGGGGGAGGGGCTGAAAGGAGGAAGATGGAAGGAAGAATGGGTGGATGGAGGAAAGGAGGGCTGGAGGAGTAGATATGGGTAGACGAATGGATTTATTGGGTTTGGGAGGGTGGGGTTGGGTGGAAGCTCTTCACACTCTACTCAGGCTGTGTCCTCCCTTTGATGAACGAGGGGATCTCCGATCTCCGGTGACTTACCAAGCCCAGGGCACGTGTTTCCCTGAATTGGTAAATGGGGCGGAGTGGGGGTGGTGAAGATGTCATAAGAACCCATTGGCCCCGAAGTGATGTTGGCAGCACGGGCACCTGGGGGCGCCAAAACAAGACAGGCGCGTGCCCAGGCACGCCAGAATCCCCTGCACGTGTGGAAAGCACCGCAATCCTGGGAATTTTTCTAGCGTGGATTTTATTTTGCCAATGAGAAATAATCATAATCACATACAAGTGCCCAGAGGAGGAAGCCCAGTGCGGAGGTGACCTGCCGAATAGAGAGCTCCTTCCAACCCCTCGGGCCGGCCATGGACGTGACTGCCCAACTTGGCTGTCCAGCCCCACCACCCAGCAGAGGCCCCATCCCCGACATGAGGCCAGCTTTGCCACCCAGGGGCACATTCGGCACCAGAATGGCCCTCACCAGGCGGCTTCAGCATCCCCCCATGGCCTGCTTGTCCACGGACCTCCAACGCGGCTGCCTGGGGGATGCTGCCTCTGGCACTCAATCACACGGGACCCGAGAGAGTGCAGCAAGGCCACGGCCTGACCCCTCGTCTCCATCCCCGTCTTCACCTCTGTGCGCCACTCCGCAGGACTTCTTTTCCTGGCTCAGGCCCCAGAATCTGGGGTGAGAGGTGCAAGCTTTGTGCTCAGGCCCCAGAATCTGGGGTGAGAGGTGCAAGCTTTGTGCTCAGGCCCCAGAGTCTGGGGTGAGAGATGCAAGCTTTGTGCTCCTCCGCCACCACATTGAAACAGGACTATCAGGAAGTGTGTATGCTGTTAAGTGGAGACGAGAGGCTGCTAGACCACGTGTACAGTAGAATGCCGATTTTGCAAACCTACATCCATATGCAGAGAAACAGAGACTGAAAGACCGCAGGTAGCCAGATTCCTAACCAGCCCCATCTGCCTGGCCTCCACCAAGCTGCCTCTAAGCCAATCGGCCCCATTAACCCACAAAGGCCTCCTAACCAGCCCCACCTAGCTGGCCTCCACCAAGCTGACCTCTAAGTAGCCAACCAGCCACATTAACTCACACACCCCACTCTGGCTGCAGAGATCCACTGATGCCCACTTGGAGCTGGCAGCCCCAGCTGGCCCCTGCTTCCTGGCACCCTGCCCACCTGCTCCCAGCATCTTCTGCCCACTGAGGTCAGTGGGTTCGCACATCTGCTAATACCTCTGTACTTCTTTTTTTTTTTTTTTTTTTTGAGACGGAGTCTCACTCTGTCGCCCAGGCTGGAGTGCAGTGGCATGATCTCGGCTCACTGCAAGCTCTGCCTCCTGGGCTCACACCATTCTCCTGCCTCAGCCTCCCAAGGAGCTAGTATTGTGTTATTTTTATTGCTGCATTTTTAATTGAATTTTTTCCTTAAATCATTTTGATCCAAGATTGGGTGAATATGTTGATGAGGAACCGATGGATATGGGAAGCTGACCATACATCCCTTAATTTATTTTAACTAGTACATAAGCCTACCTATGAAATCCAAGTGCAAAAAGACGGTTATTAATTCTATGAAAAAGAGTCCAACAGAGGCCAGAAGGGTGAGCAGAGGCCTCCCTGGATGGGGTGGGGAGTGGCGGTGGGGTAGACGCTGCAGGGACGCCCTGCACCCACCCACCTCCAGCCGTGTGCCCTGGACGAGGCCTTCGCAGGGACTCTGACCCCTCCGCTTCTTGTAGTGTTAGGTGTTGGTCTCGGGGAGCCTGGCTGGTGTATTAGTTCCTTCTCACACTGCTATAAAGAAACACCTGAGGCTGGGTAATTAATAAAGAACAAAGGTTTAGTTGGCTCACAGTTCCACAGGCTGTGCAGGAAGCACAGCAGCTTCTGGGGAGGCCTCAGGAAGCTGATGATCATGGTAGAAGGTGAAGAAGAAGCAGGCACATCTTACATGACCCGAGCAGGAGCAAGAGAGAGAGGGCGGGGAGGTGCCACACACTTTTAAAAACAACCAGATCTCGTGAGAACTCACGCACTATCTCAAGAACCGCACCAAAGGGGGAAATCTGTGCCCAGGATCCAATAACCTCCCACCAGGACCCACGTCCAACACTGGGGAGTATAAGTCCACGTGAGATTTGGGTGGGGACACAGATCCAAACCACATCCGTTGGTTTTCCCACCAGTGAGCCCCTCCTGCCGTATGCTGGACATCCAGTGCAGCTACCCAGGATGCATCTGCCATCAGGGTCAGTCATTGTGAACCCAGGGGAGGCCATTGATGAAGGTGGGTGGGTGAGGCTTAAGGTAAATGAAGGTGGGGCACAAGGTGGGAAGGTTCTGGAACATCTGGGCATCCTTCCCCATGGGATGCACACCACGAGGCACAGAGGGCAGCCCACATCACAAGGGCCTCTAGTGGTCGGCTGGGTTTGGGCTGAGTCGGCAGACCACATGCCCAAGAGTGACAAGGCCAGCCACTGGGGACAGAAGAAACACTAGACATTTATCCTTGTTTTCTCAGACCTTTTAAAAAATAACAACGTTATTGACCATGAATGCCATACAATTCATCCATTTCCAGTGAAAATTCGGTGGTTTCGAGTATATTCACCAAGTTGTGCAACCATCACCACTACCTAATTTTAGAACATTTTTATCACCGCCGAGAAACCCCATACCATTAGCAGCCACCCCACATCCGCCGCTCCACTTCAGCCCCAGCAACCATGAATCCACGGTCTGGCTCTGCGGATTGACTGCTTTTGGACATTTCATATAAACGGAACATACACTACGTGTGGCTTTTGGTGACTGGCTGCTTTCAGGGTTCATCCGTGTTGTAGTGTGTGTCAATGCAATCCTTCTTTTATGGTTGATTAACACCCCATTGTTTGGGCACAGTACAGTCTGCTTATCTATCCTTCAGTTGATGAGCTTTTGTGCTCTTTCTGCCTTTTGGCTGTTATTACCCTGCTGGGAATGTTCACCTGCAAGCTTTTGTGTGGGTGTGTGCTACCGTTTCTCTTGGGAAGATATCTAGGAGTGGAGTTGCTGGGCCACACAGTAACTCTACGTTTTATATTTCGAGGAACTGTCCGGTTGTACCATTTTACATTCCCACCACAACGAATGAGGTTCCAGTTTCTCCACATCCTCACCAACGCCTATCACCGTCTGCCTTTTTAATTTTAGCTATCCTAGTGGCTGTGGAGTGCCATCTCAGTCTGCTCTGGACTTGTGTTTCCCTAATGACTAGTAATGTTGAGCATCTTTTCGTGGACTTTTTGGCCATTTGCATGCTTTCTTTGGAGAAATGTCTATTTAAGCCCTTTGCCCATTTCTATTTGGGTTGTCTTTTTATTGCTGAATTGTAAGAGTCCTCTATATATTCTGGATACTATACCTTTATCATATATGACATTCACAAATATATTCTCCCATTCTGTGGGTTGTCTTTTCACTTTCTTGATTGTCTCCCTGGAAACACAAGTTTTTATTTATTTATTTATTTTTGAGACAGAATCTTACTCTGTCCCCCAGGTTGGAGTGCAGTGGCTCAGTCTCAGCTCACTGCAACCTCTGCCTCCTGGGTTCAAGCCATTCTACTCCCTCGGTATCCCAAGTAGCTGGTATTACAGGTGCCCACCATCACTCCCAGCTAATTTTGTAGTTTTAGTAGAGACAGGGTTTCACCGTGTTGGTCAGGCTGGGCTTGAACTCCTGACATCAGGTGATCCACCCACCTTGGCCTCCCAAAGTGCTGGAATTACAGACATGAGCCACCACAGCCAGCCAAGTTTTTCATTTTGATGAAATTAATCTATTATTTTTCATATATTTATGAATTGGATGAATAAATCCAATTCATCTATTCTAGATTTTTTTTTTTTTTTTTTGTTTAATGTATTTTTTTTTTTTTTTTTTTTTTGGTGTCATATGTAAGAATGCAAGGTCATAAAGACTTAAACCACATTTTCTTCTACAAGTTTTATAGTTTTCTTCCATTTAGGTCTTTGATCTATTTTGAGTTAATTTTTGTATTCAGTATGGGGTAGAAGTCCAATGGCATCTTTTACACGTGGATACCCAGCTGTTCCAGCACCTTGTGTTGAAAAGACAACTCCTTCCTTGTTAAATGGCCTTGACGCTTTTTGAAAAATTCAGTTGACTATAGCTACGTGAGTTTATATTTGATTTGTTCATTGCTAGTGTATAGAAATAAAAGGTATTTTTATATATTAATCTTATATCCTGCAACCATACCTAACTCCCGTATTAATTCTAATAGTTTTTTATTTAATTTCTTAGGATTTTCTACCTGTAAGATCATCTGCAAATAAAAACAGCTTTACTTTTTCCTTTCCATCTTGATGCCTTTTATTCCTTTTTCTTGCCTAACTGGCCCCTCTAGAACAGCGTAGAAGTGATAAGAATGGATATCTTACCATGTCCCTTATCTTAGGGGAAAGTCTAGTCTTTCAGTATTAAGTAGAATATTAGATATGGGGTTGTTTGGTTTGGTTTCAACGTCCTTTATCAGTGTTTTCATATCTTTTTACTGAGGTATAATTTGCATACAGCGAAATTGACAAATCTTAAATGTATAAACAAATCTTAAGCTTGATGAATTTTTATGTGTGTGTGTGTACACCCATGAAACCACCACCAAGATCTGGTTAGAGGACATTTCATTTCACACACCCAGAGCGTCCCCTTATAGGATTCCCCATTAGGTTTGCAAAATGCAGCAAAACAAAACAAAACAGAAAACAAATAGGATGCCCAGTAATGCTTACAATGAGGGACAAACAAATAAAGTTTTAGTGTAAGTGTGTCTTATGAAATATTTGGGGCATATCCTGGGACATACTTACACACACAAAAATTATTGATCATTTATCTGAAACACAAATTGTAACTGGGCGTTTTGCATTTGACCACACTGCCGTAGATGAGTTTCCCCATCCTTGAATCTCATACAGGTGAAATCTTAGAGCATGAACCTTGTTTCTTGCCCTAATGTTTTTGAGATCCCTCCATGTTATTGCCTCTATCAGAAACACTCTTCTTCACTGCTGAGGATTGTCCCATTGCCCAAGGTCTATGTTCGTTTTCCTGTTGATGCCTGAGCTGTTTCCACTTTGAAGCTCTTCTAAATGGAGCTGCCACATGTGCTCTGGCAGGTGTCTTGCTATACACACATGCACTTATTTCTCTTGGGTAAATACTTAGGAGCGGAATTGCTGGGTCCTAGGTGCGCACGTGTTAGCTCTGTTAGAAACTAATTTCTTTTCTGCATACGTGTAAAAATACATTAGTTCCTCACTCAACCCCTACACACACACAAACACAATGGTAACTATGTGAGGTGATGGGTGTGCTAATTAATTTGATTGTGATAATCATTTCACAGTCTATATGTATATCAGATTCTCATGGTGTACACCTTGACTATATGCAATTTTAGTTTGTTGGTTATCCCTCAATAATGCTGAGGAGAAAAGAGTAAAACAAAATCAAGACCAACCCATACTTAGAGTAAAATCAATAAGGTAACACCCTAAAAAAATAAAGACGTGAGTACATTAGTATGTGGGGTGTACGGCAGGAGGATCTTGATTGATGGGGGTTGTGATCTAAAGAGTCGAGGAGTTCCGCAGATTGGGGACACTGGTGGTTTGGGGGCAGGAAGGGGAGGTGATCAGAGACACGCTTTAGGGAGGAAGTCTGACTCGTGTTTGTGCCGGGTGCCGAGCCCATAGGGATGGTGCTTCCAGAAGGACCCCAGATAAACAGCAAACCACTTGTTGGTATAAGCATGTATCAATGTATGTCCACAAGAATGCACAGGACATATTGACAAAACAGTATTCCTTATTTATCTGAAAATGGAGTGAATGTATATGAAATCTAAATTCCATTGGCCATTCTCTATTTCTATGTGCTAAATCCAGCAGGTCCACACAGGTGTGCCCGCAGAGCATGGGGAGGCATGGTCACCTTGGCACAGGTGAGGAAGGACTTGCTCTGAGCAGCCACTTCCTCACCACTGGGCACCTGACACCTGGGTCCAGGCTGACTGGGCAGGGGCAGATGTGGTGCCTGCTGAGCCCCTCAGACCACAGCTCAGACCAGCTGGCACAGTCAGGCCCCTGGCCGGCACCTGCAGGCACCAGAGCCCAGGCCTGGCTCTCTCTGCAGGGCTCTGGAATTCAAGCTCTCCACGGAGACCAGCTGGTGCCACCTGCCCATTCCCCCACCCACCACCACCACCACCACCACCAGGCATCCCGACTGAGAGAATACAGGCCTTGAAAGGAGAGGGGACTCTTCAGCAGGGTGTGTCCTGGGGGCAACAAAGGTGACTGCTGCTCTTCCCTCCTAAGAATTTGGTACCCAAGATGGTATCGCCCCTACCCATTCCCAGGGATGACAGCACCCACTTCAGCCCAGACCTAGGGCCAGGCCTCCTGGCAGGGGGATGTGGGAAGTGGAGTGGTTTCTGCACACAAACATCAAGGATTCGAGCAGAGTCCGTGGCCAGCTCCACGAGCCTGGCACCGGCACATCCATTCGTTTGTTCAGTACTTGTGTGTTCAGTACTTGTGTATTCACAGCCAGCCACGTGCCAGGCTCTGGACACCCAGGGGGGCACAGAGCTTCTGTGTGCTAAATCCAGCACGTAGAAACTGGGAGAAGTCTGGGTGGGGTCCTACCAGCATCCTGAGTCCTAGTGGAGATGGTCAGCATGGTCAGCCCTGGCCACTCATGTCAGCTCCCTCCCACGGCCCCTTGCTGCCCACGCCTACAGGGAACCCAAACAGCCTGACAGGCCTGCCTCTCCAGGTAGCCCACACGTAACGTATCATGCCACTCAGAATACCCAAATGAGAGATTCCGGTTTTCAGCTTGCTTCTCAAACTTCTGGCTTCCTCATCTAAGCGTGTCCCGCGGCCTGTCCTTGCCCGACTGCAGTGGCTGGTCCCCGAGCCAAAACCCCAGGGACCTTCTTCAGGAGCATATTTACCATCTGGGAACAGGGTGTCTGGCAAGTCCCCAGGAGAGACCCAACAACTTCATTTCACAGATGGGAAGACTGAGGTTGGGAGACGAGAAGGGTAGTCTGGAGGCCAGGTCTGCAGCTGCTTCTACAGCCCCTGCTGGGTCCGGCACACCCACGTCCAGTGCTCGAGCCCCTCCCTGTAGGTCACACCCACTTCTGACTCAGGCCCCAACAAGGCCTTGCTAGCCCAGCTTCCCCCTCCCGCCCAGGCAGTACAGGCTTCTGCATCCCTGCCTCTGGGATATGAGGCAGAATCCAGAGACCCAGGCCTGGGGGCTGTTTCAGTGGGTGTGAGCATCTACCTGCAGGAAAGTGGGTGCTTCCAGCAACCTGTGATCAACTTGACCTGCACACCTGTACACCAACAAGTCCCAGAGGGAGGTAGGAGCCACCCAACCTGGTCAGCATCGCACTGGGACAGACTGCACGTGAATCCAAAGATCCTGGACCGAAGCTCAGGTCTATCTGGGTCACTGAGTCCCTTAAGACCCCACCTTCTGGGGGACTCTATGAAGCCTGACTCTGGCCATTGTGTGAGTCAGATCAGGACAGATGGGGTGACTAGAGGCTCCATGTAACACCCGTCTCCAGCCCAGCTTCCTGGAAGGTCTGGGCATGACAACTTCTCTTCTCTGAAGATGCATCTCCGTCTGCTGGCGGGCCTGGCATCTTCTGGGGTGCCTCTGGTGTCTTCTAACAGGTCTGTGCCTCTCAGTGAGGCAGCTTGGCCACTTGGAAATGGCCATACTGGGTCAATAAGGACAAAGGAAGCCTTGGGGGCCAAATGGTGACTAGGCTCAGCTCACAAGAAAGTGGGGATCCCTTGAACTTCAAAAATTAGCTGTTCTCTCCACAGGGAGGAGTGGTCAAAGCAGAAGATCTGAAACTCATCGACGCCGGGCCTGGACGGGACAGCATCTCAGCAAACCTTTTGGAGGTGCAGGTCTGGAGGCAGCTACGCAGGGCGGTGGCTCATGGCCACAGCCCCGGGCTCCAGCTTGGTTTTCCGGCCCCCTAGCAAGACACTGCACAAACAGTGCAGGACGCTATGCCGAGTGTGGGGTCCATCTCCTTTCACACGGGAAAGAAATCAAATCCTTCAAGTCCGAGTTTGATGGAAATATTTCAGTCCTTCATGGGGAATGCCCATCATTCTTAAACGTTTTGTGGTAACATACAGTGGAAATGACTGCAACATGACGTTGTTATTCCGTATTCTGAGCCAAACTCCTGAGGTCAGACTTGTTTGCATCACATGTGGCCGGGGAACCATCCCACGAGGGCTTCTGTCTGCTTCTTGCCAAGCGGCCTAATGGATCGATGACGGAGGCGTCTCCCAGTTGCCACAGGGCTGCTTGTCAGCGCTCAGTGCGCGAACCAGAAAGCTGCGTGCAGGAGGGGGATGCATCTGTTTGGAAACAGCGCATCGTTGCCATCCTGTTGTGGGGTGTGCCGTGAACCCAGTAGTCACACCGGGGGTTCTGAATGTGGTCCAAGCAACTGGTGGATGCCGGAGGAAGCATTTGTGTTTCCTGTAATCCTTCCTACGGCCCCACCAGACGCCAGCACTACGATTGTTGTCCCGTCACTGATTTTCCAAGGGTCATTTTCCCTCATCCAGAGGAAAGTGATGTTTAGAACTCCAAGTCGCTCGCCCCTTCCATTGGAAGTGGAAAGTGAGGATGCCTGCCCACCCACCCAGGGTCGATCCTTGACCCTCGGCTATCAATGCACAGTGGAGAGATGGAGGCCAAGGACCAGAAGGCAGAGGTCTGGGGGCCAGAGGAAGGGATGCCATCAGCTTGGCTGCGGTTGCAAGCCCACTCAGCTCTTCGGCCAGGGTGGGGCAAGGGGATCTTGCCTTCTCAGCCCAGGGCCTGGTCTCATGAGTGGGAGCATTTGGGGGTCCATGCAGAAACAGCAGGGGAGATGCGGGTGGTCTTCAAAGTTGCCGTCAGCACGCCCTCGGCTCAGGCTTCGAAGTGTGTTTCCTGGTGGAGCTTCAGGTGCACAGGTGCACGCACCTAGCCAGCCACTGAAAGGAGCGAGACCTCAGGGCTATGGTCGGTGCTGATGGGTGCACCTCTGAGTGGCTGTGGCTTCCGCTTTGACTGGATGGTCAAAACTGGGCATCTTTCATCTGCCCGGCAGCCTCCCAGGTACCCTGAGGGTTCCAGAGGCTCGTGCTGCCTACCATGTGGGCAGGGCTGCGAGAGCCCTCGAGATCACTGTGAAGTGCAGGGACAGATCTGGGCACCTGGGAAAGTGGAGACAGGTGGAGACTTTGCGGTGGGTTGGTCCCAAGTGGGACACTTTCTCCAGCATCTGAGCTCGCAAGCTGCAGTGACTGTGTCCTGCCCTCGGGCCGGGGCCCCTTTGCCTTCGGGATGAAACTCCTCTGCCTGACACAACCCAAGACAGAACGCGTCTTTCAACTGCCAAGTTGTTCTGAACGCCGCAATGCTCAGAACCAGAAACTGAACCCAAGACATTGACCTGCTTGTGGGACGCAGAGGAGGCCCCTCCGTGCCCACCATTCCTTCCCGAGAGTGCAAGTATGTCACCTGCCAAGCTCTCGGGTCAGTGGAGGGGCTGCCCTCTCACCGTTGCTCTCCTGCTCCCCGGCCAGGTCACACTGGAGGTCTGTCCCTCCTCCCTGCCCCCTGAGCTCCTGAAGGCTCCCAGCCTGCAGGATGACCGTCCCAGGTTTCCGCACCCTCCCCTCCGTGGGGCCTGGGCCTTGTTGCTGTCAGTGTCCTGCACACGGATGGTGCCCAGGGCCGGGAAGAGGGACTCACCTCCTTCTCCTCCTATCTGGCCTGGGTGAATGGGGATAGTGGAGGAGACAACTGAGGTGGCCTCCGCAAGACCCCCCAACCTGGTGACCACTGGTGTACAGCACTTCCTGCCGCACAGAAGTCAGCTTCCATCAGCCTCCACGAAGGGAGAATGTTAGGGTCTTGCTTCTGGGGGCCAGATTCCCCCCTCTTCTTTCCCTCCCTTCTCTCCTCCCTCCCTGCTTCCCATCTTCCCTTTTTCCTTTCCCTCCTTCTCACCTTCCTCTCCTCCTCCGTATCCTTCTTTCCTTCGCTCCCTCTCATCCTCCTCCCTCTTTCCCTCTCCATGGGGAGAGCTGTGATGACTCCCTCCTTACATAGAAGGGGGTGAGCCAGGCATAAGGAGGAGACACGAAGTCCGGGGAAGGAGCCTCTGCTTGAATAGCCCTGGGGACGGGGAGCTCACTCCCTCTGCAGACTGTGGCCACCCCATCTGGAGACCTTGCCTCAAGCTGAAAGCTCAGTGCTAGTGTCCCCCTGGCCCTGGTCCTCTTCCCATCCACGGGAAGCTAGGGAGGCTTGCAGGCCCAAAGCCTCTTCCTTGACTTTTTCTCCAGGCCCACCTCTTGGTTTCTCGGCAACTCCCCATTGCACCTCTTTAGGCCCCAAACAGCCACCCAGGCCCCAAGAAGCCCGTCAAACCCCAGATGTTTGCCGACACCATGAGAGGCCCCGGATGTTCTAGAACACTCGGAGGCCTGGAAGCACTGTGTGGAAGGAACCCCTGGTGGATGGGCTGCTGAGTGGCTTTCTGTAGATGCCAGACAATGGACAGAACAACCTCCTACAGGTGACAGAGCCACACAGGCACCCAGGCTCTGCCTCCTGGCGTCACAAGCTCCTGGGTCAAAGTCCCACCAAGACTCATGCATTGGGCCAGGTGTGGTGGCTCACACCTGTAATTCCAGCACTTCGGGAGGCCAAGGCAGGTGGATCACTTGAAACCAGGAGTTGAAGACCAGCCTGGCCAGCATGATGAAATCCCATCTCTACTAAAAATACAAAAATTAGCTGGGCATGGTCGCACGTGCCTATCATCCCAGCTACTTGGGGAGGCTGAGACAAGAGAATTGCTTGAACCCGGGAAGCGGAGGTTGCAGTGAGCCAAGATCGTGCCACTGCACTCTAGCCTGTGCGACAGAGTGAAACTCCATCTCAAAAAAAAAAAAAAAAAATACTCATGCATTGAGGAATATCCCAGTAGAAAGGGTCTCAGGCAAAAAACAAACAAATAAATAAATAATAAGAATGAAAAAAGGGGTAAAGGCACAAATGTCTGCCACAACTTGGTCCTCTCCTCACAACACGCTCTGTGTAGGAGGATGTGGGTGTTCACAGTGGATGTTGAAAGTGTAGTGTGACTGGGGCTTTGGTGGCTGTGAGAGTCAAAGGAGGGGCATCTCTGCTCCACAGATCAACTCCAGGAGCCCAACGAGGAAGGCAGAGGCCCTGATGCTTCTTGCTTCACAGAGGAGCAAACCGGAACTCAGAGAGGTTGTGCTACTTGCCTAGGAACACACAGCCCAGCAGCAGAAGAGTCAGGACTAGACACCGAGTCTCACAACCCCACAGCATGGCTCCAGCACTGAATGTGCCCAAAAGAGCTGATCCTGCTGTGGCCCCACACGGAGACAATTAAACATCCACACAGGACAACATCTTCCACGATGAAGGTGTTTGGATGGTTCGGATCTCACCCAAACCTCCTGTTGAACTGTAATCCCCAGTGTTAGAGATGGGGCCTGGTGGGAGGTGATTGGATCATGGGGGTGGAGTTCTCGCAAATGGTTGAGCACCATCCCCTCTTGGTCCTCTATAGTGAGTGAGTTCTCACCAGATCTGTTTTTTTTTAAAGTATGTGCCACCTCCCGCTCCCCACATGGTGACTTCAGGCAGCTCCACTGAGCACTCCATACAGGAGACCTGCACAGGTGCCCTGAACTGCCATGACTCCGCTCATGCCCTCTGAGATCCTGTTTACCTAAAACTCACAGTAACCAGAGCTCTCAGTCATCCTGACCTTGGGCCTACAGATCCACCTCTGCAAATCAGGTAAAATAAACCAGCTGTTTAATTTAGGGGAAACAAGAGGTATGCCTGAGCTTCCAAGTGTCTCCACCCCAGGAGCGATCCTCTAGCAGATGGCCCTGTGGCTGCCGCCTATCCAAAGGCTTCTGGCTGGGCTTGCTCTTCCTGGACAGTTGGTGCCGTGGTCTGCATGTTTCTCACCTCCGAAATTCATGTTGAAATGTAATCCTCAACGTAGCAAGATGGAGGGGTAGGGCCTTTAAGCAGTGATTGGGTCATGAGACCTCTGCCCTTCTGAATGGATTAAGCCATTCATAGATGAGTTAATTAATGGGTTAATGGATTGGTGAGGTTGTCACGGGAGTGGAACTGAAGGCTTTATAAAATGAGGAAGAGAGACCTGAGCCAGCACGTTCAGCCCCAGCCATGTGTATTCAACAGTTTCACATCAATATAAAGAAATTCCTAAGTCTGCAAAATGTGTAAAAGAAAGAGCTTTAATTGGCTCACAGTTCTGCAGGCTGTACAGGAAGCATGGTGCCCACATCTGCTTGGCTTCCGGTGAGGCCTCAGGGAGCTTTTACTCATGATGAAAGGCCAAGTGGGAGCAGGCATCACATGGTTAAAGTGGAAGCAAGAGAGAGAAGGGGGAGGGTCACACCCTTTCAAGCAACGAGATATCAAGAGAACTTACTCACTCTTTTGAGGACAGCACCAAGCCATTCATGAGGAGTCCGCCCCATGATCCAAACACTTCCCACCAGGCCCCACCTCCAACATTGGGGATTATGTTTCAATGTGAGATTTGCAGAGGACAAACATCCAAACCATATCACCATGTGATTTCTTGCACTGCCTTGAGACTTGGCAGAGAGTCCCCAGCAGCAAGAAGGCCCTCGCCAGATGCAGCCCCTCCATCTGGGCTTCTCAGCCTCCAGAACTGCAAGAAACAAATTTCTTTTCTTTAGAGATTACCTAGTTTCAGGTATTCTGTTATAAGCAACGGAAAATGGGCAGAGACATCTAGCTCCTCTTGGTCTAGTCGCAGCTGACAGCAGAGACATAGATGAGGCATCCTGGCTTCTAACCAGGTAGAGGAGGAGGAGAGGGTGCCAGAAGCTTCCTCTAAGCTGCAGCAGTTGTGCCAGGTCCTGAGGGCAGGAGTGAGCTGCTCCCGTGCTGGGAAGAGCTTGGCTCAGGTTCATGGGAACATGGAGGCATTGAGGCCATCTTTCTGGAAGGCCACTTGCATGAGTCACCCACCTGCTTAAAACTCTTCAGCAGCTAAAGATGGCAAAAAGTCATGATTAAACATGATGATGAGTCAAAGAAGGGTCGGGAAGGACCACATGTTGTATGATTCCTCTCCCATGAAGGTCTAGAGCAGGGAAATCCTCATCAGGCACCCACAGTCAACCCAGTACCTCCTGTTCTCACTTCCACACTCCCTCTGTCCACTGGCACTGTCCACTTCACCTCCTGCACCTCCTCTGAGCTGCCCCCTCCTGCCACTTGCATTGCCATTGCCTTAGCCCAAGCATCTCTTCCCCGGACAGCTCCATCAGCCTTCTCTGGCCTCCATTTGCGGCCCTCCAGCTCATTCTCTGGTCCTGCCAAACCCTATAGGAGTTCCCCCACTTCCCCTCCTGCTTTGCACACTGGCCCTGGCCCTGTCAGCTGCTCTCCACTGACCTGGGCTCCTGGGCTCTGGCCACCCTGTGCTGCTTCCTACAGCAGGGCCTGGCATATCTAATCCATTCCCATCCATCCCCAGAGCTCAGCTAAAGCATCAGTTTCTCTGGGAAGACTGAGACCCTGACCTCCTTGGATGGTCAACTCCGCTCATGTGTTCTTCCTTTGCAGAACTCACCACAATTGTAATTTTACATTTTTCCCTCTCTTCCATGAGGACATGTGTTCCATCGCAACAGAAATTGCATCTGTGTTTTTGGTTTGTTTTGCTGTTTTGTTTTGCCACTGCACCCTAGGCCACCCAGCATAGAGACGAATACTTGCTGAATTTTAGAAAGAAACTTTGTTTGCACCTCAACCCCCAATCCCACTGCTCCCCAAGTCATGGCACTGCCTGGTTAGCTTAAGGCTGGTTGGGCCTCATCTTCCCACCCAGTGCGGCTTCCTCTTCCCCTTGGTGAAATGCAGCATTTCCACCAGGAAGTCTCTAAGACCTCTGCACGACCTTAAATTCTACAGCCATTTCCCTGATGTCTTCTTGCACCTGGTATGGCTGAGAGGATCATGCCCATCAGATTCTCATTTCCTTGAATGTGACCTGTTTTCACCCTTGGAAACTTTTAGGAGTTTCTATCTATGCTATCCTGAAATTTCACCCAACTCAATATTTATTGTGTGTGGGTGGGGCAGGGTGGGGTGTATGGGAGATGTAGATCAAAGGATACCAAGATGCAATTACATAAGATGAATAAATCCAGAGATCCAAAGACCTACAGTACAGCATGAGAACTCTAGCTAATAATATTTCATGGTACATTCAAAGTTTTCTAAGAGTGGATTTTAGGTGCTCTTACCACACATGAAAAAGGTAACTATGTTAGATGAAGGATATGTTAAATTGCTTACCTGTAGTAATCATTGCACTGTGCATTTGTATATCAAAACATCACACTGTACACTTTAAATTTATACAGTAAACTTTTAAAAATCTTTAATGTGAATCATCTTTCAGATTTCTTTTAGAATCTTTTCCCCTTTCACAACTGTTCTGCCTTATATGGAGTAGATCCCAGCAACCTAAAACTCATATCCTGCCCCCACTGGGGAAAACGTCTACCATGATGACACGGTTTGGGTCTAACCCAAACCTCATGTTGAAATGCAATCCCCAGTGTTGGAGGTGGGGCCTGGTGGGAGGTGACTGGATCATGGGGGCAGAATTTGCATGAATGTTTTAACACCAGCCCTTCTTGGTACTGTAGAGTGAGGGAGTTTTCACGAGATCTGGTTTGTTTAAGAGTGTGTGACACCTCCCATTCTCTCTCTTCCTCCTGCTCCTGCCTGTAAGATGCCTGCTCCTCCTTTGCCTTCTGCCATGATCGTAAGCTTCCTGAGGCCTCCCCAGAAGGAGATGCTGGCATGCTTCCTGTATAGCCTGCAGAACCATGAGCCAAAATAAACCTCTTTTCTTTATAAATTACCCAGGCTCGGATATTTCTTTATAGCAGTGTGAGAACAGACTCATACACATGACTTCTCTCATCGTTACTTCATCTTTGTTTGCACTTTTAATTCTTTCTGGAAATTCCATCCACGGATGTGGGAACATCTGGATCTTCCTCTTGGTTCATTCCTTCTGCGTACTGGGAGGATTCTTCAGCTTGGAACTCCAGCTCATGAATTCGTTCTTCAGCTGTGTCCATTATGCTATTTATCCCATCAATTGATTTTTATTTTCTTTTTGACAATCAAATGTGTAATTCCCAAGCTCTGCAACTGCGTCTGTTTTGGATGTCCTCAGCATTCCCTGAAGATAGTGATGCTTGCGAGTGTGTGTGTTTTAAATCTCTTCCCTTTGCTGTTTAATTTTATTTCTGCGGCATTTGTTTTTCTGTTGTCGGGTCTGGTCTTCTTGTTACTCAAAGGCCTGGGGATCCCTGGTTGCCAGATCAGTGCTGTAGCCGGAACTACTTGTTCCTCTGTCCCCTGGTCTGAAGCCACCCCCAACAATGGTGTAGGGGCAAGGAGGGGGCCAAGCTCTTGTTCTTCCAGGGCCCTGGGCCAAGCTCTTGTTCTTCCAGGGCCCTGCCCCTCTGGGCGCAGCACTTACTCTCACAGATGGAAGGGAGCAAATGTCTCTGCTTCCCATGGCCTGAGGAAAACTGCCATGCTGGGGTCAGGGACCCCGATCTGTGCCCTATCTACCCACTTTTCAGCTACCTGGCTCTGAACTTGGCTCCCCTACTCTCCAGGTAGCCTTCTACAAATGCTTCAGAGCTGTGGCTGTTTTTCTGTAGCTATTCCTGTCTACTTCCCACCTTCCAAGAATCCCAGATGTTTTTAAGTCACTAAAGATGATGCTTCTTATGACACATTCACAGCACCTCTTTGGACATCTCATGTGATTTTTCGAGGGTGTAGCCTTGTGTGTGCTGACTGCCGCCTTGATCGGATCTTTCCAAGGGAATTAGTGAGAACCCGTGAGACACAATCCTCACCCCACAGAGGGCACTTCAGACTACTTGATGGTGGCCAGGGACAGAAAGTTCTCCTTCGGCTGGTGGGTCCCTTGAGTGGAAAGGTGTGAAGAGCACAGCTGACTTGCTTACACTTTACAGCAGGACTTACTAATGTTCAATATTCCCATTTCCACATGTATCAGGCTGTTCTTGATACAAAGAAATACCAGCTAGGCACAGTGGCTCACATCTGTAATCCCAGCACTTTGGAAGGCCAAGCTGGGAGGATCACTTGAGTTCAGGAGTTGGAGACCAGCCTGGGCAACATGGTGAAAGCTCATCTGTACAAAAAATACAAAAAAAAAAAGAAAAAAAAAAAGAAAAAAAAAAGCTGGGCATGGTAGCATATACCAACAGTAGTCCTAGCTACTTGGGAGGCTGAGATGGGAGGATCACCTGAGCCTGGGAGGTTGATGCTTCGGTGAGCCATGATTGCACCACTGGACTCCAGCCTGGATGACAGAGTAAGACCCTGTTTTTTTGTTTTATTTTTTTAAGAGGAAAAAAAAAGAAAAGAAAAAGGAATATTCGAGTTTGGGTAATTTATAAAGAAAAGAGGTTTAATTGGCTCATGGTTCTGTGGGCTTTATGGGAAACATGGTGCTGCATCTGCTCAGCTTCTGGTGAAGACCAAGGAAGCTTTCAATAGTGGCAGAAGGCTAAGGGAGAGCAGGTATTTCACATGGCAAACGCAGAAGGAAGAGAGAGAGAGAGAGTGGAGGTTGCCACATACTTTGGAATGACCAGATCTCATGAGAACTCATTCTCACGAACAAAGCACTAAGCCATGAGGGATCCACCCCCATGACCCAAAGGCCTCCCTCCAGGCCCCACTTCAGCTTTGAGGACTATCATTCAACACAAGATCTGTGTGGGGACAAAGGTCCAAACTATATCATTCCACCCCTGGCTCTTCCCAAATCTCTTTCCACTCTATCTCTTCCTCCTGTTCCTGCCATGTAAGAAGGAGCATCACGAGGAGAAGAGACATCATTCTTACATTGCAAAATACAAACACGCCTTCTCGACAGTCCCTTAAAATCTTGACTCATTCCAGCATTAACTCAAAAGTCCAAAGTCTCATCTGAGACAAGGCAAATCCCTTTCACTTATGAGCCTGTAAAATCAAAAACAAGTTAGTTACCCCCAAGATACGATGGAGGTATAGGCATTGGATAATAAACATCCTCATTCCAAAAGGGAGAAATTGGCCAAAAGAAAGGGGCTACAGGCCCCATGCAAGTTCAAAACCCAGCAGGGCAGTCATTAAATCCTACAGTTCCAAAATAATCTCCTTTGACTTCATATC
The DNA here is from genome assembly GCF_008728515.1 of Papio anubis. Taxonomy (NCBI): domain Eukaryota; kingdom Metazoa; phylum Chordata; class Mammalia; order Primates; family Cercopithecidae; genus Papio; species Papio anubis. The sequence continues at coordinate 118,690,900 of NC_044987.1, forward strand.
CTGCATCCAGGGCACGCTGATGCAAGGGGCAGCACCCAAGGCCTTGGGGAGCTCTGCCTCTGTGGATTCACAGAGTTCAGTCCCCACAACTGCTCTCCTGTGCTGGTGTTGAGTGCCTATAACTCTTGCAGGTGTAGGGTGCAAGCTGCCAAAATATCTACCATTCTTGAGTCTGGAGGATGGTGGCCCCCTTCTCACAGCTGCACTAGTCAGTTCCCCAGTAGATACTCTGTGTGGGAGCTCCAACACCACATTTCCTCCCCACACTGCCCTAGTCGAGGTTCTCTATGAAGGCTCCACCCCTGCAGCAGGCTCCTGCCTGGATAACCAGCCTTTTCCATGCATCTTCTGAAATCTAGGCAGAAACTGCCGAACCTCTTTTACTGTTGCATTCTGTGCACCTGCAGGCTTAACACCATGTGGAAGACACCAAGATTTACAGTTTGCATTCTCCAAAGTGGCAGCTTGAGCTGTACCTGGGCACCTTGGAGCCCCAGCTGGAACTGGAGCAGCCTGTATGCAGGAAGCAATGTCCTGAGGCTGCACAGGGCAGGAAGGCCCTGGGCTTGGGCCCTGAAACCAATCTTCCCTTCTAGGTCTCTGGGCCTGTGATGGGAGGGGCTGCCATGAAGGTCTTTGAAATGCCTTCGAGATCTTTTCCCATTGTCTTGGATAGTAGCACTTGGCTTCCTTTTAGTTATGCAAATATCTCTAGCAAATTGTTGCTCCATAGCCTGCTTGAACCCCTCTCCTGAATAAAAGTATTTTTTTTTTGTCACATGGCCAGGGTGCAAATTTTCCAAACTTTTATGCTGTGCTTCCTATTTAAATATAAATTCCAACTTTAAGTCATTTATTTCCTCCAACATCTGAGCATAGGCTGCTAGAAGCTCTCAGGCCACATGTTGAACACTTTGCTGCTTAAAAGTATTTTTCCACCACATGCCCTAGGTCTTCACTCTGAAGCTTAAACTTCCACAGACCCCTAGGGCATGACCATGAGGCAACCAAGTTCTTTGCTAAGGCATAACACATGTGATCTTTGTTCCAGTTCCCAATAAGTTTATCATTTCCGTCTGAGACTTTGGCAGCCTAGACTTCACTGTCCATATTACTATCAGCATTTTGGTCACAATCATTTAACCCGTCTCTAAGAGGTTCCAAACTCTCCCTCATCTTCATGTCTTCTTCTGAGCCCTCCAAACTCTTCTAACCTCTGCTCCTTACCCAGTTCCAAAGCTGTTTCCACATTTTCAGGTATGTTCACATTAATACCTCCATACCCGACTCTTAGTACCAATTTTCTATATTAGGCCATTCTTGCATTACTATAAAGAAATACCTGAGACTGAGTAATTTATTTATTTATTTATTGCTATTGTTCTTTTCTTTTCTTTTCTTTTCTTTTTTGAGATGGGATTTTGCTCTGTGCAGTGGCGTGATCTCAGCTCACTACAAGTTCTGCTTCCTGGGTTCATACTATTCTCCTGCCTCAGCCTCCCAAGTAGCTGGGACTATAGGCACTTGCTACTACGCCTGGCTAATTTTTTGTATTTTTAGTAGATACAGGGTTTCATCGTGTTAGCCAGGATGGTCTCGATCTCCTGACCTCATGATCTGCCCTCCTTGGCCTCCCAAAGTGCTGGGTTTACAGGCGTGAGCCACCATGCCCAGCTGAGACTGAGTTATTTATAAAGAAAAAAAATTAATTGGCTCACAGTTCTGTGGGCTTTACACAAATCATTGAGCTGGCATCTCGGCTTCTGGGGAGACCTCAGGAAGCTTACAATCATGGCGGAAGGTGAAGCAGGAGCAAGAGAGAGAGTGAAGGGGGTGCCAGATAAACAATCAGATTTCACAAGAACTCACCATCGCAAAGGCAGCACCAAGCCATGAGGGATCTGCCCCCATGACCCACATACCTCCCAGGAGGCCCGACCTCCAGCATTGAGGATTACAATTCAACACGAGATGTGGGCAAGGACAAACATCTGAACTATGTCACTGCAGAATTTAGGAAGTTCAGGTAAGTCTCCAGGTCATAAGTGGTAGCTGCAGGACCCTAATTCTAGTGTTCTGTTTCTAAAACCTCAGCTTATCTGGGATGCTCACGATCTATAAGGACTCCATTATCAGCATAACCTACCATCCCCTGATTCTAGAACATTTCTATTCCAATCCCTCCCTCCACAATTCACGGCCTCCTTGAGTCAAGGCTAATCAGGTCTGCGGACAGGCCACAGGAGTCTGGAAGAACCCTCTCTGCAGCTCACTCGCTGAGGACAGTGAACAGACTACCTGATTTCGCTGTGCCTGTATCCTGAACTGCACAAGGGCATTACGGCTGTTGTGAGGACAGGTGAGGTGGCACAGGCACAAGAGGTTAGTGGCACAGTAGGAGAGAATAAATGTGCATGTCCCTGCTCTGTTTTTCTCAAAGCTGTGCTTGTGGAAGGACACTGCCACTTTGCAGCCACATTCAGAGCCCAGATTCCAGGTCATCCCAGAAGGTTGAATGGATGGCCCCAGCCCAGAGGCTGGATGGCTTAGAGTCTGCTGGCGGGAGCTGATCCTATACTAGTTTTAGATCCCCCCAGACTGGCCATGTGTGACAGCGAGGTGGTTTCTGCAAAGTCCACCCCACTCCAGATTGCAGGAGTGACCTCTGTTTGGTCTAAGATAGTCACGATCATCTTAACCCCCTTGCCAGAGTGACTCCTTTAGGGATCAAAAATAACTCAGCTGATCAGCAAGCACCTGGCCACAGCGATTCACTCAGGTTGGTCTAACCAGAACAAGGCTCAAGACTTCTGTTAGATTAAGACCTCTCTCTTGCTCTGACCAGTGAGGGGTGCAGATACAAACCCTGGAGCTACTGCAGCTACTTTGTTGCCATGAGGCAACCCAGCCTGATGACAGCACCAACAAGAAGCAGGCACAGCAAGAGAGCTGCTGAACTCTGAAGCCAGAACCCTGGTGACACTGCACCAGAAGGCTACCCACCACCACCCTTCCCAGCTGGGTGGGCCACTTTGGGGTGGATTTTCTGCCTCCCGCCACAAAAGAGCCCAAACTGACAGAGAAGCCCAGGTAGGCTGCTACCAGTTCCACTATTAATTCAAGAGCTGAGCCTGATGATGCGGAATGAGGTCCCTCTACTAAGCATCCCAAGATTTGGTCTGGGAAACCGTCTTTCTTCTGTGTCTTCCATATGGTCTGAACCAGTCCATAACGGCTCCTGGGTGCTTTTCCACCTAGGAACCAGGACACCAGGACCAGAGAGAGGCACAAACTTGTCTAATGTCACCCAGCTGGTTAATGCCAAGCCCCGGACTCGAACCCAGGCCTTCTGGACTCCAGGCCATATGCCATTCCTAAATAGATATTCAACCATCTGGCTTGCCCCGCCTGGCCCATTGAACTAGTTGCTAAATTGATACTTTGCAAAACATGCATGTTTCCAATTGCAGAGCGCTGCTGTGACTTTGAAGCAGCGTGCAGCCTTCCCCTGATGTGGTGAAGGACGGAGGTGGCTGGCCTGGTATGGAGAGGGATCTTAGGGAACTCTCCGCAGAAGCCCCAGGGCACCCACACTCTGGAAAGAGATCAGAAAGCAGCCTCTCTCCCGAGGCCGCAGGCAGCCAGCTCCCCACTTAAAAAGGACCCGGTATCAGTTTCACTTTTTTTGTCCTTATTGGTGCCTCCCTAATGAGATGATGTTAGAGTTGGAAATAAAGAGATGAGTCGCTGGGTAAATAGATAAACAGATAAATAAAGCCTGGGCTTCTTCCAGGAATGCAGCCCTCTCCCTCCCGGGGGCTGGAGGAGGCGTGGGTGTCGCCTGACAGCTGCCCAGTTTCTTGCCAAGGCGCTGAGGAGTGGGGGCCCTGAGGACACAGCTATCGGCCAGCACTTCCTGCACACCTAGCAGATGCCGGCCTCCGCTTTGCTTGCTGTCTCTCCTTTAGTCTGTGCAATGACTCATGAAATAGGCAGGCGTCAGCCCTCAGGTTCAGACAAAACTGGAGACCGAGAAAGGAAAGTGACCGTAACCAAGTCGTGGCCTGCAAGTGACAGGGCAGAGATTTCAGGTCAGGTCTGTCTGTGTCCAAAGACAAACATCGCTGCTATCATGGATGCTCCAAGGAGCTCACGGCCCCCGCGGGGACAAACAGTTCCCTCAGGAAACGACCGCAGAACACCCAAGATGGAGCATTTTCATCACCCTGGGAGGTGTGATGAGGGGCTCAGGGGAGCTGGGGCTGGAGTTGCCAGGTGGCTTGAAAGGAGAGGCTGCACAGGTAGAGAGGTGCCCTGGAGGGCCACCGCGGGACCTGCTCCCTCGGCCTGCCCCCTGCCCTCATGTCTGACTGCCCCGTCCCCACGCTTGCCCCCTCTGCCCTCGTCCCTGCCCGCCCCGTCCCCATGCTTGCCTCCATGGTCCTCTCCTCGCACAGGAGGAGGGGCTGTTCCTGCCCCACGCCTCCGGTGGCCATCCTCTCTCTCAGCGTGACGGCTCCTGGTTCATGGTGCTCAGGGGTGGCTGCGCAGGCTGTTAGAATGTGTCCCCACATCCACGGCGGTCAGCATGTACCGCTCTCCGAGGAGCCCCCCCGACTTCCCCATAATCTGGCAACTAAAGGGTTGGCACTTGGCACGGGAATCCTCAGAGCCAGGCTCCTGGGGCCTCTCCCCTGCCCCGCTCCAGCCAGGGCCCCGTTGCTGTTTCTCAGGAACGCCAAGAATAAGCGCACCCAGGACGCCTGCACCTGCAAATCCTGCTGCAGGAACTCGCTGCCCCCTACTCCCCTCGGCCTCTGTGCCGCATCGCCTTACTGGGGGGTCCCCACCACCCTGTATCAAAGAGCAGCACCAGCAACCCCCAGCACTCCCTTCTCCTCCACCCCATTTTATCTCTTCCCAGCTTCCCCATCCTCAGATTCATATTATCTATGGATTGAGTTACCCTTGTCGAATCCTCTTGCCAACTAGGAGAGCCCATGCAGGCCACGTCTTGTTCTCTGTCACACCCGTGCCTGGAACAGCGCCTGGCACAGGCAAGGCACACTGGGTGCCGAGCTGAGTGACTGAATGAATAAATAGATGTTTCCCCTTGCCTTCCCTGAGCCCTACTGTGTGCACAGCTCTGCACTCCAGGCTACGGGGCAGCCAGGCGGGGATGCTGAGCTATGCACACAGTAGGGCCGCTGATTTCCAGAACTCCTGAGAATGCGCGGGGTTGAAGTGGGAGGGGCAGAGGGGAAGAGCTGAGGGGTCAGCATGAGCCCAGGAGAGTGGAGGGAGACAGAGTGTCCTGGAGGGAAGAGGCCCAGAGCACATGCCAGGACCAGAAGTGGGACCAGAGAGCCTGGGCAGGGCTCCAGCATCGGAGTGAGTCAGGCCTCTGAGTCCCGACCTCCAGCAAAGGAGAGGAGACTCCAATTGCCCCAGGCGCCCCAGGAGGGTTGCTCAAGGGAGCCCTGGGCATCCGTCCTTAGAAATAGGCCCCTCACATGTGTGTGCTGTAGGGAGCCCAGATTTTCTTGAAAGGAAGACTCAGCCAGCCACTGTGCCCCTTTCTTAATTTAAAAACACTCCTTGGCAGGTGTAGGGGTTCACACCTCTAATCCCAGCTCTTTGGAAGGCCAAGGTGGGTGGATCAGTGCACCTGGGAGTTTGAGACGAGCCTGGGCAACACGATGAAACCTCGCCTCTACAAAAAATACCAAAATTAGCCAGGTGTGGTGGCATGCACCCATAGTCTCAGCTGAGGTGAGAGGATGGTTTGAGCCCAGAAGTTCGAGGCTGCAGTGAGCCATGATCGTGCCACTGCATTCCAGTCTGGGTGAGAGAGTAAAACCTTGTCTCTATAAAAAAATAAAAATAAACATAAAATAAAATAAAAACATCCCAGATAGTTCTGTTGTGGGTGATGTTTATTTCTTTTTGAGAGCTTTTAGTATTTTCCAAGTTGTCCAGAAAATTGTAACCAGAAAAAAGAAGCCATAATTGCTGTTAAATGTTTTTGTTTTTGTTTTTGAGGCGGAGTCTGTCTCTGCTGCCCAGGCTGGAGTGCAGTGGTGCAATCTCAGCTGACTGCAACCTCCGCCTCCCAGGTTCAAACAATTCTCCTGCCTCAGCCTCCCGAGTAGGTGGCACTACAGGCATGTGCCACAAAGCCTGGCTACTGTTTTGTATTTTTAGTACAGATGAGGTTTCACCATGTTGGCCAGGATGGTCTCGATCTCCTGACCTCATGATCTGCCTGCCTCGGCCTCCCAAAGTGCTGGGATTATAGGCACGAGCCACCGCGCCGTCCTGTTAAATGTTTTTTAAAATAAAACACTACAGAAAGGAACAATCACTTGTGCTAATAAATTCACATAATGGAATTTTACAGAATCTTTAAAATATTTATGAATTGATTTTAATCCCATGAAAAATATATGAGTGGGAAAAAATCTAGATGCTGAATTGTTGGCTCTGAGCAACATAAAACTGTATGTACATAGTAGGCTGGGTGAGGTGGCTCACACCTGTAATCCCAGCACTTTGGGAGGCCAAGGCTTCCACACCCAGCCTGACCAACATGGTGAAATTCCATCTCTACAAAAATACAAAAATTACCCAGGCATGATGGCGGGTACCTGTAATCCCAGCTACTCAAGAGGCTGAGGCATGAGAATCTCTTGAACCCATTAGGTAGAGTTTGCAGTGAGCAGAGATCGAGCCACTGCACTCCAGTCTGGGCAACAGAGAGAGACTCCGCCTCAAAAAAAAAAAAACAGCAACAAAAAAGCGTGTGTACCTATATTTATATGCATAGGCATGTGTGTGTACACATACATATATACACATACAGAGTGTGCACACACAGGCATGTGTACACACATGCACACACAAGCAGACACACACACCCAAACCAACATCTGGAAGGTAAAATGCCAACAAGTAGTGGTGATGTCTGGGTGGTGGCATTCTGGATTTCTTTGCCTTTTTAATAATTTTCTATACTTTCCACATTTCTCTCAACTATTGTAAATTTTATCATCAGGGCTGGGCAACATAGCACGACTCTGTCTCTACAAAAAATTTAAAAATTAGGCATGCATGGCGGCACACACCTGTGGTCTCTGCTACTCAGGAGGCTGAGGTGGGAAGGATCACTTGAGCCTGAAAAGTGGAGGTTGCAGTGAGCTATGATCGCCCTGCTGCACTCCAGCCTGAGTGACAGAGTGAGACCCTGTCTCAAAAATAATTAATTCACTGAATGTTATTATCAGAAAGCATTTTTATTCCAAATAAGGGTTGAAGCATAGACATCAGAGAGGAAAGCACCCACCTCTCTTGTTTATTTGTCCAACCAACAGGACAGCCCTTGAACAGGACACGTAGGTGCCCAAGGAGACCCGTGCCACACTGTTTGACCTCCTAATCCCATGCCTAAGAAGCCCTAAGGAAATAATTCCACAGAAAATAACAAGTCTACAATCTGCTAATGTGTGGATCACAGAGCTATGGATAAGGGGTGGGGCGGGGCGGGGAGTGAAACTGACCTAGTACCAGCCAAATACTGTTTGGAGAGATGACAGCTTTGGAGAAGTCAGGGGGCATCTGCAAGACGGCTACAAATTCAGCTGTCACGAAACACGGTGAGATCTCAAAACATGACAAATATTTTGTGTTGACTGAGAGCAGTGGCTCACGCCTGTAATCCCAGCACTTTAGGCACCTTAGGAGGCCGAGGTGGGAGGATCACCTGAGGTCAGGAGTTCGAGACCAGCCTGGCCAACATGGTGAAACCCCATCTCTACTAAAAATACAAAAATTAGCCGGGTGTGGTGGTGCACGCCTGTAGTCCCAGCTACTCAGGAGGCAGAGGCAGAAGAATCACTTGAACCCGGAAGGTGGAGGTTGCAGTGAGCTGAGATCATGCCACTGCACTCCAGCCTGGGTGACCGAGTGAGACTCCATCTCTCTCTCTCTCTCTCTCTCTCTGTGTATATATATATGTGTGTGTGTGTGTGTGTATAGTGTGTGTGTATATATATATATTTATACATACACACACACATAGTGTTAAGGGTGGAGTGAATATAGTGAGATATATATATATATAAAATGTGAAGGGTGAAGTGAATATAGTGTAGGCGGGTCCTGACACCCAGGCTCTGTCATCATAGGAGAGTGTGACCAGGACCCAGGCTGCCAAATCCGCTCACTGAGCATCCAGCAACCCTGTGATGTGGCTCCAACACATCTGACTGCGCCCAGTGATGCTCCAGGCAGAGAAGACAGCAGTGAGCAGAACAGACGGGCCTGGCTCTCATGGAGTTTATCTTCTGCGGGGGTGGGGAGGCTTGATAGACGGTCCATAAATACCTAACCAGTCCCACGGCAGAGGCACCGGGGCGAAGCTAAGGCAGGTGGGGCCATGTGCTACTGGTCTCCTGGGGGTGCTGCTGGCCCCCGTCTCCCTGCTTTCTGCCATCGCCTGTAGCCAACAGAAGAGAAGTGCAGTGATACACCTCCTGTCCAGGCCCGGCCCACGGAGACCTCCCGTGTGCAATTCTTTCTCTCTTCTGCTGACTGCTGTCCAATGTAGGGAAACCAGGAGAGGACTCCAGGACCTTGGGGAGATGGAGCCACAGATGGTAGACGCCTGGGTCCCTAAGTCGCTGCTCAGAAGCGAGCTGCTCACTGGTCAAGGTCACCCTTGAGGGCTTTACACGAATAAGCAACAAATGTGTATTGTGTTGAGTTAGTGTACTTTTTGGTGGGGTCTTTGGTGCAGCAGCTCACCTGCCTAATGGAGGGGACTGGGAAGTATTTGCAGGGGGTGAGGAGGAGGCGTTGCCCTTGAGAGAGGATGGCCAGGAAGGCAGGCCCTGCGGCCCAAGAGGATGTCGGAACTGAGATTGGGAGGAAATGGAGAGCAAGCCACTACAGGGCTACCTGACGGGAAGCCATCCCAAGCAGAGGGCGTGAGTGTGCCCGGAAGGGTCCACGAAGGAGGAGGAGGCCTGGGTGGGCAGGGCAACAGAGCAAGGGGCCAGCCAGGTGGAAAGAGATGAGGTTACACAGGACCAGGAGCCAGAGACACAGGCTGGCAGGTGTGTTCAGAGCTCAGTGCCAACTCTGGTTGAGACAGAAGCCACGGCCAAGGAGTTCATGATCCAATCAACCTTCTAAAGCATCTGAAGGCAGCGCTCTGTGATACTGAGGACGCACTGCAGGAGGGCTGCACAGAGCTGCGGGAGACCCGAGGGTGGAGCACAACAGGCAGAACGAAGCACCCAGAACACCCCAGGCTGCAGCCCAAGGCAGTGGGGACGGGGCTGCCACGGGGTCAGCTGGAGAGATGGAGAGATGAGCCGTCCTGTGTGGCTTTGGACTCAGGATGCTGCCCCGAGTTCTCCTAGACATGGGGTCTCTGAGTCTGGAGTCCAGTGGGGAGGTCAGGCTGGAACTACAGAGCGGAGCCTTCAGGGTACAGCAGGTGATGGAAACGAAGAGAGACGCTGACCTGGGGAGGAGGGAAGGAAGGGCTGAGGCTGGGGGCCCCCTGCGGCTCACAGGTCTGGAACCTCCGAAGGTGGGTCAGGGAGGTGGAGGGAGTGAGGAGGCCACAGTGACCCACCGGCCAGGCCAAATCAGCACTGAGGGCTGACCCTTAGATCCAGTGACATGAGAGCCATGGGGGAGGGGCTGGACGTGAGGTGCAGCTTCTCCCAAGAGGCGGGAGAGAGGGCAGCCAGGGGTGCCCACGTGGTCAGAAGTGCTGTTGGAAAGAGGAACAGAGTAGGGCAGTGGCCGGAAGGAGAAGCAGCATCTAGTGAGGTTTGACTTATTTTTAAGGTGAAGGCGTGTTTATAAACTGATGGAATCACCCAGCCAAGAGGCAAGGCTGGGGCTGGTGAGGGTCTGGGCCCAGCATGGAGGGGGCTCCTGAGCCAGGAGAGGGGGCACAGCACATATGGGCAGCAGGTGGGGTCCTGGAGCCTGGCAAAGGGCAGAGAAGGTGGGAAATCCAAGTCGAGGAGAGGGGACGTCGGACGCCAAGGTCAGTTGGCTGGTCGGTGGTGGGAATTTCAGGTGACAGTGCTGTGCCCAGGTGCAGCAGGGTGAAGACAGAGGCCACAGAGGGACGTGAGAAGGGAACTCCCAGTGCAGAGGTGAGGGGCGCGGGGCAGTGACTGTGTGGATGAAAGGGACAGGCAAGGTGGGATCTGGGGGTTGAGGTGCTGGAGGGGATGCTTGAAGTTGAGATGGGGAGATGGCAGCAAGGAGGGAGGGGAGGAAAGAAGAGAAGGAGGTGAAGGTTCTGGGAGGCCGGGACCACCCACGGGGATGTTCAAGAACTGGGCAGGAGTGATGTGGGGAAGCAACAGTGAATCTGCAGTTAAAATCTTCCAGGAGTGAGAGGCGACCTGGGATTTGTAGATGACTCCAGAGCAAAGGGCAGAGTCTGATGGTTCCAGCTCAAAGCCTGGGTAGGAGGGAGGTAGAACATTCTGGAAAGAAAGTGAGGAGTGAGAGGACACCTGCCCCCTCCCCAGCACCAGGGGAAATAGAACCTCTGGGTGAGTTGCAGTGCCGGAAGGTTTAGGCAGAGCAAGAAGGTGAGGGGACCCTTGCAGGAGATGAGAGGAGGCAGCGCCAGTGCCACGGCGTCCCCTCTGCCCGTCTGCACCTGTCTGGGGCAGCTGCCTTCTCTGATCCTCTGCCTGGGGCTTCTCCAGCTCAGACCCCTAGAGTTGCTCTATTCAGCACCTGAGAGGAGACCCTCAGCAGCCAGGAGAGGAATCCGTCGGGAGGACCCCATGTCCCAGCCTCCCCACCTTCTGGGGGACCAAGGATCTCCAGTGGAATGGAGCCCCAGGTTCCTATTGAGGTTACCTGCTCATCAAAACACACACCTTGGGCTTTTCTCTCTGTCTCACCTGAGCTTCCTGGGACCACCTCCCCTGTTCCTACATCTTTAGTTCAGTGTCAGCCTTGGGAGGAACGCTCACCAAGCCCAGGGACTCGCTGGACACCGGATATTAGCTGCAAAGGCCACTGCGGGAATGTTGTGGGTCAGGATTAGGATAGAGGAGCCAAAAAGGAAAGATCTCACCTGTGGGAGGTAGGTGAACACCCAGTGGCCCAGGCTCCTTTGTGGGCAGGGTCGGGGGGATGTGACGGGGAGAGGGGGCTTACAGGGCTCTGTCCTACTGTCCAGCTGTCGGGAGGGGCTTCCCCTCATTCATGCCAATGGCAACGCCCAGTGTTCAGGGAGCTCTTGCGTTCAAACCATGAAGAAGACACAGTTTAATCTCATCCCACTCGGATAAAGAGTAAGTCATTTTTTTCTATTTCAGAATGTCGTATTCATATTTTACATCTAACAAAACCATTTTTTTAGAAAGCTAAACAGTCTCACCGAATATGCAATGCAGCAATTACGCTCCTTGCTTTTATCCAAAGGAGTTGAGACGTCCGCACAAAAACCTGCACACCGATGTGTACAGCAGCCTTATTCATAAAAACCAAAACTTGGAGGCAACGCACATATCCTTCAGGAGGTGAAGGGATGAGCCGTGGTGCCTCCAGACAGTGCAATATTATTCAGTGCTAAAAAGAAATGAGCTATCGAGGCCTGAAAAGACACGAAGGGAACTTCCATGATATTAGTAGGTGAGAGAAGCCCATCGGAAAAGGCTACATACTGTATGAGTCCAACTTTATGACATTCTAGAAAGGGCAAAACTTTGGAGAAAGTAAAATAATCAGTGGTTACCAGGGATTTGGAGAGAGGGGTGAATAGGTGGAGACAGATGTTTAGGGCAGTGAAACTCTTTGTATGATGTTATAATGGGGATACAGGGCATTAGACATTTGACAAAACCCAGAGAATTTACAATAGAAGGATGGGCGTGGTGGCTCACGCCTGTAATCCCAACACTTTGGGAGGCAGAGGCGGGTGGATCACCTGAGGTCAGGAGTTTGAGACCAGTCTGGCCAACATGGTGAAACCCTGTCTATACTAAAAATACAAAAATTAGCCAGACATGGTGGCAGGCACCTGTAATCCCAGCTACTCAGGAGGCTGAGGCAGGAGAATCGCTTGAACCCAGGAGGCGGAGGTTGCAGTGAGCCAAGATGGTGCCACTGCACTCCAGCCTGGGCGACAGAGTGAGATTTCTGTCTCAAAAAAATAAATAAATAAAAGAGAGAGAGAGAGAGAGAATTTACAATAGAAAGTTAGAGTGAACCCCAATGTAAACTATGGCCTTTAGTTAATAATAATTGCTCATCAATGGTAAAAATGTGCCACATTAATGCATGATGTTAATACCAGGGAAACTGTGCTGGGGGGAGAGGCTGATATGATTTGGATCTGTGTCCCCAGCAAATCTCATATTGAATTGTAATTCCCAATTTTTTTGTTTTTGTTTTTGGTTTTTTTTTTTTTGAGACAGAGCCTCGCTCTGTTGCCCAAGCTGGAGTGCAGTGGTGCCATCACAGCTCACTGCAACCTCCACCTCCCAGGATCAAGTGAGCCTCCCACCCCAGCCACCTGAGTAGCTGGGACTACAGGTGTGCGCCACCACGCCCAGCTAATTTTTTGTATTTTGGGTAGAGATAGGGTTTTGCTATGTTGTCCCCAGGCTGCTCTTGAACTCCTGGGCTCAGGTGATCCACCCGCCTCAGCCTCCACAGGTGCTGGGATTCCAGGTGCGAGCCATGGTGTCTGGCCAGGCAGTGTGAGCATGAACTACTACAGAGGGGTCTATAGGGCTTCTCTGGACTTTCTGTTCAATATTATTGTAAACCTAACACTTCTCTAAGAAATAAAGTCTATCAATTTGAAACAAAAACAAAAACAAGAAAAGCTCTAAAACCGGATTTCACAGGAGCCACGCTTGCTGGCGACCGTAGAAGGTAGGGAACCCTGCTTCTCTGAGGCTGCCATCTCCCTCCTTGTGTAGAACCCCACCCTCGTCCTACCTACCCCGACTCAGCCCCTTCCTGCCGCTCCGGAGGCCAGGAGACCAAAGCAGGGAGAGCTAGGACCCCTTACCATCTTCCCCACACCCTTGCCAGGGCCGGGCAGCAGTCAGAGCAGGGGTGACAGCTGCCAGCTGATGTCCGGTCCAGGAGTCCCTGGCCATCCCCACAGATGAGGCTGTGGCCCCGCCAAGCTTCCTGGGCTGCACCTCCTGGAAGGGGACCCCATCCCATTGTCTATGTCTGAGCCACACTTAGACAAACGTGTTCTGCCTCTAAGCCCTAAAGCTCCATTTCCTCTGGTGTGAGAATAAGATCAGGAAGTCCTCACGCACGGTGTCCCTGCCCTGGCCACCCTGGAGTGGGAACAAAGCCTCCCCTTTCATGGGGTCTTTCTGGGACTCAGTGACATTCCCATGAGACCAGTGGCTACGGCCCGGGCTCCCTGTTAAAACGCAAGTTGTCGGTGACCTGACCCAAGGGATATGCTGGCCTGATACCAGCCAGCAGCCAGCGTGGTGGAGGCTAATCAGAGCTGCTCGGGTTACCCTGGGGAGTGCCGCTCTGGCCCCGGCCCCATCGGTGCACCTGGCCGTGCCCAGCCTCTATCCAGCCAGATGGCGGGCCTGCTTCCTGGAGGCCTGGGGTTCTGTGAAGATGACCAGCAACTACCTTCAGGAATGGGTCGCTGCGTGGGAGGGACTCAGGCCCCCAGTCCCTTTGTAATTGTTCCCTCAGGACACCCTGTAGGGCTTTTTGGAAAAATGGCGCTGCCTACAACACAGATGGACCCTGAGGATACTGCGCTGAGTGAAATAAGCCCGCCACAAAAGAACGAATGCTCTGGGGTCCCACTTCCATGAGCTCCCTAGAGCAGTCACACCCCCAGAGATGTGGCCGGGCACAGTGGCTCATGCCTGGAATCCCAGCACTTTGGGAGACCGAAGTGGGCGGATCACCTGAGGTCAGGAGTTTGAGACCAGCCTGGCCAACATGGAGAAACCCCGTCTCTACTAAAAATACCAAAAATTAGCCAGACATGGTGGTGAGTGCCTGTAATATCAACTACTCAGGAGGCTGAGACAGGAGAATCACTTGAACCCGGGAGGTGGAAGTTGCAGGGACCGAGATCGCGCCATTGCACTCCAGCCTGGGCAACAAGAGCGAAACTCCGTCTCAAACACACAAACAACAACAACAAAAATCCAAAGAGATGTAAAGGGAGAGCGGTGGAGTCAGGAGCCGGGGGATGGGAGGGGCAGTGAGTGTTTAAGGAGGGCAGAGTTTAAGTCTGGGAAGACAAGAATGTTCTAGAGATGATGGTGGTAATGATTGTGTAACCATGTGAATGTATGGTTGAAATGGTAAACTTCCACTACAAACATAAAATAAAATACAAATGCTGCTCACCCAAACTCTAGAACAGGAAATAATATTTTTTTCCTTCAAAATGTAGATGAGAGAGGTGCTGCCAAAAATTCCGTAAGACCTCTTCTTCTAAGCTTCGCACAAGAAACTTGCACAATAATTCATCAAAGTACTTGAAATATAAAAAATGAAAATGTTTGGGCCGGGTGTGGTGGTTCTCACCTGTAATCCCAGTGCTTTGAGAGGCTGAGGCAGGAGGATCGGTTGAGGCCAGGAGTTCAAGACCAGCCTGGGCAAAACAGTGAAACCTTATCCCTACACAACATTAAAATTAAAAAAAAAAAAAATGAAAAAGAAAAAAATGATTCTACTAATAAAATATTATTATTATTATTAGAGACAGGGTCTCACTGTGTCACCCAGGCTGGAGCAGTGGCATGATCATAGTTCACTGCAGCCTAGAGCTCCTGGGCTCCAATGATCCTCCCACCACAGCCTCCCGAGGAGCTGTGACTACAGGCACGCACCACCATACCCAGCTAATTTTTTGTATTTTTTAGAGAACGAGCCTCGCTATGATGCCCTGGCTATTCTTGAACTTCTCTGGGGCTAAGTGATTCGCCCATATCAGCCTCCCAAAGTGCTGGGGATTACAGACAGAAGCCACCATGCCTGGCACAAAATATGTTTTTTAAGAGTATGAAAATAACTTCTGTTTCACCCTCTAAAACAATGCAAGGATCCTCCAGAGTGTGAAGGAGCTGCTTGTGGCATCCCACAGTCGCTTGTCACCCATAAGAAAAGTCCATGCCCTCCCACAGCATCCAGCCCTCCTGCGGCCCAGCCCCACTGCTCTACAGAGCCCTCCACACTCACCCCCCGGGTCCAGCCTGCCCAGACCACTTCTTGCCTGGTCCTAGCTAGCATCCCCCTCCTCAGCCCAGGCCCCTCCCTCCCCTCATGCCCGTCATGCCCCATCCATCCCCGGCACCCTAGTCCTCTGTCCAGAAGCCCCTGCCTGCAGGCTCTGCCATAGCCTCAGCCTGTCCACTCCCCGAGCCCATTCCCCACCAGCAGCAGCAGTCTTGTGAGAAGCTCCTCAGGCCCTCCCCTCCGTCTCCTTGAACTGGGATGGACTGAACTATGTGTCCTAGAATAGACTGAACCGTGTCTTTCCCATGCTCCTATGAGGACATCCTCATCCCCAGAGTGACGGTATTTGGAGACAGGGCCTTTGGGAGGTGACTACGGTTAGGGAAGGTCTGACAGTCGGGCCCTATGATGGAACTAGTGCCCTTATGAGAAGCAACACCAGAGAGAGAGTCCTTGAGAGCTGTCTCTCCACCCCCACTCCACCCCCACTGCCACAGGGCAGAGGCAGCTCTGCATGCCAGGAAGGCAGGGAGCCCTCGCCAGGTATTGAATCAGCCATCACCTTGATCCTGGACCTCCAGCCTCCAGGTGGGTCAGGTGCACTGTCAGTGAATGAAGGAAGGGCTGGTTCCTGTGCCCATGTCTGCATGTGTCCTCCCTCTGCCTGGGCATCTCCCGGAACCTGGTGTAGACAGACTGCAGCAGGACTTGCGCCGCACGCCGAGCCTTCCCGGGCCCGTCCCTTCACTCGTTTAGAAACGCACTGGAAATACCGTAGGCGCCTTTTTCACCAATCGAGTGTGCGGAAGCTTTTAGTAAACACGGGTTACTTTGATGCTAATTATATTTAAATACCATGCGTGTCTACAATTATACAATTATACATATATGTAAATACAGAAAAAAAAAAAACAAAAAGTAATAAACTATTCCCAGGCAGGGGTCTTCTGAAGGTGATGGGATCATTTTGACTTGTTCTTCTTTAGGCCCTTGAGTGTTCTCCAACTAGATCACAATGAGCACGGATTCTTTTTTTAATCGCCAGAAAGAAATGTTGCTTTTAACATTTAGGAAGCTGTCCTGAGTGTCTGGCACATTAAAGGCAGCTCGCTGTGCCCTGCGGGATACATCGGTCGGTAAGAAGGAGAGGCAGAGTCCCTGAACTCCATCAGCCTCCAGCCTGGACAAGACCAGACACCCACACACAAAGTGGAGCCAGGTGGTGCCCTGTGGGAAACCAGCACATGCCAGGCACCTGAGAAGGAGCCAGAGCTGGGTCTGGGCTGACGGAGGGGAGGCCCACAGGCTACGCAGAGAGAAGCATGTCTGGCAATGGAGGGCATGTGGCCGGAGGGGCTGGGGGGCTGCATGAGAAAATGACCTTGGGCTTCACATATGGATGTCACCAAATGCCAGCACAGGGCCTCAGACTGGATGCATGGCCCGTGGGTCATCTGGTGCCTGAAAAGGGGCACTGTGCGCTCAGGTGATTCTTCCGGGATGTCTCTGGCCGTGGGGGAAATGCTGTGTGTGTGCTGGAGTCACGTTGCGTCCCCTGCCTGGACACAAGAGCAGGTCCTACCTTGCTCCATCTTCAAAATGCTACACCACGGAGCCCCCAGAAGCAGGGGTGCCCCTTGGGCGGCCCCCTAAGTCGAGAGGCCATGGTAACTGGAAAGTCACACTTTTTTCTCTCTGAATGCTGCAAATCAATAGAAAAAATCGAGACTGTCTGAGGACGCTTTCTTCAAACACTACAGAACATTGTCCACACTAAATGTTTTGTTCACGTCTGAGGGCTGTGTAGAGGGGACTGATGGAGATGGTGGGGCTGCTAAGGACCCCACAGGTTCCAGAGCTTGAGGCACGGGCCCAGCACCCAGCGGGTGCCCAGTGTGATTGCAGAGCCTTCTGAACGGCGCTGCGTGGGTCACGGGAGCACTAGACCCATTCCAGCCAGAGGATGGCCATGTTGAGGGATGTGACTCCAAAGCCCCCAGCCCCCAGCCCCTACCAGGCTTCTTCTCATGCTGATTTCTGAGGGCCCAAATCTGCTTCCCTCCTGCCCCCCACTCCTCTAAAGAAAGGCCTCCTGCACCCCTGGATTCCCTGACTTCATCTTTGAGGCCACCAAAAGGTCACTTCCTCCTTCCTTGGCCTAGATAGTCCTGACCCCAGCAGAGCAGGGACTCAGCAGGGCCACTGCTCAGGGAACATTGAGAGCAAAGGGGCTGCTTTCAGCCGGTGTTTCTCAAAGTCAAGGCGTGATGAAGACATGTGCGGAAAGAAGATGGGCTGAACTGGCGGGGCCTCAACTCTGCAGTTGGGGAAGCTGACCCAAGTCGACCAAAGCTGGGGGACGCAGGCAGTGCCTGGCTCTGGCTCCTCCAGCTGAGCCACCACGGAGTGTCCTCCGCTGTAAAGCAGGGACCCAGGGACCAGCAGCCACAAGGCAGAGTTGCTGGGAGGGGGCCGTGAGCTGAGCAGCTCCGAGGCTGCACCCCGACTGTGTCTGATTGAGTCCTTTCTGTTACTCTTTAGGACTTGACCCCAACGCCAATCCTCCTGACCTTGTCCCCACATCTCCCCTGGCTGGTTTCTCACATTGTCCAGGGTCTTGATCACTGACGGTTGACATAATTGTCCCCCAGCCCCGATCGTCCTCCCCCAGGACAAGTGACATGTCATAGTCAATGCTGTCTCTCTCCGGCACCCACTCAATGGAGCCGCTCAGGGCCAGTTAGTTGGAAGGAAGGAAGGAAGGAAGGAGGAAGGAAGGAAGGAAGGAAGGGAGGGAGGGAGGGAGGGAGGGAGGGAGGGAGGGAGGGAGGGAAAGGGAGAAAGCAATGCCTCTGTTGGAAAGGTACCGAAGCTGCCTTTTACTCCTGGGGATCAGGGCCAGCAGCAGGGCTGGAGTGGGCAGGAGGAAGCTCCCGGCGGGACATGCCCAGCCCCTCTCCTGTGGACGACAGCTGTGCAGCAAGAGAACGTGGGCAGAGGAGGTGGATTGGGCAGGGCTCTGCTTCAAGCCAGACTCCTGCCTGTAGGCCAGGCTGGGGGACTGAGGCCTTGGGTGAGGACGCGAGGCTCTGAGCTACGGTGGACCCAAAACCCAGACCTCTGCTTTCGCCAGTAAGCGGAACAGCGTCGGGGACAATGGGCCCTGGCTCACAGGCCACTGGCTGCTGAGAACGTGGTGGGGAACTGAGCCAGAGGCTTCAGGTCAACTGCAGTGAGAGGATAGGAGGGGCTGCCTCCAACTTGCCTGGTGCTAGCACCTGCAGCCCATAGTGTGCCCAGCCTTCCCAACCAGGCCCCACCATCAGATCCAGCAGCAGGCGCCAGGATCCACTGGTTTCATCTTTGAGGCCACCAAAAAGTCACTTTCTCTTTCCTCTCAGGTACCCACTCAACAAAGCCACTCAGGGCCAGTTAGTCAGAAAGAAGGAAGGAAGGAAAGAAGGAAGGAAGGAAGGGAGGGAGGGAGGGAGGGAGGGGAGGGGAGGGAAGGGGAGGGAAAGGAAGGGAAGGGAGAGAGGAAGGAAGAGAGGATGGGAGGGAGAGGGAAAGAGAAGGGAAGGAAGGGAGACCTTTCAGGCCCCAGAGTTCTGGAAGGCTCCAAGGACCTGGTTAGATCATGGCATGAAGAAGCAACATGCCCAACAGTGAGGCAGCATTTGCCACAGCAGGATATAGAAGGGAGAGGTAAGACGGCGTGTGCCGGTGCCCACAGCCTTTCAGCTGCAGTGGACCAAGGAAGCTGTGGCTTCCCTTCATTGCCTACTTTTAGGTTTTGTCACCATGTGAATTAAACTTACGAACTTGCCAGAATTTGCCCTCGAGGGCCTGAAGCCCCCTTGCGCGGGGACACTGCAGCTGTGCGTGAGTAAGACCCTGTATCTGCAGGGCCACCCCTCTACCACCCAACTCAGCACCCACAGCCCTCAGCACCCCAGGCTCCTCTGCAGAGCTGAGGCCCCTCCCCTCCACGGAGGCACTTCCCTGTCTCAGAAGGGAGGAAGTCTCTGCCTGAGTGCCACCTGACTGGAATCTCACAGGAGGAATTGAAAATCAGCGTCACACGCCCCGCTCCTGGCCTCCACCCCAGCCCGGCTTAAAGAAAATGAACACATAGAACGAGATGGCTATTTTGAGTGCTGGGAGCCAGTTTCTCTCCCTTTTCTCCCTTGTCTTCCTCCCCCTTTCCAAGGGCCCGGCCCCTCCTGGGAAGGCAGGGAAAGGACAAAGACCCTGGGAGAGGTACCCGCCTGCCACGGCCCAGCTTGGGCCGCAGAGCAACACAGGCGCCGGAACTCACCCTGGCATTGGCCTGGCAGGAAGGCCCGGCTGCCCGCTGGCCCAGCTCCTCCTGGGCAGCTCCGTGGGAATTCCCTGGGGGCAGAGCGCATTACAGGAAGCAGCCGCTGGGTGCAGGGCGGGCTTCTCTGGTTCCCATAGACCATCACCTCCCCATGAACTGGAGCAGGCTTCCCGTGCAAGCCCATTTGGCCTGGAAGTAGGAAAAATACCGCTCCTATGGCTCTGTGTTCTGCTGGAGAAAAGTCTCTGGGGCCGGGCCCCACCCCCATCCCCGCTTCTCATCCGCCCCACCTACCCTGGCCGTCCCTCCACTTTCTCCTTACTTCCCCCCACTCAACCACACTCCACAGGGCCATGGCTGCTTTCTCTGAGCTGATAATGCTGGTGCCACCGCACACAGGACCACCCTCTGCACCCCTAAGGGAACAATGACCGATTGCTGGGCTTGGTGATGGATCAGGGTCTTGTAAATCTTTTCTCTGCCTGCCCCTCTCCACAACCCACCGCAGACTGTGACCGCAATCCCAGGGCCTCCGTGGGAGAAGAGAAGAGTGTCCCAGGATGTCACACACCAGAGCAGCACAATCTGCCAAGCCAATCCCTGCCCTGGTTCCACACCCCAGCCTCCACCGAAACCCCGGAGGCAAAGCCTCACTCTGGCTCTAATTCTTAGCATCGAACTTGCTCCCACTACAGTGGGAAGGAGGTGTCTGGCGCCGGCGCATGTAACAGTGGGCCGGGGGCTCAGGCTGCGGGTTCATTCTGAGAACCCTCCACCTCCTTAAGACATTTCTTGAGGACTTGGGTTTATGATGCGTGAGTC
Source organism: Papio anubis (assembly GCF_008728515.1). Lineage (NCBI taxonomy): Eukaryota > Metazoa > Chordata > Mammalia > Primates > Cercopithecidae > Papio > Papio anubis. The sequence goes on from NC_044987.1 coordinate 118,711,277, forward strand.
ATGGAGCCACCTAATTAGAGATCGGAAAGGCAGCTTTGCCAGGGCCTCCACTTGGGCCAAAACGTTCTGCTTTTAGATTCATGGAACAATCACATCTCACTGGACCTGAGACAAGTGAGGAAAGTGAGCCCCAGAAAGGCAACTGTGACTCTCGGTGGAGTATACGGGGAGCAGGGACAAGGTGAATGGGGGTCCGCAACTCCAGAGGTTGGGTGCTCTGGCCAGCGCATGGCATCAGAAGTACCAGCAGCTCTAGGAAGGGAGACTGCATCTCCAGCCCTCCAGCGGGGCCATGGGGCCAGTCCAGTCTGAAGAAGGAGCTGGGGGCAGACCCTGAGGGTCAGCTCAGGCCTCAGAGCAGAGGACAGCTGGGATCATGATTAGTTTTTTTCAATCTCAGCCTCAGATCCATGCTCCAAGAACAGGAGCCTAAAGGAGGCCAGGCTACCAGATCTGACACTTGCACCTGCTCCTAGAAGCCAGCCTGGCCTCTGGAGGCCTGAGGACCTGGTGCCACTGTGAGGACCAGCCACTGCACTTACGCCACCAGAGGAGACCTGTGCTGCCACTGTGAGGGCCTCGGCATACCGTGAGAAAAGCCATCGTGAGGACCTGGTGCCAGTGTGAGCACCTCACATCAGGAGAGACCTGGTGCCAGTGTGAGACCTGGTGCCACTGTAGACCACCTGGTGCCAATGTGTGAGGGCCTCTGCCACCGTGAGGACCTGCTACCTGAGGCCTCGTGCTACTGTGAGAACCTGGTGCCAGTGTGAGACCTGGTGCCACCGTGAGACCTTCCTGGGTGCCAGTGTGAGACCTCATGCCACTGGGTGAGACCTTGAGGACCTGTTACCCGGTGACCTGGTGCCACTGTGAGGACCTGGTGCCACTGTGAGGACCTGGTGCCACTGTGAGGACCTCGTGCCACTGTGAGGACCTGGTGCCACTGTGAGGACCTGGTGCCACTGGCTTCTCGCTCTGGGCTTTTCCTTCCGGTTATCACTCTGCGGTGGAGACTGGTTTCCACTGAAGGAGCGAGGATGTTTGGACACCAAGAGAACCCTCTAGAAATTCCAGGGTTTTGAATTTCAAGCTGAGCTGGATTCCTGTAGTACTCAGGTTCACTGGAAGTTGGCACAAATCAACCTCCTGCTTACAATGGGCAGTGGGGAGGAGTCAAGGAGAGCCTCTTAGGAGGTACCAAGGGCATCTCAGACGCCAGCGAGTGCTTGCAACACGTGTTGCTGAATGGAGTCTGGGTGACTCACAGACACGAGGACTGCATTTCCCTCGGAATACACTCGGGCCTAATAATTACACAAGAAATCACTTGGCAAATCCATGTGGGGTGTTGTTGAACCCAAAACAGTCAAGAAGATGTTTGACTAATCCCATCCCTGGGCGTGGCCCATCCTCTCCAAAAGGGCAGGGGATGGCGTTGAACAACTATGGGCCACATGCTTGCAACCCACAAGGCCTGGCTGCTTTCAAAGAGGGTTTCCCTGCCCTTGAACCTCCAGGAATGGAGTTCACCTGGAGAGAGGGGAATCTTTCCCTGGTGATTCCACAGGAATTGATTTCCTGATTCTCTGGTTCTAAAATCTCTACAGCATCTAATTGGGAAAAGTGAGGAGGGAACGTGGGAGGTGGGGGTGGGGTGGGGTGGTCTCGGGGACTTGTTAAAGTGAGGGGAACAAGGATGGGGCAGGTGAAGTGTGGCCCTGTGGACTCTTGTTAAGAAATTGCCTTGGACATTCAGCGACTCTCTCGACTAGGGAAGGCTTTGATCTTTGATTAACCAACAAAAAAAAAACTCCACTCCAGCCAAGCAGTGAGACTGGCCAGTGAGCAGTGGCTGCTCTGCGATTGTCATGAGTTCCGGCAAGGCCTCTAGGGTACTCCCAAGACCGCCAAGAGGCCCATGGCACCCCGCCAGCACCTCGCAGGAGACGGGATGGGGCCGCCCTGGGTGCAATTCTGGGGCAAAGGCACGCCCACACTCGTGAGACTCTGGCCTGCACTGCACCCCTGCAGTCCTCTACTCCACAGGCCGGATCAGACTCAGCAGTCCCCATTCCCAGTCCACACTCCCACACCTGCACTCCCTCGTGACTCTACTGTCCACTCACAGTCCACACCTCTACACTCCAGTCCGTGACTCTAGACTCCTAAGCAATCCGCACTCCTAGACTCCACTCCACCTGCACTCGTGACCTAATGTAATCCACACCACAGCCTACACCCTACACTCCGCATCCGCATCCCAGGACCTCGCAGAGTCCCCACACTCCACACTCCACTCTGCACTTCGCCGTGACTCTACCGTCCAAGCACCCACAAGTCCACACTCCACACTCCACAGTCCACACTCCCACTCAGAATCCGTGACTCTACACTCCGCAGTCCATAATTCCCACACCTACACTCCCACTCCTACACTCCGCACTTGGCACCTACAGTCCTGCACTCCCCCACACTCCACAGCCCGCACCTCCTACACCCACAGTCCCACCCTCCCACACCTACTTCTGTACTGTGACTCTACTGTCCATCTACACCCATACTCCATACTCCATAGTCCATACCCCTCACACTCCACACTCCACCTGACAGTCCCTACCCAGTCCACACTCCACAGCCCACTCCACCTGCACTCTGCACTCTAACAGCTCCAGTACTCCAGCACTCCAGCAGCCTATACTCCATACTCATACTCTACACTCCACACTCCGCAGTCCACACTCCGCAGTCTGCACTCCAGCTGCTGGGCAGGCTGCATGTGTTCCTTTGCTCAGAACCTCCCTCCCCAGAGCCCCAGCTCCTCTGGCTGCCTGGGTGGCCTCAGAGGGTCTAAACAGCCTTCCACGCTCCTTCGCACTATACCTCTGGACTCGGGGCACGATTGGTGCCACACACGGTGCCACGCGGTCACCAGCACTGCATGGCCAGATTTCCACAGGTGTCCATGATGCAGATGTGCGCTAAGGGTCTACTGTGTGGCAGAGACGCCTAGACAAAGAAGACACAGCTCATGGCTTTGCGTGACTTACGGGTGGGGAGATCCACCCACCTGGTCATGGCAAAGCCCTGAGAGAAGTGGAATGCACTGCCTCGTCCATCCCCCGCCACCCATCCATCCGTTCATTCATTCCATGAATATGTTGGGACGTGTAAGACGTGCTTTCATCCCCTGTAGCTGCTATGACAAAGTCCCACACACTGGGTGTCTTAAAAACAATAGACATTTACTCCCTCATAGTTTCAGAGGCCAGCGATCCGGAATCAAAATGTCGGCAGGGACAATGCGATACGGTTTAACTCTGTCCCCCGAAAGCTCGTGTATTGGAAACATGGTTCCCAGTGCAGTCATCTTGAGAGGCAGGACCTTCAGGAAGTTTCTGGGCCATGAGGATCCTGCCTTCGAGGGTGGATTAATCCATTCAGGGGATAAGGGATTCATGGCTTATGGAGGGAGTTATCACGAGAGTGGGTCTATGATGAAACTCAGTTCAGCCGTATGAACTGAGATGAGCTCCCGGGCGTCTGAGGCCCTGTGCCCCCTCGGGACTCTGCAGAGAGTCCCTGCCAGCAAGAAGCCCCACATCAGAGGCACCCCTCAACCTGGGACTTCCCAGCCTTCAGAACCGTGAGAAATAAATATCTTTTATTCATAAATCACCCAGGTAATTAGTGATCACAACAGAAAATGGACTAACATGGCCACACTGTCTCTGAAGGCTCCAGAGGAGGATCCTACCTTGCCTCGTCTGGCTTCTGGTGGTTGGTGGCGTCCTTGGCATTGCTTGACTCATGGCCGAATAGTCTCCCCTCCAATAGTCATGTGGCCTCCTCCTGTCTGCGTCCCTGTAATCAAATGTCCTTCTTCTTCAAAGAACCCATGGATTTAGGGCCCAACCCCCTCCATTCTGACCTCGTGTTAGCTTATTACATCTTCTATCTGCACCCACCCTATTTCCATGGGAGATCCCTGAGGTCCTAGAAAGGCCATGGACTCTGTGGGGTCACCTTCCCGCCCAGCACAGGCATCTTCCAGGAGCAGGCACTGTTCTAGTCCCTGCCGTCATGGACCTTGTATTTCCCATAAAGGAGATGGATTTGAAAACCATAATCCACAGGTAACAGAACTCCCGGTGGAGCTCAGCTCTATGGAGAGAATGAAGCAGAGGCGAAGGCTCCAGGGTGATGGGGACACCCTTGTCTGCAGGGCAGCCGAGGAAGGCCGCTGTGAGGAGCTTACAACTGCAGGAGGGTAGTGGGAACCCCCCGGGGGAGGACTGCTCCGGGCACAGAAAGCAGTCAGCGCCACAGGCTGGAATGAGGAGTGTGTCCGATTTCCCAAGGCCCAGCAAGGAGGCAGAGTGGTGACTGTGGAGGGACTGAAGGAGGAGGAGAGGCGGGCGGGGCGGCCACTGCCAAGACCCAGGGCAAAGCATCTTTCCCGACCATGACGCTAAGGACGTGGGAGTTGAACTGTAGGTTTGGGGGAGCCTCGGGGGGGCCTTAAAAGGGAAGTGGCCTGGATGGAGTCTGTGCTAGGCCTGCCCTGGCCAAGATGGGGAGATCCAGGTGAGGGGCGACTGGGGAGGAAGAAGGGCAGCTACGGAGAGGCTGGCAGCCACCGCAGGGTGAGGCTGAAGCGGGGGCGATGCGGGGCTCTGGACGCAGGTCTCGGTTGTGCCAACGGACCTTGTTGAGCTGCAGGATGGGACCATAAGAGAAACACCACGGGCAGCTATGAGGTTTGGGGCCTGAGCACCTGCCAGGTGGCTGTGCTGTTGGCTGATGGGAGGGTAATCAAGCTGCAGATAAAATGCTCTGTGGTCGGCTGGGCGCGGTGGCTCACGCCTGTAATCCCAGCACTTTGGGAGGCTGAGGCAGGCGGATCACAAGGTCGGGAGATCAAGACCATCCTGGCTAACACTGTGAAACCCCGTCTCTACTAAAAATACAAAAACAAAATTAGCCGGGTGTGGTGGTGGGTGCCTGTAGTCCCAGCTACTCGGGAGGCCGAGGTGGGAGAATGGCGTGAACCCAGGAGGTGGGGCTTACAGTGAGCCGAGATTGCACCACTGCACTCCAGCCTGGGCAACAGAGCAAGACTCCGTCTAAAAAAAAAAAAAAAAAAAGTGCTCTGTGGTCACAGCAGAAACTGAGAGGAAACCTGCCTAGAGTCAACATTCAGGGAAGGGGAATTCTGAGCTGGGTTTTGAAGGATGACTAGGAGCACCCCACTGCGCCCAAAGTGAGCAGGTCCTTCAGGGGAGGGGTCGGTATGCCCCTGTGTCAAAGTCTCTGATGAGAGCAGTTTCTGTCTCCTCTCCTGAGCCTCCAGCCCCTCCTCTCCTGAGCCTCCAACCTCCCCTCTCCTGAACCTCCAGCCTCTCCTCTCCTGAGCCTCCAGCCCCTCCTCTCCTGAGCCTCTAGCCCCTCCTCTCCTGAGCCTCCAGCCCCTCCTCTCCTGAGCCTCCAACCTCCCCTCTCCTGAGCCTCCAGCCCTCAAGGCAGGTCCTGTGTCACCAGGAGCAGCAGTGGGCAGGAAGAAGGGGGAACTGTGATGTTTGCAGCCTGGCCCCACTCTCAGCTGGCAGCATTCCCTTGGGCCCTGTATAAGGTTGGATTGTGTCCCCATAAAAAGTTATATCCACATCCTAACCCCCGTGCCTGTGAATGTGTCCTTCTTTGGAAATAAGGTCTTGACAGATGTAATCAAGGGAAGATGAGGTCGTTCTGGGCTAGGGTGGGCCCCAGATGCAAGACCTGGCATTGTTCTAAGGAGAGGGAGATTCAGAGGCATATGGACACACCGAGGGAAGAAGGCCAGGCAAAGGCGGAGGAGGAGACTGGGGGAACGAACACTGAGGACTGCCCACAGCCTCCCGCAGCCCCTCAGAGCCTCCAGGAGGAACCAATCTGGCCGACACCTTGATTTCAGACTTTTGGCTTCCGCAACAGTGAGAGAAGGAAACTCTGTTGCTTTCAGCCCTGCTGTGTGTGGAACCTTGTTTCAGCAGCCCAGCACACTCACACAAGCCCCAGTGCCATCCTCTAGAAGACAGGCACAGTGTACACCACTCAGCCTCAGGCACTGTGCCACGAGGCAGTGTCCTGGGCTCCACTAGCACAGCCGGCACTTGTCTTAGGGGCCTCTGGAGCTGGGCCACTCAAAACGTGGTCAAGCGACCAGCCACATTGACATCACCTGGAAGCTTGTTAGACTGGCCCATTGGACCCAGTGAGCCAGAATGTGCATTGTGATAAGATCCCTTGATCTCCCAGCACCGCATGCTTTGAGAAGCTCTGCTCTAGGATGCAGAGCCTGAGGCCAGGATGTCGGTGCCGACCCTGGCTGAGGGAGGGATCAGCCGAGGTGGGGGAGTGAGGAAGAGGACCACGAAGAAGGCACGGGCACGGGAACCAGAGGGGTCTTGGGCAGAAGCACCCCAGGTGTCCAAGCAGGAACCGTACCTCCAAGTGGCCCACAGAGAGGAGGGAGGAGGGGGTTTGTCAGCCTGGCTGCCTGTCACTCCTCTCCCACTGTTAAGAGTTTACCCCGCGGTAGAGGGTGGCAGAGGATGAGGAGCAACTCCTCAAGGGCTCCAGCGCTTTTGGGGTGACGACAATGTTTTAAATCTTGAGGGAGGTGGTGGTTGCACAACTCATTAATGCAGTAAATACCACTGAGTTGTTCACTTGAAAATGATTAATCTATGTTCAATGAATCTCACCTCCGTTTTTTAAGAAGTTTATCTGTGAGATGCTAACCTCTCCTGCACTTCCAGGTGCTTCTCAGAACACCAGGTCCTGCACGCTGAGCCTGGTGTCTGGGTACCACCGAGGACGGAGAGGTGGAGTGCAAGATCACAATGGCAGAGTCGTGTTTGGTGACTGCTTTCTCGTTCTCATCACCGTCCTCTCCGAAAGTTGAACCAGTTTCAGAGCGCATCTGACAAGGGTCAGGCACGGGGAGCATCCTCACCAGCCTACAGCCTAGAAGGGAGCCACCCTGAGAAAGAAGCATGGAAGGAAAGAACTGTGCAGCCGAGAGAACAGCGCTGCACACTGTGGTGCTTCCAGGAGCACCAGGGTGTGATGTACCGCAATTATCATTCAACTTCAGGTGACTTGTGTGTCATAGGATTGCAGCTCAGGCGTGCGCCACACCACCCTAAGTCAAAGGGAAGCTTGGGCAAGTCACTCAGCCTTTCTGAGTTTCAGTTTTCTTGTCTGTAAAATGGAAGTGATATCCACCTACGCAGAGCTGTTGGGGGCAACGAAAGCAGATGCCACTTCAAACCTAGCCCCCAACACTTCCTATAGATAAAGCTTTATGGAAAATTAGTAGCTCACAGCCAAAAATTGCAACACATTAGAATAAAAGCTAGCAGAAGTAAGAGATAGCAGATCAAAACCACAAAGACTTCAAAATTGAAATTATCAAACCTAAAACATAATATAAATATGTTTAATATGTTTAAAGAAATAAAAGTGAAACTTAAAACATGATCGGGGGATTCATAAGAAATGACAAACAAGTTTTGAAAAAAGACAGAATTTCTAGAAATGAAAAATGTAATTACTAAAATTAAAAACTCTCTGTGTGTTGAGTAGCTACATTGATTTCAGACAAAGTTGACTTTGGAGCAAAGAAAAGCTCCGGAATAGAAAGGGGCATTACATTCTGATAAAAAGGATCAGGCCAGGCGCGGTGGTTCACACCTATAATCCCAGCACTTTGGGAGGCCAAGGCTGGTGGATCATGAGGTCAAGAGATCGAGACCAGCCTGGTCAACATGGTGAAACTCGTCTCTACTAAAAATACAAAAATTAGCCAGGAGTGATCACACCCACCTGTAATCCCAGCTACTCAGGAGGCTAAGGCAGGAGAATCGCTTGAACCCGGAAGGCAGAGGTTGCAGTGAGTCAAGATCGTGCCACTGCACTCTAGCCTGGGTGACAGAGCGAGACTCCATCTCAAAAAAAAAAAAAAAAAAAGGATCAATTCACTACTGACACCACAAAAACCCCAAATGTTTATCACCTAAGAGCAGAGCTTCAAAAGACATAAAGCTTGCAGATTGACAGAACTGAAAAAAGAAACAGATAAATCCATAGTTAACAGTTGGAAACTTCAACACTCCTCCCTCAATAACAGAACTAATAGAAATCATCAAGGATAGAGAAGAACTGAGCAATACTATTATCATCTGGATCTACGAGACATTTAGAACATTCTGCCAACCAGGGGTGGTGGCTCTTGCCTGCAATCCCAGCACTTTGGGCAGCTGAGGAGGGAGGATTGCTTGAGCCCAAGAGTTGAGGCTGCAGTGAGCTGTGATCACATCACTTCAACAGAGTGAGACCCTGCCTCAAAAAAAAAAAAAAAAAAAAATTCTACCCAAAAAAGCATAAAACATAGTTTTCGATTGCACATGGAGTGTTCACCAAGACAGACTGTATTATGTCATAAAACAAACCTTAATAAAGGTAAGGGAATTTAAATTATACAAAATACGTCCTGTATTGCAATTAAACTACCAATTAATAACAGAAAAATAAGATTCAAGCACTTGGAAGTTAAACACCACACTTTGAAATAATGTTTGACTCAAAGTCTCAAGAGAAACTGAAAAACATTTTGAACTCAACATAAATGAAAATACAACATGTCAAAATGTATGAAAAGCAACTACAGCAGTGCTTAGAGGGAAATTTATAGTATTAAATGCTATTATATATAAGAAAAGAAGAAACATCTCAAATCAATAAGCTAAGGTTTTATTCATAAGAAACTAGAAAAGGAAGAGAAAAATAAATCCAAAGTAAACAGAAGGAAGGAAATAATAAAGACAAGAACAAAAATCAATGACGTTGAAATCAGAAAAACCAAAGAGAAAAATCAATAAAACCAAAATATGGCTCTTTAAAAAGATCAATAAAATTGACGAAGCTTTAGCAAGCTAACAAAGAAAAGAGAACACCTCACAGACATTAATAATGATTAAAAAGAATACTATGAACAATTCTATATACCTAAATTCTATATCTTAGACAAAATGAATGAATTTCTTGGGCACAAACTACCAAAATTCATCCAAGATTAAGTAAATAACTTGAATACTCCTATAACTATTAAACACATTTAATTCATAGTTTTCTATTTGTTTTCAAAAAATAAATCTCTAGTCCCACGTGGTTTCACTGGCTAATTCTACCAAACATTGAAAGAAGAAATAACATTGATTGTTACCCAGAAAATAAAAGATAAAAGACTACTTCCTGACACATTATATGAGCATTGCCTCAAAACTGGAAAAAGACTGTACTAAAAAGGAAAACTACAGACCAGATTCCTACATAAACATAAACACAAAAGTCTTCAACAAAATATCAGTAAATAAAGTCCAGCATTATATGAAATACACCACCACCCAGTGGGGTTTATTCTCGGAAGGCAAGGCTGGTTCAGTACTCAAATATCCATCAGTGGAATCCACCTTATCAATGACCTAAAGAAAAACCATATGACCATTTCAATAGACACAGAAAAAGCATTTAACAAAATGAAGCATCCATTCATGATAAAGTTCTCAGCAAAATACCGATAGAAGGGAATTTCTTCAATCTGATAAAGGACATCCACAAAAATCCTACAGCTAGCATCATGCTTAATACGGAAAGACTTTCCCCCAAAGATTGGGAACAAGGCAAGGATAGCCACTCTCATCATTCTATTCAACATCATAGTAGAAATCTTAGCCAACAAAATAAGGCAAGAAAAAAGAAATGGAAGGCTTGCAGATTAGAAAGAAATAAAACTGTCCCTGTCCTCAGGCAAAATAACTACACTGAAAATCCCAAGAAATCTATATTTTAAAAAAAAAGACTCCTAGAACTAATAAGCAAATTTGCAAGATCCTAAGACAGAAGATCACCACACAAAAATTAATCTTATTTCTATATACGAGCAATGCAAAACTGGAGTGATTTTTTTTTTTTTTTTAATTTTTCGAGATGGAGTCTTGCTCTGTTGCCCAGGCTGGAGTGCAATGGGGTGATCTTGGCTCACTGCAACCGCCACTTCCTGGGTTCAAGCAATTCTCTTGCCTCAGTCTCCTGAGTAGTTGGGATTACAGGCACCCGCCACCATACCCAGCTAATTTTTGTCTTTTTAGTAGAGACGGGGTTTCGCCATGTTGATCAGGCTGGTCTCAAACTCCTGACCTCATTATCCACCTTGGCCTTCCAAAGTACTGGGATTACAGTTGTGAGCCACAGAACCTAGCCTGTTTTTTTGTTTTTTTGTTTGTTTTTCTTTGTTGTTGTTGTTTGTTTGGTTTGTTCGTTTGTTTGTTTGAGACAGAGTCTCACTCTATCACCCAGGCTGGAGTGCAGTGACACGATCTCAGTTCGCTGCAACCTCTGCCTCCCAGATTTAAGCGATTCTTCTGCCTCAGCCTCCCGAGTAGCTGGGATTACAGGCGCATGCCACCATGCCCGCTATTTTTTGTATTTTTAGTAGAGACAGGGTTTCATCATGTTGGCCAGGCTGGTCTCGAACTCCTGACCTCAGGCGACCCACCCGCCTCAGCCTCCCAAAGTGCTGGGATCACAGGCGTAATCTGGCCAAAGGGAGTGATTTTTAAAAAAGATTCCATATCACAAATTATCAGATGCAACACACACAATACTTATAAGGAAATTTAGAGTTCTAAATGATGAGTAATAAATCACATACGAGTCAGGTTTATCCCAGGAATACTAGCCTGATTTATGCAAGTCTGTTAATTAGATTTAAATCTATTAATTAGATCTAAAAATCTAATTAATGTAATTTGCCACAATAACAGATTAAAAAAGAAAAATCAAATGATCTTAGTAAATGCAAAAGAAAGCATTCAATAAAAGTCCATATCCAATCATGGTTTAAAAATTTTAGCAAAATAGGAATAGAAGGGAATTTCCTTCATCTGATAAAGAGTCTCTCCCAAAAATAACCTGCAATAGCCATCACACTGGAGAAAAGCTAAAAGCATTCCTGTTAAGACCACGTTCCAGACTCTTCCGTATAACACCAAACTGGAGCTGCTAACCTGTGCAGTAAGACACGAAAAGAAAATGTAAAGGAAGAAAGATGCAGGGAAAACTCTTATTAGTTACAAATGAAAATACTGTCTACATAGAAACCTGAAAAGAACCTATGGAAAAGTATTAATAAGGCATTTAAATAAGGTAGGTGGGTACAAAACCAGCATATAAACCTCAATTGCATTTCTATAAAGCAGCAACAACTAGCAAACACAAGTTTTAAAAAGATGCCATTCACAACAGCAACAGCAACAAACACAGGTAAATGATGCGTACATATACGTAAATAACCTGGGAATAAATCCAACAAAGATGTATCCAAATTGAGCTTTTTTTTTTTGAGACAGATTCTCACTCTGTTGCCAGGCTGGAGTGGAGTGGTGCGATCTTGGCTCACTGCAACCTCTGCCTCCCAGGTTCAAGTGATTCTCCCGGCTCAACCTCCTGAATAGTTGGGATTACAGGCATGCGCCACCACGCCCGGCTAATTTTTGTATTTTTAGTGGAGACGGGGTTTCACCATGTTGGCCAGGATGGTCTCGCCCTCTTGACCTCATGATCCCCCTGCCTCGGAATCCCAAAGTGCTGGGATTACAGGCGTGAGCCACCGTGCCTGGCTGAGCATGTTTTTTGATAAAAGACTCAGTATCATAAAGGTATTGATTCTCCCCTAAATTGTATATAGATTCAGCATGGTTCCAGTACAAAAAGAAATGCTTCCACTCTTTGATGTATTTCAGTGCAGTTCCATCATTTTCACCATAGAGGGATTATTACTCACTTGCCCTGTGATCTTGGACAAGATCTTGAGTTTTCTCAGCTAAGAAAACAAAAGGATGGGAACAGATGATCCCTAACGCCCCCTCCTGTGCTGAAAATCTAAGACCCTTCAGGAGGAAGAGGCAGGTGAGGCACATCTGACACTTCGGCGTGGCTCCTGCTGAGGGCAATGAAATGATAAACCAGGCTGGGGTGGGTCTAAGACTCCACCCTATGACCTTGGCATCTAATAGGAGGTAAAATGGAAAGCAAATCATGACACGTCTCAAACATTATGTAATCATTGTAAATAGCTTTTAAAGGATTACATAGACACGGAAAATATTCACGACATGTTAAGTGGGAGAAAATCGCACACGTCCTATAATTACAATTCTAAAGGCAAAGACAAGATCCAGGAGGCAAGGCCGCCCAAACTCTTTAAGTTTTACGGTTTGATCCTGTTGAGAAGCACAATAATGACCAATGAGGAGAAAGAGCATCAGTAAATGCTCCCACTTTCTAAGTCTTCTGGTAGGAAGTCTTTATTTGCTTCCCGGAGTGAGGACTGGGGCATTGGGGAGTTCAGGCCAAGGATTTGGGGTAGCGGGTGTTTCAGGCCAAGGATTTGGGGTAGCGGGTGTTTCAGGACTAGGCTTTGGGGTAGCGGGTGTTTCAGGCCAAGGATTTGGGGTAGCGGGTGTTTCAGGCCTAGGATTTGGGGTAGCGGGTGTTTCAGGCCAAGGATTTGGGGTATCGGGTGTTTCAGGACTAGGATTTGGGGTAGCGGGTGTTTCAGGCCTAGGATTTGGGGTAGCGGGTGTTTCAGTGACTAGGATTTGGGGTAGCGGGTGTTTCAGGCCTAGGATTTGGGGTAGCGGGTGTTTCAGGCCTAGATTGCCCACAGTGGTGTTGTGCCTGGGAAGCCTGTGGGATGCCTCACCTCGTGCCCAGGGCCTCCCAGGAACACTCAGATCCCGGTCTGTCTGTCTGTCTGTCTGGGACAGTGCACACGTTCCCAGCCCACAGGCCTCAGGCTGAGTTGATGCTCCTGGGAGCACTTTACTTCCTGCCAAGTCTCTTCCTGTGTCCTGGTTGCTTACTTATCGCTGTCTCACCCTAGAAGGCAAGTGCCCAAGGCCAGGGCTGAGTTTGCCTTGTTCAGAGCTGCGTCCCCAGCATTCCTGTTCCACAGATGTTTGTTGAATGACTCAATGAATGTGTATGGGAATCAGAAGCACTGGGAGGGAGCAAAGGCCAGGGTTTTGGTAGAAAGTTCTAGATTATAAGTCTGAGGGTGCTGGCCCTAGAAAGCCCCAAGGTCCCTCCCTCATGTCCTAGATCATGGCTACTCTTAAGTCTGACAACGTCACGTGCTCTGGGCCGTGGCTTCCAATGTCAGGATGAGGCCAGCCAGGTCCCAGCCATGTCTCTGGCCTTGACCTTGGGTTAGTCCTCTATATGTCAGACCCAGGCCCCTCTGCTTAGGTCCAAGTATGTGAAGATGAAGTCAGTCCTTCCACTACCTGGCTCCAGTCCTTGGCCAGGCCCAACCCCAGGTAGACCTTTGCCAGACACCTCTTCCCCTGTAAAAGCTCTGGAGAAACTTGCTGGGGCTCTGCCACCAGGCCCTTCCCCACCACCAGGCCCCGCCCTCCCAGGGTCCACCACCTGCCCTCCTGGGTCTTACTTTGAGGGCTCCCTGTTTCAGATGGTCCCCTGCGGTGAAGTCCTGTCTTGGCCAAAAAGGGTGCATGCACGGTGATCAAGCCGTGAGGCCTGGTTGTGGATGTGGAGTGGGGCTGCCTGTGCTGGGGCCGGAACACAGCAGCCGCGTTCCTCCGCACACGCACACAGCAGTAGCTGAGGTTGGCCCCATGCTGTCACGGGTGTTCTCACCTGTGCCTCTCCACAGTCGGGAAGCAGGAAAGTGAGGGTCATCCCGCAGTTCTAGATGAGGAGCCCAAGGTGATGGGACCGCAAGTGGAGGGGCGGGACCTAGAGCCCGGGCTCCCGTCTCCCTGCCCAGGGCCCTCCCAAGGGCACAGCCTGTGTGCATTGCTGTGTTGCTGTCACCTCCCTGCAGGAGACAGAGGAGTGAGGACAGCCCCTTTGAGCCAACACTAAGAATGAATGTATGGGAATCAGAAGAAGATGAGCAGGCCGAGTTGGTGACAGGGGCCACATTGCCCCGCTTGCATGTCCATCCACTGGCCCCTGACTCCCCTCCCCCCCCATACCCCTCGCTGTCGCTGGCCCCACTCCCACCTGGGAAAGCAAGATTTGTGCAGGCAGGCCCCTCATTCCCCCCGCTCCTGCCTGGCCGGAGCCCACCACTGCACCACAGGATAAATACAGAGGCTGTGGAGCGAGACGCTTTGTGTGTCTCATGAGGCTTAACAACGGTGGTGACCCCCGAGAAGACGCAATAAAAAAGACAACCTAATTTTGAAATTGGCAGAGGGATCTGAACAGACATTTCTCCAAAGGAGCTATACAAATGGCCCACAAGCCCATGAAAAGATGCCCAATAGTGCTCCGTGCATCTTGCAAAAAAACCTTTTTAAAACCCAGCTAGGAAGTTCAGAGTCAAATCTGGAATTTCACGCTGGCAACATTAGCTCAGGGAAGCGGTGGGGCAGCCCTGGGGCAGCTGAGCCATGCAGGAATGAGTGTCCCGCGAAACATCAGCTGTCAAAGGCCCAGCTGACCCGGGAGGGTCATGCTGCTCCTGCCTCAGTGCCGCCCTATCCTGGGCAGCTTCAGGATTCCAGAGGGGTCATGCACTCTGAGAAGCAACCCTAAATGTGGTAGAGGGATGCAGTGACTGCCCAAAGCAAGTGGGACAGATCCCTGGAGGGCCGGCCCCTTGCCGTAGGTGAAAGGTGCTTCTGGTCTGCTGTTCTGGGTCAGAGGAAGGGTTGAAAAACTGGAGCAGAGGACTGTTCCAGCCCCTTCCCTGTCCTCGGATCCTCCTCCAGGGCTGCCAGCTGTTCTGTGCTCATTCCATCCATGCCTACGGGATCTGTCTCTGAATTTTCCTGCATGACCCGGTCAATCCAGGGGATGGAAAAAGGAAGGCAGAAGATTTGCCCTGAATCCTGGAAAAGAGTTCAAAAGTGTGCTAGCCTACCGTTTCCCCGGGGATATTTTGTAGATAGCCTCCCCGCTGCCTTTTTCTTTTTTTTTTTTTTTTTTTGAGACAGAGTGTCACTCTGTCACCCAGGCTGGAGTGTAGTGGCACGATCTCGGTCCACCGCAACCTCCACCTCCCAGGTTCAAGCAATTCTCCTGCCTCATCCTCCCGAGTAACTGGGACTACAGGCGTCCACCATCACACCCGGCTAATTTTTGTATTTTAGTAGAGATAGGGTTTCACCATGTTGGGCAGGTTGGCCTCGAACTCCTGACCTCAAGTGATCTGCCCACCTCAGCCTCCCAAAGTGCTGGGATTACAGGCGTGAGCCACCCCGCCTAGCCGATATCCCACTTTGCTAAAGGTTTGTGTGATCTAATATATTTGGAAAATACTAGTGCCATTTTTTGTTTTTTTTTTTAAAAAAGGCTTTTTGTTGTTGTTGTTGTTGTTGTTGCAAGTCTACACAGATCCCTGAATATGCAAAACTGCCCTGGATTTTTCCAAGAGAAACATCTGCACCATTTCACAAACTCACTTTTTGGAGGGACTTTATCTCAGCAAACCATGAGGGATCAGCGTTCCATGAAAAATACATCAGGGAATCCCAATCTAGCCCTGTTCCTTCATCTTGCAGACGGGGAGACCAAGGCAAGAGGTAGCGGTAGACAGCCGATTAAGGCCACATGGAGAGCCAGGACGAGGGCCCTGGTCCCCAGATGGCTGTCTCTCAGTTCCTTCCCCTGTTCTTACATCATTGGCCGGGCTAGTGCACAATGAAAATGCAAGACTCCATGTTCAAACCCTAGTAAGATTTCAAGATGGTGATCGCAGGACATTGCAGCAGGTGCAGGCCCGTCTGGGCACGCTCGGCTCGCCTGTGCAGCCGGCCCTGCTCCCTCAGCAGCCCAGAAGGGCCGTAGCAGACACTACCCTAAGCACAAACCCGAACACCCCAGCTCTGCTCCTCACTAGCCCAGCCACCTGGGATACAGCACACAGTCTCTCTGAGTCTCAGTTTCCACTTCCTGAAAGTGAGGTTGTAATGCCACCTGTCTCACGGCTGTGGAGGAGTGGTTGTACAACACTGCAAACAGAAATCAGGGCCAGATGCGGTGGCTCACACCGGTAATCCCAGCACTTTGGGAGGCCGAGGCAGGTGGATCACCTGAGGTCAGGAGTTCGAGACCAGCCTGGCCAACATGGCAAAACCCAGTCTCTACCAAAAGTACAAAAAAATAGCTGGGCATGGTGGTACATGCCTGTAATTCCAGCTACTCAGGAGGCTGAGACAGAGAATTGCTTGAACCCAGGAGGCGGAGGTTGCAGCGAGCTGAGATCATTGCACTCCAGCCTGGGCGACAGAGCAAGACTCAAAAAGCCTTATTCAAAATTTAAAAAGATCCAAGCCTGTGCCTAGAGGGGACCAGGCCTGCCCACTTGTTGGATTCTAGAGCCTCAAAATACCCTCCGCCTTTGGCCTGGGGTCTTTGTTCACTTGTGTTGCTATAAAGGAATACCTGAGGCTGGGTAATTGATAAGAAAGAGGTTCATTTGGCTCATGGTTCTGCAGGCTGTACAGGAATCATAGTGCTGGCATCTGCTTCTGGGGAGGCCTCAGGAAGCTTCCCCTCACCTTGGCAGAAGGCGAAGAGGAGCTGGCAAGAGAGGAAGGAAGAGAGAGCAGAGGGGCCAGACCCTTCAACCACCAGTTCTCACATAAACTAATAGTGAGAACTCACTCATTACCAGGAGAACGCACCAAGTCATTCACGAGGGATCTGCCTCCATGACCCAACCCACCAGGACCCTCCTCCAAGCTTGGGGGTCAAATTCCAACATGGGATTTAGAGAAGACATAGGAACCGTACCCAAAACATGGCAGCTGGATGCTCCTGAACACACTGAGGGTGACTGCTACCAAGGGGACAGAGTAAAGTCACAATACCGGCCTGCAGGTTCACCTCCCGTACCAGGCACTTTACAGCGTCATTTCTGATTCCTGGGGAACACGGCCACAGACATAGGAGCCTAGACTCAATTCCAAATCCGTCTGCTCTGAGGACTCCATCCCCTCCTCTACATGGGGGGTTTAGTTTTCCACCTTACTTAAATCTTCTCTGCACTAAGTAAACTCGGTGAGAAAGACAGTATGCCCAGTGTCTGGATACAGCAAGGGCTAAATGCATTTGACAGTTATTGCTAGTACCATTCTGAGTCCTGTTCTGTCACCCAGGCTGGAGTACAGTGGCAAGATCTTGGCTCAGTGCAACCTCTGCCTCCTGGGTTCAAGCGATTCTCCTGTCTCAGCCTCCCAAGCAGCTGGGATTACAGACACGTGCCACCATGCCTGACTAACTTTTGTATTTTTAGTAGAGATGCAGTTTGACCATGTTGGCCAGGCTGGTCTCAAACTCCTGACCTCAAGTGATCCACCTGCCTTGGCCTCCCCTGGTGCTGGGATTGCAGGCGGCAGCCTCCGTGCCCGATCGGTATCATTATTAGGTGGTTATTTTGGGTGCTGTTTGGGACTTGTAGCGTAATATAATCTTTCTCATTGATTTTTACATGTATCACAGCACCACTGCTTTCCCACCATAACCTTGGGCAAGTCCCGTCACCCCTCTCTGCCTCAGTTTCCCGTCTGTGAAATGTCCCTCATGTAAGCACCCATCTCAGAGGGTTGCTGAGCTGATTAAATCAACTACCACATGGAAAACTCCTGGGAGAGCGTTCGGCAGAAAGAAGATGTTTTGATAAATGTTGGCTATTCTTAGTATCTATGCCATGTAGGACAAGCTTACAAGTCTAACTGGGCGGCAGTCTAGCTTGTTCGTTCATTCTGTGCCTGCACAGCTCATTCCCTAGCCTCCTTAAAGACAAACCAGGCACACATAGATGTGTTAGTCTGAGATCCTTTGGCCACCTGTCTCCTAGGGGGTCCAGGAAAGGGTTCCGTATGAACCAGCTGCATCCAGTAGATAGAGGCACCCCAAACACTGGTCTCACCACTGTCATCCAGTGCTTTCTTGTCTGGTCTCTGTAGGTTCAGTGGAAATCTCTGACTTTTTCCTCCCACATTCTGCTCCTTGCCTGTGTCTGAGAAATAATAACTCATTCTCAAACTAGGAAGAAGCTAAGGCCACGTGGGCCTCTTCTGTCCTTATGAAACAACACCCCGAACCCAACAAAGCACTCTCTTTTCTTTCTCTGATTTTCCTTCCGCTCCCACAGCCTCTCCCACCACCACATCTGTCTGTTGTCTGTCACGTCACATCATCTAAGTATGAGGATGTTTTTTGATCTACCAGTTACGTGATAAGAATAAAGACTTTCCTAAAACGACTTTATGTGGTGCCGTTAAAAGAACACAAACCTAGAAAGTAATTTCTTCTGGGCCTCACACATAACGCCACATCTGGGAAGTGACGGCTCTGGGGTTTCTCTCCCTCCCGGGTCCCTCTCAGATCAGCCCTGGATGCTGAGCGTCAGGGGTTGTGGGGGCAAGGGGGAGGGATGGGAAATGTATCCATTTCTATGAAAAATTGAACAAAAGAAGACTCAGTTCTCCAGTGCGGCAGTGAAGTGTGCAAATGCCAGCCCCGGCCAGCAGACATCCATCCAGGTACCTAAAGGCTTATTTTTAAGTCCGTGGATGTGTCTCATAAAAAAGGGTTCACCTGGTCAGGAAGTGGCTGCGGGCTTTTTAGGAGGGCCAGGCCAACACACAAAGGGGAGATAGAGGCACACATAGCAGCCTCAGAGCCCCGGCTCTTTGTCATTCCTGGGTCCAAGGCAAGGATCCTTCACCAGAGAAAGAGCCCTGGGGCTGAAGGGGCCTTGGGATCTGCAGCTGGGATGGGCCAGACAGATAGCCTTGGGTTCTCACAAAGAACGTCCTGCTCAATAGGGCTCTCCCAGCAACTCCTGTGCTGTTCTCGGAGGTCCTGCCCCACACTCCCCTAACACGGGCAAAAAGAGGCCAGGCACCCGTAAGGAGATCCTGCGTTTTCCTGTTTTCTCTTCAAATGCTCTGGCTCTGCATTTTTTTTCTCTCTTTTATTCAGATGAAAATCACATGACATAAAAATTACCATTTTAAAGTGAAAAATTACTGTCTAGTCCCAAACCATTTTGTCAGCCTCTCCAGAAACATCCATTCATTCGCAATTACATACCCTACCCCCAGCCTGGAGGCCACCGATCTACTCTCCGTCTCTATGGATTGGCCTGATCTGAACATTTCACAGAAATAGAATTGTACAGTATGTGGTCTTTTGTGTCTAACTCCTTCCTTCTCTTCCTTCCCTTCCTTCTTCCCTTCCCTTCCCTTCCTTCCCCTTCCCTTCCCTCCCCTCCCCTCTTTCTTTCTTTCGTTTTTTGAGACAATGTCTTGCTCTGTTGCCCAGGCTGGAGTGCAGTGTCATGATCTCGGCTCACTGCAGCCTCCACCTCCCAAGTGCAAGCAATTCTCCTGCCTCAGCCTCCCTGGTAGCTAGGATTAGAGGTGTGTGCCACCAAACCCAGCAAAGTTTTGTATTTTTCGTAGAGATGGGGTTTCACCATGTTGCCCAGGCTGATATCTAACTCCTGAGCTCAAGTAATTTGCCCACCTCGGCCTCCCAAAATGCTAGGACTACAGGCATAAGCCACCATGCCGGACCTAAAAAATGTATATCTTAATTTTAAAATATCGCTGAAAAGTGCTAACAATCACCCGAACCTTCAGCAGGTCGTAATCTTTTTGCTGGTTAGGGGGTCTTGCCTCGATGTTGATGGCCGCTGGTTGATCAGGGTGGTGGTTGCTGAAGGCTGGGGTGGCTGTGGCAATTTCTTAAAATAAGATAACAATGAAGTTGGCTACCTTGATGACTGACTCACTCTTTCAGGAAAGATTTCTCTGTAGCATGCAATGCTGTTAGATAGCATTTTATCCACAGTGGAAATTCTTTCAAAATTGGAGTCAATCCTCTCAAACTCTGCCCTGCTTTATCCACTCAATGTATGGAATATTCTAAATCCTGTGTTGTCATTTCAACAATGTGCATAGACTTTTCACTAGGAGTAAATCCCATCTCGATAAATCACTTTCTTTGCTCATCCACAAGAAGCAACTCCTCACTCATTCAAGTTTTCTCATGAGATTGCAGGTACCCAGTCCCATCTTCAGGCTCCACCTCTAATCCTAATTCTCTTGCTGTTTCCACCACATCTGCAGTGAATTCCTCCACTGAAGCCTTGAAAGCCTCAAAATCATCAATGAGGTTTGGAATCAACTTCCAAACTCCTGCTAGTGTTGATATTTTCACCTTCTCTCATGAATCATGAGTGTTCTTAATGGCATCTGGAATGATGAATCCTTTCCAGAAGGTTTTTAATTTACTTTGCCCAGATCCATCTGAGGAATCACTATCTAAGGCAGCAATAGTCTTGTGAGATGCATTAGATGTTTCTTAAATAATGAGACTTGAAAGTTGAAATGACTCCTTTATCCATGGGCTACAGGATGGATGTCATGCTTTCAGGTATGATTACATTAATGTCAACATTAATCTCCTTGCACATCTCTACCAGAGCACATGATTGAATGACCAGGCACCGTCAATGAACAGTAATATTTTGAATGGGATGTTTTTTCTGAGCAGCAAGGTCTCAACAGTGGCCTTAAAATATTCAGTAAACCATGCTGTAAACAGATACACTGTCATCCAGGCTCTGTTATTCGGTTTATAGAGCACAGACAGAGTAGATATAGCATACTTGTTAAGGGTTCTAGAATTTTTGGAATGGCAAATGAGTGTAGGATTCAATTTAAAGTCATCAGCTGCATTAGCCTCTAACAGGAGAGTCAGCCTGTCCTTTGAAGCTTTGACTTCTTCTCTAGCTATGAAAGTCCTAGATGGCATCTTCTAGAAAGCTGTTTTGTCTACATTGAAAACCTGTTGTTTAGTGTAGCCACCTTCCTCAATGGTCTCAGCGAGATCATCTGGGGAACTTGCTGCAGCTTCTCCGTCAGCACTTGCTGCTTCACCTTGCACTTTTATGTTATGAAGATGGCTTCTTTCCTTAACCTCATGTACAACCGCCCCTGGTTTCCTTCTTTTCTTCTGCAGCTTCCTCTCATCTCTCAGCCTTCAAAGAATTGAAAGCTGGGTGTGGTGGCTCATGCCTGTAATCCCAGCACTTTGGGACACCAAGGTGGGTGGATTGCTTGAACTCAGGAGATCAAGACCAGCATGGGCAACATGGTGAAACATCGTCTCTAGAAAAAACACAAAAATTAGCCAAGTGTGGTGGCACACGGCTGCCACCACACTTAGGAGGCTGAGGTGCGAGGATCAATTGAGTCTGGGAGGCGGAGGTGGCAGTGAGCCAAGATCAAGCCACTGCATTACCTCTGTTACTCCAGCCTGGGTGACAGGGCTAGACCCTATCTCCAAAAAAAAAAAAAAAAAAAAAAAAATTAAATTAAATTTAAAAAGAAGAATTGAAGAGAGTTAGGGCCTTGCCTTGGGTTAGGCTTTGGCTGAAGGGAATGTTGTGCCTGGTTTGATCTATCCAGAACACTCAGACACTCTCCAGATCAGCAATATGGCTGGTTCACTTTCTTATCATCCATGTGTCCACTGGAGAAGCACTTTTAATTTCCTTCAAGAACTTCCTTGCGTTCACAACTCGGCTAACTGGTGTAAGACGCCTCGTTTTCTGCCTAGCTCAGCTTTCAACCTGCCTTCCCCACCGAGTTTAATCATTTCTAACCTTTGATTTAAAGTGAGAGGGATGCAACTCTTCCTTTCGCCTGAACACTTAGAGGCCATGATAAGTTGGAAATATCACGATCATTTCCAAAATATGACACGGAGATACAAACTTGAGCACATGTTGTTGGGAAAAGTCAATAGACTTGTTCTACCCAGAGTGGCAAACCTTCAATTTATAAGAAACACAACATCTGTGAAGCACAATAAAGTGAAGTACAATAAAACGAGGTATGCTTGTATCAGTGTTTCATTTCTTTTTCATGGCTGAATAATATTCCATCCTATGGACAGAACACATTTTGTTGATCTGCTCATCCACAGGTGGACGTTTGCGCTGCTCCCACCTTTAGGCTGCTGTAAACAATGCTGCTGTGGACACTTGTGTATGTGTGTTGTTTCAACACCAGTTTTAAGCTCTTTCAGGCATATACCTAGGAGTGGAATTGCTTGTCACATGGTCATTCCATGTTTACCTCTGTTATGGTTTTTTTTTTTTTCCTCTTTTGGCTCCATTTTCCCAAAACCTCAAGATGTTTCTTCCTCAGTGAGGTATCTTGACATGTACTCATTGGGGTCTAGTTGTGTTATTTGGACCTCTTTGGGGACCCACCTATACCCTGAAGATGCTGGAGTTACTATTCCTAAAAAGGAAACCCCAGGTCTGCTCCCAGGTCAGGGGCAGGGCTGCAGCTGGTGGGAGTGCCTTTTGTAGCTTTCAGTGCTATTGCCTCTTGGATTCTTTGCCTTTGCTGTCAGGGGTCAGGTCGGGCCCAGGGAGGGTCTCCCTTCTTGCAGGACCCACTGCCTTCATGGATCATGACCCAGGACAGTCACCACTGCCACCCATTCAGGGCCTGTTGCGGTGGCCCCTCTGAGTCAAGAGCCACTGGAGTCACTGGGAACCTCCCAGCCAAATCAAGACTGCCCATGAGTCCTCTGGGAGCCCTGTCCACCTGCTGACTTTGTTACCCAGGACATGAAGAGAACTCGGAACATAAAAAGGCCTAGAGCCCATGGGCCTAACCATACTTTTTCTCCAAAGAATGGGACCTGTACTGACAAAGGAGCCCAATTACAATGGGAAAGAAATGGGGGGCCAGGCGTGATCCCTGAAAGGCCTCTGTGTCATCATGGCAGCTCCCAGAGTTGCAGAGGAGGGAAGCAAATGAAACTTCATCCTCAATATCTACTTCCTGATACACCAGCCATGGCCCTGGGATTTGAAATGCAAAGGAGGTTCCAGTGCAGCGGGGCTGGGGGCTGGGGGCTGGGTGTTTGGAGCAGGGACCTGGCTGGGAGTTTGGGCAAAGGCCTGCCCCACATTGCAATGACCAGAGGGTTCAACAAGAGGGGAGCAGCAATTGATAAATAAGTTAGCAAATGCAAAAAGTCTAACAGTCACCTTCATCTGTAGCAAATATTTATGAGACTTTGCTCTGTGCAAGATGCTGTGCTGAGAACTCCACCTATACTGTATGGTTAAATTCCCTCAACAGCCCAGGAGGCACATATATTATTATCCCTATTTTACAGAAGGAGAAACTGAGACTCAAAGAGGTTAAATCCCTTACTCAAGGCCACATGGAGCCCAAATGCTTATCCACCAGGCCATGCTGCAGCCCATGGTCCAAAGTACCCATGAGGACTCTGCTGTCATTCACTGTTTGATGATCATTCAACCATTGGACAAACCCAGTTCAGTCTTCTGAAGGGCTGGTTGGTATCACAGACTATGGCAAAAATAGAAATAAGTAGAATATAAAAAGAATAGATTTCTCAGTATTTCTTAAATTGTCATTAAAGATCAGAGGGCTCCTAGGAAATGAGGCACCCGAAGACGGTGTCCCGAGGTCGCCCTCTCCGGAAGTCCATGGTGGGGCCCCATGTGGCTGGGAGAGACCAGCACCCACGTTGTTTGTCAAGTACCCAGAGCCTGGAGTGCGAGGTCCACCCTCACCTCTCGGGGAGTGCAGCCTGAGAAGTCCCTCATCCTGTCTAAGCCGGTGCTTCCTTCTCTGTTAAAAGGAGGTAGTGCCCATCATAAGTTGCACTGTGGCCCCTAAAAGCTATGTCCACGTCCTGACCCCTGGTCCCTGCAATGTGACCTTATTTGGAAAAAGGACCTTTGCAGTGACGTGAAGGCTCTTAAGAGTTGAGATCATCCAGGCTTAACAGGGTGGGCCCTAAATCCCCTGACAGGTGTCCTAGGAAGAGGAGAAACGAGGGGGAGGCCATGGGAAGAGGAGGCAAAGGTGAGAGTCATGCGTCCACAAGCCACAGAATGCCAGGAATTGTCGGCAGCCACAAGAAGTTGGGAGACAGGCCTGGAGGAGATTCCTTCCTGGAGCCTCCAGAAGGAACCTTCCCTGCAGACACCTTAATTTCGGGTTTCTAGGCAGCAGAACTGTGAGAGAAGAGATTCCTGCAGCTTTAAGCCCGCAGGTTTGTGGTCATCTGTTAGGATAGCCCCAGGACACTCACAGCCCCCCAGGACTCAAATGTGCACTCATACAGCATAGACTCACGTTGGAGCAGGTGTAGACTCATGTAGGAGCATGTGGTCCACCTGCCCCGGTAGGCTCTTAACTGCCTCTACCCGAAACTTCCCAAATGTGTAGGTCTGCCCTTTGATTTAGAACTTCCCCCTCTAGGAATTTATCCTAATGAAATGAGCAGACGACGCGCAAAGATGAATGTACAAGATCATCATGGCGGAATGATCACCATGGCGGAATGATCATCATGGCGGGATTATTTAAAGTAGAAAAAAGGAGAAAACAGCTCCAATACATTGGTTAAATATGTGGGGATATATCTATTCCAGGGAAAACTATGAATCCATTTAAAGTGATCAAGTAGATGGATTTTTTTGACATGCAGAGATGTTCATTGTATATACATATTTTTTGTTGTTGTTGTTGTTGTTGTTGTTGACACAGAGTTTCATTCTTGTTGCCCAGGCCGGAGTGCAATGATGCAATCTCGGCTCACTGCAACCTCCACCTGCCAGGTTCAAGTGATTCTCCTGCCTCAGCCTCCCGAGTAGGAATGGGGTCACCATGCCTAGCCATTTTTTTATTTTTTTATTTTTATTTTTAGTAGAGATGGGGTTTCACCATGTTGGTCAGGCTGGTCTTGAACTCCTGACCTCAGGAGATCCACCCGCCTCAGCCTCCCAAAGTGCTGGGATTACAGGCATGAGCCACTATGCCCAGCCCATTGTATATTATTAAGTAAATATACAATTCCAATTATCTGACTTTTGGGAAAATGCAAAACCACAGAGACAATTACTAGATCACTGGCTGCCAGAGTCTGGGGGTTAGAAGGGATGATGAGGTGGACAGAGCACAGGGAATTTTTAGGGCAGTGAACCAATTCTGTGTGATACTGTAAAGGTGGACACAGCACATTATGCTCCGAACCCATAGAATGCACAGCACCAAGAATAAAACTTAATGTGAACTACAGACTTTAGTTAATAATAATCTATCAATACTGGTTCACTAATTGAAACAAATGTACCACAGCAATGCATGATGTTAATAATGGGGGAACTGTGTGCTTCAGAGGGAGTTATATAGGAGCACTCTGTACTCTCCGTTTAGTTTTTTTGTGAATCTAAAAATGTTCTAGACCCCCAAAACACAAGCAACTAAAGTAAAAATAAATAAATAAATAAATAAAGGACCTAGACAGACACGTCTAAAAAAAAATGACATACAAGTGACCAACAGATACATGGAAAAAATGATCATCATGACTAACAACCAGGGAAACACACATTAAAATCACAATGAGATACCACCCTACACCTGTTAGAACAGCGATTATCAGAAAGACGACAGATAACAAGTGCTGGTGAGGAGGTGAAGAAAAGAGAAGCTTTATGTACGGTGCTAATGTAAATTAGCACAGGCATTTTGGAAAGCCGTATGGCGGCTCCTCAAACAACTGAAAACAGAACAAGCATGTGATCCACAATCCCACTTCTGGGTAGATACCCATGGGAATTGAAATCCGTATATTGGAGAGGTGTTTGCACTGCCACGTTCATTGCAGCACTATTCACAACAGCTAAGATACAGCAGCAACCTGGATGTTCATCATCAGATGAATGGATAAAGACACTGTGATACATATACACCACCGAATACGACGCATCCTTTAAAAAGAAGGAAATCCTGACATTTGTGACAACATGGATGAACCAGGAGGACGTTATGCTGAGTGAAATAAGCCAGGCACACAATGACAAGTACAAATACAACATGACCTTATATGTGGAATCTAAAAAAGTTGAATTTGGCCGGGAGCAGTGGCTCACGCCTGTAATCCCAGCACTTTGGAAGGCTGAGGTGGGAGGATCATGAGGTCAGGAGTTTGAGACCAGCCTGGCCAACATCGTGAAACCCTGTCTCTACTAAAAATACAAAAATTAGCTGGATGTGGTGGTGGGCACCTGTAATCCCAGCTACTTGGGAGGCTGAGGCAGGAGAATCGCTTGAACCCAGGAGGCGGAGGTTGCAGTGAGCCGAGATCACTCCACTGCACTTCAGCCTGGACGACAGAGCAAGACTCTGCCTTGGGGAAAAAACAACAACATTGAATTCATAGAAACAGAGGGTAGAACGGTGAGTACCAGAGGCTGGGGGCTGATGGGGCATAGATGAGGCAAGGAAAGGTGTTGATCAAAGGCCATACAGTTTTCATCAGGCAGGAGTAAGCTTTAGCGATGGATTACATAGAATGGGGACTATAATAACTAATCATGCACTGGATATTCCAAAACTACCAAAAGAGTTAGTTTTAAATGTTTTCATCACAAAAAGGCAGTAAGTATATGAGGTTATGAATTTGTCAATTAGCCTGATTTAATCATTCTACCCTGTAAACATACCAAAACATCACATTGTATCCCATAAACATATCTGCAATGATTATTTGTCAATTAAAAATAAAATTTTAAGAAATGAAAATAAACATTCTAAAATAAGGACGATTAACTTTTTAAAAATAATACATCTTACAAAAAATGCATATTGAATTATCTCACTTTTTGAAGGAAATACATATCTTTCTGCAAAGAACCTGGATGCCAAGCCCCCAGGTGAAGGCAGCCCACCTCTGTGTGCTGTGATTCCAGTTGCTGTCCTTCTGCTCACTTTGTTTTCTGATCTTTTGAGACAAACAAGGACTACTTGGGCAGTAATTTTGTGTTGATTGACTTTGTAAAACGTTTGAAGGTTTTTGTTTTTGTTTTTGTTTTTTTTTGAGATGGAGTTTTTCTCTTGTTGCCCAGGTTAGAGTGCAATGGCGGCTCACTGCAACCTCCGTCTCCCAGGTTCAAGTGATTCTCCTGCCTCAGCCTCCCAACTCGCTGGGATTACAGGCATGCACCACCATGCCCAGATAATTTTGTATTGTTTTAGTAGATACAGGGTTTCACCATGTTGGTCAGACTGGTCTCGAACTCCTGACCTCAAGTGATCTGCCCGCCTTGGCCTCCTAAAGTGCTGGGATGACAGGTGTGAGCCATCATGCCCAGCCAAATGTTTGAACTGTTAGAACTTTATCCAATGCCCGTATGCATAAAATCTGAAGAATCAAATATTTTGACTGGTGAAAGTTCTTAAGAGTAGAAAGGACAGTGGCCACACACCTGGCCCTTAGGGTTGGACTTGCACCCTGGAGACTGGAGACCCCAGACCCGGTGTTGTGGTCCCAGGCTGAGCTGCTTCCAGCTGGAGCACACCCATCCATGGCCCCAGGCTGCCCAAGGGTTTGTGCAGCTCTTGGAAATGTCAGGAATGTCCACCTGTCCCTGCAACCTGCGGGTCATGCAGCCGGTATTTCCTCAGCCCTTCCTCGAGGGCCCCTCCATGCCCTCCAATCACAACCCCAGCCCTCAAGGTGGCTGGCATGTCCCCCGGCAGACCTCGCCCATCACATAACCACCCTTGCTCGCCCATCATGGGCTACACCTGGTCACGTCGCAAAATACTCCACACAAAGACAGGCCTCAGTGCAGGGAACAGGCCCCACTTGTTCAGACAGACGAACTCAGTAAGGACAGCGGGGTCAAGTCCCTCGGCTGAAACTGTTTCCAGCGGGGCCTGCTAGTGCCCGACCTCAAAGGTGTCTGCAGAGCAACTCACGTTGGCTAAGAGCAAACAAAGAACTCAGACACGAGAAAAGGGGATTTCATCCGTACACTAGAGACTGGTGTGTGTGTGTGTGCACTCCATGTGGAAACCTCTGTGTGTGTGTGCACGCACTCCACGTGGAAACCTGTGTGTGTGTGCACTGCGTGTGGAAACCTGTGTGTGTGTGTGTGTGTGCACGCACTCCACCTGGAAACGTGTGTGTGTGTGTGTGTGCACTCCACGTGGAAACCTGTGTGTGTGTGTGCACTGCGTGTGGAAACCTGTGTGTGTGTGCGTATGTGTGTGTGTAATTGCTTTATTTTGAAAAATATTTCTGGGATATTTTTCATGCTCCATGGTGTGGCTGTGCCCACTTCTCCCCTCTGCAGAGAGGACAAAACAAAGACGGATGCATGGAAAAACACCTCATAAATTATTGTAGTCACATAAAACTTAATAAACCATTCCTTCTGATTCTGCAAAGCAAGGGTTCTAACTGGGGGGAGGTTTTGCCCTCCAGGGGATCTTCAGCTGTATCTGGAGATGTTTTTGGTTGTCCCAATCTTGTGGTTAGGTGGACACTGGCATCCAGCGGTGGGGAAGCCAGGAGGCTGCAGAGTGCCGGCCCCACCCGGCACTGGACTGTCCCCCCTACCAAGAATCATCAGCCCCAAATGCCAGTAGCACGCACGCTGAAAAACCCCCTTCTGAGACTTCATGATCCCAGCTTCTGTGGTCCTAGGGTTAGCGTTTGTTTTTGCTGTTAGTTTTCAATAAGGCCCTGAGCGCCACACACAGGGCTCCCTGTGGGCGCAAATGTGTGCCTTCCCCACTCTCCTGTGGCCTTGGGAACCAGTTCTGGGCAAAGTCAAGGAAGTAGCCACCCGTCGGTGGGGCTCCCAGGAAAAGGAAGCCTCCCAGGGGCTCCCTTTGAAAAAGGAAGGTGCCTCTGGCTTAGCCTGTAACCCCTGTCTCTGTTCCCTTCTTCTTGCCTGGGCAGGGACGGGTTATGGGCACTGTCTTGGAACCCTGAGGACACGCTGATGTGGAAATGGCTTTGAACACCATCCACAGACCAACGGCTCTCACCTCGCACCTCTCTCCTAGCCCTCCCTTCCCACATGCCAGTCGGCGTCTCCCCCTGTACGATCCACGGACAGGCTTCCCGGTCCTCCCCTCCAAATCCGCTTCACACACACCCTCCTCCGACCCAGCTGACGGCAGCTTCTGCATATGCACCAGGATTGCTGAATTCATGGCCTACTGGTCTACTCCTCCCCTTGGGTAGGGCTCAGGGCCCCCAGTGGAGGCAGGCTGGAAGACATGGCCCCTCCGTAATGCCCTTGCTGTGACAACCTGCTCCAATGTCCCAGAGAGTCTTTTCCAGCCCTTCTTGGGGGCCCTGGGCTCTGGGCTTGCCTCCTGCCTTTTGGAGAGATGTGAGGGAGCAGGGGCTGCCAGGAAGTCACATTTTACATTCCTGCTATGGGTTAGGGGATGCAGGACAGGACGGAGGGCCAGGTCCAGGTCTCAGCAGGACCGTGGACATCTATCCATCTATCTCCTGCTCTCAGAGGGGAGGCCTGGGGTAGGATCCTGGTCAACCTATCAGCAGAGAGATAGCCGGAGAATTCTGACTCTCCTTACTCACCTCATCTCCTCTTGCCAGACTCTAAGGACGGTTGCCCAGGATTCCAGAGCTGAGAGGCTGGAGATAAGCATGTGGTCCTGCCCGCTCATAGTTTAAAGTGCTGCTTCTCTTTAATTCGGGGGCATCTGCACCTCAGGAAACCCACCTGTGTGCATTCTCTCATTCCTGGGGGAGATCCCATCCTCACTTCCCACCAACTGCCAACTCAAAAAAATACCTTTTCCGCCTTTTTTCCGGTTACTGCTAATGCCCAAGGGGCACCCCCAGTGGGCGCCCCCAGAGGCTGTATGTTTTCCATTTCCTCCACTGGGCTCTCCATGATCCCATTTCACACGTGCCTGTGGGAAGTGGGAGTTTCTGTGGCAATATCATGATGACTAGACCCCAGTTCCCTGCTAGAATCAGTGCACTGTCTCGGAGTTCAGTGGCCTCGAAGCCAAAGAATTGGTTAAAACCCAACAGAGTATCTACTCTCACATCTCCAGGCCCCGTGACTGGTGGACCAGGAGAATTTGCAACCTTTAAACCAGCTCACCTGAGAGCCCAGTGAAGGTGCAAATTACTCACAAAAACAATGCTCTTGGGATTCCTGGGTTTGGTCATCGGGGTCCACAGGTTCATGGGGCTGCAATTTAGACAGCTGGGTTTCCCAAACCCCTCCTGATCCTCAGCGCAAAATGTGCTCCTTGGATAGCAAATGTGCGTTTTCAATGTGACTTAGCAAGCTGAAGGATCATTCTGTAGTCAGCCTCCAACAGCCATAGCCAGGCTTATTTTGCAAAGTCGGGCCAAAGGTTTCAGGAAACCTGGGAACCTCATTCCTCTACTGAACCTAAGGACCTTCAGGGAGCAGTGAAAATGCAAGTCCCTGTGCTGTCCCAGCAGTTCTGATTCACTGAGTCTGAGCAGGGGCCATGAGTTTGCATTTTTAACCAGCTTTTCATATGATGTTGATCCAAGAGGTCTGAGGAACTCTGCTCCAAGAAGAAAGGTCTAGCGATTTTTTGAGGATGATCATCTTTAAACAAACCAGGTTCCCAAAAGACCTGCCCTCACGGATGGTGAGTACAACTTCTTCCTTGTGCTGAGAGTTTTGGCTGTGGGTCTGAGCCAAAGAAGCAACAAATAATGAGGGCCTTTCATGTTGTGTGATCAACTTCCAAAACTTCATAACGCTTTTGCAAACCAGATGTTTGATGCCGAGGACTTTACCTGCCTCTTAAATAAAAATAGAGGGATGTTGGTGGTCTTGTCCAAAGACTCACACCCAGAAAATCCTTCATCCAGGAATAAAAACCATTGTGGGAGTGGAAATAACTTGACTGCGGTCTATGTTATATATCATATAATTCACTGGTTTTGAGCGTGCTAGTGAATGATGTCTTTGTAAATTTACCAAGCAGTGCGATCATCAACATACAGCTGCAGAGCCATTCGTCACCCCAAGAAGGTTCCTCCTGCTCCTCACTGGTAATTCCCACTGCACCCACTGCACCTCCCATCCCTGCCCAGCCAGCCACTGAGCTCCTTTGTGCCCCTATAGATTTACCTTTTCTGGACATTCCATCTGAATGGAATTGCGCAACGTGTGTTCTCTTGTGGTGGGCTTTTCTCTCTTCTGCAAATGTTTTCTATCCATCCGGCTGTGGCACGCGGCCTTAGTTTGTTCCCCTCAATTGCTGAGCCGCATTCCTCTATGTGGATGGACGGCACTGTGTTTATCCATTCACTTGATGATGGACATTCAGGTTGCTTTTAATTTTTGAAACCACCCCTTTTGAAATACCACAATCTAGCTGCTTCTTGGAAGAGCTGTCACACTTGGACGTCCTGTCCAGGTGGATGGATGGGGAGGGGGGGCTGGAAGTGCGCAGTGAGTCGCATCTTCTGGGCTCTCCTGTCTACCCAAGGGGCAGCCATCGGCATGGGGGGACATCAGACCCGGCACAAGGCACACGTGGCCTGGGTGAGGCCAGGCTCTCTGGACACCAAGCCCAAAGCAGAGTTGTGGAGTGCGGGCTCCTGGGGAAGCCTGCCGGGAGGGATGAGCAGGGTGAGGCAAGAGGAGGAACTGAGCCTGGCTCTGGCCTCAGCGAAAGGCTGCCCCTAGCCCGGTGTTCAGGGCAGCTCCGGGGCATGAGTCCCACTGCACCGCTGGTGCCAAGGCTGGGCCAGCCTTTGATCCACCTCCAGCAGTCACTGGTGTGGGCTGCCCCTTGAGGTGGGGGGTTAGATAACTGCCTGGGCAGCAGGACGGGGGGCTCCTAACAGCACCCGCCAGGTGCCATGGACAGCCAAGACCCTCAGCAACTGGCAGGTGGATGCCCTCACTCATAAAGGGGATCTGGGCAGGCACCAATAGTGTTTATTACAGCCTCACACAAACTCGGGTCCCCATGAACCCAGCAGCAACATCAGCTCGCTCCTGCCAGCTCTCCAACCTCCAGCTGCCTGGGCCGAGACCCCCAAGACAACAAGCTCGTCCCCACCTCGGGGCCCCCACACACGCTGCTGTCTCTTCCCCCAATGCACGCCTTGCCGCCTGGTCTTCCCAAATGTACACAGCACACGTGTGTGTGCATGCAGGTTTCCAGGGTGGGGGGCTCAGGAAAAGGTGGGACCACCCTGCCAGCAGCCTCCAAGTAGCTCTGACCTCACGACCTGTCTCACAAACGGTTTAGAAAAGGTCAACCATGCCCAAGGTGCCCGCTCATGCTGCAGTGAAATCCGGTCCTGTGTGCAAGCACAGAAGTGAAGACAATCGCAAGTCAGGGAGGGAAGAGATGTTGGGAAGACACACTGGAATGCCGTGGCCACACTGAAGCAGGCCTGGACCATACCTGCCATGGATATTAGAGGGCTTCCTGGAGGAGGTGTCAGTTGAGGAGACCCTAGGAAGGTAGGACTCAGTCCAGTGATGAAGAGCCATGAAATCCAACAGGGAGAAATTGGCACCCAAGGTGAGGCAGCAGAAGAGGTCTTGCTCAGTTAGGTGCCCACAACTGGCTGGAGTTCAGGTTGAAGGCAGGGGTCCAAGGGTGAGGCTAAAAACAGGGTCAGGAAAGGCCTTCTGTGTTTGAGTTTTAGCTCAAGGCCCGTGAAAAGCAGGGAAAGACTTGACCACATTGGTTATGATCTGCTCACCAGCCTCATTTTTCCTGTGGAATTTGACACTCATTATCCATGTGGCTTTCACTGGGTGACTCTGAGGGTCCAGGGAGAACTCCAACCATCTGAACACAACTTGTACTCTATGTTGCTTCCTTAAGTCTTCCAGTCTTAAGCTGGGCCCACCCCTGAGATGCTTATGGATGCTACCATCTTGTTAATTAAGACCTGAACTTCTGAAGAATGCAGAAAAGGGTAGCTACACGTTAAAATTATTCTCTGTGGTATCCAACGAAGAGGCCTTTGGAAGGAATGCAATAGGTTTTTACTGTTTTAGGCTGCCAAGCTCTTGCATGCAAAGAATCTGGCATCCAACAGCAATTCATAGTCTTTTCTCCTTCAAATACTCTGTTTGCCAGCTGATAAGCCAGCTCTTCGGTACTAGGGCCAGGCAGCAGTCCTGGGTCCTAACCGGGCTGGTATCTGCACTTGGGAGGAACGGAAAAAATAATCCATGCATTTCTCGCTGGCTTTGGAGGGCAGCACCACCTGCCTGGATCACGGGTCACTTGGTAGCTGAGTTCACTGAGACAGAAGCCACACCAGCCCTGGAAGGGCGACTGATAAGAAGCTTTCAGAGCACCCTGGAGAGAATGCAGGTGCCAAGAACAAGGCCCGTGGCCCTGCCGCTCATGGAAAGAGTAAAGATGTCATGGAAATTCAACTACAAGGTCTAGAAAAGCCCAGTGGAGAGCTTTCGGTGGTTTTAACTGAAATTTCAACCGCATGTGCCTCCCTCTGTTAACGTGAGTCTGGGAGCTTCCCGGCTGAGCCACTCGAGGGTGGATTCCCTAGCCAAGCCCAGAGACAGGGAGATGGCAGGTCCACAGAGCCAACAGGCCATGCTCCAGCCCAGCTCTGTTCCCAGGGCCCTACTCCTGGCTGCACCCATGGCTGAGGCCTGGGTGTCTGGCTCCTCCCCATCACCCCAAGCCTCATCAAGTCTGCCCCGGCACTGAGGCGGCAGAAGTGCAGTGCGTTCAGAAGCTGAGAAGCTCGTGGCTGGAAGGAGGCCTTGCCCCCACCCTCCCTCCCACCATCTACTCAGGGTCCAGCCCCCAGGTGTCCCCGGCTCCCTGCGACTCTCCCTTCACCTGTCCTGAGCCTATGGCTTCCTGACCCCACTATCCCATCACCTACTTTTGCTCCCATCTGCACCCACCTTGTCCCCCAAGCCAACAGCCTCATGTCTCATCACCAAGGCCACTGAGGCCCAGGGAGGTCGGAGGCAGGCCAGGGTCGCAGAGCGAGGGCGAGAACTCAGGGCCTCTTTCGCCAGCCCGGGGGCCCTGCCTCTTCCCACCAAGCTGCGGGTCCAGGCTGTTTCTACAGGGAGAGACGCTCATTGCTCTGTGTGTCCCCGCTGGACCTTGGTCAGACCAAAGCCACTTGAAGTTGGGGACAGCCTTGGAGGTGTTTATTTCCCTCAGGAGTGTGAGGTGGTGGATGAGGCCGGGACACTGGGGGCTCCCTGTCAACACCTACAGCCTGGTGGGGGCTGGTTTTCCGTAGTTTCTTTCCTCAAGTCCTGAAGAGTTGATGCTCTTTCAATCACCCTGTCTCTCCCTCTCTGTCTCTCTCTGTGTCTCTCTGTTGTTGTCTCTCTGTCTCCCTGTCTCTCTCTACTGCTATCTCGATGTGTCTCTTGCTGTCTTCCCCTCTGTCTCTCTCTGTCTCCCCGTGTCCCCGTGTCTCTCTCTTGTGTCTCTTTGCCCTTGTTTCTCTGTGTTTCTTTCTGTCTCTCCCTCTCTGTCTCCATCTTCCCCTCTCTGTCTCTCTCTGCCCCTGTCTCCCTCTCTCTGTGTGTCTCTCTGTGTGTCTCCCTCTTGTGTCTCTTTGCTCTTGTCTCTGTCTCCCTCTGTCTCTCCCTTTCTGTCTGTCTCCATCTCCCTCTTTCTGTCTCTCTCTACTCTCTCCCTGTCCCTATGTCTCTCTCCCCACATGGACTGAGCTTTGAGACCTTCCTCCAGCCTGTCCCTCTTCTGGGAGGACTGCCCAAAGGTCTGAGGTATGTGGGATGGACCCACACTGCCTGGAGGGTTCCCAGGCCCAGGAGAAGCGGTGGTGGTGGAGGCGGAAGGAATTTAGAACGCCCAAGGCGTTAAGCGGCAGGAGATAGTGACTCTTGTGGGCTTTAGTGTCTCTGTCCGCCTGGTTTTCTGGTATTCTGGAGGTAGAAAGGTCACTTGCGTGAGCACACAGAATCACTTTGGCTGAACGGGCAGTGTCTGGCTAGCTGGGAGGGCAGTGGGCTTGTGGTCTGCCCAGGACAAGCTCTCCTGGATGCGTGACAATGGGCCAGTCACCCCACACTTCCAACCTGTTTCCTCCAGGGACCCTTCCAGCTCCTCTCTGCTTCTTATCAGCGCCAGGCTGGTTGCAGGGGAGGCGTGGGGCCCCAAGCACATTCCTTCCCCTTTTCAGGGTGGAGCAGGGCAGGTTGCACGTCTGTGAGCTCCAGAGCAGAGGACCCAGCCCTACCTGTGAACCTTTCAAGATGCACACCTGACCTGGGGTCTTTGGGCAGAGCCTGGCCGGCCAAGATGCCCTGACTCTGACCTTAGTCAGGATAGGGCTGCCCCACTGGCCTGGCCATCTCCGGATATTTGCCATTGGCCCCAAGAGGAACTGGAGAGAGACTGAGTGCAGAACAGCCTAAATCCATTCGTTGCTTGCAAAACAAACCCAAGTTCTTTCCTTCCTGCTGGTGGGACAGTGGCAGAATCTTAGAAGAAGGGGGCCACTGAGTGTGGGGCTCAGGGCACAGTCATGAGACTGGCCTGGGTCCAACACACGAGCGCTCACTCTGCAAAGAAGTCCGATTAGAGATCCCGATGCCAAGCCTGGCTCAGAGCAATTTGGGCACTGCTCGAGGGATACTTAACCATGCTAGGAAATTCTTCCGGTGACTTTATTACCACATATCAAAAGTGGCTCCCCCACCCAGCCCCGTAACCTCCTCTGCGCAGAGCTGCATACCTCCTGCTGATCTGCCCTCAAAGCAGCGGCCACCTCTGAAGAGTCCCCCCGGGATGTATGTCCTGTGTAAGGCAGCCTCAATATCCCAGAATCTACCCTCAGAAAAGAGAGGCCCCCTTTAGAACGGAGGCCTTACCAAATCGCTCCTGTTGTCGGTCTCCCTCTCAATATTTTGTTTCACGTTTAATAGACTTAATTTTTGAGCAGTTTTAGGTTTACAGAAAAATTGAGCAGAAAGTACAGAGAATTCCCATCTCCTCTCTCATCCCGCCTCCAGCTTCCCCTATCACTAACATCTTGCATTGATTTGGTACATTTGCTACAAGTGATGCACCAACGGCGGTACATTCTTATTTGCTAGAGTCCACAGTTTACAACAGGGTTCACACTCTTGGGGTCATGCATTCTGTGGGTTTGTTTATTTGTTTTACTTTTTTTTTTTTGAGACAGAGTCTTGCTCTGTCTCCCAGACTGGAGTGCAGTAGCGCGATCTTGGCTCACTGCAACCTCTGCGTCCTGGGTTCAAGCCATTCTCCTGCCTCAGCCTCCTGAGTAGCTGGAGTTACAGGCATCTGCCACCATGCCCAGCTAATTTTTGTATTTTTAGTAGAGATGGGGTTTCACCATGTTGGTCACGCTGGTCTCAAACTCCTGACCTCAGGTGATCCACCCGCCTCGGCCTCCCAAATTGCCAGGATTACAGGTGTCAACCACTGTGCCCAGCCCGTTCTGTGAGTTTTGACAATGGTACAATGACATGTATCCATCTTTACTGCGTCATATGCAATACAGTCAGCCCTCTGTATCCATAGGTTCTTCATCCACTGGTTCAACCAAGCACAGATTGGAAATAAGAATTTGTGTTCACTAAGTCCCCTGTGCTCCACCTATTCATCCCTTCCTTCCCTGAGCCCCTGGCAACCACCCATCATCTTACCGTCTCCATAGTTTTGGTTTTCCTGGAGTTAGAGTTGGAATCACACAGTATGCAGCCTTTTCAGCTTGTCTTCTTTCACCTGGTAAGATACATTTACAATTCTACCACATCTTTCATGACCTGACAGCTCATTGCGTTTTCTTTTTCTTTCTTTTTTTCTTTTTGAGACTAAGTTTCACTCTTATTGCCCAGGCTGGAGTGCAATGGCACAATCTCAGCTCACTGCAACCTCCACCTCCCGGGTTCAAGTGATTCTCCTGCCTCAGCCTCCTCAGTAGCTGGGATTACAGGCACCCGCTACCACGCCAGGCTAATTTTTGTATTTTTAGTGGAGACAGGGTTTCACCATGTTGGTCAGCCTGGTCTCAAACTCCCAACCTCAGGTGATCCGCCTGCCTCGGCCTCCCAAAGTGCTGGGATTACAGGCGTGAGCCACTGTGCCCACCAGTCGGTTTGTCTCTTCACCTCTTGAAAGATATCTGCGTTGCTTCCGAGTGTTGGCAATCGTGCAGAAGCAACAGTAAACATCTGTGTGCAGGTTTCTGTGTAGACATAAGTCGTCACTCCTTTGGGTAAATATCAAAGAGCGTGATTGCTGGATCACATGAAAAGGGCGCGTTTAGTTTCATAAGAAACCACCAAACTGGTTTCCAAAGTGGCTGCACCGTTTTATATTCCCAGCAGCAGTGATGAGAGCTCCTGTTGCTCCACATCCTCGCCAGCATTTGGTGTTTTCAATTTTGGCCACTCTAATAGGTATTTAATGGTGTCTCATTGCTGTTTTAATTTTCAACTCCCTAATGATATATGATGTTGAGCATCTTTTCATATGTTTATGTGGCATCTGTATCTCTTTTTTTTTTTTTTTTTTTTTTTTTTTTTGAGACAGTGTCTCGCTCTGTCACCCAGGCTGGAGTGCAGTGGCACAATCTCCGCTCACTGTAACCTCCGCCTCACAGGTTCAAGCAATTCTCCTGCCTCAGCCTCCCAAGTAGCTGGGATTACAGTCATGGAGTCATCAAATCTCAGGCTACTGGATTTTATTTTCCCAGCCTCTCTTTTGGCCAGATGTGGCCACATGGTAGGTCCAGGCCAAGGACCCATAAGCAGAAGTGCTGGGTGGGGTTCCAGGGACACTCTCTCAAGGGAGCTAACTCAGATGGGAGCTCTACTCCTTTCTTCTTTCTGCTGCCCGGAACTCAGATGTGATGGCTGAACTCCAGCAGCCAGGTTAGACCATGAGGTGTCCTCGGGAAGGGAAATGGCACACTAGGATGGTAGAGCTGAAAGACTGAAGAAGGAGCAAGGTCCCTGGTGCCTGTGAAGCCCCCATACAGCCTCAGACTACTCACTTCCAGACTTCTTTTATGAGAAAGACAAAGAAACTTCTATGCTCTGTAAGACACACTTGTTTTGGACTTTCTATTACAAGCAGTCGAATGTATTCCTATCTGAAAGAGATGCAGTAGCAGAAACAACCTGTCTCTGGAGACTCAATGCCTATGAAAGGTGCCATTGAGAGGTGAAGACATCTAGCATAGCCTTAGAATTCTCCCTGGGACCATGGCCTCATAACTGTAAATGTCCAGTATGCGGGGCCCAGGTACTTTTTTTTTTTTTAGAGATGGGGTCTCACTATGTTGCCCAGGCTGGATTCAAACTCTTGGGCTCAACGGATTCTTCCACCTCAACCTCCCAAGTAGCTGGGACGACAGCTGCATGCCACCAGGCCCAGCCCACGTCTTTTAAAGACCACTTGGCTGTGGGGTCTCCACTACAGACCTATAAAAGAAATGAGAGAGCACTTGCCCCACCTTTATGGGAGTGGCTCCTTGAAGGAGTGGACAGGTGCCAGCTGGTCCAGACAGGAGAGGAGCTGCACTCTGCAAAGTGTTGCCATAAAACCATGTCATAATATGTGAGATGGGAAAAGCGATATGTCTGCATCAAAGCATTTCATGTCGTATGTAATTGTAAATGTGTGTATGTGCAACTAGATCAGTGAGTCGGACTAGATAAGTAGATGTCTCACAATTTCATCTATGTCCCCACAAGTTCATGTGTTCAGGCTCGCTGCTCATTACTCAAACTCCTTTTGAAGCTTCTCTTTGGGAAAATAGGCACCCACCACCATCTATTCAGGATCACCAGGTGTATTAGGCAAGCCTGGGCAATGGCTGTCTTGCAGAATAGGTGTGTATCCCCCTTGCACGACTGCAAAGACTGGTTTTGTTAAATAATATATTTGTTTGAAAAAGCAATCACATTATTTTATTATTGGTAGCATTTGATAAATCCTAATCATGTGGATAATTCTAATAATATATTCTAATCACGTAGATTCTTATGATAGCCTAATGATAGTGATGATGACATTCTAGTGATGAACCTAACAATCTATTCTAATTGTGCAGGTGTCCTGTAGTTATGAGATGCCCCGTGAAAGCATCTTTGATCTTCTCGCCTTGGATGTTAACTTGACACCTGTCCCTAATGGGTCATTCATGGGTCTTCGATAGAATGGCAACTGGTCGCCTCCTGAAGTGGTTCTTACTGGGGTCAGATAACTCAGGCCCAGTTCTTCCGGCATCTCAAGCCATGTGCTTCCACAAGCATGGTATTGATAACATGTGCTCTAGGCATTGCCTGAACCCTGACGTGATGGCCACACCAACTTCTAGACCTCTTGGGAGTGGGATCCTTCGGCAAGAGTAGATCTGGCCCCAGTCAGCCTTCATGAGGTTCCTACCCCATGACGTGAAGGACACAAGGCCCACTTCTTCCTTAAATTGCTCTCTGAAGCCCTGAGTGTTCCTCTTCACAGAGTCATAAAATCTCAGGCTCCTGGAGATCTTGCTAGACCATTTCTTTCATTGAAGGCTCTCCAAAGGAATGCTGCAGCTTCAGACACAGCCTACGCTCTGTCCATGCAATACAATACAACCAAACTTACCAGGTGTGGAAAAAGCAAGCAAATAAGTGATCTGCTGCTTAGATGGTGCTGTAGGTTGAACGGTGTCCCCCAAAAAGATAAGTTGATGTTCTCATCTCTGGTACCCGTGAATGGGAACTTATTTGGAAACAGGCCCTTTGCCTATGTAATTAGTTAAATTAAGATGAGGTCATGCTGGAGTAAGGTGGGCCCTAATCCAATAACTGGTGTCCCTATAAGAAGACAAAAGACAGACACAGAGGAGAAGGCCATGTGAAGATGAGGCAGAGACTGGAGCGATGCGGCCACAGTCAAGGAATGCCAGGAGCCCCCAGAAGTTGGAAAAGACAGGAAGGATCCTCCCTGACAACCTTCAGAAAGAGGTGATTGACACCTTGATTTTGAACTTTCAGTCTCCAGATCCACTAGAGAATGATTTTTTGTTATTGTTTTATGCCACCAAGTAACTCTTAGTCCAAGGCCAAAGCCCTGAGAACCTGGCACTGGCAGCGGGGGTGAGAGGGG
Organism: Papio anubis; assembly: GCF_008728515.1. Taxonomy (NCBI): domain Eukaryota; kingdom Metazoa; phylum Chordata; class Mammalia; order Primates; family Cercopithecidae; genus Papio; species Papio anubis. Next base: position 118,751,377 of record NC_044987.1, read on the forward strand.
CGCGCAGATGTAAATCTTGGGTGTGAAGGTCCATGTATTAGCAGCAGGAGCTCTGATGTCAGAGAGAGGAAAAGAAGCGTTTCCCAGTTCCAAGAGAAAGAAGGAATTCACCTTTCCTCTGTCTTTTTGTTCCACCCAGGCCCTCAATGGATTGGATGGTGCCCACTCACACTGGGCGAGGGCCAATCTTCTTTACACAATCCACTGATTCCAATGCCAGTGTCTTCTGGAAACACCTTCACAGAGACACCCAGGAATAATGCTTTACTGTTATCTGGGTATCCCTTAACCCGGTCAAGTGGACACTTAAAATTACCCACTACATTGTTTGATGTATTACTAGGGATTTTATAATTTGGGTTGCTATTGTGAATGTCTTTATTTTGTATTATATTTCCTACACGGCTCTGGCTGGTATATAAGAAAGTTGTATAATTACTTTCTAACCAGCCACCTTCTGAATTCTCCTACAATACAGCCTAGTAAGTTTTTCATGAATGCGCTAGGGTTTATACATAGATAAAATAATTATAGTTTGTCTCCTCCTTACCAAAACTACACCTCTGTAGGAACTCATAGCAGTAACAGCAGGGCATTCTGCCCTGTCCCTGACTCTAGTGGAAATGTGTTTAGTGGTCGGTCACTGAGTACAAAGGTGGTTGCTGGTTTCGAATGGATATTTTCATCACGGCAAGGAAGTATCCTGCTGGCCTTTACTTACTAAGAATTTCCTTTACTTTTCAAATCAGAAATAAATATGGAATTTTATCAAATGTCTCTTTGGAAATTATTTAAATGATAGTAGGGATTTTTCCTCCTTTTGGCCCATTAATGAGAGGAATTATTAGTAGATTGTCTAATACTGAGCCCGGCTCCCTTTCTTTGAATAAAACCGGACTGTTTATGCTGTATGCCTTAAAATATTCTGTCGGACTGTGTTTGCATTATTTTATTTGAAATCTTACTTTGTGAATTTGTGAATCTACGTTTACAAATTAGGTATGTCTGCAGTTTTCTGTGGTGTGAATAGAGAAACTCTTCATCCTGTTTTTCAGTAAGAGTGGTCTACATCGTATAGGGATGACTGATTACTTGAGGGCTTGAGGGAATTCAGCCTTTTGGGAGGACAATTCTTTGATAACTTTTCAATTTCTCCTATGGGTGTTTGTCTTTTCAGGTTTTCCACCCCTCCTTAATTCAGTAATTTTGCCACTTGTATTTTTCTAGGCAATAGTAGCCACATCATAGGCACCCAGTAAACATGAAGCCATTTATCAGCCGTGGGTCTTCCATAGCTTCTTTGTAACTGTGTGAATTCTCCAACTCTGCGGCAGAGTCCCTGTTCTCGTTCTTATTTGTTCTCCTTTTTTATTCCTTAATAATGAAAGCATTTAATACGTCTCCAAATTCAACCTTGACCACATCCCATAAATTTGGACGTCTGTAATTTCAGTTTTTACTTCTGCTTTGACCTAATTTAGAAGAGTGTTTTTTAAAACCACGTGGTTGGGTTATAAATTTCTGATTTTATTGCTTTGGAATCATACAGTGTGATTTATATAAACATAAAACTGTTACAATAAGAGCCAGAAAATGTGCATTCTCAATTGGTAAGGTAATAAACACACACACATAAAGGCGTTTATTAATTATAATTTTACCTATTATAGTTACGATTATGTTGTATACTCTATTTTTTGCCTATTTCATAGGCCAAAGACTGAGAGAAGTATGTTCAAGATATCTTTAGCACAGGCCCACAAGCACTTACACAAATCCACTGGAGCAGGCTATAAATCAAAACTCAGAGTGATCTAGTTTTTAGAAAAGTAATATAAGGCATTCACGTAAAGCCTCCAGACAGATGGGAGGCAGGACCCCTTAATCAAATCCAGTGATGTTTCTTCAGTGAAATACACAAATACCCACACTGAGTGAGATAAGACTATAAATAGCCTCCTAACAGCTCAAGTCCGGTTTCATTCCCTAGCTGGTGTTAGGCTTACGAAAAGGTTTTGCCTTTCAGAGTTTTTTGAAAATCAAATGATGAAAAGAAGATTTGGGGCCTTGATGGATTTCTGTCCATTTCTCCCTATATTTCTAGCCATGTTTGCGTTATATATTTTAAGGCATAATTATCTATCACCAAGAAACTTAAGTCAGTGTATCTTTATTTTGAATTTTATCATCCATAAACATAGCCAGTAATATGCACCTATAGTCCTAGCTACTTGGGAGACTGAGGCAGGAGGATCACTTGAGCCCAGGAGTTCAAGTTGAGCCTGGGCAACATAGCAAGACCTGTCTCAAAAAAATAAATAAATAAAAGTAAAAATAAAGTTACTTTCTCTGTTCTGCTTCTGTTTTTGCTATTGAATTTTACTTGGGCCAATATTAATATTGTGACCCTTTTTTTTTTTTTTTTTTTTTTTTTTGAGGCAGAGTCTCACTCTGTCACCCAGGCTGAAGTAGAGTGGCAAGTTCTTGGCTCACTGCAAGCTCTGCCTCCTAGGTTCAAGCAATTCTTAAGCCCCAGCCTCCCAAGCAGTTGGGACTATAGTCATGTGCTACCATACCCAGGTAATTTTTTGTATTTTTAGTAAAGACAAGGTTTTGCCATGTTGGTTGGGCTAGCCTCAAACTCCTGGCCTCAGTGATCCGCCCGTCTCAACCTCCCAAAATGTTGAGATTGCAGGCATGGAGCCACCATGCTCGGCCCCTTCTTTCTTTGTATTTGCATTTATTAAGTATGTATTTTCCTGCATACTTTTTTCACCTTTTGAGCAACTATATTTTAGGGGTATCACCTGGAAAAGGCACATAACTGAATTTCAGAGTCTTCTCAATTAAAGAATATGTCCCATTTACATTTATTATTATTACCAAGATATCCAGTCCTATTTTGTCTCTTTATTCTATGATTGTGTGTGCATTTCTTTTTGTTTTCTGTCTTTGATATGTTGTATTAGCCTGTTTTCACACTGCTATTAAAAAACTACCTGAGACTGGGTAATTTATAAAGGAAAGAGGTTTAACTGACTCACAGTCATGCATGGCTGGGAGGCCTCAGGAAATTTACAATTATGGCAGAAGGTGAAGGCAAGGCATGTCTTACATGGTGGCAGGAAAGAGAGTGTGCAAGGGGGGAACCACCACACACTTTTAAACCATCAGATCTCATGAGAAACTCACTATCACCAGAACAACATGGGGAAACCACCCCGATGATCCAATCACCTCCCACCAGGTCCCTTCCTTGACATGTGGGGATTACAATTTGAGATGAGATTTGGGTGGGGACACCCAAACTATATCTTATGTTGAATATACATTAAGTTGAACCCATGAAATTGCCTATATTGAGCTGTTTTAGACTTATAAAAATGGCAATTTCATAGGATTTAACCCAATCAGTCTCCTGATCTTTATTTGGGTCGGGGGGATTCTGCAATAGAACATTTTCAGACTGTGATCCTCATCTTTTAGATACTGTTCTGTTTCTCCTGTTTTGCCCCTTATTGGCATTTATTTATTTTTTTTTATTTTTTATTTTTTCTGGACGTTTGTTTGTAGGTTGGTTGGTTTGCTGGTTTGCTTCTTTTTTAAAATCCCTGAAAATGGCAAGATCTGTAAAGGCATCATGTTTTTAAATGATCAGGCAAATAATTGTACTTGGTGGATTTCCTTTCTCAGCTCCCAAACAGGGAAGCAAATTAGGTGCTCAATTCCCAGTCTAATTCCCAGTTTCTCTGGCAGAACTTACTTAGTACACTGTTCTCTGTGAGGCTAAACTTTTGTCCGTTCTTCTCTGATGTTGACATGAAGCTGTCTCTCAGTGCCATCTGTGGTATCATATACTTTAAGGTTCAGTGTCTGTGGGGACATTTTATTGGAACTTGGAGAATTATCTGTGGTTGGTGGTCTGTACCAGTTAGCCAATTCATATCCCACCAACCTATGTCATCATGTCCCATTTAAAGTTTTGTTCTTAGGCTAGGCACGGTGTCTCATGCTTGTGATCGCAACACTTTAGGAGGCTGAGGAGGGATGACTGCTTAAAGCTAGAAATTCAAGACCAGCCTGACCCCATATCCACAAAATATCAGCCGAGTGCAGTGGCTCACACTTACAGTTCCAGCTATTCAAGAGGCTGAGGTGGGAGGATCTGCTTAAACACAGAAGTAAAAGGCTTCAGTAAGCTATGATGACACCACTGCACTCAGCTGGGGCAACAAAGCAAGACCCTGACTCAATAATGTTAATAATAAAGGTTGTTTCTTTGGAGTCATCTTGAAATTTTAACATATGCACATAAACATGAAACGTTGAAAGCAAAGGAGGCAGAAATAAGCCCTTAACAAAAGCCAAAGGCAGACGGTTTCCTCCAGACACATAAAATAGAATTTAATCTCTCAGTCTCACAATGAGGAAACTTCCCTTACAACAAGTCAGGGTGATATGCAAAGCAAATACTCTGAATAATTATGACATCTGATTTTAGCCTTAAAAATAATGTTCATATATTAAAAGCTCAGTGTCATTAGATGACAAGTCTGACATGGAAAAGGCTTGGCCACATTCTCTGTTAAGAGAAGCAGGATTCCTGCCCCTAAGCTCACCGGTAACCTGCATTTGTTATTGCTGAACATCAGGCCCATGTCGCCGTGTTCAGCCTGCACGTCGACATCAGTTGCAACAACTCTACCTCCAAGTATGACACACTCAGTACCCACTCCACCAGGACTCGTTGGGATGTGAACCATGACAATGAACCAATGACTGTACCTCACCTAGGCTTTTCCAAATGGGGCCCAGATGGTGAGTTATGAAGGACATAGGGTGGCCCTCAGTTATCCCCCCTGGCTGCTGTCACAATGGGCTCTTAAAACCGTGAATCTGGGACAGGCACGGTGGCTCACGCCTGTAATCACAGCACTTTGGGAGGCCAAGGCAGGCAGATCACGAGGTCAAGAGATAGAGATCATCCTGGCCAACATGGTGAAACCCTGTCTCTACTCAAAATACAAAAATTAGCTGGGTGTGGTGGTGGGCGCCTGTAGTCCCAAGCTATGGGGGAGGCTGAGGCAGGAGAATCACTTGAACCTGGGAGGCAGAGGCTGCAGTGAGCCAAGATCGTGCCACTGCACTCCAGCCTGGTGACAGAGTGAGACTCTGTCCCAAAAACAAACAAACAACAGCAACAAAAATAAAAATAAAAATAAACGTGAATCTGACCAAGCCACTCTCTGCTTAAGAAACTGCAGTGTTCCCCACTGCTGGGGCACTGTGGCAAGACTCCTTAGTGGAGCCCTAAGGAACCCTCCTGAGTGGCCCACCGACCCCTACAGCTCTTCTAACTCTTCTCTGAGGAAGAGTTACAGCCATTTTATTTTATTTTATTTTATTTTATTTTATTTATTTTATTTTATTTTATTTGAGATGGAGTCTCACTCTGCCACCCAGGCTGGAGTGCAATGGGGTGATCTCGGCTCACCAAATCCCTGCCTCCCAGGTTCAAGTGATTCTCTTGCCTCAACCTCCTGAGTAGCTGGGACTACAGGTGTGTGCCATCATGCCAACTAATTTTTGTATGTTTTTAGTAGAGACAGAATTTCACCATGTTAGCGAGGCTGGTCTTGAACTCCTGACCGCAGGTGATCCACCCATCTTGGCCTCCCAAAGTGCTGGGATTACAGGCGTGAGCCACCATGCCCGACCTAGTTACAGCCATTTTAACCCCAGCCCCCTCCCAATGTCCCTGGCTGTCACTTTTCTTGGGCTCTGCTGCTTCCAGAAGGCTGGCCAATCCACCGGAAGGCCATCCTCCCTCCTAGCCTCCTCCCTATCTTCCTGCTAAAACCCAACACATCCCTAGGCACCTGCCCCTGTGTCTGGTGAAGCCCTCCCTGATATCCCAGGCAGTCTTCTGGATCCCCTCAGCATCTCTTTCCCCATACAGCAGGTGCCACATGGTACTTCAAGCCATGGCTTCATGCCTTCAACAGCGTCATCACCCTGAGCTTCCAAGGACATACCCACGCACCCGTTGTCTTGAGGAGGCAACGTGGCACAGAGCACGGGTTTGGACTCAGACTTCCCAGACACACACCCTTGTGGGAGTTACTTCACCTCCGCAAGTCTACTTTCCCCATCTACAAGTTGAGGTCTCAATAGCACCTGCCTCATTCTGCAGACCCAATGGGCGCGTTTTTGTGACGTGCCTCCCAGTAGCACCTGTGACAGAGAATGAGCATGTGTTTTTGCTGTTGCCACGATTGTACTGTTATTCTCAACACCTTTGTCAGCCCAAAGTCAAAAACAGGGCCTGACACAGGTCAGAGGAATGTCTGTGCTCCGGATAGAGGAGCCACATTCATCCCTTTGTTTTATCTGATGTTTCATGCATCCTTTTGACTCATCCTCACGCCCTGTCTTGCCAGGACACATGGGCAAAGGCTGGGTCTGGGCTAAGAGACGCGGCTTCCAAAAAGATGGGTCTGAAACCGTTGTGGCCTGATGGCTTGCTTGATTTTTAAAGCTGTTTGCAAAGCCACAGCAAACTACGTATGGGCAACACATATCCTCTCCCTCCCTGCTGTGGTTATCAGCCGGGAACTGCCACCTCCCTGCCGTTCTCGGCCTCCCGAAACTTCTTCTGCATCCCTATCACATATTTTTGTTTTCCTCCAGAAATCAACAAAGCACCAAACAACACAATTCGACAGAAAAACCGGCGAATTTTGATTTTTAAAAATTTCAAATAGCTCCTTTCTCCTTCTATTCCCTCAAATAACTAACCAGGGACAGGCCATGCTTCCTCTGATCCTATTCAGGAAATGAATTTTGATGACCAGAGTTACGTGGACATGCGGTATGTTTCCCATCCGTGGCAGTTCTCTAGCCGTGGACACTTTTTTCCAGTCCTATAAAGATCCTGCTGGAACTGGACACAGAAGAGTTGAGTCAAGTTCCTCAAGTCAGCTCTGGATCTGCGATTGACGAGTTCAAGTTCTCTGCATGACCCAAGGCTGAATCATCTGCAGTTTGGCCTCTGCCCAGTAGAGTGAACTTAGGTACTGTAGAGCAGCTACATGATTTTTATAATAAAGTCCATCCACCAGGACGACTCATGCCTGGCCTAGGATTACGGACCCAGTGGAATGGTTGTGGATCCCTACTATATAAAAAGCTCTTGAAAAGCAATGAAGAAAAGGAGAGAAGCCAATTGGAAAACTATGGGAAAGACACCAGCAGGCAATTCAAAGAGAAGGAAATTCAGTTACCAGTAAAAATATAAAAAAGCGCCCGACCTTAAAATTGGTTTAAAAACTGTGCATTTTTTAAACCAATAGTATAAGAAGTTTGGGTTTTGTTTTTGCTTTCTTTATCAGATTGGCAATACCCAATGTCACTATTGGAGAGAGCATAAATTAACTCAGCCTTGGGAGGGGTAGGGACTATAAGCAGCTATTGATCACATTTTAAATTGTGGATGATCTTTGATAGCAACTATGCATCTATGAATTAGCTTAACCGAAAAACCCACATGAGCGTACAAGTATAGATAGGAAGGATATTCATTACAGCATTGTTTTTAATGGCAAATTTCAGGACCCTCATCCCCGAAAAGGAAGCAGGCCCAGAAGATTCACAGGGAACAGCTCCTAAACTTTTCATACCAATGCAGTTTAAAACTTGAGCATACAATGAAGAAAATTTTAAAATTATTTTTATAAAGTAAGTGTAACATTGATACCAAAACTTGATGGAATCTTTGGATAAAATTTCTTATAAATATCAAGGGGAAAATCCAAAGTAAAATATAAACAAGTAGAGTTCAGAAGCACATGAAAACGAGAGTACATTCACACTGGGAGATATGTTAATAAAATTGATTGTATTAATTGACTTGAGGGGAGGTAATCAAATGATCGTTTCCACAGTTGAAAAACATTTGAAAAAGTCCTCGTTAAACACTCAGTAAAAAAGAATAGATCGAAATATCTTTAATCTTACAAAATATTTCCATCTCAGCCAGCTTCCTCTTAATACAAGAGACATGAAAGGTATTGCCACTAAGACAGCAACATGCATTATCAACACTGTTATTTAATTGTTCCAGAATTACTAGCAAATACAACCAGAAAAAGGCAAATAAATTCAAAGTATAAAAGCGGAAAAGAAGAAAAAGTCTTAGTATTTGCAGGTGATATCCTTATATTCCTAGAAAACCCCCAAAATACATTGAAAGGCTATTATAAGCAATCAAATGCATCACTCAGAGAGCAGACTATATTAAAAAATCAGTAGCTTTCACACACATACATACACAAATGTGCACACACAAACCACACACAATCCAGAATCTGCTTCTCAGTTAATTTTTTTAAAAGATAAAATGCTAGGAATAAACATAAAAAGAATTTTTAAAGAACACAAAATAACATAAAGAATTGGAAAAACAACCCAAATTCTAGAAGCCAATTCTCACAACATTAATTTCCAAAGTCAACTTGACCCCATTGAAAATAGAAACAGCTTCTTTTTCCCTAACCAAAGTAATGGTAAAATTCATGTGGAAAAATAAATAAGATAGCCAGGAAAACCCTGAAAAAGAAGAGGAGAAAAGAGTGTGATAGTCTTGGCAGATATTTAAACATATTATAAAGCATCAGTCATTAAAATAGTGTGGTATCAGAAATAAATAGACCACTGACAAGGCATAGAAAGTCCAGATAGACTTGAAATACACATGACACTTTAGTACGTGGAAAAGAGGGCATCTCACCCAATGAGGAACAGATGGCCACAAACGGTGTTGGGACAACCAGGGACCTCGTCACAGAGCTCAGATGAATTCCACATCGGTCAAAGGTTCAAATGAGAAAAGTAAAGGAAACAAATTTTAAAAGTGCTACAGAAAAACATGAAAGAATTCTTTTACAGCTAGAAGATGGGGAAGGCCTTTAAGTTATGACTCAGTATATTAAAGGGATTAAAAAGTTTCAACTACATGAAAACAAAAATCTCCCACATGTTAAAAAAAGAAAAAAAAAAAAAAGCACTATAAGAAAAACCAAAAAGCAATACTAATTGAAATCTTTAGGGTAGGCCATAATCCAATAAAAATGGTGTCCTTACAAGAAGAAGAGATTAAGATGCAATTTCAATTTATGAAACCAGAACTGTGGTTATTCAACTATCTATAAATGTTGTCAGTTTTGATGGTGTAAAGTTAAAAGTACAGTTGGGAAGGGGAAGAGAAAATGACCCTAATCTAATACAACTGGTATCTTCATAAGAGGAGACTAAGACACAGTTTCAATTTATGAAGCCTAAACTGTGGTTAGCCAACTATCTATAAATGTCCATTTTGATGGTGTAAAGTTTCAAGTACAGTCAGGAAGGGGGAAGAGAAAATGAGGAGAGGTATGTTATAGACTGAATGTTTGCATCCCTCCAGGATTCATATGTTAAAGTCTGACAGCGTGGCTACATTTGGAGATGGGGCCTCTAAGTGACTAGGGTTAAATGAGGTCAGAAAGGCGGGACCCTGATCCAATAAGATTGTTGTCTTTGTGAGAAGAGACACCAGAGAGCTGTCTGTCTCTCTCTCTCTCTCTCCCTCTCTCCATCTTCCCCTACTGCCAGCCATGTGAGGACACAGCAAGAAGGCTGCGGTCTGCAAGCCAGGAAGACAGCCCTTACCAGCAACCAACCCTGCCACCTTGGTTTGGAACTTCCAGCCTCCAGGACCGTGAGACAATAAATTCCTGTTATTTAGGCCAACCAGTCTGTGGTATTTTGTTATGGCAGCCATAAGCATCTCACAGAATGGTGAATGGAAAGACGCCACCAGCCCTTGCTGTGTCCTATTCACGTACCATCTCTTGTTCTGACAGATGTGGATGTAATTCACTTACAATATCGCACCATCTCCTCCTGAAACAGTGAGAGCAGATTTCATGTCCTCTGTGAGGTTCATTTTTGATTCACTGATATCACTGTCATAAGACTGAAACAGGCTCTTGGGATTTGAGAACTATGAGAAATGCCAGTCATTAATCCCACGCACCCTATCAAATCATGCTGATGGGAAGGATCCTGCTGATGGGGAGTGTTAGGGTTGAGTTGTGCTCCCCCAAAATGAAAATGTTGAAGTCCTAACCTCCAGGGCCTCAGAACTGACCCCAATTGCCCAGTGACTGCAGTTGGATATAAGGTCTTCACAGAGGTGATTAAGGTAAAATGAGGTCAGATGGGGGGATCCTAATCCAATCTGACTTGTGTCCTTATAAGAAAAGAAGATGAGGACACAGATATGCACAGAGGGATAATCATGTGAAGACACAGGGAGAATGAGTGTCTACAAGCCGGAGAGATACCTCAGGAGAAACCAGACCTTGACAGCCCAGCCCTCCCCAAACAACCCCATGTCTACACGAAAGTCCCCTCCCAGCCTTCCCACCCACCCCCACCCATATGGAGTGTCCCCCATCCAGCACCCGATGGTGAGCAGATTCCAGGAATGAGATTCAAGGTACAATAAGAACGGACACAGACAAGCCAATGAGAAAAGGCCAGAGAGGGCAGGGGGCTCTCCAGACAGAGGGGCTGGGGCTGTTCACGAAGGAGGGTGCCGTGTACATCTGGGAAGAGAAGGAAAGAAATGGAAAAGCCTTTCTCAGAAGGAAAGCGAAAGGAGACCCGTTCTCTAGGAGCTTTTCTCAGCTACATCTTTCCCCTCGAAGAAGTCTCCAAAAGCTGTCATGTTCTTCACAGTCCTGTTCTCTGAACCATCTTGGATTCTCAAGTATTGTGAGAAAAATTTAATCCTTATGTTCCAGATTGATTTATACTAAAATCATCAAAATGCTTTCCTCTGTCTAAGGGGACTTTGGTGTTCTTTTTATAGACCTATTCAAGCCCATTTTTGCTTTGAATCACGTTCTGGCAACTATAAATGAATGCAATCTCCTGCTCCCTGAATTCCATTCTGTTTTGGGTTGGAACTCTAGAGTGGGGACGGCGCTCTGTGTGGCTGAATGAACTCCCCTCTCTTCCTGTTGAGCTGGACTGTGCTGCACACAGAGGGCCCGAGGAGGCCACGTCTGCTCCGAGGGCCCACGGGGGCTTAGCGGGCTGCACGTGTTGCTTCCTGATCATCCAGTACCTACAGCAGCCCAGGTATAGACAATGAGCTCTCAACACCAGGGCCTCTGCCCAGCGGCTCTGGCAGCTCCTTGGCGCAGTGAGGCCGTCCCTCTCCAGTGGCTCTGGCAGCGACCCGGGCAGTGAGGCCATCCCTCTGAGTGCTCACTGTGCCAGGCGGCACACGCTCTTGTCTCCGGGTCCTGGTCTAAGAACCTCCCCCCAGTGTCTGTCTGGCTCAGTGCCTCCCAAAAGCGGCTGCATTTCAGAATCGCATGGAAGCTTTAAACAAACCCAGATGGATTCCACCAGAATGGCAGTGGGTGGCCTTCGTCTTCTTGCAAAACTGCCCCAGGTGAGTCTTCTATGTGGCCAGGTGAGAATCGCCGATCCGACTCAGTTCCATGCACACAGTAAGTGCCTGTTGAATACGCAAATGGCAAACGCTTCCATGAATGAAGTGCTGGCATCCATGGCTAGGTGTCCAAAGGTAGCTTTCTCCAAAACTTCCTCCACACCCCCGCTCTGTTCCCATTGGCCATGAGTAGGCCAGTCATCCGGGTGACAGGAGGAGGGTCAGGGAGCCTCCTTCTTGCTGCTGGGGTCCCCTTTCTGGGCCAGCCCTCTTTCCGCAGCCCATGGGGGAGCAGATTGGCACCTCATTTAAGCGTTTTCTCTGTGACTGAACTTTTAACTCTTTGTTTCCTGTGTCATTGCTTTATCTCCCCAGCCAGGTATAAACCGCTGAAGGCAGAGGCCACATCTCCAGGCTGTTGCCCTCCCCAGGGCCTGATTGGAGGCCACACCAGGAGGCCGCACAGGAAGGATGAGGTTTTGGCCTTGAAGGCCAGCTCTACCAGCTCCAGGCACCTTGGAGAACAGATCCTAAGTTGGGTACATTCAGTCTCAGGGTGGGCAGAGACAGGCTCAGCCAGCCATAGTTCCTTTTCTCCTTCCCACAGACACAGTGATTGGCTCAGGGCAGTCATGTGACCCAAGCAGAGCAAATCAGAGTCCTCTTTAGCATTGCTCTGTGGGTGGTGGCACACATGAGTGTTGTTTCCACTAGGGTCGGAGAACAAGGTAAGCCTGGAGTCCATCATCTTCTCCAGCCACATGAGAGATGCCCGTGTGAATTGACAAAGAGAAAGGAGAGAACATTGAGAGGAAATCAGAGCCAAGACAGAAAACAAAGCCTAATGACATCACCTGAGTGCCTGGATCCAGCCATCCCTGAAGTTGCTTGACTTTGCCAGTCACAAGAGCCAACTGGGATCCTTTTGGCTCATGCTGGTTTTTGTAGGATTTCTACCCCCTGCCACTAGCCATCTAAGAGAGCACACTGAGGCCTGTGCAGAGGAGGCCACCAGAGAGGCAAAGGGGCTGACACAGTGAGCCCGAAGGAATGGAGTGCTCAGCCCAAAAAGAAGGGCGCTGTGCTGGCTGACTCCAGGTATTCAAAGGGCAGGTGAGGGAAGAATTTGCTCAAACGAGCAGCCTCACAGTGCCAGAGGTCGGGGTGGGTGTGTGGACTCTGCTGTGAGGGAAGGCTGCTCCACATAGCTTCACCCTCTCCTTGATCAAGTCAGGGTTCTGTGGTGCAGACATGCAAAACTCAAGCTTCCCCATTCTGCAGCCTATTTCAGGGACACTGATGACTCAGCCAGCATCTTACCCTCCCACCCACGCCAGCACCCACCCAGCAGAGGTGGTTGATGTCCCAAAAAGCCTGCATTTGCTAGACATACATGGGCTCCCCCAGGAACCCGCTGCACGGACCCCACTCTTACTGCAGCTCACCCCAGCCCATCGCAGCTGACATGGCCCTAGCCAGGTGCTGACAGTTCCACTACTTGCAGGGCGTGGGTGAGTCCGGGGACACTTGGGGCCCTTGAGGCAGTAGGGTCTGTGTAATAAGAAGACTGGCATCAAGCGTGGAAGGGGTCTTCTCCTGGGAGTGGAGACCTGGGTGAGAGGCAGTCCTGCCACAAAGAACTAGGGACCTGAAGCCATGTCTCCTGTCCTCCTTGGGCCTCCGATTCCTCAGGTCTGAATACCAACAAGCCTTTGGAGCTTATGCGGTCACAAGAGCTAGGACCACTGCACCAACTTCCCCTGGAGCCCACCCCATGTGTGATGGGCCCAATTGTGTCCCCAGAATTCATATGTAGAGGTCCTAACCCCAGTGCTTCAGAATGTGACGGCTTTAGACATAGGGCTTTTAGGAGTAATTAAGTTAAAAGGAGGTTTCCCCAGCACAGGCCCTAATCCCATATGACTGTGTCCCTATAAGAAGAGGAGATGAGGACACAGACACACACAGAGGGTCGACCCTGTGAGGACACAGGGAGAAGACACCATCTACAAGCCAAGAAAGAGGCCTCAGGGAAAACCAACCCTGCCGACACTTTGATCTTGGACTTCCAGCCTCCAGAACTGTGAGACAATACATGCCTGTAGTTTAAACCATCCACCGGTTTTGGCAGCGGGACCAACAACTGCACCAGGTCATGCCTCGGCACCACTGGTCCTGCTGGGCCCTTGACCTGTGGTGCCCGCCCTTTCCCACCGGCCAGGCTCTGCCTTCCACTTCCGCCTTCAAGGCGTAAGTTGGTGTCACTTATTCTAGGAAGGCTCTCTGGTACACACACGCTCACACACACACACGCTCACACACACATGCTCACATACACACACATGCTCTCTCACACACACATGCACACACATGCTCACATACAAATGCATATGCTCTCACACACTCATACACATGCTTTCACACACATGTTCTCATACCCACACACACACATGCACACATACACATATGCTCACACACATGCTCACACATGCACACAATACTCTCTCACACACACATGCTCACACGCATGCTGACATACACACACATGCTCTCACACACACAGATGCTCACACATATACACACATACACACATGGTCTCACACATGCACGCACATGCTTATACACATGTATGCTCTCTCACATACATGCTCACACACACACACACATGCTCACATACACACATCCTCACACATGCTCACACACACTCACACACACATGCCCTCACACAGGCCCACATACTCACAAAAACATGCTCACACGCACACTCATACACACATGCTCACACACACACACATGCTCAGTCATGCACAGGCTCATATATACATGCTCACACACAGGCTCACACACTCACATACACACACGCTCATGCACAAGCTCACACACGCACTAACACATGCTCACACACACACAGAGTCACCGCCTTCTGTTAGATGGTGGGCCCTGGCAGCAGCAAATGCCACCTTGATGTCTCACCTTGGCCATCCCATCACCATCTCCCTGTCCCTAGAGTCCCCAGCTGGACACTGCACACCTGCGCTTAGAAGCCCGGCATCCCCTTCCACCTCACTGGGACCATGAAGCACCTGCAGGACCACAAAGGTCCCTCTAGTCCTTGGACTCAGCATCCAGCACCATGCTAGCACCTTGGCTTTCAGGACTTGTCCGGTGAAGGAGTGACAGGCACATCCCAGCCACCATCACCACAGACCCGTGGCTGGGCTCACGGTGGCCCCTTCCCTTTCCCAACTGCTTTCTTTCCCCAGAACTCCCAGGACCTCATACCTTGTCCTCACACTCTCCTTGCCAGACACAGGGACATGGCTACGTGCAGACATTTTGGCCACTCCTGGACCTCTAGGGACTGTGTTGACTCAAGTCTTAATGGGGCTTATTGGAGATATTTTTCTTCTTCTTCTTCAACAACAGCAAAATGGACCCTACCGTGTGCCCGTCCTGGAAACAACAGACACCTTGCTGGGTGGGCTGGGCAGTGGAGACACAGAGCAGGCCCCACCCAGTGACCCCTCCAGCCAGGAGCCACCATGCAAGAGTGGCCCTCCCAGCGTTCTGTCCCCTGAGAGGCGAAGTGCGGGTGCTGGCTTTGTCAGGTGGTTGAGCTCTCAGCTACCTTCCTCGGGGGTCCCTGCAGGAAGAAACTGAGGGGCTCTGAGAACCTGTCCAGGCTATGCCCAAAGTTGGCCCTCCCAGTGATGATGTGAAGGGGGTGGTAACATCGGGCCTGCCCATGGTCACCTCTGATTTCTGCTGCTGCCTCAGAGGGGGATGTGGGCTGCTCAGCCCAACCACAGGCTCCAGCCAAGCCACCCCCATTTTGAATTTCCCTCACATGCAAACCAAAGGCACAGGGAGTGTCTGCCATGGGAGGGGGCAAGCAAGCATCCTTCCCGCAGCCCTGGCGGTGGGACAGGGTGGGAACCCCGGAACACCGGAGTTTCTCTCCGTGGACAGGCTAGCATCTCGCCCACTGTCCCCAGGGGATGCCTCTCTCCAAAGGGCAGCTGCAACCTGCAGGGTCAGTGCCAGCCCCCACGAGTTGGAGGGAGAGGACTGGCCCACAGGATGCAGTCCTCTGCTCAGGATGTCATAACAAGGTCTACAAACTGAGTGGCCTAACAATCGAAATGTATCCTCTCACAGTTCCGGAGCCCCCAGGTCCATACTAAAGGTGCCAGGAGGGTTGGTTCCGTCTGAGGGAAACCTGTGCCACACCTCTCCTTCGCTGCTGGGGGCCCCAGGCACTTCTTGGCTCCTTGGCTTGTCAATGGCTTCCTCTCCCTGCATCTCCCCTGGTTGTCGGTTGTCCCTCTGTGTGATTTCCCCATTTCATGAGGGCCAGAGTCATGTTGGATTAGTGCCCATCCTAATGACCTCATCTTAATCATCTACAGAGACCCTATGTCCAAACAAGGTCACATTCCCGTTCATGGGTACCAGGGCTCAGGACTCCAGCATCACTTAAGGGGGCACAGTCCAGCCCATGCCACAGGATAGGGGAGGCTGGTGCTTCGTGTCCCTTCCCACCAGGCCAGGAGGTGCATCAGCCTGTGGGATGCCAGGCACAGAGTGTAGAACATTCAGGAGAAAGTCCTCTCTCTAGTCCACCAAAATCTCCAGGACTCTGTGCACTAGGCGCTGAGGAAATGGCATGGAATTTGTCCATCTTATGGTGATTCCAAGTAGACTCAGCATTGGTGCCAGATACGGGACACTGGCAATACCAGGTCAGCCTTTTAAAATTGTTGTTATTATCATTATAATCATTGTCACTGTTACAATTGATGCAGCCTAAGTTGTACTTAGAAAAAAGGAACGGCCATGAGCTTTTGTGACAACTGGGGACTGACATCAGGACAGAGGTCCCCAAGGTGTGAGCACCTGGGGTAGGAAGGAGCACTTGCTTATGTGCTCACAGCCACTGAGTCCTTGCACTGTCAAGAGGAAGCAAAGTTCCCTGGAAATATGGCCAGAGGGATGTAACCACTTCCTTATGCATGGCACATGGGTTCCTGGTCCCCACAGTTGGTGCTGACAGCCACCTGGCAGGCAGGAGTAGCATGGCTCTGCGCACTCTTGTGTCAGGCTCAGGGTCCAGTCAGCAGCCCCAACCTCTAGCCTGGGAGGGTCTGGACAGGTGATTGGTCATCCCTGGAGGGCCACTGACCAGGTGTGGCCCTAGTCGAACTAGGGTGTAGCTCTAATCTGATAGGACTGTGGCCCTATAGGAAGAGCAAGAGACACCAGAGAGCCTGCTCCCTCTCTTCCTCCACCATGCAAAGACACAGCAAGAAGGCGGCAGTCTGCCAGCCAGGAAGAGAGCCCTTACCAGGAGCTAAACCTGGCAGGAACCTTGGTCTTGGACGTCTGGCTTCCAGAATTGTGAAAATTCTGTTGTTTAAGCCACCCAGTCTGTGGTGTTTTGTTATAACACCCTAAGCAGATGGAGGCAGCTCTCCTTGCTTTGCTAATAAAAATCATTTGCCTGGGTACATGAATTCAGGTGTTCAGAAAGCTTTCCTGGACAGGCATGGTGGTTCACACCTGTAATCTCAGCACTTTGGAGGCAGAAGTGGGAGGACTGCTTGAGCCCAAGAATTCAAGACCAGCTTGGGCAACATGGTGAAAACCCACCTCTACTGAAAACAGAAAAATTCGCTGGGCATGGTGGCACATCTGTAGTCACAGCTACTTGAGAGGCTGAGAGGGAGGAGGATCGCTTGAGCCCAAGAGTTCAAGGCTGTAGTGAGCCATGACAGCAACAATGCACTCCAGCACAGTGACTCACGCCTGTAATCCCAGCACTTTGGGAGGCCAAAGTGGGAGAATCGCTGGAGCCCAGGAGTTCAAGACCAGAAAGCTTTCCTACCCTTACTTCTCAATCTTAACACTCTACGGTGCAAATGCTTTGTGGGTGATGGGGCCAGGCCAGAGCCCAGGGCTCAGCCCCCTGGCTCAGTACTATGTCCCATACTCCAAAGTTAGATTTCAGAGCCATTTGTGATCAGTCTACTTGGGCACTTGAGAATGAAACCCATTCCTCAGAGTGAAAACAGAGGCCAGAGGAGTTAAACAAGTGCCTAGAAGCCTGAGGAGCCTGGCTGTACATATTCCTTTATAGCATAAACAAACTGACCAATTGTAATAAAATGGGTTCAGGAGGCCGGAGAGGCAAAGAGAGTTTCTGAGTTCCTGCAGGCACACCCTGCAGGCTTCAGAGCAGCCTTCCAGAGATGTTCCTGGGCAGCCACAGGGCCGCTGTTCTTCGCAGCCAGAGATCTCCCCTGTGGAGCTCCCAGCCATGCACCTAACCCTGCCTCTTGAAACTGGATCCCACCAGACAGCTAAGCCTTCGGATGCCTGTAATTCCTTGGCTAATGCTAGGCTTAATTAAGACATCGACTTTAATAGCATTCTCACCGATTACTTTAAGAAATGGCAGGTCTGAAAGATGATATTTCCTGGTGTGCAAAGATATCATGATGAAATCTCCAAGTCATCGTTTCAACACAGGAAGTTATCAGCTACCTGGGGCAGTGCCGGTCCTGCCGCACAATTGGCCTGCTGTTAGTAGCGTTATTTAAGAGGCTGAGGCATCCGTGTTTCCCAGGAGCCGGTCAGTGGGGAAAAAAAAGGATCAATTGAGTATTTTAGCTCTGCATATAGGCCTTCTCGATGTTTGGTTTGCTTTGATGCGGGGGAAAAGTAAGCGTTATACGTTTGAACTTGTTGCTTTATCTTTTCCAGACTTCTGTCATGCCTCAAAGTCAGCTACAAAAAAAAAAAAAAAAAAAGTCGGCTTGAGTTAAATTAGCATTTCTGCCTCTCTTCCTTTGTCTGTCTTTATGCCTTTCCGTTTTAAAAGTAAGTATTGTAGCTTTATAAAAATCGAGTACCAGAATCTTTACAGTTCCACATGGCATAGCTGCCACCCAAGTCGAACGTGAGGCTGAGCTCTCCCGTTCGATCTGCAGACGCTCCCCATCAATGTCCATCCGGTACATCAGGGTTGCGGGGGACACGGGAGAGGAAATGCAATTTCTATAAGGAATTGAGTACAGTTTCTAAAACAAGCTATTTGTTTCCACCATGAGGTGGTCTATCTCTGGCAGGGTGTTGCCCTTTTTATAACATGGGTCTCTGTTTTCAAAAGAAATTGTCTGATATGTGCAAATTATTATTTTTGGAAGGATGAGACCAAAATGTCAGTGCTTTCCTAAGCCACCCTAGGGGTAGGGGTGAGGGGACTTGCCTGGGATCCTCCTCCATCGTCCAAGCAGAATCAAAGCTGGGGCAAGATTTCATTTGGATCAGCACCACCCTCCACCGCCATGTCTCCATCCCTGGAGCCCAGATGGATTCAGTAGGGTGATGAGTTAATACTAGTTTCCTTCCTTAGCCAACTGGCCACTTAGGGTCCAAAGAAGGGACCTTCCATGGGTACTGACTAAGGCCAGCACCCACAGCAGGAAGAACTGCTGGCAATGGGCAACTCCAGAACCCATATCTGCGCCTCTTGGGAAGGACAGTGGCCTGTGGAGTGGCATCCACATGGGAGTGCGTGCCTCCCAACAGAACTCTCACCATGTAAACCCCTCCCCACCTGGGACCCCATGCCACATTCAGACCTCGGAAATTCATGTGTACTCAGGAAATTCAAACACATTATCATCCTCCGACATGCAGTGATGATGGTAATGATACTGGGAAGCCTTCACTCAGTGCAACCGTGGATGGAGCTGACAGGGCAAGTGTTAACAGGACCACCACTGATGAAATGGGAAGGAAGCAAAGCCAACCACATTTCCACTCCTCCTTGGCTCTCGATACCCCCAGGCTCCATACCTCAGACCATCTCTCCCTGAGTCGCTCTTGGGAACAGGACCTGTGCTCTGGCTTTTGCAGGAGCAGCCGCTGCTTAGGACCCCCCTAGGCCCCAGGACTGTGGCCAGTCCTCGCCTGCCTTTGTTCTTTGGCAGGCTCACCAGGCAGCCACGTCCTCTGTAGAGATGCACATATTCGTTTATTTATTCAATTCATTTTGACTTATTCATCAGATTTAAATGGACTCTTTTTGATAAAAGCCCAAAGAGTAGAAGGGAGGCGGCTCTCCAGATGCAGGTGCTGGGCCCCATGAGTTTCCTGTTAACCCCTTGATGAGGTCCCTGCATGTGCACGACCACGGTGGCAGAGAGGAGACTGAGAGCAGAGGCTGTGGGATACAAGAGCTGCTTCACGCTCAGCTTTGAGGGCCAGCCTGGCCAGGAGAAACCTAAAGGTGGGAACCTGCAGCTTGCTGGATCCAGCTGAGCTTGGGGTGAATCCACATGTAGAGGGTGCAGTATGCAGGACTGGCCGCACAGCTCAGATGGAAACTCCCCTCCTACAGTCAAAGTCCAGATTCCTGGCTTGGCCTTCAAGTCTCTCCAGACCGACTACTTTTCCAGCATCCACTTCAGGGCCCTGTGGTCAACACAGCAGAGCAGCTGCTTTCTTATCCCTAAGCTCACCGTCCAGGTCCCCTGTGTTGGCCTGGCTTCTGGGAGCATCCCCCAGTCTCTGATGAAAGCTGCTGAGGACTCACAGCCATGTCCTGAGCCAAGAATTGCCACTGACTACAGGGAAGCCCCCTGGCCTGGAACATCCCACTGGAACCACCCTGCCTGGAAGGGCCATAGTCAGCGACTGACTGACTGACCCTGGGGGTCTAAGGGCCCCCATGCCTCACTATGGGACTGACTCTGTGAGGTAGGTCACACTCCAGAGCCCCCTGTGGGGCTGAAACCACCACTGTGCTGAGCCTCCCCTGCCCCATCTAGCCTCTCTCACTTTCTTTCTCTTGAAAGCCCTCTGTCAATCAATCCCATGGACCCAAACCCTTGTCTCAGGCTCTGCATCTGAGAAGCCTGGCCAGAGACCCTGTCCTTTCATATCCTTCTGGCTTTGCTGCCTCTGTCCCCTCCATGGAAAGGCCTCTTTCTCCCTTATCACGGGTTGAATTGTGTCCCTCAAATATTTATGTGCTGATGTCCTAACCCCCCATATCTCAGGATATGTCACTGTTTGGGGGGAACAGGGACTTCAAAGAGGTAATTTAAGTTAACTGAGATCACATGGGTGGGCCCTAATCCCATCTGATCCATGTCCCTGTAAGAGGAGAGGAGGACACAGACATGCACAGAAAGACCACCCTGGAGGACACAGGGAGAAAACGGTCGACTGTAAACCAAAGAGAGAAGACTCAGGAGCAACCAGCCCTGTGACACCTTAATCTGGGACTTCCAGCCCCAGGACGGTGAGACGATCAATTTCTATGGTTTAAGCCTCCCTGTCTGCAATAGTTCATCATGGCAGCCCCAGCAGATCAAGGCACCTCTACATTCACTGACACCGCATTTGCCCTTCAGGATCCAGCTGTCATCCACCTGCAGTGCCTCCCTGCCTCTCCAAGATAGAATCACTTCTGCAGCACATTCTCGTGCCCATCTTAATCTAAATACCACACCCCCACTTGCATCATGCAAGTTATATACATTCCTATTCTCAGCAGAGACTTTGCCTTTTAATGTATGCATCCTTGCATTCCACGTAAGACCTACTAAATTGTCAATTAATGTTTGTCGAGTTAAAAATGGACTTGGATTGAATTCCTTGACTCCCCAGGACAGGCCACCTTCCTCCTCCCCAGCAGGCCAAGCTCATTGGCAACTCAGATGGTATCGCACACGGGCACGGCGCAGGATCACGCTCCGGTCTCCGACACCAGCCCCATTTAAATGACTCTGGGGACAGAGAATAGGAACTTAAATTTCTTTCCATGCAGCTAAAGGCTTCCTCCTAGGAAGTCGCTGACTGAACACACTTCACCAAAAAGATCACAGATGAAACTGAGACCCTAGACCCGTCTCAGCTCCCCTAGAGGCTCCTGAGCTGCGGGACTGGCTTCCCTTAAGACCCCCTTTGGGAGCGAGGCTGCTGGGAGTCTGTGCACCAAGAGGTCAATTGTCCGATATCACTGAGCCAAAGCTATCTGTTTAACAGACAACATATCTGAGTGTCAGAATCAGCGACCATCATCCAAGATGCTGGGTTTTTTCTTCCGCGTTGAAATGGATCCTTTGAGAGTCAGTCAAGGGGAAAGAATGTGGAAGGATGAAGCTCAGCAGAGCACCTCGGAGAAGGAGGCCCTCGGTTATAAGGGGGACATGAAAAACCGGGAATTTCCTCTCCCATCACACACTTCCCTCCGTTACCTCTACACCTCTCTGTAGAAAAACTACTCATTTGTGTTTCTGAAGACAGGAGGGCAGGGGGTGTGGGGATCATCACAGCAAGGCATGTTTCCTGAAAATGTTTTTGATTGTCAGGAGGAGACTTTTCAAAGTAAACGCATGAGAGTCTCCCTACCCCCACCCTCCATTCGAATACTGGGGGCTGGCTTTGCATAAGCAGCTTGTCGGCAGGAGGAAGGAAAGTGGATGTATCCCAGGATGAATGATAACTGCGCAGCCCTGGCCTTATGAACAATAGCTTTCTGGCCAGACAACATTAGCCACAGCCAGGTTGCATTTTTAAAAGAATGTTTGTGCATTTTTTTTCTCTCTCCTAAAACTGAGAAGTCTCTTAAAAGACATCAAAAGTGTTGAGTGCAGATATTCAGAATAAATCAACCCTTTTTCCCCCCAGTATGGTTGTTGTTGTAATAACAGTCTTCTTATTTATTGGATACTCATGTAACTTAAGATGAAAAGACATCTTACAGCCTTCGGGCAAAATGATGGGAAACCAATGGTACACTGGAGGCTCCTTTACGCCCAGGAGGGAG
This sequence comes from Papio anubis, assembly GCF_008728515.1. Classification (NCBI taxonomy): domain Eukaryota; kingdom Metazoa; phylum Chordata; class Mammalia; order Primates; family Cercopithecidae; genus Papio; species Papio anubis. The sequence continues at coordinate 118,773,723 of NC_044987.1, forward strand.
TCAGTTTCAGGCCATGGGAAAGGGGCTCTTTTCACTGCTTCTTGAGACCCACCTCCTGCCTTTCAATATTTCCCTACAGCGACTTTTCATAAAGGCATGTAAAAAATACCTTGGTTAATTGGTTGTGATGAAAGAACATAACACAGTGGTCACGGAGACCCATTGAGGGTTGGTCCAAGAATTCGTTAAGTAACTGGTTTCTGAGTAGATTTGCTTAAATGTGCATGTTCCTCTCTGATTTGGAGACATTTGGCAAGCTGAGGTTCAAAACAGGAAAGTCGGGTTCCAAGGCTCTAAGCAAATCGGTTCGACCTAATGGGCCTCAAATGACCCAGCTAAGAAATGGGTCTAATTATACCCACGGCCTTGGATTGTTGTGAAGTTTAATTAATGCTTGAAAATGTTTTGAGATCCTTGGATGAAAACAGACCACAGATACAGAGTGTTATTATAGAATCCTGCCGGAGGCCTTCTTCTGCAATAAAATGCTGTGGGCATTATCTGAACTTTGTCCCTGCCAGCAATGGGGTTTTCTGAGATGTGCCTCTCTCCACTACACCTGCTTTCAAACCCTTTAAAGCCCTTTGACTGCTACAGGCCACTTATATGTAAATGCCCCAAGACAACAGACGAGAGATCTGACAGACTCCTTAGCAACTCAATTTCCAAGAAGCGGCCGGCTGCGGTGGCTCACGCCTGTAATCCCAGCACTTTGGGAGGCTGAGGCGGGTGGGTCACTTGAGGTCAGGAGTTCGAGACCAGCCTGACCAACATGGCGAAACCCTGTCTCTACTAAAAACACAAAAATTAGCCGGGTGTGTTGGCACGTGCCTGTAATCCCAGCTACTCAGGAAGCTGAGGCAGGAGAATTGCTTGAACCCGGGAGGCGGAGGTTGCAGTGAGCCGAGATAGCACCGTTGCATTTCAGCCTGAGTGACAGAGCAAGACCCTGGCTAAAAAAAAAACAAAACAAACAAAAAAAAGTTCCGAGAAGAAAAATGTGTCTGTGCTCTCTCCTGTGGATTTTGGTTAATTTCTCCACCATCAACGGTATCATTTGAGGATGACTGTGGTACCCCCCACACCTGGCTCAGATTGCTCAAAATCAAAATGCTCTTTCTTAATGAACAGCCAAGGAGAGGGCTTGGGTTCACCATCTTTTATTTATTCTTTTGTACTATAATAAAGTAGAAAAGACTGATCTTAACTAAATTTGGTCTCTAATAAAGGGATTCCGGATGCACATAGTTTTGTTTTCCTTTTGATCTTCATCTTTTAAACATAAGTTTCTTGCTGGGCTCATGTACCCGGGGTAAGAGATGGATGGAAGGCTCTGCGTGGCCTGCCGGTCACAGACTCACTGGCATGTGGAGTTCTTGTGTAATCTGGCTAGGCCCCGTTCTCAGGAGTCTGATGGGAAGCTGAAGATTTGTTATTTCTAAACACTGAACGGACTGGAAAGAAAGTGACTCTCACCTCCCTGATGTGGTCCCTCATGTCCCCTCTGCCCAGGACACTCTGCCCCCATATGGCCACTTGGCTGTCCTCTTTGGCTCACTTGGAGGTCCATACAAATCCCCCCAACCCCCCATGCTGACTGCTCCCCGCTCCCCTCTCCTTCCACCCACTGTCACCCTCAATTTCTTTTCTGGCATTATTCCCTTTGTGTTCTCACTCATTCAGTTACATGGACTTCTCTGTCTCTCCCTCTAGAATTCGGCATCCATGGAGTGGTGGGGAGAGGTGTCCGTTTAATTCACTGTAGTATCCCCAGCCCGAGTATCCTACCTCACACGTCGTGAGAGCTCGATCAATATTGCCGGGTAAACGGCCTCAGCGCCCAGTGGTGCGGAGTATGCAGAGGCTGAAACAAAGGCTTGAGTGTGAGCCCTTCATGGAGAAGTATGATCTGGGTTGGGGTGAGCAAGGCTGGAAGGACAAGAGGCGATACAAAGGCACAGCCTTGAACCTGCTATTGCTACCCTCACTGGTCTCTCAAACCAAGGGATTCCCCGACGAGTGTGTGACTGTTTTCCTGGACTTTCCTCTGGAGAAGGGAAAACATTAATTCCACCATCATCCACCAGCGACCACCCTCTGCTAGAGGCATCTCACAAACTCCGGTAAGGTGCACGACTGGGTCGCAGTGTGACCATGAAAGGCGTCACTCCCACTGCCCATGAATTCCTGGGGACACAGCCCCGTGTGCCGGCCATTAGCTCAGTGCATTCACCGCACACTGGAAGATGGGGTCCCAGTGCCACTGGGTGTTGCCCTGAGCTGACGCCTTAGCAGAGTCTTTAGCAAGATGCTCTCGCATTTCCTTGGGCTGATGCTTCTGGCTTATGGGAGTGTATCTGTCGTAAGCCCAACAGATCTCACCAGTGTGTGCTCCAGTGAGCATCTCCCGCACTATAAAAAGTGTCCTTGCTCCAAGGCATCTGCCAGTTCCTTGGGGACAGATTCTGTCAGCCCTTTGATTGATGTGGGCAGAGCACTGTGAACACAGAAGGCAAACGCATATCTAGAGTAATGCCAATTCCAAAAAAGACAAGCGTTATCTCCTTTAGACTAGAAGGGGACCAATATAATCAGCTTACCACTAAGTGGTTAGTCAGTGCCCTCAAGGAATGAGGCCTTATTGAACGTTTGTCATTACTGTCTGCTTTTGTGTGTGTTTGTTTGAGACAGGGTCTTGCTCAGTTGCCCGGACTGGAGTGCAGTGGCACAATCACAGCTCGCTGCAGCCTCAACCTCCCGGGCTCAAGTGATCCTCTCACCTCAGCCTCTGCAGTAGCTGAGACCACAGGTGCACGACACTATACCTGGCTAATTTTTTATTTTTTGTAGAGATGGGATTTCACCATGTTACTCAGGCTGGTCTCAAACTCCTGGACTCAAGCGATCCGCCCACCTTGGTCTCCCAAAGTGCTGGGATTACAGGCATGAGCCACCACCCCGAACCTAGTGTCTGCCTTTGAAAGGTTGGGCAGACCAGCATGATCTGTAGAACATCAAGATGACTACGGTACCTGTGACATATATTCTTGGAGAACAGGAGCTAGGATAACACAGATCTGGAGTGAGATTGTGAATATCCTTCCTATAATGATAAATTGCTTTTTATCCTCTTTACTGATCAGGATAGAGAACACATTTGCTATAGCAATAGCTGCACACCTTCCAACTTCCAATTCTGGCCAAAAGTAACTTTCCTGCCACACACAACTCTAAAACTGGGGGACAGGGGAGGGATATGAAATAACTGTGCTCAGGCATTGGGTACAGGCAGCAAAGACTGTGATCTCTAAGATAAGGGAAACTCCTGGTGCGAGCCCACGGATTGCCCTGCCTCTCTCCCTAAGGAAAATGTCCTGACTGTGGTCCAGGGAGCTCAGCGAGAGCATAGCAATTTTACCCAGCTGATGAGGCTGCCAAATAGCTGGATCTATGGGTCAGGACACCAGAAATGGGGGAAGCTCTTCCAAGCATGGGCACCTCAAAAGTTTGTGTGGGGGTCACCCACAGTCCTCGGCCAAAGGTGGAGCTGTGTGTATGCAGGGAAAGACTGAAGAATTACCAGAGTCAGTTGCTATGCAGTTGAGAGGGAGAACGATGCTGAGATATATTAGAACTCCAGCTCAGTCAGAGGGGAGTGGTTTCATTTATATCCCAAACATAAGAGACATCAGAAAAGTCATGCCTCAGGAGTAAGGACCACAATCTAGAATAAGGTCTACTCTACACTCTCTTTTTTTTGTTTTGTTTTTTTTTTTTTTTCTGAGACGGAGTCTCGCTCTGTCACCCAGGCTGAGTGCTGTGGCCGGGTCTCAGCTCACTGCAAGCTCCGCCTCGCGGGTTCCTGCCATTCTCCCGCCTCAGCCTCCCGAGTAGCTGGGACTACAGGCGCCGCCACTTCGCCTGGCTAGTTTTTTGTATTTTTTAGTAGAGACGGGGTTTCACCATGTTAGCCAGGATGGTCTTGATCTCCTGACCTTGTGATCCGCCCGTCTCGGCCTCCCAAAGTGCTGGGATTACAGGCTTGAGCCACCGCGCCCGGCCTACTCTACACTCTCTAATGCCTAAAACTAAGCCTCAACAACAGGAGTATCACATATAGCTGGAAGGCAAAACTTGGAGGATGAGTTAAATCAACTTAGAGAGGCTTAGGAAACACTAGATCCTAGTTTATGCAAATTCAAGTTATCCGTCAGAATGAAACTGCCTGCTAGAATAGAAATCAACAGTACTCAGAGGCAAATAGCAGAATCCTAGATTTCTAGGGTGTGTTATATGCAATGTCCAGAATATAGTAAAAACAAATTATAAACATCCAAGACAACAGGAAAATGTGAGCCATACTGAGAAAAAAAGGCAATCAATTGGAACTGACACTGAGATGTCCCAGATGTTGCACTTAGCAGATATAGACTTTAAAACTGTTATTATAATAAATATGTTAAGGGTTTAAGGAAAAATATGGTGTTAATGAGTGAACGGATAGGGAATTTCAGCAGAGAAATTAAAACTCAGAGAGAGAACCAAATGGAAATTCTACAATTCAAAAACACAAAGCAAATGAAAAAGTAGCTGGATTGACTTAAAAGAAGATTCGAAATGAGAGAATAAATGATCTAAAGACAAATCTGTGGAATCTATGCACTCTAAATAACAGAGATCAAAAAAGAAATGTAAAGAAAGTAACAGATCCTGAGATACCTATGGAACAAAATCAAATGGCCTCGCAATGTGTAATTACAGTCCTAGAAGGAAAAGAGGGTGATAACAAGGCCGAAAAAAGTCTGAAGAAATAAGACAGAACTTTTCCGAAAGTTGATGGGAATCATCAACTTATAGATCCAAGTAAATCAGTGAACCCTGAACAAAACAACTGCCAAGAACAACCACACCTAGGCACACCATAGTAAAACTGCTGGAAACCAAAGATATTCAGGGGAAAAAAAATGTACATTACAAGGAAGGAAACAAAGATACAAATCGTACTGATGCCTCATCAGAAACAATACAATCAGAAGAAAGTGCCAAGAGAGACTTAATGTGTTGAAAAAATTTCTCAACTCAGAATTCTATATCCAGTGACAATACCCTTCAAAAACAAGGGTGGAGGAAAGGATGAAATAAAGGCCTTTTTAGACCCATAGAACCTGAAAGCATTTCTCACCAGTGGATCTGTACTGCCAGGGTGTTCCTTAGGCTGAATGGATATTATACCAATGGAAATAAGAACCCGCACAAAGGCATGAAGACTGTCTGAACTGGTAAATAAGTGGGTAAATAGTCACTTGCCAAATGTCAGAGATTGTGTCAATCTGCTGCAACAAATTTACCACATCTGGCACAACAGCAGGAACGAGGTTAAGTTTACATGGTTAAGTTTACCATACCATCATGCACCATGACCCATCTGTTTTTGCAGGGGCCAGACAGGTGAACTGGATGACAATGTGCCATGGGGCAGCATCACTTCATACCTTAAGTTTTTTTGTGATGGTCCTAAATCCCTGCAGTTCCCCCTGGTTTGTAATATTGCTTCTGATTTTACCATCTTAGCCAGGAGGTGACCGTTTCAGGGGCTTCCACTTGGTTCTTCCCACTTCATGACTCTTTTCCCACAAGTCAGAGAATCAAAGCAAGAGTCCTGCCAATTCTGAAGTCTAGCTACTGCAATTACTACAATCAGGGAGCAAGAAAATGACTGTAAGGTGAGTCCCCGGATCGACTGGCACCACTGGGTGATGACCTTGGGCAGGAACTCCATTTATCACCTGGTCTTCTTAGGAAGGCCTCCCACTGTCCGCTGCCAGTGTAACCAGGGGATAATCAGGAGTTTCAGATTGCCTCATATCAGGCCCTATATCAACAATCCCTGAAAGCGTAAGTAATCCTCTTTCTTCAGTGCACAGTTACTCTGGTAGATAGCCACATGTCCCTTCAGGAAAGCATCAGGGAAATAACTGCTGCATAAACTGGCAGTGGTATTACAGGATCCTCCCTCAAGGATACTCAACTTCCGTTTTAGTTAATTAATTAATTAATTAATGGAGTCTTGGTTTGTAAACTGAAATCTACTACTACTTATACTTCCCTGGTTCCCATTGGTACCTATTGATTAGCTCCTGATTTTTTCACTAGTGAGCTATTTCTTCTTAGAGCAGGAAACGTATTTCCTCACATGGGCCATGCTCAGGGCTGACCCTAGCTATGAGCCTTATTGGCTTGGACGTACTGAGGTGGGAACACATACTGAAAATGGCAAATGTCATGTTACATACCTGCTTCAAGTGAGACTTTGTGAATTGGAGGAAGCTCTAGGCAAAGGGGGCATTTCTCATCGAGGGGGTAAGGATATCTGCTGATGTAGAGGGCTCAAAAGCATCTGGAGGTACAGGATTTTCAGGCTCATCCACCTAAATGTTACCATCCTGGATCTCAAAGTCCCACTCTTTTCCTACCAGAACCCTAATTTGGACAAAGCACATCTGTGCATTCAGTGTCCTTTGCTGCTCTGCCACTCTTACAATCAGATCCTGAGCCTGATTTTCAGTACAGTCTGCCCTACAGAAAATGAAAATCTTTAAACGCTTCCAGAGACCCTCTGGATTCCGCAGCTTGACATGAACTGACAGATGGCTAATCTAAACCTATCACTTTCTTTTTCAAGGCTCCCAAGGCCATTTAACTAAAGGAAGCACACTCCATGCTATTCAAGTGCCACAGCCCTGCACAGCCCAATGCCTCATTTTCCACGTGTACCTCATCCCAGGCAACCACAGGTGAGAGCCTTGGCTATGTGTGCCATAATCATTACCACCACCTAGAATGGGCCCCCATTGATGTTTGACTAGTGAGTGATCCAATACCAAAATCCCATCCTGGGGCTCTGCTTTCAGAGGCTATTTTTTTTTCCCAACTATCTTAGCCCAGTGTTCTTAGCAAATCCTGAAACAAAGACTTAACTGCAAGGACTTGGTTGGGAAGTGAGAACAAGTGAACAGGGCTGAGGGAGAGGAGGAGCAAGGAAGGGAGGAGGGAAAAGCCAAGTCACCCTGTGTTATTTGGTTAACCTCCAAGCACCTGCCATTTCAAATCAATAAACATCTGCTGGCTAATAGACCAACAGTAATGGTGGGCATGTCTTAACTGTGAAGCAGGAAACTAAGGCAACTGCCTAGATTTTAAATTCAGGAGCAAACTTTAGGCAGAGGTGAGAGGATCTGGGAATTATTCTCATCCTTGCCTCAGTTCCTTGAATTTCAGGGGAAGGGGAAGAAGTCCTAGCCCACTTATAAGTATGACATTGGCTTCATTTCCAATTCCATACCCAGCCAGCCCTCCAAAACACTATGTACTTTAAGTAAGGAAAGGAAATTAACATGGGCAGATGACATGCTGCTCATATTATAAGTAAAAATACTGGGATCTAAAGATATACAGGTATCTGTTCAAAGTTCCAAAATTCAAACTAGAGTCTGCTTCATTCCAAAGTTCTTGCTTCCCCTATCAGACCGTGCTGAGAACTTTGTCCTGAGAATCCAGAGTCCATCAACCCCAAACAGGCCCCAAATTATCTGAAGAATAGTTTGGGTGAGGTAAGTGAGGTTCAGAGTTGTTTAAGGGAAATTGCCTGTTAAATCAGTGGATTCAGCTGAGTCTGAGATCACACATGAGCCCACCAGAACCATATTCTGGTCTCCATGGCCAGGAAGTTTTCCTTTATCCAAGAGATTGTTTTCTAAAGTGAGAAAACAGCCTTTTTCTTCTTCTTCTGTATTCTGAGGGATTTTCCTCTTTGACTGTACAATGTGCTGAAAATATACATTTTGATAAGAGAAATATTTGGACATCTGGGCAGGAGGGAAGTTGTGAAATCTCTACCCACCGTCCCAGGAGGGAACGGAAAGTGAGGAGGCAGCTGGACTTCCGGGCTCCAGGATCAAAGTGACTTTGCTTGTCTCCATCAGACCTTCCTGATGCCAGTGTGCCCAGCTCTTTCCCTGTCGACATAGGCACCCACCTAGCCGGGGTGCCCTTGCAGCAAGAGGGACAGGGAAAAAGACCAAAGCACCTATCGCAAATGCCATCCTCAAAGTCACAGCCTGCAGGGTCACCGGCCTCAGCCCACTCCCACCGTTAGAAAGCAAATGGCTGCTAGCAGCTCAGGATCACCTGGGCTCTGCAAACCCTGACCACGAGCAATCATTTTCCACAGGGATCACCGTGGTGTTTGTGCACCAGCACATCCCCTTCCTCCAGGGGTCCCCAGCCTTGGAGAGGACTCCCAGCACCTCAGGGAAACCACGTGGCTTAGAACCAAAAACTGATGTCCAGGGAGCCCTGTTCAAGAGATTAGGGACCTTGGCATCATGGCACCAGGGAAACCTGGGCCTGAGCAGTAAGAGTGTTGTCATGACCTCTATAGATCCAGGTAGGCTTCCTGGAGGAGGTGAGGCCCAGAAGAGCTTTGAGAAACATGAAACATTGGGATAGGTGGGGAGTGGTTGGGGATGGGGGGAGGGCAGTGAACAATGTAAACAAAGCTAATGAAGCCCAAGTGGGCCTGTCCAGTTAGCTGAGAGTCGATGGCCTCGGGGCCATATTCTTGGGTGGGTGGGCGACCCACGATTTCTCCATGAGGTTTTTAAAATTGGTGTTCATTTCAGTGACCTTGTCCTCCAGGCATCACATCCATATGTAATCATCTGGAATCATCTGGATGCTTCTGATTTCAGGGCTCAGATTTGCATTTCTCATTCAGCGGACACGAAAAGAAGATAACCAGGGCAGCAGCTCTGAGCCCTTTCTGCAACGTAGACTTTATGGGAAAGTTTTCAATTCTATGGACCCCTTCTCAGAATAACACTTATCAGTGCAAAATACAAAACATATAGGAATACAAAGTAAGCGAATTACACTGAAATCAGTTAACCGAATATTCTTTAAAAAAAAAAAAATGTGTGCTGGGCAGGGTAATCCCAGCACTTTGGGAGGCTGAGGCGGGCAGATCACATGAGGCCAGGAGTTTGAGACCAGCCTGACCAACGTGGGGAAACCCCATCTCTAATAAAAATACAAAAATTAGCTGGGTGTGGTGGTAAGCCCAGCTACTTGGGAGTCTGAGGCAGGAGAATCGCTTGAACCCAGGAGGTGGAGGTTGCAGTGAGCTGAGATTATGCCTCTGCACTCCAGCCTAGGTGACAGAATGAGACTTGGTCTTGAAATAAATAAATAAATTTAAAATTAAAACTTTAAAAAAGACAAGTGTATCATATGGAAACTGCCCTGCTTTTCCAGCACATGCACTAAAGCCAGCAGCAGTTCTTCTCACTCACTTCCATGGCTTCAAAGGGCACATCAGCACAAACAACATGCCGAAATGTCTGCAACAACTGTAATGCGACTTGAAAAAATCCACAATTTCTACGAACAACAAAGCCACACGCCCTGCTGCTACGGCTGTGGCTCATGGCCTACCCTCAAATGCCAAAGTGCAGTCAGAGGTTGGTAAAAATCAAGATGTAACTTTCCTCTGCCCCAAGTTCATGGGCCCCAGGTTAAGAGCTCCTGACCTCTTCACATGCTGGGAAATGCATGTCTGGCTGTGGTCATATTAGCAAGTGGTGGTGGTGAGATCACGGTTCCAAACACCTTGATCATCAGGGGGCAGCCCTTCACCAAATGGAAATGGAAAGATGGTTCCTTGGACAAAGCCTTACTGTGCCACACTGGGGCTTTAGTTCAGCATCTTGAAAATGGTGCCCTGTCTTAGTGTCTTGTAATATCAAATCCCTTTCACAGACAGAGGCTAACAGTGGTGAACTTGATACACAGACAGCATCTTTCCTCCACAGGAAGGATATGCAAGGAATGAGACATTTCACCTCCCCCAAGCAGGTCCACGTTTTACTCCTTAAGGGAGTATGATGGTTTCAGGTGGGCTAGGGAAGAGGCGGCCAGCCCTAGCTGGGAGCCTGGCTCTCCAATGCAGGGTCAGAGCCTCCCATCTCCACCCCAGCAGGGAAACCCAACCCAGCCCACGGCAGGACGCAGGAAGGTACTCTCAGGTGAGTGCCTGATCCAGGGTGCTGAGCCACAGTGGCAAAGGGCACAGAAGAGACAGGAGCGGGGCAGGGGACATTAGAAGGGCCCCCAAGCAAGGTGAGAGGGCGGCAGGCACAAATCTGCCCCTCTGAGGTCTCAGGCAGGGGCATGAGAGGACCTCAGGAATGGACCTCCTTCTCTACCTTGAAACGTTCAAAGCTGTGAATACCGTAAGATAGGACAAAAAAGAAGTTTCAGGTGTCTGTGCTACCCCACCACACGCACCCTCCAACAAATTTTTCTTTTAAAAAAGCCATTTTTGACTGTACCTCTTCCGAAGGGCAGGGAGAGGGTTGGCGGCAGGCCTGTCCATCTACACACGGAAACTCTGCAGAGGAGGGAATGCTGCCTGCGGTCCGCTGACCAAAACAAGCCCATTTGCAAATTGGCAGGTGGAATTCGCCCTGTGAAGATAAAGGGCTTGATTGGGGAATGTTTAAAAAAGTGATTTAAATGTTTTTATGGAGTGCAAAACAAGAGAGGGGAAAAAAATTAATAAAAATTTTACTGAATTAAGATAGAAACAAAGGCAGCATTTTACAGCAGCCATTTCCACTGAGGTTTTTAAAACAGATTTTTATGAGCTATTTTTTTCTCTCTTTTCTTTTTTTTTTTTTTTTAAACCTTGCTCAGTGAAAAGCCTTCTAAATTACTGCTGACCACATTATTTTCAGTTCCTGAGCCATGATTTTTCCCTGCGCTGAGGGAGGCTCCATCTCCCAATTTACAGATGGGCAGGCCCGCTGCCCTACTGGTGGCTTCTGCAATTTGACTCTGAGATCCGTTAATGAGTCTGGCGTTTAATGTTAAAGCCATTTAATGGTAACCAAACTCCTCAGGGATCCCACAGGGCTTTGATGGAAGCCCCAGTCCTGTTGGCCCCTGCTAATTGCTCCGAGGCCCAGCTCCCCAGTTCTCCCCTACCCATAACCCCCCGACACACACCAAAAAAAGGTGGAGATGGAGTGAGGATGTTGTAACGAGGAGTCCTTGGAGACTAGGAGGAGTCGTGGCTCAAGAGAAAGATGGTGTATATATTGCAAATCAACCCAGGATTGTCATCCACGGGCAAGAGACTATGAGGTTAGGGCTTCTCAGATGTCATACTGGAAACGTGGTAAATTTTGGAGTAAGGGGCCAAGACTTATGGGGTGCCAAACCCCAAAGGCTGACTTCACCAATGTGACTGGATGCTGGTGAGGACCCTTGTGTGCAGAGGCACAATTACTGCCCAAGAAAACCCTGAACCAAGGGGTCCTGGATGCTAGCAGGGCCCTAGAAACAGACCCAGAAGCAACACAGCCTCCACCTCCGGCCCCCATCCTGCATGCCCTGGGCCAGGCAACCGCACCGGAAAGCCTGTACCTGCTGAGAGGCCGGGCCATGCAGGGGTCAGAGAGGCCTCTGGGAGCCTGGACTCTGGACCAGGGGCCTGTGATGAGCACTCACAGGAGCTGCCAGCGTGGCCCTGCAGCCCGACACAGTAAACAGCACCAGACGCTCAGTTCCAGCCGAGAGGCCCAGCTGAAATGAAGTTACAGGGTCAGTCCTAGACTTTGGGGTCCTTGAATTGACTCCCACCTGCCTTGGGTGTAGCAGGCACAAGTCAAGGCCTGGGAAAGTGCTTATCTTCACCTCCCCTGGGTCAGGAACCAGTGCCTGGGTTGTCCCCAGCCTGTCCTCCCGCAGGCAGCCCCCAGGAGGCAGAACCTCTACCGCATCTTCACCCTGGGCCATGGTGCAAGCCCCAGCATGTATTTGAGTAGGGGGCTCTGAAGCTTGAAACCAGAGCTGGTCCTGCAGAAGCCCCTGGGTGGGGAGGGGCCTGCAAATGTGACCCGGGCCATCTCACGCTTCCCGTAAGACGTGGATAAACCCACACGCAAGGCTTCCACGGCAAGCTTTCCTGCTCCCAAAGAATGCAACTATTAGTGGGGTTTATTCTCTCATGCCTTTGGCAAATTGGAGAGAGCTCCGAGGTCTAAAATGCATTCTTGAAGCAGAGTTGCGGCGGATGCTGACTGCTGGGGGTTGGTTGGAGAGGCCCGGGAACCTCCTTCCTGCCTCTGGTGAACCTGTCCTCCAAACTGTCCCACCTGCTTCCCCACCTGGTCAGGCAGCTCTCTAACCTGAACATCTCCAGTGTGTCCTGCCAACAGGTGGACAGAGCCCAGCCCAGAGGCCCCCACACAGGCCCAGCCAATGCTTCCCACCTCCTCTCCTGACTCTTGCCACAGACACTCCTGGAACCCCCCAGCTGCCCTCCAACCGTCCTTGCCAGTCCTCATAGTCTTTCTAAATCAAATTCAATTTAACTTTAAACCCAAAGAGGCAAGAAATGCCATTTTGGAACTAATAATCCAGGTAAGGGGGCCATCCTGGCAACACACACAAAGCCCTTCGTAAAACACCTGGTGCATCCTAAGCGCTCGATGCATTGATCCACTCAACAAACTGGCAGAGAATCACTTCTGTGAGCACCTGCAGGGCACACAGCTGAGCCCAAACCCAGGCCCTGCCTCACAGGGTGCATGGTCTAGTGCAAGGATTTACACAATAAATACCATACATTACAGAGCATGCTGGAAAGCAATGCATACCACAGAACAAAAGAAAATGGGCTGGGTGCAGTGGCTCATGACTGTAATCCCAGCACTTTGGGAGGCAGAGGCGGGTGGATCATGAGGTCAGGAGTTCGAGACCAGCCTGACCAACCTGGTAAAACCCCGTCTCTACTGGAAATACAAAATTTAGCCAGGCGTAGTGGCAGGCACCTACAATTCCAGCTACTCGGGAGGCTGAGGCAGGAGAATTGCTTGAACCTGGGAGGCAGAGGTTGCAATGAGCCACGATCGCGCCACTGCACTCCAGCCTGGGCAACAGAGTGAGACTCCATCTCAAATAAATAAATAAAAAGAAAATGGCAAGGGGGTGGGGTGCACTGGGCAGGGGGTGCCCTGCAGCATCAGGTGGGTTGGCTGGGAACAGCCACACCCAGAGCACAGCATTTGAAGAGTTAAAGCCCAGGAGGAAGCCCGCCCTGTAGCTAGCTAGGGAAAGAGCGTTCCAGGCCAAGAGGGCAGCCAGTGCAAGGGCCCGGAGGCAGGAGTGTGCCTGATGCATCAGATGCTCAGCAGAGAAGCTGGCCGGGCTCGGCAGAGTGAGTGTGAGGGAAACTGTAGGGGCAGAGGCCAGAGAGAGTGGGGAGGACCCACTGAGGGTGGGGAGAAACGGTGCAGGACCTCAGGGCGGCAGAAGGAACTGATATTTCCTCCGAGTGAAAGAGAGAATGGCCTGGGGGATGAGGGGCACTGGGACCAGCCACACGAGACCAGCTCTGTCTCGTGCCAGACACAGGATAGATTGCACTATCCTCCCCACTCAAAGGCCAACGAAATGTCACAAGGGTGAAGTCCCTTGAGTAGACAATTTCAGGGCCAGGACAGCTCAACCATGCCCTTTCTTCCTCTGGTATGGTGACCAGCTGGGGCCCAGGGCCCCGAGCCCCCTGGCACACAGTGGGTACCCAGCATGAAGCAGAACAGAGCCTTTGTTGTTTCCAGCCACTGAGATGGGGTTTTTTGTTACTGCAGTGAAACCAGCCTGACTCTGATATGGGGGCAGAGACAGAAGGGCAGCTAGGGCACTATGGCAGTAATCCCAGTGACAGACAACGCAGCTGAGGCCAGAAAAGGAGCAGGTGAGGTGTTGAGAAGCAGTCGGAGTTAGGTATATTCTGAAGGGAAAGCTGGGAGGGGGTGGGTATGGGGTGTGAGGGGAAAAGGTGAGTTGGAGATGACTGCAAGGCTTGAACAACTAGAGAAATGGAGTCTCCACCAGCTGAGATGGGGAGGCTGGAGCAGGGAGGGGATCACGGGTTCAGTTGTGAACACGTTTGTGATGTCTCATTAATGTGAAGCCTGAAACATTCACGAGGTGGCAGAGGCAGGCGTCCCATGAATTAACGTGGGGACCAGGGGAGGTGTCCAGGTGGGAGACATCAACGTGGGAGTGGGTGGTCAGTATTGAGATGGGACTTAAATCCCTGAGCTGAATGAGATAACTGAGGGAATGCATGACCACAGAAGAAAGGCCAGGTTCAAGGACAATCCTGGATCCCAGAAAGTTAGCATCCTCTGGGTCATGCAAGCATTTGGTATTTTACATGGGTCTAGGGTGGGAAAGAGGCCAGTCTTTGGTCCATCTGGACTGCCCAGGAGTGGCTCTCGTTGGCCACGTGAAGGTGTGCTCCATCCTGCTATGCCAGGATGCACAGGGATCCCAAGAAGGGAGCCCCACCCCAAAACTGTCTCCTTTTCCCTCCCCTACTTCTTAGAGACCTGCTGCTTTCCTGGATGCTCTGGAAGAACACCACAAGGGTCTTTCCCACTCTTGGAATGTCCCCTCTTTTAAATAAAGCCTCCATCTTGTCTGCCAGTTCTGGCCACATTTAGTTAGGCCACTCCTTCCCAGGCCCTGTTGCAAACCCTAGAGCTTCCTGTAACCCTTGAGAAATTTCAACCCTTTTCTAAATGAAGAGTGTCTGTTTTTTGTTTGTTTGCTTGCTTGTTTGTTTTTGAGACAGAGTCTCGCTGTGTCACCAGGCTGGAGTGCAGTGGCGTGATCTCGGCTCACTGCAACCTCTGCCTCCAGGGTTCAAGAGATTCTCCTGCCTCAGCCTCCCAAGTAGATGGGACTACAGGTGCGCACCACCACGTCCAGCTAATTTTTGTATTTTTAGTAGAGATGGGGTTTCACCATGTTGGCCAGGATGGTCTCAATCTCTTGACCTCATGATCCACCTGCATCAGCCTCCCAAAGTGCTGGGATTACAGGTGTGAGCCACCACACCTGGCCTGCAGAGTGTCTTAATCCTTCCCTGGGGCCAGAGCAGCTGGGTCCTCTTATCTCAAGGTATCACTTTCCCTCTGGAAGGAGAAGTAGGAAAGGGAAAAAAATAGCTCTCGTTTTCTTTGGATTCTTCTAGAACAGCAAAGAACACAGAATATTATCACAATATATTAACCTTCCACATATGCTTATCAACTTTGCTCAAATCATGAAAAATGAGTATCCTTCAAGGAACAAATAATCCTTCTACTAAATCAACCATTATAAATATATATAAAATGGGGGACACAATGGGAGTATGACACGATCAGGGTTTTGAATCAAACCAAGAACAGCGAAACTTTAAAGACTCGTCTGTATCATGAACATGGACCCCGGCAATCCTAACACAATGAGAAAACTAGCCAAATCCAGTGAAGTCTGGAGTTTAATGAACAGTGTATTAGTTCATTCTCACACTGCTATGAAGAAATACCCAAGAGTGGGTAATTTATAAAGAAAAGAGGTTTAATTGACTCACAGTTCTGCATGGCTGGGGAGGTCTAGGGAAACTTAACAGTCATGGCAGAAGGCATCTCTTCACAGGGCAGCAGGAGACAGAATGAGTGCCGAGCAAAAGAAGAAACCCCTTATAAAACCATCAGATCTCACGAGAAGTCGCTCGCTCTCACGAGAACAGCATGGTGGAAACCACCTCTGATTCAATGATCTCCACCTGGTCCCACCCTTGACATGTGGAGATTATTACCATTCAAGGTGAGAGTTGGGTGGAGGCACAGAGCTAACCTATATCAAAAAAATAATATACCAGTGTTGGTTTCTTAGCTTTGGCAAATGTACTGTGGTTACGTGAGATGTTAACAATAGGAGAAACTGGGTGAGAGGTATATGGGAACTCTGTACTATCAAAAATTATTCCAGAATTGGCTGGGCATAGTGGCTCACACCTGTAATCCCAGCACTTTCAGAGGCCAAGTCGGGCGGATCACCTGAGGTCAGGAGTTCAAGACCAGCCTGACCAACATGGTGAAACCTCGTATCTTCTAAAAATACAAAAATTAGCTAGGTGCGGTGACACATGCCTGTAATCCCAGTTAGTTGGGAGGCTGAGGCAGGAGAATCTGTTGAACCTGGGAGGTGGAGGTTGCAGTGAGCTGAGATCACACCACTGCACCCTAGCCTGGGCTCTGGGCGACGAGCGAGATTCTGTCTCAAGAAAATAAAAATTATTTCAGAATAAAAGTTTTATCTTAAAATTCCAAATACAAGCAGAGACTCTTGCCACTTAAAAAAAAAAAAAAAAGGTGTCTATAGCAACCAAGAAGAGTTTATCCCAAGACTACATCAGTGGCATTAAAGCAGGAAAATTATTTACATGATTTATCATATTAGCATGAGAAATAGTAAGATCCATTTAATTATCTCAATAAATATCAACGAGGCATTTGGAAAAAAGTCACTAGAAATTTGTATGACAGGTTTTATTCTAAACATGATAAAGATTACGGGATTTTATTTTTTATTTTTTGAGACAGGGTCTTGCTCTGTCACTCAGGCTGGAGTGCAGTGGCACAATCTTGGCTCACTGCAGCCTCGACCTCCCCAGGATCAGATGATCCTCCCACCTCAAGTCTCACAAGTAGCTGGGACTACAGGTGCACTCCACCACAGCCGGCTAAGTGTTTGCATTTTTTATAGAGACAGGGTTTTGCCATGTTGCCCAAGCCGGTCTTGAACTCCTGGGCGTAAGCAATCCTCCCTCCTTGGCCTCCTAAAATGCTGGGATTACAGGCATGAGCCATTGCACCTGGCCAAGATTATGGATTTAAAATCAAAAGCCACCAGGCACAGTGGTGTGTGCCCGTAGTCCCAGCTACTTAGAAGACTGAGGCAGGGAGACGAACTGAGCTCAGGAATTCAAGGCTGCACAGTGAGCTATGATCATGCATGTAGATAGCTACTGCAGTCCAGCCTGGGCAGCACAGCAAGACCCTATCTCTTAAAGAAAAAAAAAAGGCCAATTATTGCTTAAGGAATAGAAAGTCATTAGCACTAAAAATCTGGACATGCTCTCGTTTGTCCAGTTACCACTCCTATTTTAATATAAAACTAAATTAAAACTAGAAACACTGGCAAAAGCTAATAAGAAAAAGAAATAACGTGAATATCAGAACAGAAGACATTAAAATGTGAATTGTCTTTTAGCCAGGATTATAAACCTAGGAAAGCAACCAAAAGGACCAGTAAATTACTTCCAGAAGATACATAAGAAAACATTTAATCAAGGGCATCCTATATGCATATAATGCAGCTAGAAAATGCGTGTAAAATAAAAGAGAATTCAAAAGCAATTTAAAAAATCAAATAATTGTATACCCACTTAATTATAAAAGAGAATTCAAGAGCAATTTAAAAATCAAATACTTGTATATCCACTTAATTGGGGACCTAAGACGCTTACCCAAAGGGCATGGTGAGACCCTAATAGGAGAAATGAAGGAAGATAAATAAAAAAAAAAAACAGAATTTTTCCCGCTCCTGTTAGGAAGAAGCACATAATAAAGATGAAAAATTTATCCCTGCCAGCTGGCAAGAGACAACTCTTGAATATTCAGAAAATTTGACAGTCATTTGTTAAGTTAGGTATAGCTTGAAAGTGGCCACGGTGGCCAGCACAGTGGCTCATGCCTGTAATCCCAGCACTTTGGGAGGCCGAGGTGGGTGGATCACGAGGTCAAGAGATTGAGACCATCCTGGTCAACATGGTGAAACCCTGTCTCTACTAATATACAAAATTTAGCTGGGCGTGGTGGCGGGCGCCTGTAGCAGCTACTTGGGAGTCTGAGGTAGGAGAATCGCTTGAACCCTGGAGGTGGACGTTGCAGTGAGCTGAGATCGCGCCACTGCACTCCAGCCTGGCGAGACTCAATCTCAAAAAAAAAAAAAAAAAAGAAAGAAAAGAAAAGAAAAAAAAAAAAAAAAGAAGAAAGTGGCCACAGTGTGGGTATTTCTACCAAGCAGTCCACAAATGCACCAATCAGGGCTTTTCTTTCCAGAGAGCCGTTTTTCCTACACACCATTTAGTAAAGGCCAAAAGATTTTTTACCGTTACTTTTAGGAATGTAATTAATTGATTGAGGAATCCCCAAATTCCTCTTTTTATTTATTCCTTTACTTATTTATGTTTTGAGACAAGGTTCCACTCTGTCGCCCAGGCTGGAGTGCAGTGGCATGATCATGGCTCACCTCCAGAGCTCAAGTGATCCTTCTACCCTCAGCCTCCTGAGTGCCTGGGACCACAGGCACACACCACCATGCCTGGCTAATTTTTTGACTTTTTGTAGAGATGAGGTCTCACCATGTTGTCTGGGCTGGTCTCAAACTCCTGGGCTCAAGCGATCCTCCCACCTCGGCCTCCCAGAGTGCTGGGATTACAGATGTGAGCCACAGCCCCCGGCCCGCTATATTCTTTTGCATTTTTACTTACAATTGTTCTAGCTTTATTGAGGTATCATTGACATGAAGCTAATTAACATATCCATCCCCTTACAGAGTGACCGCTTTGTCTTTTGTGGTGAGAACATTTAAGATCTCTCTTAGCAATTGTCAAGTATGTGACACATTATTACTAACTGTAGTCACCATGTGGTACAAGAGAGATCCAGAATTTACTCATCCTGGGGAAAACATTTAATTTGTTGTATTTAAACATTGAGAGAAGTCTGAAAAGATCTACAAAAATATGTCTGAGTAGTGAGATTTCAGGTGCTTTTTTCCAATTATTTATTTATTTATTTATTTATTTATTTATTTATTTATTTATTTTTGAGACAGAGTCTTGCTCTCATCGCCCAGGCTGGAATGCAATGGCGTGATCTTGGCTCACTGCAACCTCTGCCTTCCGGGCTCCAGCGATTCTCTGCCTCAGCCTCCCAGGTAACTGGGACTACAGGTGCCCACCACCACACCTGGCTATTTTTTGTAATTTTAGTAGAGATGAGATTTCACCATGTTGGCCAGGCTGGTCTCAAACTCCTGACTTCAGGTGATCTGCCTGCCTCAGCCTCCCAAAGTGCTGGGATTACAGGTGTGAACCATCACGCCTGGACCACTTATTTTTAATTATTTTTATTTTTTTCTATAATAAACATGTATTACTTGTGTGATGAGAAAACATTATTTTTATTTATTTTAACAAGCTAGAAGAAAAGAAAATCACATTTTTTGCCCATCTGTGTAAAGGAAACAAATTTTGACTAAAGAAACAAAAACATCTCATTAGAGACAAGATGGCAGGGGGCTGTGGAGCATCTTTCAAAAGTTGTGAACTCCTAGGGCCGGGCGCGGTGGCTCACGCCTGTAATCCCAGCATTTTGGGAGGCTGAGGCGGGCCGATCACTTGAGGTCAGGAGTTCAAGACCAGCCTGCCCAACATGGTGAAACCCCATCTCTACTAAAAATATAAAAATTAGCTGGGCGTGGTGGTGAGTGCCTGGAATCCAAGCTACTCTGGAGGCTGAAACAGGAGAATCGCTTGAAACCAGGAGGCAGAGGTTGCAGTGAGCTGAGATTGGGCCACTGCAGTCCAGCCTCGGTGACAGAGCAAGACTGTCTCAAAAAAAAAAAAAAAAAGAAAAGCAAAAGAAAAAAGTTGTGAACTCCTTACATAATCATAGGCATGATAAAACACAAATAGAACAACAGCATTGGAAAATGTGTAATAAATGTAAGTTAAAAGATAACTATCTAGATATATGAAGTATTGCTATAAAATATACAACCTCAAGATCCAGTTTCAAGTTAATGAGTGATCAGAGAAGGAAAAGAATACCATTTACACACCAGGAAATTAGGACAAAAAAGCGTCCCATGAAAAAATGCAAAGCATCAGTAGCAATTCCAGAAAATACAACCAAAACAACGCGAAAATCACTAGACACCTGTGAACCAGCTGAAGGAAGCAAAACCTGTGTTGTGAGGGCGAAAAGGGAAACAGGTTTCCGCATTGTCTGAGGTGCCTGCTATAATCTGGTTTTGTTTCTGGAGAATATTCTGACAGCCCTTCCTGGCTTCTTGAGGAAAAAAGAAGACAAACTATTTATACCCTTTTGTATCACTTTGGAAAATATGTTCTGGGCAGCATCTTCCAAGTAATATTTCTGGAATACTTCCAAAGGACGTTGATAGATATTATATAGAAAGCGTATTGTAATTGCAAACACGGATGTTTCTATATTTCAGGACCTGTCAGTGCCCTTTACCCGCTAATGTGCCTTGTGGATTTTCGAAACTATGTGCCATTTACTCAATTAATTTGACCCCAGAATCGTTGTCATGGTAACTTTACTAACAGCTCACAGAGCATTAGGCTGCTGGCAATCAGACTGAGAATAAGAAAAGTATTAGGGGTTTTTTGTTTGTTTGTTTGTTTTTGAGACTGAGTCTCGCTCTGTCGTCAAGCTGGAGTGCAGAGGCGCAATCTCGGTTCACTGCAACCTCCACCACCCGGGTTCAAGCGATTCCCCTGCCTCAGCCTCCCTAGTAGCTGGGATTACAAGCGTGTGCCATCAGGCCTGGCTAATTTTTTTTGTATTTTAGTAGAGACGAGGTTTCACCATGTTGGCCAGGATGGTCTCCATCTCCCGACCTCATGATCCACCCGCCTTGGTCTCCCAAAGTGCTGAGATTATAGGCGTGAGCCACCGCACACAGCCAAGAAAGGTATTTTGTATTAAGATGTTATTGGTATAAGTAAAATCTTCAAAACAACCTGGATTTTTGCCAGCCGAGTAAAGTTTATCCAATTCATCTGCATTTAGTAACAGTTCTTTGAGTGTGAGTTCTCTCTCATTTGCCAGTTGGATAAGCAGGCCTTGTAGACTTCTTCCTTAAGTCACTGAGCCGAGAGTTGAACAGTAACAGAGAGCAAGCCCGTGGCTTGTCACCAGAGACCCATTTCCTCGGCTGCCACTGCTCAGCGGTCCCTGTTTAATTGGGAAAACCACCGGACTCCATTATCATCTAACCCAGAGATGCTATCAAGAATCACATGCCCTGCCGAAGTCAAACCGGAAAGTGTATTTAGTGCTAGATGTTTGTGTATCTTTGTTAACCTTTAGAAAGAGGAAGAAGCTGGAGCCTGGTTCCCCATCAACGGTATCAGCTCAGCTAACTGACCCCCGATTCGATCTTGAAGTTAGGACGAGGAATTTGCACTGTATAAACTCATTCATGTCTTATTCATTCTTACATGCTGTCGGTCTGGTTGCCTTCAATTTCCTAGGATGCTTTTCTGTTTGAAAGTTTCCAGTCTTCTCCCAGCCAAATGGAGGGGCAGCAGGAATTCAGCCCATATGGGTCACAATGGGTTGGAAGGAGTTGAACCAAAGAAGTATCAGTATAAAACCAGAGCCTCAAAGACTCCACGGGCACCAATGTGTAGCATATGCTCACAGACACTGTGCTCAACGGGAACCCAGGGTACCCTACAGGAGCAGAGAGAGGGTAGGAAGCCTCGGCTGTGGACATTATTTATCCCTCCCCTACCCCACCCCACTATTCCTTCCCTCCCTCCCTCACCCTATCCTGCTCCTACCCCACCCCTCCTGATTTTCCACATTTCTCTCTCTCTCTTTCACACACACACACACACACACACACACACACACACACACACACACAGTTTGTCTTCTCAGTAGCCTTCTGATCTTGGTGATTTACGAATCCAGAAAAATGCACAAAAGCAGTCATTAGCCAAAAAGAACCCATGTGTTCCTGGTAACATTCAAATGACCCCGGTACTCAGGACGGTTTCTTGGGGCCATCAGCCTATCTGGAATGGCTATCACTCTTCAAGCCCAAAACATGTTTTTAAACACTTCTGTCCATTCATTCCTTCATTCCTTGGTCCAACACATCTGTGCAAAGCTCCTACAGTGGACAGTACCCCAGACTAGACGTTTATAGTCTAGCGCAAGCCTGTCCAGCCCATGGCCCACAGGCCACATGCGGCCCAGGACCGCTTTGAATATGACCCGACACAAATTTGTAAACTTTCTTCAAACATGATGAGATTTTGGGGGGATTTTTTTTTTTAGCTCATTAGCTATGTGAATATTAGTGCATTTCATATGTGACCCAAGACAATTCCTCTTCCAAAGAGGCCCAGGGAAGCCAAAGCGTGGGACAGCCCTGGTCTAGGGCATGGATAATATCCAACACTAATATCTAGCAAATACGAAACTCAATAGCAGGGTGCATTTAGAACTAGATGATAGCCGAGTGCGGTGGCTCATGCCTGTAATCCCAGCACTTTGGGAGGTTGAGGCAGGTGGATCTCCTGAGGTCAGGAGTTCGAGACCCCCAGCCTCGCCAACCTGGTGAAACTCTGTCTCTACTAAAAACACAAAAATTAGCTGGGTGCAGTGGCGGGTGCCTATAATCTCAGCTACTCGGGAGGATGAGGCAGAAGAATCCCTTGAACCCAGGAGGTGGAGGTTGCAGTGAGCTGAGATCACGCCATTGCACTCTAGCCTCGGTGACAAAGCAAGACTCCATCTCAAAAAAAAAAAAAAAGAACTAGATGATAAACATGACCAGTGACTTTTATCTCCAAACTCCCAATGCCAGTCATAAAAGGGCTCTTCCCAACTGCCTTCGAGCGCCCCACCTTCCTGGCCCTTCCCAGCCTCAGAAGTGTTTGCAGCATGTTTTTAATGATGGCTCGAGGTGGCTATGCGCTTCAGTCACAAGCAGAGGTTTGCAAGGTTATCACATTAACTGTGCCTGATCCCTTGCACCCAAATTACAGGCTGAAGCCACAAAATTGTCTCCCAATCAGAGGCCTCTTGCCGAACGCCCCCACAAACACCAAGTCCCCTTAATCAGAGTTGAGTGGATGTGCCGGTGAACTCTGCAACAGGGAGAACGCTGATTTTTCCAATTGTGCAAAGTACCTCAGCAGTCTCCCTCTAATTTTCCTTTTCATGTTCTTTTGAGGAGGTTTGTGTATTGCCAGTCAAGATTCTATGGCAAAAAAAAAAAAAAAAAGAAAAAAAAAAAAACATAAAAAGCCCACAACAGCGTAAACAACGACGACTAAATGCAGAAAGCAGTAGAGAGCTGCCTGCTGAGCCTCCGCCTGGGCTGAGGCTCCCTGGGAGTCCAGCTCCATCCAGCCTTGGTGCTCCAGTTGGGCATCTTAGCATGAGAAGCTGGAAGTACATGATCTCTGTGTTTTCATGACTTGTCAGGAGCTGCCTTTGCAGACAGACCCCTACCTCCTGGCACTCCACGCCTGCTTCAAATATCAAGCCAGTCCACCTTCTCCAAAGAGAAGTCTCCCCGGACCTGCCAGCCACGTGGGATCCCTCCCTCTCCTGAGCCGCTAGAGAGCCTGGGATGGCAGTGGGAGGGAATGGTGGTCACAGACTCTGGAGGAAGTCACTCTTCCATAGAGCAACATGTATGGTGCTTGAGACACGCGGGCAGCTGTGGGTGGTGGCTGTGCGCAGCTGGCTGCTGAGCCGCATCGTGGCGGGGTGGGACCACGGTGGGGTCTTGTGTTGAAGGCCCAGATGCCGTGCACTTGGAGGCAGGGGCACCACTGCAAGAAGAGCTGAGTCCCGCGGCTCGAAAAGAGGGGTGGTAGGCCCCTAGGGGTGAGGAGAAGTTGACTTGGGTGAAGAGGGTCTTGGAACACCACGTAGTGATTTTAGAACACCTTCAGGGACCGCCGGGGAGCCACTGAAGGTGCCTGAGTGCACAGTAGCATCATAAGACAAGTCCTCGGGTGTAGCCTGCCAGGCAGGTGGGCAAGGGGAGTGGTAACATACAGCAAGCTTCACAGGCCTGACATCAAGCCATGTGATGAGGGTAACAGCTGACACCTTCTTCAGCACCAGCTGTGTGCAGACCCTGGGTTGAGGCACTTTACAGGAATTGACTTGTTAAATCCTCCCATTGTTATCACTCCATTTTACAGGGAAGTAAAACAAGGCACATGGAGAAAGCAACTCAACTAAGACCATGCAGCCAGCAAGTAGCGGAGCTGAGACTGGAAGCCCGGCGTCTGGCCCCAGAGCCGCACACGCCATCACTGCACAGCCTTGCTTGGCTGGGCTGTAATCCATCGGCAGACCTGGGACGCAAGGAGGAGGACAGGCCTGTACGCTTGCTTAGAAATGAAAGGACTGAATCAGGAGCTGGAAGCATGCCTCTCCTTTTGTATTAGTTATTCACTGCTACGTAACAAGCTGCCTCAATATGTTGTTTAAAACAACACTCATTTGTTATCAACTAGGTGACGTGGGTCAGGAATGGGCATGGGGCTTAGCTTGGTCCCCTGGCTCAGGGTCTCTCACAGGCTGCAATAAAGGGCTCTTGGGGGGCTGCAGCCATCTCAAAGGTGGACTTTCAGGCTCACGCCCATGGCTGTCAGCAGCCTGCAAGGCCGTGCTGTCTGTGGGCTGGAGACTGCGGTTCCTGGCCATGTGGACCACCCAGAGGACAACTCACAACATAGCAGCTGGCTTCTCCAAGGGCAAGGGCTCAAAGACAGCCAGCAAGGCAGATGGCACAGCCTTTTCAGAGCCCGGTCTTGGAAGGGACGTCCCATCACATTTCCTTGGAAGTCATAGGCCTCACCCACACTCAAGGAGCAGGGGATTGCACAAGGGCAAGAGTGTCAAGAGGCAGGGCTATTGGGTGCCATTCTAGAGATCGTCTGTCACAACTTTTAAAATCAGAGCTTATTTTATAGTTCTTTTTTGTGTTATTAAAAAAATGTTAATGATCAGCATTGAAAAACACAAACATTTCATGATCGGCACTGAAAAATGCAAAAAGTGTTAAATAAAAACTCTCCGCTTTTCTGTCTCCTCGTTCATCATTAGCCCTTGTTGGACCTCCTTTGTCCCTTGCCACTGCTGTGGCTCAGGCTGGGTCCCGCTTCATCCCTCAGAACTGGGACTTTTCTCCTTGTCTGGGTACTTTGTCCTCATATGTGCCCCACACTCCCAGAAGCCCCCCATCCCTGCATTTATGACCACTGACTCTTCTGTCTCTTCCATGAATGCAGACAAACCATTCACATTCACAGCCAGAGCCAGCTCCTCTGCCTGTGCAGTGGGCCCCGCTCCACAGCCTCCCCACTTTGCAATGTTTGCCTCTCCCCAGCATCATTTTCCTTTTCTCCTGGAATGTTCCCATCAACAAACGAGTCTGCTGCTATTTCTCCCATTGAAAAGAAAATAAACCCCCCTGTGACCCATTCTCCTCTCCAACTTCCTTCCCTTTCCAACAAAGCTGATTTCTCCCCTGGCAGCTCTGCTCTCAGACTTCCTGCTCCACCCCACAAATCCTGACCCCACTAAGAGCCACTACCACATTGCCATTGACTGTGTCTCTGTGGCATCACTGTCCTTGCTTCTTATCCTTCATGGCAGAGGACAGGCCTCACTGAGGGCTAGGAGACCTAAGGGAATCATAGTAGAGAAGGGAACAGGTTAAGTTCCACAACTTGAGTCACTGCCCCTCATTCCTGGGAAGCACCACAGGAAGTTCAGCCCTGCACAGGGCCCCCTCATCCCTGTCCCTGTGCCGTAAGACCCACCGTGGGCAATTCCAAGTCTCTTCCTCTCATCTGGAGCACTGCCTCTTGCCCTTCAAGCCTGTTGCCCTTCCAATCTCTGCCTGTCTTCAAGGAAACCACTCCCACTGCCAATATCATGAATACAAAGTGGCTGAAATAGGGTATAAATGTATTTTTTCCTCTTATGTACAAAACTTGGTATGGTGGCACTACTCTGTAATTTGAGTAAAGGGCCCTCATCACTGTGACATTCCTCATCCACATCATTCAAGAAGAGCCACTGCCATGTTTGTGCCTCATCAGGAAAAGGAAAAGGAGAAGGGGAAGGCATGCCCCTGCCTTTTAATGCCCCAACCCAGGAGTTTCAATCAGCACTTGCTCTCACAGCCCATTGGCTAGGACTTAGTCACAAGACCATCCCCTGCTGCAAGGGATGCTGGGAAATGTAGTCTTTAGCTGAGTAGTAGGTGCCCACTTAAAAACTCTATTGCTATGGAAGAAGGAGAGTATCAAAGATATCAAAGGGCACTGAGCAATGCCGGCCACCCAAAACCCTATCACCCAGCACTACCTTTTCCCATCTGTCTATATAATGCTCCTGGGAGGAATTGAGGGGCTGGGAGACCCTGGAGGTCTAGCAGCTTTCAAGGTGTCCTGATTTGCCCTAGTAGACAGCAGGCTGCTGCTGGATCAGACACACATGTGTCTCCCAAGGACCTCATGAATTCTTAGAGGTAGCATGGTTAAAGTTCATGCTAAGGAAAACACGGCTGCCTTACTGCTTCTTACTCAGCAGCCACCCCACCGGCCCTGTGGCAAAAGCATTGTACGTTGATGCTATAACTGTCATTTCTCTTTCCATTTCCTCCTGCTTTCAGCCCATGCCCTGCATCTCAGGAGGCAGAACCCAGGCCTCCTGTGCTCCTAAGTTATCATCATCCAGTGACATGAAGGCCTGCCCTTGCATTTACGTGCAGCATCTGCCCTGGGACCAGACCAATTAAATTCTACCTGAAACACCAGCCTCCCATTCCACTGCCTGCTGGAAAGGAGGTCATGGGGAATTTAGGATCCTCCTGAGCCTGGTAATGGGGGACTGGGCAAGGGGCTCCTCCCTCCATGACGGACAGAATCCCATGTAGCTACTGCCCAATAAAACACAAGGGATTTGGCTCAGGTGTTCCCAGGAAAGCCAGGGAGCCTGGGGCCTGGAAAATACCTGGGTGTCTTTTGAAGTTGTTTCTGGTTGGATTCTTTTCTCTACTATAAAGGTAGTATTTGTTCATAATAGAATACAGTGTGTGGAAGTACATAACAGAGTATAGAAAAGGGAAAAATTGGCCAGGTGTGGTGGTTCATGTCTGTAATTCCAGCGCTTTGGGAGGCCGAGGTGGGTGGATCACCTGAGATCAGGAGTTTGAGACCAGCCTGGCCAACATGGTGAAACCCTGTCTCTACTAAAAATACAAAACAAACAAACAAACAAAATAGCTGGGCATGCTGGTGCATGCCTGTAATCCCAGCTACTCCAGAGACTGAGGCAGGAGAATCCTTTGAACCCAGGAGGTGGAGTTTGCAGTGAGCTAAGACGCATCACTGCACTCCAGCCTGGGCGACAGAGCAAGCCTCTATCTCAAAAAAAAAGGGAAAAATCACTGTGATCATCCCAAAAGTCTCAGCTCCTACTCTTTTGCTACATGTCCTTCAAACCAGCTATGTATTTATTTTGCTGAATTGATGCTGGTTTTATCTTTTGTATCTTGCTTTTTTTCATTTACTGTTCTTCCATCCAGTGAACACACCATAATTTACCATTCTCCTCTTCTTGAACATGAGATTGTTTCTAGGGTATCTCTTGCAAATATGATAATTGGCAATGATGTAACAGGTCTCTATGCAGCTTACAAAAGTGATCAATCCTGGTGTCCTCCTCATCCTAGTTTTTGGTTCCAAGCAACAGAAACCAATGCTGGCAGATTTCAGCAGAAAAGGAAAATCAGATGCAGAAGATAGGCAGGAACAAGGGAGGCAAGACAGCATGAATCACAATGAAAGCATGCTGCAGATCTCATCTCATGAGAAGCCAGGGCCACCCCTCCCCACCCCCACACCAGACCCTCCAATAAAACTGCAGGGGCTCAGACCTTGTCACCAGAGCCCATGGCTCTATGATGGGCACCACAGATACTGCTGCTCATAAACCTGGATGTCCCACCCAGTTCTATACTAGAAGACATTTCCTACTTTTTCTGATTCTTCCCACCACCAGCTCCCAATTCAAAATCTTGATCAAAAAAGATGAAATGTATGGATAATGCTATTCATAATGACATCAAAATATCAAGTACTTAGGAAGAAATCTAATAAAAGATGCATAACACACAACACACACACACTCACACACACACACCTGCAATGAAATTAAAGACAATCTAAATAAACAGAGGTCTATATCATGCCCATGAATCATGAATTGAATGACTGTTAGTAAAGTGTCAATTCCCTCAAAATTGATCTATAGATCCAATACAATCCCAATCAAAATTCCAGCGTCATGTGTGTGCAAGCATGTAAGTTGATCCTGAAATGTTTATGGAACCCTAAGGGCCAGGAATAGCCAGGGCAATCATAAAAGAGAAGCGAGTTGGAGGATTTAGCCCACCAGATATCAAGAATTCGTAGTGTACAGCTTCCATGATGCTTCTAGGGTAAGGACTGGAAAAGAGACCAATGGAACCGGATAGAAAGTCCAGAAATAAGAGATTCATGTTAAATGAGCAGATTTTAGCTGCTCTTTTCACAAAAAAAGTAATTATGTGAGATGACGCGTATGTTAATCCGATTCACTCTGGTAACCATTTTACTATGTATATGTATCTCATGACGTCAAGCTGTCAGGTTTATTTCAAAAATACATTTTAAATAAAACCTTAGCAGCGTTATTCATAATAGCCAAAAAGTGGGAACATTCTATTTTTTAAAGAGCAGAAACTTTATTCCTCAAAGGAGAAATAGGTTGATAATAATAAGAATTAAGGCCAGGTGTGGTGGCTCATGCCTGTAATCCCAGCACTTTGGAAGGCCAAGGCCAGAGGATCACTCGAGCTCAGGAGTTTGAGACCAGCCTGGGCAACACAGTGAGACCCTATGTCTACAAAAATTAAAAAATTTGCTGGGTGAGGTGACAAGTGCCTATAGTCCCAGCTACTTGGGAGACAGAGGCAGAAGGATTGCTTGAGACCAGGAGGTCAAGGCTACAGTAAGGTATGATCGTGCCACTGCACTCCAGCCTGGGCAACAGAGCAAGACCCTGTATCCAGGGGGGAAAAAAAGATGAGCCTTGTGAAAGAGAAATGAAAACAGCATCCACATATAAACTTGTACCTCCATGTTCATTGGCAGCAGCGTCCACAGTAACCAAAGGTAGAAACCATTCTAAGGCCCATCAACTGATGAATGGATAAACAAAATGTGGTCTATTGATACTATTGATAGTACCCGACCATAAAGAGGAATGAACCATGGACACATGCCACCTGTGGGCCTTGAAAACATGATGCTAAGTGCAAAAAGCCAGATGCAAGAGGCTGCATAGCATACGATTCCATCTGTTGAAAACGTCCAGGAAAGGTGGATCCACAGAGAAAGCAGATTAGTGATTGCCGGGGGCTGAGGAAAAGGGTGAATAACCACAAATGGGTCCAGGGTTTCATTGGCGGATGATGAGCATGTTCTCAGATGGTGATGGTGACTGTCCAATATACCAAAATCCATTGAACTATATACTTTAAATGGGTGAACTTTATGGTATGTAAATTATTTTTCAATAAAGTTGTTTTTAAAAAATAAAATAAAATAAAATAAAAAGGTGAACCCTGCCATTTCTAGGTGCTCTGGAGTTTACCGTTTTTCTCCTTGCATTTTGGAGTCAGAGTGAGAAGGCATCTCAGCTCTACCATAGCTGAATGATGCAGCGGGCTTCGGTTTCCTCATCTGTAAAATGGGGATAAAGGGCCTCTCCTTGGAGCTGCTGTGAAGATTGAATCAGATGCCCTCTGTGAAGATGCGGGGCAGGTGGAGAGCACAGTAAGCGTCCCTGGGGGCCGCGCCATCACCGCCAGTGGGACTCACCGGTGTCTTTGCCCGGGGAACAGCCAGGGTCTAGGGAGCAGCCAGGGTCTAGGCAGAAGGGCTGCTTCCCTACGGAGGCTCCTAACTTCCCCATCTCCCCCTGTTTCTCCCCTGCCCACCCCCAACTGCTGGAAGTTTGACTCCCTGCCTCCTCCTGGGCCTCCCCTATATTGCATCTCCTCAGTTACTGTCTTTATCTCTCATCTCTTCTTTCCAAACAGCCTCTGTCTAGCACCTTGGAGCTTGCATGGTAATTCACGAGTGGGTGGTTCACAGGTGGGTGGATGCCGAGCTTGGCTTCATCAGATGGCAACCAAAGGGCAGAGGCCCGGGGGGCAAGGGAGCTCCAGGATCTGTCTCCCTTTGGAGAAGCCCAGATTCACCTTCCCAGAAAGCTGCTTTGGCCTCACCACCATGGCCCCTACAGCCCCTACGCCCCTGACCCTCAATAACCTTCAGTGGCGCCCTTCTTGCAGCTGTAATTCCCCTCTTGGGATGCTACAAAAGGGATTCCAGGGATTTTTTTCCCCGTAACTCAAAAGGGATGGAGTAAACAATATATTTGCCTGGGACAAGGCAGCTAAGGGAAGGCCTCAGGCTTCCTTTGCCTTTGCCTGGAAGTATACCAACCCTTAGCCCAGAGGGCCAGCAGAGAACCAATGCTCAGAGCCTGGGGACCCAGGGAAAGGTTTCCAGGCTGGACATCCCAGGAGCCCTCTCTCCCTTCCCCATAGCAAGATACTAAGAGCAGAGGCTGGCCTGGCAGGCCATGTCGATGCCCTGAGCTGACATGGCCTTGGCAGCTTTTTTTTTTTTTTTTTTTTTTTTTTTTTTTTTTTGAGACGGAGTCTCGCTCTGTCGCCCAGGCTGGAGTGCAGTGGCCGGATCTCAGCTCACTGCAAGCTCCGCCTCCCGGGTTCGCGCCATTCTCCTGCCTCAGCCTCCCGAGTAGCTGGGACTACAGGAGCCCGCCACCTCGCCCGGCTAGTTTTTTGTATTTTTTAGTAGAGATGGGGTTTCACCGTGTTAGCCAGGATGGTCTCGATCTCCTGACCTCGTGATCCACCCATCTCGGCCTCCCAAAGTGCTGGGATTACAGGCTTCAGCCGCCGCGCCCGGCCGGCAGCTTCTTGACAGTTGTGTCTTTTTGTTTCCAGCAGTGACACTCACTGACCCACACCTTTGGCCAGCGTCCCTTGTGACTGCCCCCTCCCACTTGAGCAGAATGGCTCCTATTACGCAATGAGTGCCAGGAACCCGGCCAGTCCATCCAGAGACAGGGCAGAGCCCTGGGCTACTGACCCTCTTGGGCCAGCCGAAACCTCCCTATGGCTTTGCCTCTCATCCTAGCATTGACACTTGTGCCCTTAATTAAAGTGCTTCTTTTTTAAATCAACATTTCTACTCTTTTTGCAGAGTAAGAGAAAAAAAAGTTAGGGGAGAAGAAAGAAGGAAGGATTAATGCGGTTTTTTTTTTTTTCATGTAAAAGTTTGTTCCATGATTTAAATCTCATGGCCACAAACAGCTCAGAAGTCAGCATAGAGAAGCAAGCTGACAGATTATAAAGTCATTTGTAAAATCCTCTTTCTGAATATAAACTGAAATGTGTAATTAATTCCACATACTGCATGTGGCACATGGCCTTCATCCTGCATAAGAACAAATACATGAATGAATAAATGGAACAGGCCTTGACACACGCCAGGCCCTGCGCTAAATGCTTTCCACATATTACCTTAATTACTCCTCACCGTGGCCTTGTGAGGAAAATGATCATAGCCCGTTTTACAGATGGGGACAGAGATTTGTCCAAGGCCACACAACTAGTGGCAGATGTAGGTCTGTGTGTGACATTCTTGTTCAGTTTCATAAATGTGGCTGCCACCTGCCTGAAATTTTGAGAAAAAAAAAAGTGGTTTGGCTTTGCATGAATTCCTGAAAAAGTAGATTTTTATCTTTATCAACTTCTAAGCAAGCTGGATTTATTCTGACAGTGTCCATGACATGGCTACAGACCATCACTGTTGCCAATGTTGTGAACCTGAACAAGGCACCTGGACAAGTTTCTCTGTGCCTCGGTTGCCTTACCATTAAATGCATTTCCCTGAGATTAAGTGTGTGAAACTATAAGTTGGCTGGAGGAAACACCTCATAGAAGTGAGAAGATGAGGATGGGTGGTGGGTGAAGACTTTTTCTCCAAACCCTACAGGAGATGGACCTCAAAGCAAATGGCCATGCTTCCCGTAGACTGGGTGAACTGGTGCTGCTCAGGGCTAGAGGCGTGTCTAGAACCATGGGGACTAATGCAGCCCCCACCACCCTAGGGCATATAACCTGTCTCCCTCCCATAGGATAGCAGGGACAGCTCTCTGTCTAAGGCAGGATTCAGTGAGATGGTCCAGGAGGGGCCTAAGGATTCCTCTGACTCATCCAAGCCTCGGCTCGGGAGGCAACACAACCTAGCCTGGATCTCAGGGGGCCACAATCATGCCCTGAAGCTCATGAGCCCAGGCAGGCATCCTGTTGGTTAAGGTCGGGCTCAGGGTCCAGGGATGCACTAGATTCTTTATCTTAAAGTGACCCTTAGGCAAAAAAAAAAAAAAAAAAAAAAGCTATAGGCAGTTTCTGGACGTTTTCCTACTTGTTAAGCACCTTCTGGCTCCGAGCTTTCCAGCCACAGCGCACTGGACGCCATGGGAAGGGTGCAGCTGCTCTTTAGTACTTTACCAGCGCTGAGAAGGTGGAATGGTCACGGCCCCGTTCCGTCACTTTCTTCGGCCGGACAGTCGCCCTATTACAGATTTCAGTAGGGCCGAGCACCCTCCTTCCTGCCCGTCTTTACAGATGAACACGCTATCGCTCCAGCAGTACAACCCGCCTTATTACGTAAAAAAGCAGCCCCTATCTACCCGCAGGGAAGGAGTATGTTCGGCATCACAGAGGGACCGGCGCCGGAGTTGAGCGTCCTGGGAGGTCCGCATGCGCTCGGGAACCGTGATGCGCGTCTTTTCTAAGCCTTACGGTAAACGCGAACGCAAGGCAACCACGTGGCGGTGGAACCGAGGCCGGGCGGGAATGCGCGGAATGCGCGGCGCGGCCTCGCGCGGCTCCCGGGCCACTGCCCAGGGTCCGGCGGCGCGCGCTCTCGCCTCGCCCGTCACCTCTTCCAGCCGCACCCCGGCCCTGGTCCTGCCACCCAGAACTCGCTGGGCAAATCGTGCCCCGCGTGAACACCCAGGAGGGACTTGGGGACCGAGCGCGGCCCATCAGTCCCTCAGACCCTGCGAACCCAGAATTCCCTAAGGGGTCGGAAACCGAATCCTGCCCCCAGCCCTTAAGGCACGGGCTCCAGGGACCCCAGGGGAAGGGCGCGGGGCGTTAGGTACGCAACCCGTTTCCCCGCACCTGGAAAAAAACTCCGTTTCCCTCCCTTCCCCTGCTTGTTGAGTGTCCCGATAACAGAACTCTAACGTGGCCCCTAATAACGACCTCGCTGTCCCTCCACCCACCCCCAAGTGCCAAGCCGAGGGATGGAAGCGCTTTCAAGCGTTCCAAGAGCATTATGGAGCGAACTGGAGAGGCGCGGGGATGCGGGGTCCTCCCCGCAGTCTTCCGGAAAGGGCGGGGGAGGGCGAGGCAAGTTCCGGAGTGGGGCATGCCGTGGGAGCCCACGAGGACCTCAGCGCGGATCCTCCGCCGGAAAACCGGCTCCTGCGAGCCGCCGCCGCAGGTTTCCTAGGCCCCGCGAGTCGGGCAGCGGCGCCCTGCGTCTCGGTCCGACGCGGGGGTCTGCTCAGCCTCGAGTGGGCCGCGGCCAGGCCTGACTGCGGGGGAGAGGCTCGGACGTGACCTCCGAGGTCACAGCCAGCCCGCTTTCTCTCCTGTGGCCCGAGGTGCTTTTCTTCTCGATCTGGGCGCCTACTCCCCACGACTTGGTCTGAGAGGGGCTGGGGCCAGCCGGAAGGCCAGGAAATCCCTGGTGGATTTGGGGGTTCATATTGCTCAGGGTACCAGGCGATGCATTTTGAGGGGCGGGAGTCGAGGAATTAGAATCGCCTTTAACCCTCAAGAGTTGCGCCTTCAGCCTCGGGATCCCAGATGCGTCGTTGGAGCCAGGGCCGCCCCCCTACCTGTTGGGTTGCGTTTTAACTCCCGCGCACATCTCGCCCGCAGCCTTCGGAGCTGGAGGAGGGGTCCCGTTTCCCCGCAGCCCGCCGGACGGACGACTGGGGCGCGGGGCGGGGGGGGGCGGGGTGGTCTGTGTGTGGCTGAAACTAATTGATCTACAGCGGAAACGCACGTCTGCGGTTGGGGCGATGGGGGGCGGGGTGCGGCTGTCCATGTGCCGAGCGTGTGGCTGCCTCGGGTGGGCACTGGGGCCGGAGTTCGCCCCGGCCCACCTCGCAGTTTTGGGGCGCCGGGAATCGGCGCTACGTAACCGAAGCAGAGCTGCCGCAGCACGTGGGCCGCCACGCGCACCCCAAAAGCGAGTAGTGTAGGGGGAAGGGGAGCTCGAGCGTCTTCGGAACCCAGGGGCCGGCTTTCGGAAGCGTTTTCCCGGGCGACTTAAGGGCTTAACAATGGAAAACTCGCGGAGCCTGAGCCAAGTCCTTTCAAGTCGCCGCCAGGTATGCGGCTGCAGGTGACCCCACCTGGGTGCGCCCGCCCGCCAGCCGCCCTGGTGGTAAGGCGGGTGCCGGAGGTTGCTGGCGAAAGGTCGGGACTGGTCCCTGCACCACTCGCCCCCAACCCAAGCCCCCAGCCCCGCGGCGCGCAGCCGCGCTGAGTCCCGGGGTCTGCGCCGCGTCGCGCCGGTTCTTGAATGAACGCGCTCCCTTCCCCCGCCTGAATGAAGGTTCCCACAGCCAGGGACGGTGGCTAACACGCGCCTGCAGCGGAATTCGCTCTCTCGGGGCCGACCATCCGCCCAGGCCGCGGTCACCCGGGCAGGGGCCAAGGGGCGAGGAAAGCGTGAAGGTGATTTAAGTTACTTTTGGATTTTCTTTCAAACCAACGTGGTTACCCTCCCGACTGGGCCACTTGCCCTTTGTCTCCAAATGGTCACCAAGAAATAAGAACAGAGCACTTTAAATGAGCCCAGAAGCCGCAGTTCCTGCTTCGTGGTGGGTTTTAAGAAGACAGTGTAAAGTAAAACTGCAACAGAAAAGTTTTTTAAAGTTGCTTTTCCCTTTGGAAAAAAATCAAAATGCTTTCTCTGCGCTTCTTGAAGCAATGACCCTCAAAAGCCCAGAGGTATTGGCCCCCTCAGGGGACCCGGGGGCCGCTAAGCAGGGTTCCCCCAGGTGGAGGCTGGACAGCTGGCGCTCCCCGCCGGGCCCCAAATTCCAGCGCCTCCCCCGCGGGTTCCTGGACGGCTCTTTACGCTCGCTAGCCGGGCTTGCAATTTTGCGCTCGTCCCTGAGCCGGGAAATCAACGAAGTTCCTAGCCTAGATCTGCCCGGTCCGCCTAGTAACAGCGCCGCGCCCCCATTGGCTCATGCTAATTCCAGTTTCCTCCGTCTTGCGCCCGGGATAGGGGGGTGAAGCTCCCTCCTGGACCCAGAGCCGGTTTTGCCGGAGTGGGCGAGCCTCTTTATGCCGTGCTGCCCCTAGCCGACTTCGGCCCGCTTCGCGCCTCGGGCTGGGCCAGGGCGCACGCGGGGCTCGGGGCCCCTCGACCCCCGGGATGGGAGAGGCCGGGTGATGGCTCCGGGCCCCATAAATCATCCAGGCGGCCGCCGGGTCGGGATTTATGAATGAAAAAGCAGCTGGGCCGCCCTCGTGCGCGGGCTGATGCTCTGAGGCTTGGCTATGCTGGGGCCAAAGCGATTATGGGTGCTCGGGGAGTGGGGGGGACACGACCGTGGGTGCTCCCTGCTGGGGCCACCCATCGCTCCCCATGCGGAATCTGGGGGTAATTACCCCCCAGGACCCGGAATATTAGGAATCCTAATTCCCGGCGGGGGAGTGGGCACGGGAGGAATTCACCCTGAAAGGGGGGGGGGGGGGGGGGGGGTCGCATCTTGCTGTGAGCACCCTGGCGAAGGGGAGGGGACTTTTTCTATCCGTTTTCTTTGAGCTTTTACCGTTAAGAGGATACGGTGGTTTGATGACACTAAACTATATTCAAAAGGAAGTAAATGAACAGTTTTCTTAATTTGGGGCAGGTACTATAAAAATAACAAAAACAAAAGACAGTAAAATGTCCTTTTATTTTTTAATGCACCAAAAAGACAGAACCTGTTATTTTAAAAACTATGTATTTTAATTTACATCTGCTTAAGTTTGCGGTAGTGGGGACCCTCTCATGAAACCACGAACACCTATCGATTTTGCTAAAAATCAGATCAGTACACTCATTTGTTTAATTGATAATTGTTCTGAATTATGCCCGCTCCTGCCAGCCCCCTCACGCTCACGAATTTAGTCCCAGGGCAAACTCTAAAGGTGAAGGGACGTCTACACCCCCAACAAAACCAATTAGGAACCTTCCAGTGGTCTTGTCCCAGGCTGAGGCGACTAATATTTCCAGCAATTTAATTTCTTTTTTAATTAAAAAAATGAGTCAGAACGGAGATCACTGTTTCTCAGCTTTCCATTCAGAGGTGTGTTTCTCCCGGTTAAATTGCCGGCACGGGAAGGGAGGGGGTGCATTTGGGGATCCCCGCAAGGACCGACGACTGGTCAAGGTAGGAAGGCAGCCCGAAGAGTCTCCAGGCTAGAAGGACAAGATGAAGGAAATGCTGGCCACCATCTTGGGCTGCTGCTGGAATTTTCGGGCATTTATTTTATTTTATTTTTTGAGCGAGCGCATGCTAAGCTGAAATTCCTTTAACTTTTAGGGTTACCCCCTTGGGCATTTGCAACGACGCCCCTGTGCGCCGGAATGAAACTTGCACAGGGGTTGTGTGCCCGGTCCTCCCCGTCCCTGTATGCTAAATAGTTCTTGAAATTTACACGTGTTAATGAAAATGAAAGAAGATGCAGGCGCTGAGATTCTTTGGCCGTCTGTCCGCCCGTGGGTGCCCTCGTGGCGTTCTTGGAAATGCGCCCATTCTGCCGGCTTGGATATGGGGTGTCGCCGCGCCCTAGAGTCCCCCCTTCTCGTGGTCTCCCCAGGCTGCGTGTGGCCTGCCGGCCTTCCTAGTTGTCCCCTACTGCAGAGCCACCTCCACCTCACCCCCTAAATCCCGGGGAACCCACTCGAGGCGGACGGGGCCCCCTGCACCCCTCTTCCCTGGCGGGGAGAAAGGCTGCAGCCGGGCGATTTGCATTTCTATGAAAACCGGACTACGGGGGCAACTCCGCCGCAGGGCAGGCGCGGCGCCTCGGGGATGGCTTTTGGGCTCTGCCCCTCGCTGCTCCCGGCGTTTGGCGCCCGCGCCCCCTCCCCCTGCGCCCGCCCCCGCCCCCCTCCCGCTCCCATTCTCTGCCCGGCTTTGATCTCTGCTTAACAACAGTAACGTCACACGGACTACAGGGGAGTTTTGTTGAAGTTGCAAAGTCCTGGAGCCTCCAGAGGGCTGTCGGCGCAGTAGCAGCGAGCAGCAGAGTCCGCACGCTCCGGCGAAGGGCAGAATAGCGCGAGGGAGCGCGGGGCAGCAGAAGCGAGAGCCGAGCGCGGACCCAGCCCGGACCCACAGCCCTCCCTAGCTGCCCAGGCAGAGCCCCAGCCATGGAACACCAGCTCCTGTGCTGCGAAGTGGAAACCATCCGCCGCGCGTACCCCGATGCCAACCTCCTCAACGACCGGGTGCTGCGGGCCATGCTGAAGGCGGAGGAGACCTGCGCGCCCTCGGTGTCCTACTTCAAATGTGTGCAGAAGGAGGTCCTGCCGTCCATGCGGAAGATCGTCGCCACCTGGATGCTGGAGGTGCGGGGCTTTGGGCGGCTCTCTTAAGACTTCCCTGCAACTTGTTGCCCAGACCCACGTTTCTTTGCTCCTCACCCCCCTCCCTTCTCTCCCGCTAGAACTTTGAAGTTTGCTGTGGTGTTGCTAGGGATCCGCATTTTCAAAATAAAAATTGTGGGTATTTTCTGAAGCAGGAAGGGGTGGGGGTGGGGGTGCTATAAGTTGCGTTTCGTGGGAGGGGAGAAGGGGGTTGGGGAGGGGTGCCGTCGGGAGAAGCCAGTGTCAGGGGCACCCCAATGGGCCCGAGGGTGCGGGCTGGCAGGCTGAGTGCGCTTTGTGCCCCCCGCCTGCGCCCCAGCCCGGCTGCGCCTCCTCTCGCGGCTGCTGCGGCCGAGAGCCGCCAACTCCGGGGGGAGGGGGCATAGATTTGATTTTTAAATTAATATCCATGGACACGTATGCAAGGGCCGCTCGTGCCAGTATTATGCGCCATCTTTGCTCTTTTATTGCAAAGCAAAAGTGTTTATTAATAATTGGGGGCAGGGTGGGGGCGGGGAGCGGCTGCCGGGCGCTGGGGCCGCAGCTAGGGGCCGCGCGGCCGCCGGGAGCCCGCGGGAGGGGCGCAGGGACGCGGCATGGGGAGTTTTGGGGGGACCCCGCTCGGGAAGGGGGGCCCTTTGTTCAAGCAGCGAGTCCCGGGGCGCCCCAAATGGGCAGCCTGGGCCGGAGAGCACGCCGAGCTGCAAGGTCGCGTGGCCCCCAAGACGCCAGGGCTTGATCCCCGTCTGCAGGGATCTCGGCTTGGGGGACCTTCTCTGAGGGAGCCGGGGGCCTGGGAGCACATTTTCAGACCTTCGGTGGGCGCCTGAGGGGCCCGCAAGTATTTTTAAATAATTTTTGAAAGTGCGGCGTGGTGCCCTTGCGAGAGGGAAACGCCGCCCGCGCCCAGGGGGAAGGGGGGCCCCGGAGTTTGAATTCCTGGGGCTCCCCCCGGAGCCTGTAACGAACTCCCGACCCTCGGCCTGGGTAAAGGGTCGCCCGAGGGTCATTTTCAGGGTTTTTTTATGCACTTAGTTATTTTTTTAATATTTTTAAATATTTTTTGAAAAGATGACGTCTGGGGAAATGCGGCGCGGCGGCCTGGGACGCCACCTTTGTGTCTCGCAGGCGCGGCGCCCAACCCCGCGGCCCGTTCCGCGGCCCCGCACCCCAGTGGGTGTCGACCCTCAGTCAGAGGGACCACGGAGCTCCAGGGCGGGCCGGGGTCCCCAGGGCCGGCAGCCCGCGCCGCCGCGCACGCCGCCCAGCTGTGCCCGCTCCCGCCCCCACCGTGCCAGCCTCGCGGGGACTTTCCCTTTCAGTTTCGGGGAGGGTGGGTACTGGGGACGCGCGGGGGAGGGGGCGCATCACAGGAAGGTCCTTCCGCCCCCGGCCCCGACCCCTCGGCGCCCTTCAGAACTGGCGATCCTGCCGAGCGCGATGGGGGGGTGCGGGGGCGGGGGTGGGGCGGCGCGACCTGGCGGCGGCGGTCACGGGCCCCGTGCCTCCGCAGGTCTGCGAGGAGCAGAAGTGCGAGGAGGAGGTCTTCCCGCTGGCCATGAACTACCTGGACCGCTTCCTGTCGCTGGAGCCCGTGAAAAAGAGCCGCCTGCAGCTGCTGGGGGCCACCTGCATGTTCGTGGCCTCTAAGATGAAGGAGACCATCCCCCTGACGGCCGAGAAGCTGTGCATCTACACCGACAACTCCATCCGGCCCGAGGAGCTGCTGGTAACCGCGGGACCCCGCCGCCCCCTGCCCCCCCGAGAGTCGCACGCAGGATCACGGGGCCGGGGAAGGTGCAGGCAGTGGCGGCCGGCCCGCCTCTGACATATCTGCTCCCAGGGAGGGCGGCCCCGCCGCCGGGCGTCCCTGTCCCGGGAGCGGGCGGGATCCTAGCCGCCCCCGTCCCGCCGCCCCCAAGTCGCTTGCCTGCGACTCCCACCGCGTTCGCGCCCGGCAGTGTGGCCGAAAAGTGGGCGGCGCGCGCCCTCCAGCGGCTGCACGAGGAGCGCCGCGCTCCGCACTGAGCCTCCTGTTTCAGGTGGTGGGAGGTCTTTTTGTTTCCACTTGCAGAGTCTTTTCACGCAGCGGGCACCTTTTCTGTTTTGATCTGGGATCGCGTGTTGCCCCGGCTCCCCGACACCACCCCCATCATTCGCCAGCCCTCCCCTCCCACCTCCAGGACCGCACGAGACGCAGGGGCCAGTGCTCTGAGCCGGAGGTGCTGCATGGCCCGGGCCCCCATGCTGCCGGCTTCCCCGCGCCCCCGGGCCGGCCCGCACCTCCCCTGATGGCCGCTCACCCTGTGTTCGCAGCAAATGGAGCTGCTCCTGGTGAACAAGCTCAAGTGGAACCTGGCCGCCATGACCCCGCACGATTTCATCGAACACTTCCTTTCCAAAATGCCAGAGGCGGAGGAGAACAAACAGATCATCCGCAAACACGCGCAGACCTTCGTTGCCCTCTGTGCCACAGGTAGGGGAGGCCCAGCAGCCCCCGGCCTCCGCTTGAGAGCCAGCTCCTTAGGTGACCCTGGCCGGCTTCTCGCTCTCCACCGGGGTGATGTCTGGGAAGATGTCCCTAGGCTCCCTCCTGCGCTGGGAAGCTCTCTTCCAGCTCTGGTGAGCAGAGGCCCTGGATTATTTGTTGTGCTGGATGGAAGGGGATTTGCTCCCTCACAGCCACCATGCAGTACCTTGGGCATCGGTGTGGACAGCTCGGCCTGCCTGTGTCCAGCTGCTGTGGCCTCATCCTCCAGGCCAGGCAGCCTGTGGCCACTCCATGCTCAAAGGGGTTTACCTTGGCTGCAGGGCCGCCTCCTTTCCCCACCCACCTCCAGCCCTTCTTGTGTCCTTAAGGAGCCTGAGCTGCAGGGCCCCCTCCTGGCCTCTCCCAGGCTGGGCCACCTGCCAGAGACGCCTCCAGGGGCGGGGAGAGCTGTTGGCCCGCCTGCACCACGTGCTCTGGGCAGCCGAGTGCAGGGGTGTCCAGCAGAGGAGCTCTGCTGCCTGAGGCCCTGCCAGGGGTGCTGCCAGCCAGCCGGGCTCAGCTGAGCCCTGGGGGGTGCTTCAGAGCAGTCTCAGCTTGGGCCGCCACCGTGGGCAGCAGAAGCACCCAGTCCTCACTTCCCCTGGCATGGCCCCAGAGGCCCCTCCCTGACATGGCCCTGGCCCCAGAACCCAGTGGGGACAGACACGCACATACACAGGGTGCTGCCTCCTGCTGTCCCCAGCCCTGCCTCTGACCCCCGTGTGACCGCCTCCTTTCCTGGCCCAGGAGGCCTGGTTACCCTGATGGGGGGGGTATGTCCCCATCCCACCCAGCTCTGCTGTGGCCCACCTTTGCTCAAGCCTCAGTCATCACATCTGTTTGGGGGCTCACTCTGGGTGAGGCCCAAGACCTAGGCCACAAGGCCCAGGGGGTCTCAAGGAAGCAGTAGCATCTTCTCCCCTCCCCAGAGGGCGGAGCCCCCCAAGCCTACTTCAGTGCTCCCTTCTGACACCAGTATCTGGTATTCCAGAATAGTTTCTGGTTTAGGCGTGAGGCCTCCCCCACCTCCTCCACCTGCTTGGGGCATGAACCCGTCCCCAACATGTTTCCAAGCTAGTCCCCAAGGTGGGCAGATGAAGATGCCAAGGATGTCGTCCAGCCTGGATGGGTCTGACGGTGGGGGTTGGGGGCATGCGGCAGACAGGGAGGCATTCTCTGGCTGGTGCTCCTCAGAGGAGAGAGGCCTCTGGAGACTCCAGCCAGCCTTTTATGGAGCTGAAAGTGGCTTCAGAGAAATGCGAAGTTTCCTGGAGAGAACGTGGGGCGTGGTTCTTGCACAGCCTCCCTACAGGGTGGTTCCTGCGGACGAGCTCCCCTCCCAGGACCCCTGAGTGCTGGTGGGAGGCAGTGGGCAGGTGCAGAGTCTCGCCCTCCCGCTACTGTACACCCTTTGTCTGCTAAGGCGCCCCCAGCGGTGGGTGGAGGAGGGACACTCGGGGACTCAGTGGCTGTGGAGTCCACTCCAGGGTGGGCCCCGAGGGAGGGGCAGGAGGCCAGGGGACCCACCCCTACAAAGTGCTCCAGGTCCTGACCCATGGCCACCCATGGAACGTAACTGAGCAGCCGGTGCCTTGGTCCTGCTGGACATCTGTGGAGATGAGAGTGACTTAGGGCTGCTTAGAGTTAGAGATGGCTGAAGGAGGTGGAGGCATGGAAAAGAGTCTGAGAAGGTGTTTCTGCCGTCCACGTGGCAAGGGTTACATTTAAAGGGGATGCTGGGGGTTCTCCCTGTGCCAGGCATCCCTGGCCCCACGTCCCCAGCAGGTGTGCACATGCCGCATACACTCACGCATGGGGGTTTCAGGGCAGGTGTGCCCTTGGCTCTGTGAGAGGCCAGATGAGGAACATCCAGTACCTAGGAGCTTCCAGGACGGCTGTCACTTCCCTTTACAACCGGGCAGCGGATAGGGTCAAATCCTGGAGCTTTGGTGTCTAATTCTGGGTGGCTCCCAATCTAAACACAGGCAGCGCCACACATTCGGGTGGGGGAATGAGCTTCTGAAACAACGTGGCCCCAGTGACTCCGCTCTGCGTGTGCCCCTGGAGACGGGGGGCACAAGGTATGGGGCCAGCTAGAACCTGTCGCTCCCTGTAGAAGCGGTTTCTGTGTGCGGTTCTGATTTGCCTCCATGAAAAGGTTTTCATTCATGGCTCTCAGACTGGGTGGAACTGCTCCCATTTAAAGGGGAAAAGAGGTGGCTCGGCTCGTTAAGGATTTCTTTTTTTAAGTTGTTACGGCGCCCAGCAGCCGGCTTTGTCTCCCCTTCAGGGTGGCTGCCTTTCTTCCCAGCCCCTCGCCGGCGCCCCTCTCTAACAAGGCCGAAGTTGTTTATTCTCTCGGGATGAAGTCTCGGATGGGCCGCCGCACCCCTGGCGGCCCGTGGGGGCCCCTCTCCCTTTGTGCCTGGGTCGGCTCCCATTCAGCTCCCCCGACCCCCCTTGTTCCCGGGCGCTCAGTGGCGCGAGATGAGGCGATGGGGCCGACAAAGATGCCACACTCATCCCTGCTGACGTCCAGCTCCCAGCCCAGGGCCCCTGGTTCCTATGCAGAATTCCTCGTGGGTGTGACAAAGGGCTACCCCCAGCGGAGCTGGGGTGGGGGCCAGGCCGAGAGGCACATCCCACACTGGCCCACCTGTCCACAGTAGGTGCATGACTGCTTGAGGAAGGGAGGCCGGCGTTCCCCGCCACACACTGGGACGCGATTGGTGGCGAGGCTCTCTATGGAAAGAGCTGGTCTGCTGTTTGTCTAGGTCAGTCATGGAGGCCCTGAGATGCCCACTACTGCAGCCTGGCAGGCAGATGAGTCCCAGTATCTGACAGTGACCAGAGGGAGTTTTGTGCAGACCACAAAGGCTGATGGGCCGCCCTAGATTGGTGTCCCCCTTGGAAGTAGGCCCAGATGTGCGGGACAGTCCCCAGGAAGCCCCAAGTAGGCGGATTGGTGCCTTCTTGGGAAAGCTGCTCCCTCCTGGGACCTGGCTCCTGGCCCAGTCCGCCAAGGGTGTCCCATAGTGCCTGCTGCTAGGAACCCCACACCTCTTCCCTTACTTGGGAAGTCGCTGGAATTGCTGGGCTACATCAAGTGGCCCAGAGAAGCGTTTTTGTCATCGGCCAGAAGTAGAGTTGTGAGTAGAGGGCCCTGGGTGGAGTTGGGGTGTACTTGGTCCGTGCTCTGAAGGTCACTGTGACAGTCGTGGTCCCACGGTAAGGGCCATGGGTTGCTGGAACAGTTCTTCCTTCCCGAGTGAGCCAAGCCGGGCTCTCCTGACGCCAGGGCCTGAGCCGGAGCCACACCATCACGGCCACCCTGAAGGCTGCCGGCCAGGGCTTGCCCCTCGATGGACACAGGGAATGGCTTCATCAATGCCCTGCAGCCCCATGGCCTGGCCCCGTGCAACGTCCCTTCAGAATATGACTTGTCTCCAATCCCTGCTGCTGGGGGGTGGCAGGTACTTGGGGTTGAGGTTTAGGGTCATAGAGGCGACATCTCTGTGTTCTCATATTTGTGTCATCTAACTTTGTTTTTGTGAATAAGTGATAACATTCACAAGGCTCAAGATGCTGAAAGGATGAGAGGGTAGTGATGTCCCTGTCACCTGTCCTGTCTTCCCGTGGCTTTCTCTTTGCTTGGTTATGTTTGAGTCAACGGTGGGGCTGACATTCCCGGAGGGTCCTTGGGCCGGGCTCCTGCTCTCCTAGTACCCAGGGATGGCGAGAGGCTGGGGAGGGCCTGGATGTGCAGCCACAGACGGCCTAGAGAGTGGTACCCACCAGGCCTGGCCGCCTGCTCAGAGCCAGCACGTGGGGATGCCCAGATCACGGGTCCCTTGCTCACAGCCCCCTTCCCTCTCTCCTGCTGCAGATGTGAAGTTCATTTCCAATCCACCCTCCATGGTGGCAGCGGGGAGCGTGGTGGCCGCAGTGCAAGGCCTGAACCTGGGGAGCCCCAACAACTTCCTGTCCTACTATCGCCTCACACGCTTCCTCTCCAGAGTGATCAAGTGTGACCCGGTGAGTGAGGGCGATGTCCCAGGGAGCCTCGCCGGGGCTCACAGGCAGGAGACGCCTAGTGCCACGGAAATGCCAAGGCTGGTGCAAGGGTGACAAGGTTGGGGTTTGGGCTGGGGCTGGGCCCCTCGGACCCCAAGCCACAGACTGACGGGGCACCAGCTTCTTCCACTGCTCCTAGAACTCACTGACCGGTCGGGAGGTCCTCACAGGCTGCTCATGTCCCCTGGGGCTTCCAGGAGCTGTAGAGTGTTTCTGGGCGAAGCGTCCAGGACGAAGGCCCCAGGCGGCCCCAGCCAATGGTCCGTGTGGTGATAGTGTGTGGGGTTAGGCCCAGGCGAGCTTTGTTTGGGCCACAATGTGCGTGGCCAATAAATAGATGCTTGAAAAGGGCTCCTGTGAGGTCTGAGACGCCGGACAACGGGCGGATAGAGACGGCCTTGTTTACGGCTCTTTGAGAGGCTGCTGCCGTTAAACCCGGGGATGACTGTGTCTTTCTTCTTCAAAATGCCATTGTTTTATTCCCGATTCTTTTCTTAAAGAAAGAATTAAAATGACAATCAAAAGGGTTTGTGGCATTTACCAAATTAGACCAGAGAGGTGGCCGGGTCAGCCGCCGGCCCTGCGGTGTGTGAGGGAGTGACCGCCTGACCCCAGCTTGGGGCTGGCTGGGCCTGCGAGGCCCGTTGTGGCTCTGGCCTGGGCCGCCTCTTGGGGGTCTGCCCTCGAGCCTCCCGGGGGCTCCGCACAGGTCTCAGCAGATGCTATCTAGCGTCCACCTGCCTGTCCCCTGCCTAGCGGTGCCTCTAGGCAGCTAGCGGCTGCCCAGCCCATGTGTGTCTCGGAAGAGGA
This sequence comes from Papio anubis, assembly GCF_008728515.1. Classification (NCBI taxonomy): domain Eukaryota; kingdom Metazoa; phylum Chordata; class Mammalia; order Primates; family Cercopithecidae; genus Papio; species Papio anubis. Next base: position 118,818,722 of record NC_044987.1, read on the forward strand.
AGAAGCATTTTTGCCATGGGATACTGGAGGTGGCAGGGGTGCCCTCCCCTCCCTTCTGTGTTCTCGGCCGTGGCCTCCCTTGCACCCTGCCCCGTGTTATCCTGTGGGGGTGGTAAGGGGTCCTCACCCGCTGTAGGGTGGAGGCCAGCAGCCCACAGTTCTCTCAGGAAAATGGTTCAGAAACGCCATCGAGGCCTCCAGAAGCCCAACAAAGGGAAAGCCCCTCCGTCAAAATGAAACTCGCATCTGCACTTTCATTTCGAACTCCACGCCCTGAGTGGAAACCGCTTCCCCGCCAGGGGTGTCTGCCCCGGGATGTTGCTGTCTTTGGGCAGTTGTGGGAAGTTGGGCACTGGCCCTTATTTGAGTAGAGACCATCTGAACTAGATGGGAGGCCCACGCTCACAGCTGACACACGGGGTGAAGTTACCTGAGGCGGAGTCCGCTCTGCCTGATTAGCTGAGCCCAGACTCAGAAAAACCGTTCACAGCAGAGGCCCCCTGCATTTTCTAGGGCGTGTTCTAGAATTTTCTTTGGTGGGTGGAATGTCCATCTGTGTGAATCGGGTGCAGAGTGCCACACACCAGTGACTTTTCGTGGAGGAGCGTGCTGCCTCCTTGGAGCTTCTGGCTGTGGGAGAACAGCTCTGTCCACCAGGGTAGCCTTGCAGGCAGCTGTGGGGCCAGAGGAATGAGGGAAATGGAGTCCAGCTGCATGCGTGACCCTGGAGCAGGTCATGGTGAGGGGGGCGGGCGGCAGGTGAAGAGTCCGTGGGTGGAGCTGCCAGGCCCCTGGAGCTGGGAAGTGAGGGTGGCTGGTGTTTTAGGTTGAACATCAGGAGTCTTGGATCCCACCCCAGGTCTCTGGCCTCAGTTTCCCCATCTGTACAGTGGGACTGTTGGTGCTGCCAGCCCAGCCGGCTTCATTTGCCATGATGAGAATTTATCTGAAAGGCAGGAGAGGAAAGCCCTCCCTATAAAGTCACAGGACGCTAAAATGTTACGACCCCAGGGGTCCACCAAAAAGTCCTTCTGGCCTAGGTCATCGCCTGTCATGCCCTGCCTTTGTCCACCCCCATCTGGTTGGAAGTTCAGTGGCACCTGTTGGGGCTGTGGCCCAGCCCTGCTCCTTGTGGAAAGTCTGTTTCCTGGGCTGCCTAGAGACTCGGCTTGAAGCCCTACTGTGGCTTCCTGGCAGTTGGGACACACACAGCCCCAACACATGAAGCCAGTTCTCTATCCAGAAGCCCCCGCACAGGAGACAGCCGCTTCGGGCTGCCTGGGACTTGCCCGTGCTGGAGCCGAGGAGAGGCCCCTGGCTGGGCGCGGCGTTCCGGATTCCATGGCTGCTCTTTCCCACTGACAGTGTGGTGTGGCCGCCGCCAAGGGAGTCTGGAGCCCCGGAGGGCGGAGGTGCAGGACTTCCAAGAGCTTCTGTTGCACTCCACCCGAGGGCGAGCACCTCTGTGGCCACAGCGGGTGGATGCATGCTGTGCCAGGCTGATGGGTGGCCCCGGGGCACAGGCCTGAGCGGGAGAGGATGGAGGGGAGGGATCAAGGGTCCAGGTCCCCCTGGCCACCCAGCATTCATCCTCAGTCATGCACGGCCTGAGACTTTGACAGCCATTGATCATGGAAGGCCAGGTTCACCAGGAGGGCTGCCACACGGAGAGGCTGTCTGAAAAGGCAGGACTCAAAGGGCCTGTCTGTCCAGATCAGATGGCACTGAATTCCCCAGGGAGCTGGCAGGGCCAGTGGGAACAGAAGGTCAAGGCGCTGTTGAGCATGGGGATGGGCAGAGCGGGTGCAGGGTGGGCGGGCAAGCATCTGCTGTCTTGTGGCTCCGGAGGCCAGGTGGGAGGTGGAAGCGTTGGGTCCTGAGTGTCTCACTGACAGGTGATGGCAGCTCCCACGTCTCGCTCAGGTTCAGAGGCGGCGGTATGGGTCAAGGGACAGTTTTTTACTTAGTCTTGCTCTTATAGAGGCCTTTCAGGTCGTGGCACCTGGGAGGGGGCCCTCACCGCAGGCCCCTTCTAAGGACCCCCTCTTCCCACCTCTCCCCACCCCGTCTCTCTCAGGACTGCCTCCGGGCCTGCCAGGAGCAGATCGAAGCCCTGCTGGAGTCAAGCCTGCGCCAGGCCCAGCAGAACATGGACCCCAAGGCCGCCGAGGAGGAAGAAGAGGAGGAGGAGGAGGTGGACCTGGCTTGCACACCCACCGACGTGCGGGATGTGGATATCTGAGGGCGCCAGGCAGGCAGGCGCCACCGCCACCCACAGCGAGGGCGGAACCGGCCCCAGGTGCTCCCGTGACAGTCCCTCCTCTCCAGAGCATTTCGATACCAGAAGGGAAAGTTTCATTCTCCTTGTTGTTGGTTGTTTTTTCCTTTGCTCTTTCTCCCTTCCATCTCTGACTTAAGCAAAAGAAAAAGATTACCCAAAAACTGTCTTTAAAAGAGAGAGAAAAAAAAAATAGTATTTGCATAACCCTGAGCAGTGGGGGAGGAGGGTTGTGCTACAGACAATAGAGGATTTTATACCCCAATAATCAACTCGTTTTTATATTAATGTACTTGTTTCTCTGTTGTAAGAATAGGCATTAACACAAAGCAGGAGTCTCGGGAGAGGATTAGGTTCGATCCTTTACGTGTTAAAAAAGAAAGCGTAAAAACATTTTAAAAACATAGAAAAATTCAGCAAACCATTTTTAAAGTAGAAGAGGGTTTTAGGTAGAAAAACGTATTCTTGTGCTTTTCCTGAAAAGCGCAGCTGTAGTGTGGTTCTAGGCATCTCTGTACTTTGCTTGCTCATATGCATGTAGTCACTTTATAAGTCATTGTATGTTATTATATTCCGTAGGTAGATGTGTAACCTCTTCACCTTATTCATGGCTGAAGTCACCTCTTGGTTACAGTAGTGTAGCGTGCCCGTGTGCATGTCCTTTGCACCTGTGACCACCATCCCAGTGGAGGTTTGTCGGGCACCAGCCAGCGTAGCAGGGTCGGGAAAGGCCACCTGTCCCACTCCTACGATACGCTACTATAAAGAGAAGACGAAATAGTGACATAATATATTCTATTTTTATACTCTTCCTATTTTTGTAGTGACCTGTTTATGAGACGCTGGTTTTCTACCCAACGGCCCCACAGCCAGCTCACGTCCAGGTTCAACCCACAGCTACTTGGTTTGTGTTCTTCTCAATATTCTAAAACCATTCCATTTCCAAGCACTTTCAGTCCAATAGGTGTAGGAAATAGCGCTGTTTTTGTTGTGTGTGGAGGGAGGGCAGTTTTCTAATGGAATGGTTTGGGAATATCCTTGTACTTGTGTGTAAGCAGGACTTCGAGGCAAGTGCGGGCCACTGTGGTGGCAGTGGAGGTGGGGTGTTTGGGAGGCTGCGTGCCAGTTAAGAAGAAAAAGGTTTGCATTCTCACATTGCCAGGATGATAAGTTCCTTTCCTTTTCTTTAAAGAAGTTGAAGTTTAGGAATCCTTTGGTGCCAACTGGTGTTTGAAAGTAGGGATCTCAGAGGTTTACCTAGAGAACAGGTGGTGTAAGGGTTATCTTAGATGTTTCACACCGGAAGGTTTTTAAACACTAAAATATATAATTTATAGTTAAGGCTAAAAAGTATATTTATTGCAGAGGATGTTCATAAGGCCAGTATGATTTATAAATGCAATCTCCCCTTGATGTAAACACACAGACAGACAGACAGACACAAACCTTCTGCCTCTGGTGTCGCAGGTTTCATACAGTCTATTTTTAAAGATAGAACCTTTTATAGGTGGGAAAAAACAATCTGGAGGAAAAAAAACACACAAAGACATTGATTCAGCCTGTTTGGCATTTCCCAAAGTCATCTGATTGGAAAGGCATGGGTGTCACAAGGAAAATTAGGGTACTCGACATAAGTTCGGTTCCGATATATTCTTATCCCCTGCCCCTTCCTTTAAAAAACTTAGTGACAAAATAGACAATTTGCACATCTTGGCTCTGTAATTCTTGTAATTTTTATTTAGGAAGTGTTGAAGGGAGGTGGCAAGAGTGTGGAGGCTGATGTGTGAGGGAGGACAGGCGGGAGGAGGTGTGAGGAAGAGGCTCCCGAGGGGACGGGGCGGTGCCCACACCGGGGACAGGCCGCAGCTCCGTTTTCCTATTGCGCTGCTACCGTTGACTTCCAGGCACGGTTTGGAAATATTCACATCGCTTCTCTGTATCTCTTTCACATTGTTTGCTGCTATTGGAGGATCAGTTTTTTGTTTTACAATGTCATATACTGCCATGTACTAGTTTTAATTTTCTCTTAGAACATTGTATTACAGATGCCTTTTTTGTAGTTTTTTTTTTTTTTTTATGTGATCAATTTTGACTTAATGTGATTACTGCTCTATTCCAAAAAGGTTCCTGTTTCACAATACCTCATGCTTCACTTAGCCATGGTGGACCCAGCGGGCAGGTTCTGTCTGCTTCGGCGGGCAGACACGCGGGCGCGATCCCACACAGGCTGGTGGGGGCCGGCCCCGAAGCCGCGTGCGTGAGAACCGTGCCGGTGTCCCCGGAGACCAGGCTGTGTCCATCTTCTCTTCCCTGCGCCTGTGACGCTGGGCTCTTCATCTGATCGGGGGCGTATCATCATAGTAGTTTTTACAGCTGTGTCATTCTTTGCGTGTAGCTATGGAAGTTGCATAATTATTATTATTATTATTATAACAAGTGTGTCTTACGTGCCACCACGGTGCTGTGCCCGTAGGACTCTCATTCGGGATGATTGGAATAGCTTCTGGAATTTGTTCAAGTTTTGGGTATGTTTAATCTGTTATGTACTAGTGTTCTGTTTGTTATTGTTTTGTTAATTACAGCATAATGCTAATTTAAAGAGACTCCAAATCTCAATGAAGCCAGCTCACAGTGCTATGTGCCCGGGTCACCTAGCAAGCTGCCGAACCAAAAGAATTTGCACCCCACTGCGGGCCCGCGTGGCTGGGGCCCTGCCCTGGCAGGGTCATCCTGTGCTCAGAGGCCATCGTGGGCACAGGACCGTCCCGCCCCACCCCTCCAGAACACGGCTCACGCTTACCTCAACCATCCTGGCTGCGGCGTCTGTCTGAACCACGCGGGGGCCTTGAGGGACGCTTTGTCTGTCGTGATGGGGCAAGGGCACAAGTCCTGGATGTTGTGTGTATCGAGAGGCCAAAGGCTGGTGGCAAGTGCACGGGGCACAGTGGAGTCTGTCCTGTGACGCGCAAGTCTGAGGGTCTGGGCGGCGGGCGGCTGGGTCCGTGTGTTTCTGGTTGCACCGCGGCGCTTCCCAGCACCAACATGTAACCGGCATGTTTCCAGCAGAAGACAAAAAGACAAACGTGAAAGTCTAGAAATAAAACTGGTAAAACCCCAGCATGGTGCCCGCCTGTTTGCTTCCTGGGCTGGCTGGGAGCCAGGGGCGCGTGTCCCGGTGCCCCAGAACCAGGGCAGGGTGGCAGGCTCGGCAGATGCGGGAGGCCACAGCCTGTCCTGTGCACTGCGGGAAGTTCAGCCGCATCCTGACCTCCACCCACAGGATGACAGTCACGCCACCGCTGTGACAACCAAGAATGTCTCCTGACACTGCCACATCCCCGGGGGTGGGGACAGAATCCAGCCAGGAGCAGGCACACCCTTTCCAACTGGGAGGAAGCCCTGAGCACAGGGGTGTGAGGTGGGAGGGGGACTCCTGTCCCGGGGAGGCTCCAAAGAATAATTTGCAGGCAGCCTGGCTGGGTGAGCCCACCTCCAACCACGCGAGACAACAGCTCCAGCCTGGGTGACGATGATTGGGAACATCTTCCATCCCTTGCTTGCCCCACCAGTTTGTCTTCTCAGGTTATTTGCAGATAGGAAAATAAATAAAGCCGGCATTTGTTAACCCCCTTCTGGCACAAACTGCTGTTTGCTCTGGATGAATCATGACCCTTTGGCGACGCCAGGCTCCAGGAGAGCAAAGCACCGTGTCAGGGCTGTGATCCAGGGTGGCACTTCACTGGGATTGTGGAGACCTGGAGGCTGCCTTATAGGATGCCCGTGACATCCACCTCTGGATTTCAGGTGCACGTGACTGAACCTAACTTGAAACCCCGGGGTGGGGGTGGGTAGTGGGAGTGCCCTGGGAAGGTGTCCGCGGACCTCGGTCACTGCTCCTGGACCCATCTGTGAGGTTGGTCTGTCCTTACCCCAAGCCAAGTGGAAGCTCAGGTCCCACGTCACTGATGGTTACTACTTGTCAGCTGTAGGTCGAATCTCTGGCCTTTATGAAGCACCTGCTGTCTACCCTTCCTGCCTTGTAGGGCACTCCTCCCAGGGCGGAAAGTGGAGCCAGGGTGGTCAGTGTGTTGGCTCCACAGGCACCTGCCCTGGGAGGAAGGTGGGGTATGGAGGGAAACACTCAGCCCCTATAGGTCTCCACCAGCCTCTGCCCTGAGGGTGGGGGCTCCGGGAGCCTTCCCCAAGGGAGTCCCATATTGAGTAGGTGGGGGAGCCTGCAGGGTGCCCCTGACAGGTCACCTCAGCAAGAGCTCAAGGGACCGTCGGAGCCAGAGGTGACACTGGTGGCCACTCAGGTGGCTTACAAGGCCCAGCTCCTTGCTCCTTGGGCAAATTACTCTGAAGGCAGGGACCAGGTCTGCACTATTGTAGCTGTTCAGTTCTGGGCAAGAGCCAGGTCCTGTGTCAGGGCTGGGGTCCTAGGGAAGCCATGTCCCCGCCCCCAGCCTGCAGCTGGGTTTACATTCATCCCCGGAGAGCACATGGGTGTAGCAGAAGGCCTGTGCAGAGAGTTCCAACCATTGCGCACCTTTGGTTGTTTCACGGAGCAGGCAAGGTAGCCATCGGACCCTGTTAGGTTTGAGCAAAGATGTGGGGAAGAAGCTGGAGAGCCACTTTGCCGAGCGCGGGGCTCAGCCAGGCTAGCAGGGCAGGGCAGGAGCCCTGAGTGGGTCAGGTGTGTTCACAGCCAAGTGTGTAGAGAGGGCTCGGGCCCAGAGTGAAGCGGTTGTGAGCTCCCCCACAGCCCAGTCTCTCTGTCTCGGCATCTGTGGCATCCCCTTGATGGTGGGGTCTGTACACCCCCCACCCCTGGCTGTGCCACAATGGGGGGGTCTATACACCCTCCACCCCTGGCTGTGCCACAATGGGGGGCTCTGTACACCCTCCACCCATGGCTGTGCCACAATGGGGGAGTCTGTACATCCCCCGGTCCCCCCACCCCTGGCTGTCCCACGATGGGGGAGTCTGTACACGCCCCCAGTGAAGGATGGGTCTATACATCGTGGTCATGCCACGAGCTCCAAGGCTATATTAGTCTGTTTTCATGCTGCTAACAAAGACATACCCAAGACTGAGTAATTTATAAAGAAAAAGAGGTTTAATAGGCTCACAGTTCTACGTAGCTGGAGAGGCCTCACAATCATGGCAGAAGGCGAAAGGCACATCTTACATGGAGGCAGGCAAGAGAGAATGAGAGCCAAGTGAAAGGGGAAACCCCTATAAAACCATCAGCGCTCATGAGACTTACTCACCGCCATGGGAACAGTATGTGGGGAACTGCCCCTATGATTCAGTTATCTCCCCCGGGTCCCTCTGACACATGTGGGAATTATGGGAGCTATAATTCGAGATGAGATTTGGGTGGGGACACAGCCAAACCATATCAAAGGTGTGGTCTGGCTACTCTGGGCCCTTGTTCCCAACTCTCAAACTCCACTGACATCACTTTGGGGCCTGTGATCCCTCCTGGGATGCAGTGAAGACCTCGTCCATTGTTGGAGTATCTGCGCTGCCCAGAGGGTGACGGTAAAAAACTGACCTTTGAGGAAGTTCAGAGACAACGACTTCCGCAGTCAGCTCTCCCTGCAGCCCCTTCTCAGAAGCCTGTTCTCAGGTGCCCCAGCACCCCTACCCGCTCACGAGGGGCCCTGCCCTGCCTCCTGGCCCCTGTCCCTGCAGGCAGACGGTCCTCATCCATTCTTCATCTTCTGCCCCCAACCCCCGGCCTTCCTATCTCCCTTCAGCTCCGTCCAAGGTCCTTGGGACTCAGCCCCATCTCTACCCAGCCTTGAGCCCCAATAAGCTCGATGTCTTTGCCCAGGAGCTCCTGACACACCAGACAGAATCAAGCTTCCTGTTCTGTGCTTGGCCAACCGCCTTGGTCCACAGGACCCTTCATCTCTGCACTCACTGTGAGGACGGGCTCTCTAGAGGCTTCCCCACCCCACACCAGGCAGGTGGCTCTGGCAGTCTGGGATTGTCATACCTGGGCACCTTCCTGCTCCGGCTGAGTCCCTCCAGGATGGAAATCTCCCTGATTCCTCTCTGCCTCCCTTCTCCCCACCCTGGCAAACAGTGGGTCCTAGGAAGGGGGCCAAATGGAAGGGAGGTCGTGTTGGCTCCCACAGGGCAGCCCCAAGCTGCCAGGCTGAGTTGCAGATCCATAGGTCCAGCCTGATCCGCGTGCCAGGAGCTGACTCCATGGCTGGAAGGGCCGGGGATTCCCCGGGGGCCCAGACAACACCTAGAGTTGTCATGAGGAGTGAAAGTCCCCGAGGGGACAGAGGAAGGAGGCTGGACAGAGCGGGCATGCAGACTTCCGACCGTGCTTGTGGGATAACAGTGGGCAGGGCTGTTGCAGAGGATGGGGCAGTGCCCGTGGGAGTCCAGAGAAGCCAGGCCCAGCGGCAGTGGCATGCAGCTGACACTCCCTCCAGCCACCCTGCATGCAGCGTGACCCTCCTTGAAGCACCCCAGGAAGCAGAGTCACAGCCTGGCTCTGCCCAGCATCGAGGGCCTGGCCTCTGAATCTGGTGGGGAAGGCTGTGTTGCCTCCTGGCACCCGCTCCATCACCAGTCCCACCATAAGGCTAGTCCCCAGAGTCAGCACTGCAGCCAGGGCCAGCGAGGGCCAGCAAGGGCAGGCCTGTGCAGGGGCTGCAGCATGGGGTGTGCGTCCCGCACGCTGGGCCAGCCTCGCAGCTCACAGGGCTCTGTCATCCCAGGAATGTCTTTGATCAAGAGTTTATGCAAGACGAGGAAAGCAAGCCCAGGACCTCTAATCCGTTCCCACAGTCCCCTGCCCGCTGGGGCCCCACAAGCCCAGCGCCACACCGCCAGGCCGGAGCAGACAATAGCTGGCGGACGGGTGGGCGGGCAGCTCCGGGGCCGCTGGCCTTGGGGCCCACATCCGGGAGCATTGTCACCGCCACTCACGGGGGCACACAAGGAGGACTGGGGAAGAGAGAATGCAGAGCCCTCTGCTGAAGGGGCTTCGGTGGGCCTTGAGCCTTTCAAAGACGGCGGTGTCCATTAATCCTTTTAATTTGCACCTAGCGGCAGCTGAGACAAGCCTCTCAACCGGCAGCCACTTTAAGAGCCGAGTGGTCTAACCCGAGGATCAGCTCCTATTCCAGACCCTGGGCCCTCTGAGCCTGTCGGGGCAGTCCTCCTTGCCTTTGTTTAATCACGGGAGGAACCAAAGCTAGAGGTTACTGAGCATGTACTGTGTGCCTTGTGCTTGACACTGAACACAGTTTCTCTCCGAGTCTTGCAACGACCCCATGGGTTGGTGACAGGGAGGGGACACTCTGGTGAGAGCCACAGAAATAGCCCTGCCCTCTCAGAGCCTACACTCTCCCGCACACAATCATCCCATCTGCTAGGTCAGGGATTGGCAGGTTTTCCAGAAAGGGCCACATCGAGGGGCTTCAGGCTTTGCGGGCCACAGGGTCTCTTGCCCTGTGCAAAAGCAGCTGCAGCCGCTCTGTGAATGAGTGAGCATGGTTGTGTGCCAATAAAGCTTTATTTACAAAAATAGGCAACAGACTGGATTCGGGCGAGGGTAGTAGTTTGCCGACCCGTTGCAGATGAGTAAACTGAGGCCCAGAGAGGTAAAGTAACTAAGCTAGGACTGCACAGCTAGTATGTGACCAAGCCAGCCTAGTGGGTCAGCCTCATGGAGAAGAAAGGGCTCAAGCTTCAAAAATGGAAATGCATGGAGCCTTCATTGGGCCATTTGCAGCCAGGCCCCATGCACACAGCTCAGGGCCCTGCTTCGCCAGCTCCACTTGTTTCAAGGCTCCCAGTCGGTCGCCCCTGTGGGCAGCACTGTGTCTTGGCTGCTGGCCTGGAGAAGGGCAGCCAAACAGGCCAGCAGTGGACATCTGAGGGCGATCAGCTGTTTAAAAAGAAAACTCGCCAGCATGTATAGACACACATTCAGCACACACGTTTTGGAGTAAAAGGCCCTGGGGTTGGATCTCAGATCTGCAACATTCCAGCTGTGTGGCCTCATTTCTCTGGGCCTCAGTGTTCACACCCGTAACATGGGGAAAGCCTGCAAGAACACAGCCCATGATGGGGAGTCGTCTCCATCTCCTACCCATGCCAATGACCAGCACAGAACAGGGGCTCCGTAAATCTCTGTCCAATAACTGAACTCTGTCTGGGGTGCTGAGGATTCAATGGCTCAATGTGTATTGAGCAGTGCTGAGCACCGAGCTTGGGGCGCAGTGATCACTCAGGGAACGCCGTCATCCCCTCGGAGCATCCGCATAGTCACCATCACCATTCCACGCATCACCCAGGTCTGGAAGCACAGGCCCCCGTGCCACGGTGGCCACGGGTGGCGGCACCAAGGCTGATCTTAATTCCCTCCTTTGGCCCATTCAGTGGACAGTTCTGGGTTTTCTTGCCACCATGGATGGCTCCTCCTGGTGTTGACAGCACCCAGATGTTGCTCCAGAAGAACCACCATTTCCAGATCTGTGACTTGAATGGGACTGACCCCATCCCCAGCTCCAGGTCAGGCCCTGATAGGCTGAAATCCAACCGCACATCCATGCCCACCAGAAGAGCAGCAAGTTAATGGATGGGGGAGAAATCAAATAGAGCCACTGAGTCTTGAGGAGACATTTTCTGGGGCTTCTGAAAAAGAGAATGCTTCCCCCTCTTCCTTAGGATTCCCAGCAGGGGAACACGAGCCCAGGGGTGGCACTGCCCCTCTGCAGCCCCAAGACTGAGCTGCTCCCAGAGCCTCACAGGGGAGCCTGAGCACAAGGCCAGCCTGAGGGAAAGCAGATAATGGGTAACGGGTCTCCAGACAAACTGCTGGATCAAGCCCCTCCTGAAGCCATCCATCCCCCTTTTGTTCCAGGAGCCAATCATTGTCCTTTATTAAGTCAGTTGGATATGGGCACTGTGTCATTTGGTTTTCAAAGACCCTTAACTACTACACCTGGTGTTTTCTTTTCTTTTTTTTTTTTTTGAGACAGAGTCTTGCTCTCGCCCAGGCTGGAGTACAGTGGCGCAATCTCGGCTCACTGGAAGCTCCGCCTCCTGGGTTCACGCCATTCTCCTGCCTCAGCCTCCTGAGTAGCTGGCACTACAGGTGCCCACCACCACGCCTGGCTAATTTTTTGTATTTTAGTAGAGACGGGGTTTCACCGTGTTAGCCAGGATGGTCTCGATCTCCTGACCTTGTGATTCGCCCACCTCGGCCTCCCAAAGTGCTGGGATTACAGGTGTGAGCCACTGCACCCAGCCGCTTGTGTTTTCTACCTCTTCTAGATCTAACGTGTATGACTGACATAAACAACAGGAGCGACTGACAGAGTTACCATGTGATCTTAGAATTTCAACATGCCTGTCTTGCTTAGCTGGGAGTTCCACAGGGTCAGGGAATGACTCCTCTTGGGGCCACCAGTGCCCAGAGGTATGACTAGAACTGCTGTCTGAAGGGACAGACCCCTCTGTGTGTAACACTCTGTGTGTAACAGAGCACACGGGTGACCAAACTGACTTGGAGGAAGGGCCTGACCACATCCACCTCCCCAGTTCCGAGGCCGGATAGTGCCCGCAGGGGCTGAGACCAGGGAAGAGGATCGAGCCAGCCTTCTCTGGTGGACCCTGCCTCAGTCCTCTGTGCAGGGCAGTTGCACCTCCCAGAAGGCAGAGGCCTCTCAGGGAGGGAGCCTTGCAGCGACAGCACTTTTCAGGGGCTCCCGCCACTTGCCCTCAGTGACGGCTGAGACCGGGGGAGTCAAGGCAAACCCCTGAGGAGGCCCCGCGTGCAAGGCGGGAAGTGTCTGGATGGCGCGGCCGGCACCCTTACCCTCCAGACCAGCAAACGAAAGCCCAGGCCGGGAGAGGGGCCTTGTCGTTTTCTGTGGCTGCTACAGTGCATTTTCACAAAACAACAACCAACATTTCTCTCACAGTTCCAGAGGCCAGCAGTGTCTGCCGTACCCGCTCTCCCCCAGCTTCTGGTCGCCTCGGACGACCTTCAGCTCTTGTAAGCTGGTCCACACGCAGCTCCAAACTCGGCCTCCGTCCTCACAGGGCCATCAGCTCCGTGTCTTCACATGGCAGTCTCTCTGTGCTGCCGGCTCCCCTCTCCTTCAAAGGACACCAGTCATATTGGACAAAGGGGCCACCCTACTCTTAACTTACATTTTTTTTTTTTTTTTTTTTTTTGGAGACAAAGTCTCACTCTGTTGCCCCAGCTGGAGTGCAGTGACGCAATCTCGGCTCACTGCAAGCCGTGCCTCCCGGGTTCCAGTGATTTAGCCTCACTCAGCCTCCCGAGTAGCTCAGAAATACAGGCACTGCCGATGGAAGGGATAGCATTACGAGATGTACCTAATGTAAATGACGAGTTGATGGGTGCAGCACACCAACATGGCACACGTATACGTATGTAACAAACCTGCACGCTGTGCACATGTACCCTAGAACTTAAAGTACAATAAAAAAAAAAAAGGAAAAAAAGAAATATAGGCACCGCCATCATGCCTGGCTAATTTGTTATTTTTATTTTTAGTAGAGACAGGATTTCACTCTGTTGGCCAGGCTGGTCTCGTGTTGGCCACTCCTGACCTCAACAGATTTCACTCTGTTGGCCACTCCTGACCTCGTGATCCACCCACCTCAGCCTCCCAAAGTGCTGGGATTACAGGTGTGAGTCACTGTGCCTGGCCTCATTTATATCTTAAAAAAATCTACAAAGACCCCATTTCGTATTTCCAAATGAAGCTGCAGGTACCAGAGGCTAGGACTTCAACGTTCCTTTTTGTGAATACATTCAATTTGCAACAGACTTGGGCTCTCAAAGCCTGGAAGCAGGCTCCACAGTCCCCTCGAATTTCAGAGGCACATACTCACTGGAACCAGCAGAGGGACACCAATCCATGAGCCTCTAGCTCAGCAAGCACCACATACTCTACACGTTCAGGTGTCGCCCGAGATAGAGGCTTCCATCCCTACAATCCAAGGCCCAGCTGCTCTGGTAAAGGGTGCCAGGGAGGAGACACAGCCAAGGCGCTATCCTGATGGGGGTCACCAAGGGGCAGACGCCAAGGCCTCGATGCCACCTGAGTTTACCAGCCAGGGAGAGTTATGAAAAAGTGTATGAGCAAGGAGCTACTTTCCTTCTTGGAAGTTAATCTGAGAGATCCCAGCTGAACCCCTTAGTCACGCTGGCTTGGACAACTCGCTGAACCCTTGAGGCCTGGCTCCTCGCCTGCAGGCCCCGTGTCCTGTGAAGCACCAAACACAGTGACCCATTTTTCTCAGATCATAAGAACTCTGTGACTTCAGTTTACTGAGTCACAAACCAGTTCCTCATTTGATTCATTAAGGATCAGGATAACTGTGGGAATTAGGATAAACTTGCATGTTAATTACCCTTTTTGGTATCTCCAGATTACACTGGTGTTTTCAGGTGGAGTGGGAGAGACCTCCCTGTGGCGTTGTGAGGCCAGATGAATGCCCGCAAAGCTCAGTATGAAGGTCATCTCCTCCTGTGCCCACCCTCTCATTCCCTCCTCTCCCCTGGGCTCCCAAAGTGCCAGGGGCATCCCTAGGTGAGACCTGCTCACAGGGTCTGGGGCAGCTAAGGACCCATCCAGGCACTGCCTCTCCTACAGGCAGCCGGCATGGGTCGTTTTCCATAAATCCAGCTGCTTTTGCCTCAATCTGGCCTCAATCTGCTAGATCGGGGTCCCCTATCCTCAGGCCGTGGACCGGCACCAGTCCATGACCCGTTAGGTACCGGGCCGCACAGCAGGAGGTGAGCAGCAGATAAGAGAACATTACCGCCTGAGCTCCGCCTCCCGTTAGATCAGCAGAGGCGTTAGATTCTCATAGGAACGGGAACCCTATTGTGAACTGTGCACGTGAGGGACCTAAGGGGCCTGCTCCTTATGAGAATCTAATGCCTGATGATCTGAGGTGGAACAGTTTCATCCCCAAGCCATCCCCACCCCCAAGCCCTGGCCATGGAAAAACTGTCTTCCACAAAACCAGTCCCTGGTGTCAAAAAGGCTGGGGACTGCTGTGCCAGATGCAAGACTGGTCCTGAAGACAGGCTGCAAATTCTCAAAAAGCAATGGCCTCAGGAAGCGAATCATTCAAGCAACCTGCTCAAGCCCTGCTGTGCCCCGTCAAGCCTGAAGTTGGTCACTTACTGTGACCACTGGACTTGTCCTCAGTATCTCTGCAAAGCGAGGGTGGTAGCCCTGCCTCCAGCACTGGTGGATAATCCCGGTAAAGGGCGGGCCAGCAGCAGCCACCGGGCAAATAGGCCTCTCGTCCCTTCTTCCGTATCTCCTCATTCTTTTCTTGCCACTGGTTAGAGAAAAAATGTCAAGGGGTGAATGTAAAATAAAGTGAAAGGTGGTCGTGTTTTAGGACCGCTGAGTGGCCCTTGGGCAGTTCCCTTTGGCCATCCAGTGACTCTGACAGGTGATTCCAAAGTGCAGAGTTCAGTGGAGGACTGACTACTCTTGCTTGTGCCTAGCTAACATTCTAGAAAAACTAACTGAAGTAACTTCAACTTTTACATGAAATGGCTTTATTTCCTCCCGAGTCCCAATTCAACAGTCTATCCAGCAGCCACAGCCGGGTCCTGTTAGGGACTAAACTGTGTCCCCACAAAACTCACATGGAAGCCTTAACCCCCAGTGCCTCAGAATGTGACTGTTTGAAGAGTGAGGTCTTTAACACGTAACTAAGTTCAGATGAGGCTGGAAGGGTGGGCCCGAATGCAATCTGACTGGGGTCCTTATAAGAGATGAGGACACACACAGAGGAACGACCACGTGAGGACATGGTGGGAAGGGAAGGCAGTTGTCTGCAAGGCAAGGAGAGAGGCCTCAGGAGGGAGCAGCCCTGTGACGCCTTGATCTCGGACTCCAGCCTCCAGAACGAAGGGAAGGTGGACCGCTGTTGAAGTCACCCATCGGTGGTGCTGTGGTGGCAGCCCGAGCTGAGACAGCGGCAGCCAACATGCTGGGGGCTTCTGACAGGAAGGAAGGGGCAGGCCAAAGCCTTGGGAAACCAACCACAAGGGATGCAATCCAACCCCAGGAGCTTCCAAACTCAAGGCCACTCTGGACAAAGGCTGACATCCAGAATTAGCGGGACGGGATGGGCCTGACGGGGATGGGGAAGGCAACAAGCAGACTTTGTCCGCAAACAACGGAAACCCAGGGCCACAGCCTTCCATGACTGGGATGGGTAGTGCTTACAGGTGCGAGCAAGGTGGCTCAGGGCTGCTGGGAACAGCACACGGTGGTATCGAGGAACGCAGGTTCTTCCTAGCTCTTCGCTCTGCCAGGCTCGGGGTGGCTTCAGCTGTAGCCAGCTTGCAAGATGACTGAAGCAGTTCTAGCTGTCACATCCCAACAGGATGATGTTCAAAATAGCACCAGCACCTTTTCTTTGGAATGACGTAACCTTTCCCAGAAGCCCCCGCAGGACCTTCTGCCAACTCATCTCCTTAACCCAGCACAGACACACAGTCATTCTAAGAGTGGGCCCACTGTGCTGGGGACTGGTCGGACCCTCTACTAACACCTCATTAGCAGAAGAGAAGACACAGACATGCTCATTCCCAGGGTAGAGGCTGAGGATGGCGTTGCCTGGATAGGATGGAAGCACCTGTTACAGTGGGCTCTGTCTGTACCACAATGTCGGGGGTGACCAAGGGATCCTGGAAACTGGGTCTCGTCCTCTAGAAAGGGGCCAGGCAGGCACAGGTCAGCACAGTGTGTGAGAATCTTGAAGATGAGGCAATCCTGGCTCCCTGTGAGGCAAACCAGAGGAGGAAGTGGCAGTCTGCTGCTCAGCCAGCTGTACCAAAGAGGCAGACAGGGAGTAGGGAGAGAGAACAGGAGACAGAGATGGGAGAAGAAAAAAAAAAAAGAGGGGAGAGAAGGTCGGGGACAGCGGGGATAGAGGTGTCTCGGAGAGGGGAGATGAGTAAGAGCTGGGCCAGGTGAGCAGGAGCTGACCAGTCCCCAACACAACGGAACCACTCTCGCAGCGGCTGTGTCTACGCTGGGTTAAGGAGACGAGCTGGCAGAAATCTAGGGCACATGTCTTCCTTCATATCCAGATCCGAACTGCCCTGGAGGAAGAAACAAACTGGCTGGATGTTGTGCTATAAATGATGCTGTGTCATACGTGACACTGTGTTATAAATGACACTGTTACAGGTGACGCTGTGTTATAAACGATGCTGTTATACACGATGCTGTGTTATGAACGATGCTGTTATAAACGGGCCCAGACAAACTTTCACTTTAAAATATGCTATTTACTTTTTTCCAATTATAAAAATAATACATTATCAAAATAGACAACTTACAAAACACAAAAATCCACCAAGGGAAACACAACAAAGGCCCCTGATCCTGCCATCTAGAAAGAATGGAAATCTTTCTGCCCGGAGGCAGCAGCTCTGATGAAGAAACAACAGGGCGATGCCCAACGCAGACTTCCCCAGACCTGAGGTGAGGCCACAAAGGAGGGGTACACAGCCACACACACAGGTTTACAGTTTAGGAGGAGGAGACCTAAGTCTTGTCTTCAAAAAGAAAAAGCAGGCTGGGAGTGGAGGCTCATGCCTGCAATTCCAGCACTTTGATAGGTGGAGGTGGGTGGATCATTTCAGGCTAGGAGTTCAAGACCAGCCTAGCCAACATGGCAAAACCCCATCTCTACTAAAAATATAAAAGTTACTTGGGCGTGGTGGCGGGCACCTGTAATCCCAGCTACCAGGGAGGCTGAGGCAGGAGAATCGCCTGAATTCAGGAGGTGGAGGTTACAGTGAGCCCAGATCGCGCCACTACATCCCAGCCTGGGTGAAAGAGTGAGACTCTGTCTCAAACGAAAAACTGAAACAAAAACAAAGCAGCGCTCTCTCTCCTCCCGAGCCGCCGTGGAGGTCCGCCCGCCGCCGTGGAGGTCCCCCCGCCGCCGTGGAGGCCCGCCGTGGAGGTCCCCCTGCCGCCGTAGAGGCCCGCCTGCCGCTGCTCCTGAGGGAGTCCCTGCTCTGGCTCTTGCAGCCAGCAGCTTAGGCAGCACAGCACAATCCACTAGGACATTCGGGAATGGTTTTAAAACCGAAGTGGATTCATGGTGACTCCTTAATAATCCCGTGGACTGCTTTCAGACATGCTTTCTGGAACAGGAGGGGTGGGGAGAGCCAGCGTGTGGAGACTTCGGTGACCCTGAGGTGCACACAGGAGGGTGCGCAAACACATGTCATCGCATATGACCACTCACCTCGTGGGGACCCACCGAACCATCCACTCCGCTCATCTGTGCCCAGTCCACTGTCTCTGTAAGGACCGACAGAGACAAAAGAGCGCCTAGGAGAGGGGAGAATGCAGGAGCCTGTACACACGGTTCTCAGTTTCTGCAAATATAACGGCCGCCTAACATTTGGTCTTTGGTTCAAAATATTTCCCCCCTTCACCATTTTTTAATGTACCCTCTGGGGACAGTGTGAAGGATATGTCCGGGTCCCCTCAGGATCGGGCTGGCCTTTCTTCCTCTCAGCCAGATGGCCAGGCAAACTGGCCACCACGGACTCCCCCGTGCTCCGCGAGGCTCAGCAGGACCCATGCGGCCTGGGAGGGAGGGCAGGGACTCCCAGGGCTGAGGTGCTGGCCTGTGCATTCCAGAGGCGGCTGTGCCTGGTGGCGGTGAGGCACGGCCTGGGGGCGGAAGTCCTAGCTCTGCTGCTGGCTGCCCTCAGACCAGGCAACCCCTTCTTGTCTCACCTTCTTCCTCTGTAAAATGGGAGTAACACCCACCCCGTGGGCTCCTGAAGGGATTAAATAAAACACGAGACGTACGTCCTGCAGGGCCTGGCGCACAATCGGCTTCGACATGCGGCACAGCACCCGTCCAGACCTCCCATGAGCCTCGTTGAGGGCCAACTGTCTCTCTCATTGCAAAAAAAAATTTAAAAACCTGCCTTGAGTCCAGGCCTGGGGACTGACCCTATCCAGAGCCAACCCCAGGCCAGAGCCAGCCAGGCCTGTGCTGCCGAAGAGGTCGTCAGGCCAATGCACGTGGGCCCAGCAGGGAGCAGCCGCGCGAGGGCTCTGCTAGGGATGGCTTCAGCCCAACAAAGGGCATGTGTGAAGAGGCCCCACGGCGGGCACCGAGATGACACAGGCAAAAAACCCCGGGGAAGGAGGCCCTCCCGCGGCCGAACCGGAAGCCTCACCCTCCCACTGAACGACGGCCTTCCCAGCACCGTCTGGCCCTTTGCCGCATTTCTAAACATGTCACACACACATCTGTTCCTCGATGTTCGGTCTCTGTTCATCCATCGTTCTCAAAATGAAAGTCCGGAACCTTCTGCACTAATTTTAAAGTCTGGCTGAATGTTGAGTAATGAACAAAACTGAAAACACAAAAGAAAAGGGATGGTATTTTTAATTTGTGTATTTTTACTGAAAAACGAGAAGATAACTCTACCTATAGCTTTTCCTGTCTACGTGGCCAGCCCATAAGTGAGTTCTAACTCCTATTTTCTGGACCATCTTCGGTTTTCCCGCAGTGCGACTCAAGGACGAGGCGCCTCTACGGACAGTTCCACGGCGCACGCAGCCCCAAGCCATCGCCGCAGTGGCCCTGGAGTGCGCCGCCCCGCCTGGGAAAGGCACAGTCAGGCGCTCCCAGCAGGAGGAAACACACAGTGCACGCACCTGTTTAAATTTTCCCCTGATTTTGTCTAAGTCTTCATGGAGTTTATCATAAGTAGGGTCATCGTAAGGGAATTTCTGGATCATTCCAATCAATGATTCTAAGACCTTCATCTTTCGGCTGTAAAGCACAGAAATACAGACTCTCAGTCATGTGCACACACCAGGTTCAACTTACGCAACAGCTATGCTACTTGCTTACTGAAACCCAGCAGGTGCGCTAAGAATGCCTTCGTTCAAAAGCTGGATGATCATTTTCTCATTATACGAAATCATATTTATTTACCTAGCAACGTGCTTAGGCCCACACCCAGCACCTCAACAGCAAGTGTGTGCCTAGCTTAGACATGCCTCCATCCGGACCATGGGGCTGAGTGGCTGAGGCAGCCTGAAGCCCCACTGACTCTCGAGGTCGCACACGCAAAAACAGACAGAACTGGACAAGAGGGACTGGGGCTGGGCACAAGCAGCCTGCTCTGGGTCTGGGGATTTTCCTGGATTTGGAATCTTTGTGCTCAAAGCCTTCCGGAGTTCAGCTGCAAGTAAACCAGCAAACCCCTCTCTCAAAAGAGCAGAAATCAGTACTGTCCCCTCCCCAGGAAGGACAGAGCTTTGCTAGGGAGGCAAGGAGGTTCTGCAGAAAGGGTGTGCACTCAGGAGACAGCAGCCCTGGGCATGACTGCTCCCCAACACCGACCTACCCGCTCTCAGCCCTGCTGGCCTCGTCTGTAAAATGGGGGGCATCCCAGTCTCCAGATGGTAAGAAATTCATTTCTGTTGTTTATCTTTTTTAAAATGGGGAGAGTAACAGCAACCTCATAGACTTCCAAGAGTATTAAATAACTGACATGGGCTGGGCCTGGTGGCTCATGCCTGGAATCCCAGCACTTTGGGAGGCCAAGGCGGGTGGATCACCTGAGGTCAGGAGTTCAAGACCAGCCTGACCAATATGGTGAAACCCCATCTCCACTAAAAATACAAAAATTAGCTGGGTGTGATGGTGTGCGCCTGTAGTCCCAGCTACTCGGGAAGCTGAGACAGGAGAATTTCTGGAACCCAGGAGGTGGAGGTTGCAGTGAGCTGAGATTACACCACTGTACTCCAGCCTAGGGGACAGAGCGAGACTCCATCTCAAAAAAAAAAAAAAAAAAAAAAAGACATGAAGCTTGGACTCCAGCACAGAGTAGGTGCTCAATAAATGTCAGTCTCTTGGTTTCCTCTGGATCCTAGAGACCAGGGCTCTCACCTGCAGGGGTTTAAAAATAATCCACACATGTGTACATCTGGTGGGGCCAGGTCCTTCCAATGAACCACAGAAGCACGCGGCCCCTGTGCCACACTGGGCCATGTGAGTGGCCAGAGTAGGCAAGATTCTCGATTACCGGGAATTTTAAAGAACTGACGGACCATGTGAGTGGCCAGAGTAGGCAAGATTCTCGATTACCGGGAATTTTAAAGAACTGACGGTGAGGATGGATCAACAGCAATTCAAAGCAACCAAGACTCCTGTGTGTGTGCAAACAGCTGGTGCTCCTGGACACACAGACGAGCAAGTTCGCCAGCTGCATCCAGTTTACAAGAGCTAACGACGGCTACCTCTCTGAGAAAATACAAAACTGAGAAAGGTCAAAGCAAGTCAGTTTTAGCAACAAAGCACCTGGTTTCCAGGGAAACCAAAGGGAGACGCCAAAACGTGGGAGGTGGCTGTATGCTACCCAGTGGAGAGGACCACCCTCGGTGCTCAGCGATGCTGCTCAGACACACCCAGCCGGGCGCACCGTCAGAGGCAGCACACATCAGGCAGGTGTGAGCAGCTCAGGGCTAACGAAACAAAAGTGATGGCACCAGAGCCCCCACGCTCAGCCCCGGCACGCGCTGCTCTGCAGAAGGGTTTCACCAGACTGCTAAAGCCGGGGACAGAAGCGCCACGCAGTTTACTGGAAAGCTAGTTACTCAACAGAAAGCACCATCTTTTGGCCCGAGATGCCGCTCTCCATGGTTTCTTTGGTGTTACCATGCCCAGCATTTTGCTGAATGACAATGCAAGTGGCAGGTGTTTTTCTCTTGACATCCTTATTTGGCAACATTTACAGGTAAAACATGCAACATCAGCCCTTCTTCATTTAAAAAAAATAAACAAAACCTGACATATAAGATCCAAACATCCGTGACCCACTGCTCTACAATAAAGCCTTAGGTTCCAAAGAGACCTCTGGGTACTACTGGACGGGGCGAGGGTGGCTGCGAGGGGGGTCTGGCCGGGCTTCCACCAGCCCCTCGTCAACCAAAGCGGTTCTTCTCTGTTAGTTAGACTGGGTGTGCTGCGTTAAGACGTCAGCAAACCCCTGCTCTGGGGTAAGGGCTGGCAGCCTCCTGGGATGGGACCATGGACACACAGCGGAGCACTTCTCCGGGAGCCGGCAGATTCTGCCGCGGTGGGAGACAGGAGACGGGTGGAGAACGCCAAGCACACACATCCTTTTGTGGCCTGGAGTCGAGAGCCAAGCTCAGCTTTGACTGCCACCCAGTGGCGGCACAGGCTGCCAACAACGACTTCCCTGGGGTCCCCAGCTGCCCGCCACCGCCAGAGAACCAAGAGGAAAATGTCCTCAGGTGCCTCTCTACTAACCCAGAATCCCATCAACTCCCAGCCGCTGCTACAAATGCAGCAGAAAGAACCACCGAATCAGCTGCAAGCATCCTCATTCTTAAACATTTGAGTATTCAAGATATTCAAGGTATTTCTAGAAATTCCAGATATTTCAAATAAAAGCACAAGGCACGTGGTCAGGGCGAGTGTTATCCACTCTCCCTGTGCCCCCCATGCTAGGCGAGGCCGCGAGGTGTCAGAACGACCCAGAGCACCAGCTAAGGTCTCGCGCTTGCTGCCGCCCATGAACGGCAGAGTATCCAAACCATCTCTGCCGTTTACTTGAGGGTTCATTTCCAGCTCCAGAATGAAGCTAGATAAAGCAGGGCCACGTGGGGCCTCAGTAAGTACAATGCAGGAAGAAGAGTTTTTTTTGGTTTTGTTTTTTTGAGACAGAGTCTCGGCTCTGTCGCCAGGCTGGAGGGCAGTGGCGGATCTCAGCTTACTGCAAGCTCACGCCTCCGGGTTGCGCCATTCTCCCGGCCTCAGCCTCGAGTAGCTGGGACTACAGGCGCCCGCCACCTCGCCCGGCCTAGTTTTGTATTTCTTAATAGAGATGGGGTTTCACCGTGTTATGAGATGGTCTCGATCTCGGCCACCTCGTGATCTGCCCGTCTCGGCCTCCCAAAGTGCTGGGATTACAGGCTTGAGCCACCGCGCCCGGCCGGAAGAAGAGTTTTTATTTGTTTGTTTTTGAGAAGGAGTCTCGCTCTGTCGCCCAGGCTGGAGTGCAGTGGTGTGATCTCGGCTCACTGCAACCTCCGCCTCCCGGGTTCAAGCAATTCTTCAGCCTCAGCCTCGCGAGTAGCTGGGACTACAGGCACACAGTACCACACCTGGCTAATTTTTGTATTTTTAGTAGAGACAGGGTTTCACTATACTGGCCAGGCCAGTCTCGAACTCCTGATCTGGTGATCTGCCCACCTTGGCCTCCCAAAGTGCTGGGACCATAAGCGTAAGCCACTGCACCCAGCGGAGAAGAGTTTTTAACAGCTAAAAACAATTCAAATGACAGCTAACACTTATTGACTGTTGACAAGTTCCAGAAAGGAGTTAAACACATATAAATGCATTTTCTTGTTAACAGACTTAGTTGGCTACATTAAAAAACTGATGACAATGGCATCCTCATTTCTGGGCCCAAGTCATACAAAACTGTTATAATTTGTTTATTAGAAGCTCAGGGGAAAGGTGAACGAGAAAATACAATCAATGTCAACATTATTTTATTGGTAGGGTATCTAAAAGCCACGTGGTTCCCTAATGACTCCAGGTAAAAGGCAGGAGCATAGAACTCGTGAGAAGCAACAACAGCCAGTGTTCATCAAACACCTAAAACGTGCCTGGCGCTTTCTGTTTAGTATTTTCGTTAAATCTCCTAACAACGCTCAAGCTTGACACTGATTATTTTCTCCATTTTACAGATGAGGAACAGACAGACTGATTACTCAAGGGCATGTCGGTAACCCATGGAACTAGAACTCCTGGTTCCTACACTAAGAAAGAAAGACACCTCCATCTTTACCTGTCCTTCTCAGTGGTGCAACTGTGCAGTAGACATTTCCATGCAAAAGCAAAACCCTGGTAGCACCCGATCTGTGAATGTGAAAAATATGTAAGAGTGAAATTAATAAGCCAACTAGCTACACTTTCATTACCAAGATCTCTCAAAACAACAGGTGGGGGCAAAGGGCAGCGGTGCTTCTTACACTATTGTTCTGGAAGTACCCATTGGGCATTAGGCAATGGAAATTAGGAGATTAGGTCATCGGTGGGGCAGCCAGTCTCCCAGATGCCCCAGTCCTCATCTCCTGGTACCCATGCCCTATGCAGGTCCCTCGACACTCCATCAGGGTGGCTTTCGTAACCAACAGAATGTGGAGGACCAGCACAAAGCTCCTGAGTCTAGGGATAAACGCCAATGCCACCTGCCTCACCAGCTCTCTTGGACCACTCACTCTTGAATGTCACAAGGACACACAAGCAGCCTCATGGAGACGTCCATGCCCACAGTCAGGTGACAGCACCACCTTGGAGGCAGATCCTCCAACCCCAGTCAAGCCGTCAGGTGACATGGCTCCGGCTGACACCCTGAGCCAGGACCACCCAGCAAAGCTGCTCCTGAGTTCCCAACCCTCAGAAACATGTGAGACCATCAATATTTGCTGTGTTAATCCCCATGCATTTTGTGGTGATCTGTTTCGAAGCATCAAACATCCAATATAGTCATAACTGCCTCAACTCAGACTTTGCCACTAAGGGCCACTTATCTGTAAGTAAGGGTCAATCTAGGACAAAGGGCAAGAGGAGAAAAAAAACCCATAAAGTTAATGAAATTTCAACGTAAACATAAATGTAATATTTTCACATGACAGAGGGCACCCATGCTTTGGACAATGATTCAGCTGGCTTAGTACATGAGCCAGCACCACGACACTCCAAAATAAACTGAGGAGACCAGGGACTTGTTTTATCTTATCCAGCCTGCATAACTTAATTATACCTACCCACAGCAAAATGCGCTCTCGGTTCTGTACTAAGAGTATTTCTCTAGCAACAGTCCATCTAGTCCATTAACTCCCACACAAAGGCACTGTGATTTTTGTTTGTTTGTTTTTTGGACACGGAGTTTCACTCTTCTTGTCCAGGCTGCAGTGCAATGGCACGAATCCTGGCTCACTGCAACCTCCGCCTCCCGGGTTCAAGCAAGTCTCATACCTCAGCCTCCCAAGTGGCTGGGATTACAGGCATGCGCCACCAAGCCCAGCTAATTCTGTATTTTTAGTAGAGACGGGGTTTCACCATGTTGGTCAGGCTGGTCTCCAACTCCTGACCTCAAGGTGATCCGCCCACCTCAGTCTCCCAAAGTGCTGGGATTACAGGTGTGAGTCACTGTGCCCATCCAGCACTGTGACTTTTTTTTTTTTTTTTTTTTTGGAGACGAAGTCTCGCTCTGTCACCCAGGCTGGACTACAGTGGTGCAATCTCGGCTCACTGCAAGCTCCGCCTCTCGGGTTCATGCCATTCTCCTGCCTCAGCATCCGGAGTAGTTGGGTCTACAGGCGCCTGCCGCCACGCCAAGGCACTGTTGATTTTAAAAGGCCTGACATTCTTACTCCATCACACTGAATATCCAAATAAATTATAAACTGTAAATGAAAAGGTTTCATCTCCAGATGGGGGTTCCCACTTACCTCAGACCCGATTTTGGCTCCATGCAGCGTGCCATGTTGCCTTCCTTCCATCACACCCAAACTACTGCCTTCTTCGTAGCCTTCCCGATACCCTTCCCCATGAAACCTGTGAAGAAGAAACATGCTTCATCAAATCAACAGAAGAAAGAATACTTTTTCCAGAAAAATTTTTCTCTCTTATATTACCCGGACCCAGTAAGACAAGCCAGAGTAAGAAGGAAAAGCCTAAAATTCAAGTTAGAAGACACAGATTCCGCTCCCAGATATACCACTTCCTAGTCTCCTCTGGAAGTCACTGTACCTCTTGTAGCCCAGTTTCTTCATCTACAACAAAGGGCTAAATCAGTGATTCCCAAACCTGATAAGAGTACTAGAGACACACAACGAAAATTCAAAGATATTAACTCAAAAGCCTCACCCCCAGAGATTCGGTAAGTCTGGAGCAAGGCCCTGGAATCTACTTTTCTTTCTTCCTTCGTTTTTTTTTTTTTTTTTAATTTTGAGACAGGGTCTCTGTTGCCCTGCCTGGAGTACAGTGGTACAATCACAGCTCACTATAGCCTCAAACTCCTGGGCTCAAGCGATTCTCCAGCTTTGGCCTCTCAAAGTCTTGGGATTGCAAGTGTGAGCCACCACACCTGGCCCAGAATCTACTTTTTTTTTTTTTTTTGAGATGGAGTCTTGCTCTGTGGCCCAGGCTGTAGTGCAGTGGTGCAATCTAGGCTCACTGCAAGCTCCGCCTCCCAGGTTCAGGCTCTCCTGCCTCAGCCTCCCAAGTAACTGGGACTACAGGCGCCTGCCACCACGCCCGCCTAATTTTTTGTATTTTTAGTAGGGACGGGGTTTCACCATGTTAGCCAGGATGGTCTCGATCTCCTGACCTCGTGATCCGCCTGCCTCAGCCTCCCAAAGTGCTGGGATTACAGGTATGAGCCACCGCGCCCGGCCTTTTTTTTTTTTTGAGATGGCGTTTCACTCTTGCTGCCCAGGCTGGAGTGCAATGGTATGATCTCAGCTCATGGCAACCTTCACCTCCCAGGTTCAAACAATTCTCCTGCCTCAGCCTTTCGAGTAGCTGGGATTACAGTGCAGGCATGCGCCACCACGCCCGGCTAATTTTGTATTTTTAGTAGAGGCGGGTTTCTCCATGTTGGTCAGGCTAGTCTCAAACTCCTGACCTCGGGTGATCTGCCCGCCTCAGCATCCCAAAGTGCTGGGATTACAGGTGTGAGCCACCGCACCTGGCCCGGAGTCTACTTTTCGAAGTCTCCTAGGTAAGTCTGGTTTGCAGCCAGAGTTAGGGGGCCAAAGTTCTGTGAGTGTTCAAGTAGCACTAGCCCAAGTCAACTGCTTCCAAAAAACTGCAACATACACAGGGTTTGACATCACATTGGTAGGACAACAGAGAGAAATGGCATCAGATCACCACAAAATGTACTCCCACTGGTACCTGGAGTAGCACTGACCGTGAGGCCCAACAGTGGAACTGGCACTATCTTAACCTGCAGTCACCAAAGACGCAAGGAGTGGGCTGCAGCACTCCATGAAGCAGACTGCACAGCTCCCCACTTATCAGTTATGTGACCCTGGAAAGTGACTGTGCCTCCTAGTCTGTAAATTCCGAAGAATAATTGGATCCACTTACTAAGTAGGGCTGAAGTAGATAACCAGGGTGGAACGTTTAGCTCAGCGTCTGACTCACAGCGAGAGCTAAACAAACGTCAGCAACTGACTGCTAAATGTTCGGTCGCTTTCTTAACTAACATCTATGGACGTGTCCTGTGGGCCGGGCACTGGAAGTCAGCCAGGAGGCAACTCACAGTTCCCCCACTGTCGCAACACGAGGGGCTCCCCAGGGGCGCTGGAGGGAAAGGGGTGTGGTCGGGCACATCTATCAGCACATCCATGAATACTGCCGTATGTCCTATGGTTAAGGAACCAGAAAAAGAGGCAGCTCCCAGATGGCAAAGTCTGTCCTCCCAGAGGACGGGGCGGCCTCGGAGGAGGGGAACCACCAGGCTGAGCAGATGCTTGGGGCAGCCCTGACAGGGAAGGCGGGTCTGGAAGAGCAGCTGGGCACGTGCCTCGCCGGAGAGGGCGAGGAGAGAAGGACCAGAGCCTCAGGCCCACACTTGTCCTGCGTCCACGACCACCAGGCGCTCCCCAATGCGCACGCCCAAGGGACGCCAGGCTCCAGCAGCCGCCCTGGGCCTCAGCCGGCGGCGAATCCGCTGGGAGAGGACCAGACAGGGCGGGGTACGGGCCTGGCCTCGCCACCCACCTCTCATCCGCCATCACGATGGAATCGAATATATCCTGACTGCCAGCCATAGCGGCAAGCAGCCCGCCCTTGGCCCCCGGGATTCTGCAGCACTGCGATGCCGTCGCAGTCCCGGCAGGTTCAGGCACAAACGCTCCGCTTGGGAGGAGACAAAATCCACTTCCGGAAGCGGCAGCGCGGGGCAGGCCGGGTAAGAACGGCACGCGGGAGGGTCCAAAGCGGCCCGCACACGGCGCATGCGCGGCTGCGGCGGTGGGCGGGGCTGGGCTCGAATGAAGCCCCGCCCTGGGGTCCCTCCGCCCTGCCCCGCTCCCGCAATGGGCCTGTCTGTCCGCGCTGGGAGCGTCCATTGGCCGCGTGCGGGGAGAGCCTGTATTTTACCACCGCAGATGGAACCGAATTTCCCAAAGTGACTCCGAAAGAACCAAGGAAGAAATGGAGAGTCATCAGCTGGGCGCGGTGGCTCACGCCTGTAATCCCAGAACTTTGGGAGGCCGAGGCGGGCGGATCACCTGAGGTCGGGAGTTCCAGACCAGCCTGGCCAACATGGTGAAACCTCGTCTTTACTAAATATACAAAAATTAGCTGTGCATGGTGGGCGGCGCCTGTAATTCCAGCTACTCGGGAGGCTGAGGCAGGAGAATCGCTTGAACCCGGGAGGCGAAGGTTGCAGTGAGCCGAGATCGCGCCACTGCACTGCAGCCTGGCGACAGAGAGAGACAACGTCAAAAAAAAAAAAAAAAAGAAAAAAAGGAAAAGAAATAGGAAGTCATCAAACAACCGACGCCTCAAGAGGCTCCGGGCCAGGAGGCTTTGCATGTGGGATTTTGGGGGGAAATTTGTCGGTTTTAGTTCTCATATTTGTCATTTCCATGAGATGTACTTTCTGAACACGATTTTTAAAAAGCGATTTCAAACTCTAAGCAATCACGGAATTCAGATGAGAAACACCAAAAGCATTCCTAATAAAGTAAGTAGTAAAACCTCACGTGACCACTGAACATCTTTCTACCAGCCGTGGCCAATGCAGTAAAACATGAAGCAAGAAGTGCAAATACCAAAAAAAAAAAAAAAGGCAGAAATACTACTGTTTGCAGATGTCATGGCCCACCTAGAAAACCCAAATAGTTACCTAAGACATTCTTAGAATCCATAATCGCAGCAAGTAGCTATGTGTATGATGAATAGGGAAAAAATCAGTTTCTGTTATTCCAACAAAAATTGGTAGTAACCTGAGCAGGGATGATGATGGGAAAATCGCCTTATGATAGTCATAATATATTTCTTAGAAATCGGAATTTCTAACAATTTGAGCAGGACCCATATAAAGAAAACTACAGCTTTACCTTGACTGAGGATTGGAAAACTGGACAAGTGCAGTACCAAAGAAAATTCCATGAGATTTGGTAAAATGTGTCAAAATCCTAAACTTTTTCATCTGTATGAATAAACTAATAAAAACAACTGAGATGTTTTTGAAGAAAAAGAATGATTTTCACATGAGATATGAAAAGATAAAGTGACAATATAAATATTGTGGTATGTTGCTTCAAGAAGAGACAGACCAGTGAAATAAAGTGAATGGCCCAGACAATGGACTCTCATAGATGTAAAGCCTTCTCATGTGATAAAAAGAAGAATCACAAATGAATCGGGGAAAGGGAGTATTAAGTAATAACTATAATGGAAAATTGGTTGTTTGGGAAAACCTTGGTTCCATGTATGCCTCACATCATTCATCAAAATAATTCCAGATGAGTTAAAGAGTTAACTTAAAAAAATGAAGCACATTGGCCGGGCATGGTGGCGCACGCCTGTAATCCCAGCACTTTGTGAGGCCGAGGCAGGCGGATCACCAGAGGTCGGGAGTTGGAGTCCAGCATGACCAACATGGAGAAACCCCGTCTCTACTAAAAATACAAATTAGCTGGGTGTGGTGGCACATGACTGTAGTCCCAGCTACTTGGGAGGCTGAGGCAGGAGAACCCGGGAGACAGAGGTTGCAGTGAGCAGAGATCGCTCCAGTGCACCCCAGCCTAGGGAACAAGAGCGAAACACTGTCTCTAAATAAATAAATAAATAAATAAAGCACATTGTGCCTGTAATCCCAGCACTTTGGGAAGCCGAGGTGGGCGGATCACGAGGTCATGAGATTGAGACTATCCCTGGCTGACATGTTGAAACCCCATCTCTACTAAAAAATACAAAAAAAAAAAAAAATTAGCCATCCGTGGTGATGCACGCCTGTAGTCCCAGTTACTGGGGAGGCTGGGGCAGGAGAATGGCGTGAACCCGGGAGGTGGGGCTTACAGTGAGCTGAGATTGCACTACTGCACTCCAGCCTGGGCGACAGAGCGAGACTCCATCTCTAAATAAATAAATAAATAAATAATAAAATAAAATACATTAAAAAAATCTAGGTGGAACATTCAGACAAGTATGAAGATGCTCTTTTAACACATAAAAGTCATGAAGGAATTCTCAGCAAGCAAAACCAACATTTTACTATGTGAAAATGCAAACTTGTGTGTACCAAAAGTGATAATAAACACAATTTAAAGTTAAAGAACAATATGGGGAAATATTTGTCATAAATATTGTAACTAAAGAAATAATATTTCCGGTAAAGAGTTTATTTAGATGGATAAGAAATAAATACATCCTAATGGGGAAAAAAAAATACTTGAAACATTATTCACAGAAAGAACAATGGCTGGCTTATCAGGAAAAGCAGATGCAGCCTTACTAGTAACCAAAACAATGCTCAGAAAGAATAATGAGATGCATTTCTTACCTTTTAAAATAGTTTAAGTTCTTTTTCCCCTTTTTTTAGAATTAAAAGATACTTTTATTGAGCATAGGTGCATAAATTTAAGACACCTCTTGGTCAGGCAGTTCAAAACACAGGAAGGGCATTTCTATAGATATATATATAGGTTTTTTGTTGTTGTTGTTGTTTGTTTTTACTAGCTGGGCGTGGTGGGTCACTCCTGTAATCCCAGCACTTTGGGAAGTCAAAGCAGATGGATCACCTGTGGTCACGAGTTGCAGATCGGCCTGGCCAAACAGTGAAACTTCAAAAAACAAAAATTAGCCGGGTGTAGTGGTACGCACCTGTAATCCCAGCTATTTTGGAGGCTGAGGCAGGAGAATTGCTTGAACCTGGGAGGTGGAGGTTGCAGTGAGCCGAGATCGTGCCACTGCACTCCACACTGGGCGACAGAACGAGACTCTGTCTCAAAAATAAAATAAAATAAAAGTTTTTTGCCCCTTGACCGAGTCATTTCACTTCTAAGACTTCATCTCTAGGAAATAATCAAAGACAAGTAAAAATATTATGTACAGTGGTGTTCAGTGCAACACGATTTGTAAAAGTCAAGGCAAGGAAAGCAGCTTACATTGACAAAATGGTAGAATTATGACATGTATTGTAGGATATTTATGTTGAAGACTCCTAAGCAACCATTACAAATAATATTTCAACAAACGTCACATCATGTAAAACGCTCATGATATTTCAAGAAAAAGAAAAAAGAAGCCCTCTATCTGAGGCTCATATGATCATGCCACTTCACGGCGGCTAGGCCAGGGCAACAGAGTGAAATCTCATCTCAAAAACATAACAAGAAAGAAAAAGAAAAAAAAAATAACTCTACGTATACTAGAATTCCAATCACACGAAACACCACTTTAAAAGAATGAAAGTAGCCAGGTGAGGTGACTCACACGTATAATCCAACACTTTGGGAGGCCAAGGTGGAAGGACTGCTTGAGCCCAGAGCTCAAGACCAAGCTAGGTAACAGTGAGACCCCATCTCTCCAAAAAATAGAAAAAAAAAAAATAGCCAGGTGCGGGAGTGCGCACCTGTCGCCCCAGCTACTCGGGAGGCTGAGGCAAGATGATTGCTTGTTCTCAGGAAGTTGAGCCTGCCGTGAACCGTAATCGTGCTGGAGTGCCACTGCACTCCAGCCTGGGCGACAGAACGAGACCGTATCTCAAACGAAACAAAAGAACAAACAAAAAGACAGAAGAAAAAAGGAAAAGAGAAAAAAGAGTGAAAGCAAGTACACCAAAATGTTAATAGAGAATATAGCTAGATTTTAGAATTACAGTAATTTTTAATGTCCTCATTTATATTTTTTGGAACATCTCATGTTTGTTTGCACAATGAACATAAATTATGTTATAAACATAAATAAACAAAAATGTTTTTGGTGGATGAAATTAAATGCACTTTGTATTATTTTGTTCTGAAGATGTCTTTAATTTTTAGGTTTTTTAAATAAGCAAATGAAATCACAAAACACTCGGAATGTAGGAAAAAGGGAAAGACAGCAAGCAAAAAAAAAAAAGTTCGCCCTGTCCACCAACTGATTTTTGCTAATTTTGTTATTTTTCCCTTGAATTTTCATATGAACATAATTTAATATATAAACAATGTAATATCCTTCTCCCTGCCCACTTAGCATGAGATTACAAACATCTCCCGAATAAGGGAACTGTTCTCTTATCAGTACGTATTTAAAACACCTTTTTGGCCGGGCGCGGTGGCTCAAGCCTGTAATCCCAGCACTTTGGGAGGCCGAGACGGGCGGATCACGAGGTCAGGAGATCGAGACCATCCTGGCTAACACGGTGAAACCCCGTCTCTACTAAAAAATACAAAAAACTAGCCGGGCGCGGTGGCGGCACCTGTAGTCCAGGCTACTCGGGAGGCTGAGGCAGGAGAATGGCGTGAACCCGGGAGGCAGAGCTTGCAGTGAGCTGAGATCCAGCCACTGCACTCCAGCCTGGGCAACAGAGCGAGACTCCGTCTCAAAAAAAAAAAAAAAGAAAAGAAAAAAACACCTTTTTGAGCATCCATTTCGTTAGCTGAAATAAAATAAAATAAATATATCTTTTGGCATAGGAAAATAGATAACGTGGTGAGGAAAATAAAGGACCACTTACAGAATAAAGCCCGTGGACATGGAGGCTCATACAGAAGAGCGTAGGTTTTAATTTCTAACTTTAAAAAAATTTGCAAAGCATCAAACAATTATATGTGCTACAAAAATCAACACTATTGATTCAAACTATTGATCTGAAATAAAGCTTTGGAGAGATTTTCCGTCCCCAATCATCAATTTGTTCATCGGTTTTGTTCCTAAAATATTTATTTTGAAGTCAGACTATCTTAGCATTAAAGACAAAGAAGGGCCAGGTGCGGTGGCTCACACCTGTAATCCCAGCACTTTGGGAGGCCGAGGTGGGTGGATCATCTGAGGTCAGGATTTTGAAACCAGCCTGGCCAACATGGTGAAACCCTGTCTCTACTAAAAACACAAAATTAGCCGGGCTTGGTGGCTCATGCCTGTAATCCCAGCTAGTTAGGAGGCTGAGGCAGGAAAATCGCTTAAACCTGGGAGGTGGAGGTTGTAGTGAGCCAAGATCGTGCCATTACACTCTAGCCTGGGCAACAAGAGTGAAACTCCATCTCAAATAAAAAATAAATAAAATAAAAAATAAAGGCAAAGAGCCTGATTCCATTATCCTGGATTTTCAATAGTCTATTTACAAATTGCTTTATTTTCAAATAAGGACCAAATGGTTAGAATAGGGCCTTTGGGGCTGCATGCAGTGGCACACTTTTGTAATTCCGGCACTTTGGGAAGCCGAGGCAGGAGGATTGCTTGAGGCTAGGAATTTGAGAACAGCCTGGGCAACATAGTGAGACCCCCATCTCTGCAAAACATTTAAAAATTAGCTGGGTATAGTGGCTCACACCTGCAGTCTTAGCTACTTGGGAGGCTGAGGTTGCATTGAGCTGTGATTGTGCCACTGCACTCTAGCCCGAGCAACAAAGGGGAGATGCTGTCTGCTTAAAAACACATGCACACACACAGACACACACACAGACATACACACACTGACACATACACATATGCACACACACACACGCACACACAGACACACACCAACACACACACATGCACACACACGCACGCGCATACACACATGCCTTTGAAAGTAGAAAAAGGCAGTTTTAAAGTCCAAATATTTACATCAACATCCTTAAATAAGTTGCAAATTTTATGCTTTAGCAACTGAGCACATAAAAAGGGTAGGAAGAATCTAAATTAATATCTTCCCTTGACTGGGTGTGGTGGTTCACTAATTGTATTTATTTCAGTGGTTTAGAAACACTATTAGTAAATATTTAACTTATAACAAAAGGTATAAAGAAGATAATATAATAACCTGCCAGGAATCTACCACATTAAGAAAAAAAACATTTTTAAAATAGAAATGTTGGCGGGGCACGGTGGCTCACGCCTGTAATCCCAGCACTTTGGGAGGCCAAGGCAGGCAGATTACTTGAGGTCACGAGTTCGAGACCAGCCTGGCCAACATGGTGAAACTCCGTCTCTACTAAAAATACAAAAATTACCCAGGCGTGGTGGTGGGCGCCTGTAATCCCAGCAATTTGGGAGGCTAAAGCAGGAGGATCACTTGAACCCAGGAGGTAGAGGTTGCAGTGAGCCAAGACTTTGCCATTGCACTTTAGCCTGGGTAACAAGAGCAAAACTGTATCTCAAATAAATAAATACATAAATAAATAAGTAAATAAATAGAAATATTGCTTACATTCTTGTGAGAGTTCAAAGAAAAACCAGGTCAACATAACTAAAGTGAAAAACAAATTCATCGAAGTTTAATATTAAACTGTATTTACTTACAAGAATACATTTTTTAAAATTTTATATTTACATTTTTAACCTGTAGTCCCATGCTCAAAAAGAAAAAAAAAAGAGGACATTAAAAAAATTATGGCAATTCCAAAATCTAGAGATAGTGTCCATTAACATTTTGGTAGACTTTCTTCTAGCAGCAAAATACTAGGTAGTTTTCAAACCAAACCAAACCAAACCTGACAATGTAGATCTACAGTTGTTAACCTGGAAACATACTCATTTTATTAGAGAAGAAAAAACAAACAAGTTAAGGGCAAATTATCATTTGTTCTTATTTTGGCTCAAGAAAAAAGTCCTTGAGCATAGCAACAGGTTTTTATCTATGTATATAATAATGTGCAAGGACCGCACCCCTGAGGTTGCAGTGGTCATGTTTGGGTGATGGATTATGTGTCTTCTTAATTATATTCCTTTGTTTCTGTATTTTGTGATTCAGGTTTATTATTTTTTTTACAGCACGAAGCTGCTGGATGCGGTGGCTCATGCCTGTAATCCCAGCACCTTGGAAGGCCGAGGCGAGTGGATCACCTGAGGTCAAGAGTTTGAGACCAGCCTGGCCAACATGGTGAAACCCCATCTCTACAAACAATACAAAACTTAGCCAGGCATGGTGGCGGGTGCCTGTAGTCCCAGCTACTCAGGAGGCTGACATGGGAGGATCACTTGTGCCCAGGAGGTCCAGGCTGCAGTGAGTCATGATCGCACCACTGCACTCCAGCCTGGGTGACAGAGCGAGACCCTGTTAAAAAAAAAAAAAAAAAAAAAAAATGAAGCAAGTGCGGCTTTCACAATCTGGAAGTAAAAGAAGCGGTTTTAAATTCTGAAAAGGAAGTCATTAAATGACAGTTCAAGGAATAAAGTTTCATCTCATGCTCTATTCATCATAAATAAATAACGCATTTGGAAAAGGAGGCAAGTTGCAGGCAGGCCTCAAATCCAAGTTTGACCCCATGGGGCAGGGGGAGGAGAATCTGAGCCCTGAGCCACACTGAATCTTTCCAGCCGAGCCTCCTCTCTGTTCCTTCCCTAATAGGTGTGCTTGGGTTTGGGAGCCTGTCAAATGCCATTTTCTACCTGCTTCCCTGGTGGTCATAGTGCAGGAGACCTGGGTTGGGGTAGGGGTCTGGGGCTGTGAACAGTAACTGAGAACAGGGCTCCTCTGGG
The DNA here is from genome assembly GCF_008728515.1 of Papio anubis. Taxonomy (NCBI): domain Eukaryota; kingdom Metazoa; phylum Chordata; class Mammalia; order Primates; family Cercopithecidae; genus Papio; species Papio anubis. The sequence continues at coordinate 118,853,769 of NC_044987.1, forward strand.
CACCCACCTGGCTGCTGAAGGTCTCCGGCCAGCAGGGTTCAGCCTCTGCCCATCCTTAAGGCTCCCAGGGGAGCCTTCTTCTGAAAGGCCCAGCCCCACTGGGTCGGTGGTTTTTCTCCCCATGTGCGGAGAGATTGTCGAAATAAAGACACAAGACAAAGAGATAAAATAAAAGACAGCCAGGCCCGGGGGACCACTACCACCGAGAGGCGGAGACTGGTAGTGGCCCCAAATGCCAGGCTGCGCTGATATTTATTGGATACAAGACAAAGGGGCAGGGTAAGGAGTGTGAGTCATCTCCAGTGATTGACAAGGTCATGTGAGTCACGTGTCCACTGGACAGGGGACCCTTCCCTGTTTGGCAGCCGAGGTGGAGAGACAGAGAGAGAGAGAGAGGACACAGCCTACGCCATTATTTCTTCATATCAGAGGCTGTTAGTACTTTCACTAATTTGCTACTGCTATCTAGAAGGCAGAGCCAGGTGTACAGGATGGAACATGAAGGCGGACTAAGAGCGTGACCGCTGAAGCACAGCATCGCAGGGAGACGGTCAGGCCTCCGGATAACTGCGGGCAGGCCTGACTGATGTCAGGCCCTCCACAAGAGGTGGAGGAGTAGAGTCTTCTCTGAACTCCTCTGAACTCCCTTTCCCCGTCTGCTAAGTAGCAGGTGCTTTTCCTTGACACTGACGCTACTGCTAGACCGCGGTCCACTTGGCAACGGGCGTCTTCCCAGACACTGGCGTTACTGCTAGACCAAGGCGCCCTCTGGTGGCCCTTCCCAGGCATAGCAGAAGGCTCACACTTGTCTTCTGGTCACTTCTCACTATGTCCCCTCAGCTCCTATCTCTGTATGGCCTGGTTTTTCCTAGGGTATGATTGTACAGCAAGGATTATTATAATATTGGAGTAAAGAGTAATTGCTACAAACTAAAGATTAATGATATTCATATATAATCGTATCTATGATCTATATCTAGTATAACTATTCTTATTTTATATATTTTATTATACTGGAACAGCTCATGCCCTTGATCTCTTGCCTCGGCACCTGGGTGGCTCGCCACACACATTATTCAGGCTTCTAGAGAAGAGATAACATTTTGGGAATGTGACACAAAGATCTGGCAACAGTACCTCTACTGGGAGTGGACTGAAAGTCTGAGAGGGGGGTCTACTTTTCACTGTCTAACTTGCATTAGTCAGGTTAGGCCAGGCTGTGCTGCAATAAGAAATAAGCCCTGACACCTCAGTGGCTTAACTAGGAAGGGCTATTTCCCATTTCCACTAAGTCCACTACGGGTGGGGCAGCTCTTCTCCAACTTGCAGGAACCAAGGCCCCCTGATTGCCCCAGTAGAGGAAGAGAGAGACAGAGGAAGCAGACTAGCTCCTAGCTGCCTTGTCCCAGGAGAACATTTTATTTCCATTCCATTGGCCAGAACCAATCCCAAAGCCCTGACCAAACTGCAGGGGAGCCTGGGAAACGGAGAAGAGCCCACGGACGTTTGGTCAACTCTGTCTCTGCCACAGTGCTTTAGTGCTGTTAGGATTTGTTTTGAACCCTGTAAATATATGGCTTCTCCAACGTAAAAAGAAAGAAAAGCGAAAAGGGAGAGTTGTTATCTAATGGGCATATTATATATTATGTTATATATTCTATGTATGTAACAGGTGGAATATATCAATCACCTCTCCTCACCCAATTGAACAAAATGCAAAACACAATAGATGCTGTCAAAGAGATATGTCATATCCACATTTTACTGAAAATAATAGCAATGTCTCCAAAACTGTGGTTCCTGAAGTAAACAGACTTAAAATAAATGATGCAAGTTTGAATCTTAGCAGATACCAAACATGTAGATCTTACTTTGCACAGGGTTTAGCACATAACGGGTGCTCAGTAAATGGTTGTTGAGTGAATATGTGAGAATGCAGGGTGTGGCAGCTGGCAGAGAAGGCCCTTCTGAGCCATGGGAGGGGGACAGGCCGTGTTTGCCGTGATGTTTGCCCATGGCTTTCAGGTCATCTCAGTAGAGAGGGTGCCTGGATAAACGACTCTTTCCAGAGCTCAAAGACCGTTTACCAAAACTGGGCCCAGCCCTTTAGGGCTAGCTGTATTTCCCTGTTTGTATCGAGGAAAGGGGAAATGAGGGATCCAACCTGGGCTTGGGGCTGCCACCTGCTGGATGTGGTGGCTCATGCCTGTAATCCCAGCACCTTGGGAGGCCGAGGCGGGTGGCTCACCTGAGGTCAAGAGTTTGAGACCAGCCTGGCCAACATGGCAAAACCCTGGAGAGGGAAGTGAGGCAGCTGAGGACGCATAGTGGCTGTGGGGGACCCAGCCCTGCCATGGCCTGACTCACTGTCCTTCTAGGTGGGAGTGTGTAGGACTCATGCACCCCCCAGGGAGGCTCTAAGAGAGTCCCCCATTTGACCGATACCCCTGATTTCTTAGAAGGCCCTAGCCTGGCTGGGCGTGATGGCTCACACCTATAATCCCAGCACTTTGGGACGCCAAGGCAGGTGGATCACCTGAGGTCAGGAGTTCAAGACCAGCCTGGGGCCAACATGATGAAACCCCGTCTCTGCCAAAAATACAAAAATTAGCTGGGTGTGGTAGCGGGCACTTGTAGTTCCCAGCTGCTCAGGAGGTTGAGGCAGGAGAATCACTTGAACTCAGGTGGCGGAGGTTGCAGTGAGCCAAGATTGCGCCATTGCACTCCAGCCTGGGTGACAGAGCAAAAGTCTAAGAAGAAGAAGAAGAAGAAGGAGAAGGAAGAAGGAAGAAGGAAGAAGGAAGAAGGAAGAAGGAAGAAGGAGAAAGGAGAAAGGAGAAAGGAGAAAGGAGAAAGGAGAAGAAAGAAGAAGAAAGAAGAAGAAAGAAGAAGAAAGAAGAAGAAAGAAGAAGAAAGAAGAAGAAAGAAGAAGAAAGAAGAAGGCCCTAGCCCTGGGGCTCCAGTGTCTATCTTCCAAGGGCTGTGGCCTTCATCTGGCCTCGGGCTGGCTTCTCCTCTCCTCTGCCCTCCACCTCCCAAGGCTGCAGCCCCTCCTCCTCCACGTGTTCCCTCTCATCCCCGCAGCCTAGGGGAGCTTCTTCCTTTCCGCCTTTGGTGGAGCAGAAATTCTTGCTGGGCTCCTTCCCCCACACCAGGAGGGCTGTGAGGAGTGGCCTTGCTGCTTCCATCTTCTTTCTTCTGCACTGGCCGTTCGCCCTTCCCAACTGGACAGCAGCATCCCAGACGCAGGACTGTGACTCCTTCTAAACCTTGGTGCCCCTAGCTATGCCCAGTATGGAGTCTCCAGCATGAAGTCTGGTGCAATAAAGGGTAAGCTGTTCTCATTACCCGCCTTCCCATGTCCTCCTCTGGTCAGTGGGCTGTGCTGGTCCAGGAAGCCAGGGATTTTTGGCTTCTGAGATGCAGTCTCCCCCACTCCACATGTTTTTTTGGTTTCTGGTTTGTTTTGAGACAGAGTTACGTTCTGTTGCCCAGGCTGGAGGGCAGTGGCATGATCACGGCTCACTGCAACCTCTGCCTCCTAGGCTCAAGCGATCCTCCCACCTCAGCCTCCCAAGTATCTTGGACTACAGGTACATGCCATCACACCTGGATAATTTATATATTTTTTGGTAGAGATGGGGTTTCAAACTCCTGGGCTCAAGTGATGCACCCACCTTGGCCTCCCAAAGTGCTAGGGCTACAGGCATGAGCCACTGCGCCCTGCCAAATTCCAAACGTTTCTCGACAACGTTAGTGAAATTCACGTTCCTGCACCTCAGTTTGCTCATCCGTAAAATGGGAGTGATACTGGCACCTCCTTTTCAGAATCAACATGAGGATGAACACTTGCACGTAGGAAACAGAATAAATATATTGATAGATAAATATTGTGAACATAATAAATTCCTAATACATGAACAGGAAGTTGTGGAGGTGATGTAGCCTGCCTCTCTCTTGCCCTTTGCTGAGGTCCAGGCACACACAGTAGGGGCTTTGTCGATGCTTATGTATATCCGATGTTCTTTTGCTTCCTGGGGGCTTGTCTGCAAAAGTTGCAGGGGACGGGGTGGAGGGCAGCTGGTCAACCACCAGATCAGACTGTGAGAGGGGCGAGCGTGAGCGCGCAGCTGCTGGGTGCGCTCGGGGCAACCTCGCGGCTTCCGAGTTCCCGGCCTCGCGCGGGTAAAGGGGCACCGAGGGCAATTTGCAGACCGCACCCTGCACACCCTGATCCTCGGCCTTGCGCAGGTCCCATTGCAGCCACCGCCACCGGGGGCCGCCATTGCGCCGCGGACGGCCCTGCTCCTCCGGGGAGCCGCAGACCTGCTCCCTCCCGGGCCCGCGCTTCGCCGCTCTGGGACAGTGTCCCTGCTGCCTCTAGAACTCTCTTCTGAATCTCCACTTCCCCGGCCAGATGTCATCCTGATAATCAGACCTACGGGAGATCGGACCGTTTACTTTTTCTTTTTTTCTTTCTTTCTTTTTTTTTTTTTTTTCCGAGACGGAGTTTTGCTCTTGTCGCCCAGGCTGGAGTGCAGTGGCGCGATCTTGGCTCACTGCAACCTCCACCTCCCGGGTTCAAGCGATTCTCCTGCCTCAGCCTCCCGAGTAGCTGGAATTACAGGCATGCGCCACCACGCCCAGCTAATTTTGTATTTTTAGTAGACATGGAGTTTCACGATGTTGGCCATCTGGTCTGGAACTCCTAACTTCAGGTGATCCGCCCTTCTCGGCCTCCCAAAGTGCTGGGATTACAGGCATGAGCCACCGCGCCCTGCCCGGGCTGTTTTCTTAGATCCTCACTTGAAGATCCTAACGGTTTGCTTTGGAGATGGACGTCGTGATGGGTCTCACCGGGGAAGGCCCTGCGCTCTGGGAGACACAGCTCCTAGGGGCAGGTGTCAAGGCCGGGCCACACCAGGCTGCCCCTCCCACTTCAGTCCCCACCAGACCCGCCCCTGCTTCCTCCACCCCATTAGGCTGAGGATGATCAGAGGGGCCCTGGCCCACTGCCTGGGTCCCTGCTCAGGCCCCACACAGCTCATGGGGAAAAGGAGACACGGGCCCAGTGACAGGTTACCCGGCTTTGATGGGAAAAACGAGGTCATGGAGCCCTGCCTGTTCTGGGTGCTTATGTTCGTCAGCCTGCTTGGGTCTGGGCTGTCCCCTGAGTCTCAGGCTCCTTATCTGGGCTGGCATTGGGGCCCAGGCTTCAGCCAGGTCTAGACTCCCCACTGGCCACTCAGGCATCAGTCACTCCATCTGGGACCCCAAGAGCCACAGGGCAGAACAGCTGACAAGGAAGGGGGCCCCCACTTCACCCCGAGCCTGCTTTGAGCCTCCCATGTCTGGTGAGGACCCCACCAGCCCCAGTGTCTGGGGAGGGCAGGACTCTCTGAGACAGGTATCCCAGCCCCGGTAGGTGTCGATGTCGGGGAAAACTCAGGGCCTGTCACCGTCACCATCGTTCTCAGTTTTCCCAAAAGTCAGGTGAGTATACGTGGTGCCGATGAGCCAGACTCCAGGCCCAAGTGTGTATTAAAATTTCCCTGGGGAAAAATAGAGAGTGTAATTTGGCAGGCTCTGCGGATATTTTAGAGGTGCGTGCAATTCACTTATGCCTTTCCACTGCAGTGGTGGAATGGTGTCCCCCAAAAAGACATGTTCAAGTCCTAACCCTGGGAACGTGAGAATGTAACGTTATTTGAAAAGAGTGTCTTTGCCGATGTAACTAAGGAAAGGATCTTGGGATGAGACTATCCTGGATTGCTCCAGTAGGCGCTGAATGCAATGACAAGTTTATAAGAAGAGGAGAGACAGAGCAGAGAGGACCACGTGATGACGGAGGCAGAGGAAACTGGGGTGATGTGGGCACAGCCAACGAATGCCTGGGGCTACTAGAAGCTGGAAGAGGCAGGAAGGACCCTACCCCAGGCCTTTCCAAGGGAGCATGAGCCTGCTGACCCCTTGGTTTTGGAGTTCTGGGTTCCAGAACTGTGGGAGTGTCAATGCCTGTTGCTCTCAGCCTCCCAGTCTGTGATATTTGTATGGCAGCCAAGGAAATACACACAGCAGCCTAGAAAAATCCTTGCCCATGTGCACAGTAAGTTATACTCAAGGACATTTCCAGAGTGTGGTTGGCAGCGACCCGTGTGCTCACCGCTTGCCCATCTGTGGCTTGGAACCGGTGCTGGCCAAGGTGGGGATGTTTTAGTTGGTGTGATCAGGAAAGAAAGACTGGAATAAAGAGAGAAAGTTGCGCAACATTTAGGGAAAGAACTTTCTAGGCAGAGGCAATGAAAGACCCTAAAAATGAGTGGTCAGGTTGGAGGCACAGCAAGGATCCCAGAGGGCCTGGAGCAGAAGGAGGGTGGGCTGGAGTCCACCAGGAAATGGAGCGTTAAAAGCTGCCTGTGCAGCTAGCGTTCTAGGAGAGATGGGATAAACACAGGTTGCATTTTCTCGTTTATTTTTCATTCTTAACAGAGTGTATAGGGATGAATGTGTGTATTCGTCAGGGTTCTCCAGAGGGACAGAACTAATAGGATGTACATATGAAAGGGAGTTTACTCAGGAGAATTGACTCGTAATCACAAGGTCAAGTCCCATGATAGCCTGTCTGCCAGTTGAGGAGCAAGGAAGCCAGTGGTGGATCAGTCCCAGTCCCTAAACCTCAAAAGTAGGGAAGCCGACAGTGCAGCCTTCAATTTGTGGCCAGAAGCTAGGACAACAGGCATGTGCCACCACACCTGGCTGATGTTTACATTTTTTGCTGAGATGGGATCTCACTATATTGCCTAGGCTAGTCTGAAACTCCTGGCCTCAAGTGATCCTCCCACCTCAGCCTCCCAAAATGGTACATGTCCTTTTAAATGACAAATTATGTCATACTATAGATGGTGTCCTGAATTTAATTCTACTACACAATATACTTTGGATAACAAACCAACTGTGAACTGGGCAAGACTCAGAATAACAAAAGTTTATCTCTCCACTGTTCTCCTCCGAGTCCAGCACAGGTCACTGGGGGTTCTGCTCCACGTGGTCATGCAAGGACCCAGGCCTGGAAGGTCCATCAATCTGTGTCGCAGTCATTGCAACCTCTTCCACGTGGCTTGGTAGAGAAAGGAGGAGTGTGAAGAATCTACATTTGGTTTTTGGTTTCCTTTTTGGTTTCTATTACAGACATTTCAAACATACCCAAGTGTAGGTATTGTAATCGGACCTCCCTATACCAACACCCAGCCTCAGCAGTGATCAAGATTCTGCTGTTCTCATTGCAACAATGACCTCATTCCGTACCCCCACCTTTTTTTGTTTGCTGAATCATTTCACCTGTAAATACTTCAGTACATAGCTAACAGATACAGCTTCTTCACATAACCATGATACATTATCCTACTAGCAAATTAACAATAAAATTCAATACCCAGAATCATTTCCATTTATTTCAACAGTTAAAAACTGTCGGCTGGGCACGGTGGCTCGTGCCTATAATACCAGCACTTTGGGAGGCTAAGGAGGGCAGATCACTTGAGGTCAGGAGTTTGAGACCAGCCTGATCAACATGGTAAAAACCCATCTCTAGCAAAAATACAAAAATTAGCAGGGCATGGTGGTGGACGCCTGTAATCCCAGCTACTTGGGAGGCTGAGGCAGGAGAATCACTTGAACCCAGGGGGCAGAGGTTGCAGTGAGCCAAGATTGCACCATTGCCCTCCAGCCTGGGCCACAGAGTGAGACTTTGTCTCAAAAAAAAAAAAAAAACCCTTAAAAAAAATTTTTTTAAACAGCCTCACCCACATGACTTCATTTAACCTTAATCACCTCTTCAAAGGTCATCTTTAAGTATAGTTATACTTTGAGGTGCACTAGAGGTTAAGTTTTTTTTTTTTTTTGAGACGGAGTCTGGCTCTGTTGCCCAGGCTGGAGTGCAGTGGTGCAATCTCGGCTCACTGCAAGCTCCGCCTCCCGGGTTCACGCCATTCTCCTGACTCAGCATCCCGAGTAGCTGGGACTACAGGCGCCTGCCACCACACCCGGTTAATTTTTTTTTTGGTTTTAGTAGAGACAGGGTTTCACCGTGTTAGCCAGGATGGTCTCGATCTCCTGACCTCGTGATTCGCCCGCCTCGGCCTCCCAAAGTGCTGGGATTACAGGCGTGAGCCACTGCGCCCGGCCTAAGTTTTTATAATATAAATTTTAGGGGCACAATTCATTCACATATGAGTGTGTATATAGACATCTATATATACACACATATATATACACACACAAACAGTTTTTGAAAAAAAGAAACTCAAACTGAAGAAAAGGGTTATAGTAAAAGTTTTCCTTCCTATCCTGTCCCCAGCCCTCTAATTCCTATCCCCAGAACGACCCACAGTTTTATTGTTGCGTATACTTCTTCCCAGAGAAGTTCTCTGCATATATAAGCCTTTTCTTTTTATTTTGAGACAGGGCCTCACTCTGTCACGCAGACTGGAATGCAGTGGCACTATCATAGCTCACTGCAGCCTTGAACTCCTGGACTCAAGGAATCCTCCCACTTCACTTCCCAAGAAGCTAGAACTACAGGCATGCATCACCACACCTAGCTGATGTTTACATTTTTTGCAGGGATGACATCTCGCTGTATTGCCCAGGCTGGTCTCAAACTCCTGGCCTCAAGTGATCCTCCCACCTCGGCCTTCCAAAGTGGTACACGCTCTTTTAAATGACAAATTATATTGTACTATAGACAGGGTCCTGAATTTACTTCTACTCCACAATATACCTTCAATAACAAACCAAGTGTGAAATTGCCAAGACTCAATATAACAAAGGTTTATTTATCCACTGTTCTCCTCCAAGTCCAGCACAGGTCACTGGGGGTTCTGCTCCACATGGTCACACAGGGATCCAGGCCTAGAAGGTTCACCAGGTTGTGACATAGTCATTGCAGCTTCTTCCAAGTGACTTGGTAGAGAAAGAGAGAGTGTGAAGAATTCACATTTGGTTTTTGGTTTCCTTTTTACGTAGACATTTCAAACATACCCAAGTGTAGGTAGTGTAAACAGACCCCAATATACCAATACCCAGCCTCAGCAAGGAGCAATATTTCACTGTTCTTGTTCCAACAATGACCTCATTCCCCACCCCCACCTTTTCTTGCTGAATCATTTCACCTGCAGATACTTCAGTGCATATCTAACAGATACAGAGGTTGTTTTACGCAAGCGTAATGCATGATCTCACCTAGTCAATTAACAATATAATTCAGTTTCCAGACCATTTCCATTTATTTCAACAGTTAAAAACTGTCTTTTTAAAGTGTTTTTTTTTTTTTTAACAGCCTCACTCATATGACTTCATTTAACTTTAATCACCTTTCAAAGGTCATATCTTCAAGCACAGTCATACTCTGAGGGGTACTAGAGGTCAAGTTTTTAACGTGAGTTTTGGCGACACAATTCAGTCACGTGTGTGTATACACACACGTATACATGTATACACACACACACGGTTTTGGAAAAAACAAACTCAACTGAAGAAGAAGGTTATAGTAAAAGTTCTCCTTCCTACCATCTCTCCAGTCCTCTAATTCCTGTCCCCAGAAGCACCCATAGTTTCATCATTTTCTATACTTCCTTCCAGAGAGGTTCTCTGCACATATAAGCATACATATATATATGCCTTATTTTTTCTTTTTTTTTTTTGTGACGGGGCCTCACTCTGTCACCCAGACTGGAATGCAGTGGCACAATCATAGCTTACTGCAGGCTTGAACTCCTGGACTCAAAGAATCCTCCCACTTCAATTCCCAAGAAGCTAGAACTACAGGCATGTGTCACCACACCTGGCTGATGTTTACATTTTTTGTAGGGATGACATCTCGCTATATTGCCCAGGCTAGTCTCAAACTCCTGGCCTCAAGTGATCCTCCCACCTCAGCTTCCCCAAATGGTACATGCCCTTTTAAATGACAAATTATATTATACCCTAGACAGTGTCCTGAATTTACTTCTTCTACTCCACAATATACCTTCAATAACAAACCAACTGTGAAACTGCCAAGACTCAATATAACAAAGATTTATTTATCCACTGTTCTCCTCCAAGTCCAGCACAGGTCACTGGGGGTTCTGCTCCACATGGTCACACAGGGATCCAGGCCTAGAAGATTCACCAGGTTGTGACACAGTCATTGCAACCTCTTCTAAGTGGCTTGGTAGAGAAAGAGAGAGTGTGAAGAATTCACATTTAGTCTTTGGTTTCCTTTTTACATAGACATTTCAAACATACCCACGTGTAGGTAGTGTGAACAGACCCCCATATACCAATACCCAGCCTCAGCAAGGATCAATATTTCACTGTTCTTGTTCCAACAATGACCTCATTCCCCACCCCCACCTTTTCTTGCTGAATCATTTCACCTGCAGATACTGCAGTGCGTATCTAACAGATAGAGATTTTTTACATAACTGTAATGCTTGATCCCCCTAGCAAATTAACAGTATAATTCAGCACCCAGACCATTTCCATTTATTTCAATAGTTAAAAACTGTCTTTTTAAAGTTTTAACAGCCTCACTCATATGACTTCATTTAACCTTAATCAACTCTTCAAAGGTCATATCTCCAAGTACAGTCAACATTGAGGTGTACTGGAGGTTAAGTTTTGTTTTTTGTTTGTTTGTTTGTTTTTGTTTTTGAGATGGAGTTTCACTCTTGTTGCCCAGGCTGGAGTGCAATGGCGGGATTTTAGCTCACCGCAACCTCCACCTCCTTGGTTCAAGTGGTTCTCCTGCCTCAGCCTCCCAAGTAGCTGGGATTACAGGCATGCGCCATTACGCCGGGCTAATTTTTTTGTATTTAGTAGAGACGGGCTTTCACCATGTTAGTCAGGGTGGTCTCGAACTCCTGACCTCAGGTGATCCACCCACCTTGGCCTCCCAAAGTGCTGGGATTATAGGCGTGAGCCACCACGCCTGGCTAAGTTTTTAACATATGAGTTTTGGGGACCCAATTCAGTCATATATGTGTGTGTATACACACCTATACACACACACAGACACATATATATGGTTTTTGAAAAAAGAAACTCATACTGAAGAAAAGGGTTACAACTAAGACAAAAGGTTTTACACCTATTTTGTTGAACTGAAAACCAAACAAGGCCTATGCATTGAGTTGTTGGCTGTGTCTGCTGGGTCTCTTTATTTTCGACTTCAGTGATGAGACTGCACAGGAGGAGAGTGGCGCAGAGAGGACACGAAGGGGAAACCTGAACCGCAGGAGGTTTACAGGGAAGAATGAAAGTGGGTGATGCTTTGCCTTAAGCCGTAAATAAAGGCAAGGGAGAGCAAGCAGGCAGCCTTGACGTTAGCAGGAAAGTGAAGAAGAAGAAGATGGAAGAAAGAAAGGAAGGACCAGGGAGGAAGGGAAGGTGGGAGGGAGAGTGGGCGGGACGGGGTAGAAGGCAGGTATCAAAATTCACACATCATATCAAGAACAAGGAAAATTCCAACTTCAATATGAATAAACAATCTACAAATGCGGAGATGAATGAGATGACAGAATGATTAATACATTGTTGGACAAGGATTTTAAAGCAGCCATCATAAAAATGCTTCAACAGCAATTATGAATTCCCTTGAAACAAATGAATGCATTAAAAATCTCAGCTGTCAGCCGGGCACGGTGGCTCACACCCGTAATCCCAGCACTTTGTGGGGCTGAGGCAGTTGGATCACTTGAGCTCAGGAGTCCGAGATCAGCCTGGGCAGAATAGTGAGACCCTGTCTCTACAAAAACTACAAAAATTAGCCAGGTGTAGTGGCATGTGCCTGTAGTTCCAGCTACTTGTACTAGAGAGGCTGAGGTGTGAGGATAACTTGAGCCCAGGAGGCAGAGGTTGCAGTGAGCTGTGATCAGCCACTGCACTCCAGCCTGGGCGACAGAGCTAGGCCCTGTCTCAAAAACTAAAAATAAAAAAATAAAAAAATCTTAGCTGTGAAAACTGATCTTACAAATTGGATTATTCTTGTCATACCTGACTAAACAAAGTCAAGAAGCCAGGGGGATAAAAGTACTCCCCATTCATAACAGTACTCCAAAAATGTAATTCTCTGCAAGCCTGGCTGCTGAAACTGCCTGCTGTAACCTGAAATGAGTTTTATGCAATAGCTGCTGACACAACCTGCTGCAACCCTAAGACTAGGTTTACTCACTGCCCTCACTCACCAATCAGAGCTTGCCAGCTCCCCAAAACCTCCTTCATGCCGATGAACTTTCTTGAAGAGCAATAGGTAATATTTCTCCTTTTTACAAAACTTTTAACCTTCCCTTTGTTTTCTGGATATATTGAAGACTCCCTAGTCTGTATGTGTGCCCTAAATTGCAATTCTTTCTTCCCAAATAAAATGTTTTAATTTCAGAGATTTGTCTCTATGTTTTACCGGACTTTGACACAGCAAAGAAATGGAAGTTATGGAAAAGAACCAAATGGAGAATATGGGATTGAAAAATACAGCCGGGTGTGGTGGCTCACGCCTGTAATCCCAGCACTTTGGGAGGCTGAGGTGGGTGGATCACAAGGTCAGGAGATCAAGACCATCCTGGCCAATATAGTGAAACCTCGTCTGTACTAAAAAATACAAAAATTAGCCAGGCACTGTGGCAGGCGCCTGTAATCCCAGCTACTCGGGAGGCTGAGGCAGGAGAATCACTTGAACCCAGGGGGTGGAGGTTGCGGTGAAATGAGATCACACCATTGCACTCCAGCCTGAAGGTTTGGGCACGGTGGCTCATGCCTGCAATCCCAGCACTTTGGGAGGTCAAGGTGGAAGGATCGCTTGATTCCAGGAGTTCAAGACCAGCCTGGGAAACATAGGGAGACCTCATCTGTACAAAAAATGAACAAAATTAGCCAGGCATGGTAGTGTGTGCTTGTGGCCCCAGCTACTCTGGAGGCTGAGGTGGGAGGATGTCTTTAGCCCAGGAATGCAGAGGCTGCAGTGAGCTGAGACTGTGCCACTACACTCCAGCCTGGGTGACACAGTGAGACTCTGTCTTTAAAAAAAAAAAAAAAGAAAGAAAAGAAAATGGTCGGCCGGGCGCGGTGGCTCAAGCCTGTAATCCCAGCACTTTGGGAGGCCGAGACGGGCGGATCACGAGGTCGGGAGATCGAGACCATCCTGGCTAACATGGTGAAACCCCGTCTCTACTAAAAAATACAAAAAAACTAGCCGGGCGACGTGGCGGGCGCCTGTAGTCCCAGCTACTCGGGAGGCTGAGGCAGGAGAATGGCGTAAACCCGGGAGGCGGAGCTTGCAGTGAGCTGAGATCCGGCCACTGCACTCCAGCCTGGGCGACAGAGCAAGACTCCGTCTCAAAAAAAAAAAAAAAAAAAAAGAAAATGGTCAAAGGAAGTTCTCTAAATAGGCTTTGAAGTTCAGAAAGGAAAGAGGAATATCAGACTGATTAAAAATAGGAGTAAAAATATGAGATTATCCTTCTTATGCATTTTAAAAATCATCTTTGATGCCTGACACCAAAAATCATGGCATTTGATGTGGTGCTCAATATATGTAGAGGAAAGACCTAATGAAAATTTAAAAGTGGGGAGAGAAAGAGACCTAAGTAAAGGTCATGTGGGTAATGTTCTTGCATTTCACTCAAAATGCTGAGCTGATAGCCTCAGACCATGGTACGTGATGCAGTCATGTAAGTATGCAACCATGCAGTGTGAACGATGGGGATACGTCCTCAGAAACGCATCAACTGGGCGATTTCGCCATTGTGTGAACATTATAGAGTATATTCACACAACCCTAGATGGTGTCGCCTGCTGCACACCTGGGCTATGTGGTACAGCTGATTGCTTCTAGGCTACACACCTGCACAGCACGGTACTGCTCTGAACACTGTAGGCAAAGGTTGCACAACGGTAAGCACTTGTACATATCTAAAAACAGAAAAGGCATAGTAAAAATATGGGGTTGTAACGTTATGGTACCATCATTGTATATGTGGTCCGACATTAACTGAACCATCACTATGGGGTGCACGGCTCTATTGTAATACCCAGTGTCTGTGTGTCTGTCTATCTCTCCCTCGCACACGCACGCTCTCTTTCTTTGCCTCTAGTGGCAAAAGGTATACCTTCTCTCCCCACTCCCCTAATTGAGGTTCCTTTTTGCTCACCTTGAGAGTGGGGAAGGGAGTCTGAGACTAGGGCAGGAAGGATGCTGTCTCACGTCCTCCATGGCTGAGTGGACAATTTCTGCATCTGGGTGGCCCTGTCCCCACCCACTCCCTCTCCTCTTTGGTCTTGTAAAACATTTTTGGCTGTCATTTCCCAATCCGAAGAGGGAAGCTTGCCCAGTGGATGGTGAATTGTAGGAACTTGGGGGAATATCTGTGCCCTGGGTTTTCCTCTGGGGAAGTGTCTCTCCCCTTCTTAGTCCTAGCATCCCACGAGGGCTGATTCTATAGAAGAGGACACAGCCCAGTTGGTCAGAGCCTCCTGTGCCCAGCTAGGATGAACAAGGGACACAGGAAGGATCCCTGGGACGGACCCAATCCGGGGCTCTTACTGGAGTTGTTGGTAAGAGAAGAGAATTGCCCATCATCTTAGCTGAGGCTGCTGGGGCCATCTTGTCACTGCAAAGGGAAAAGATGCTTGAAAACGGACAGACAGACGATGCCTAGTGTGGTGCCGGTTCCCAGATCCTGCATGCCTGAAGCGCGGCACCGCCTGGCCTTCTCAGTAAGGTGAGCCAATAAGTTCCCTTGTTTTTCCTACCTCAAGTCAGTTTGAGTTGTGTTTTCTGTCACCTGCAACCACGAGAGTCCTAATGCTGGAGTGTTGGGTTCTAGCCTCCTTCTTGGATGAGATGCCTTTCCCAGCCCCTGGGCACTTTGCCAGAATCCCCAGGAGTCAACAGGCCTTGAGGCGATGAAAAGGATCTCACTTTACAGATGCAGAAACGGCCCGAAGAAAGACCGGGATTCACTCAAGGCCTCCCCTGCCCAAGGGATCTTTTGAATTCCATTTTGGACTCTCACCAGCAGAGAGTCTTGTTCAACAGAAACAGTTTTTTTGCCCCGGCCCTCTGTCATTTTTAACTCCATGTCAGTGGTGTGGGCCTAAAGCTAGGCTTGCCAGACAAAACACAGGACACCCGGTTCAATTTGAATTTGAGATCGACAATGAATAACTTTTTAGTGTACATATGTTCCAAATATTGCATGAGACACATTCCTACTAAAGAAATGCATTGCTCATCTGAAATTCAAATGTAGCTCTGGATGCTGTCTTTTTATGTACTTGGCAACGCTATCTAAAGCAGGGACAGGGGATGCAGGAAGAGGGCAAGGCTACCTCTTAATGAGGACCAGGGGAAGAGTCGGGGTAGGGTGGGTGCTAAGAGGCAGCCTCAGAAAAATAAACTTCCCCATCTCCTGCCGGAATGCCCACATCACCCACAGTTTGTCATCAGGGCTTTGCAGCTGCCAGGTGAGTAAAAATGTGGCCTGGAGAGCAAACATATTAACCATCAACAGTCTAGTGTGAATTAGTTTACATACATTTACTTGTCATCCATATACTGTTATTCCTTCCCTGTACAGAAGGAAGAAGACTCCAGAGAGGGAGGTGCTGATAAGCCTCTTTCTTCATTTTCTCCCTGAAGTGCTGGTCTTCAGAGCACAAAGGATGGAATCTGAACTGGTTCCCTGTGGTTCCCTGCACATAAGAACCACAGGGGAGCTTTTGAAAAAAATCCCAGTTCCCAGACCACACCCATCCCCATTAAATCACAATCTCAGCTGGGCACAGTGGCTCATACCTGTAATCCCAGCACTTTGGGAGGTCAAGGCAGGAGGACCACTTGAGCCCAAGAGATCGTGACCAGCCTGTGCAACATAGCAACACCCCATTGCTACAAATTTTTAAAAAATGAGCTGGGCCTGGGTCTGTCGTCCCAGCTACTTGAGAGGCTGAGGCAACAGGATCCTTTGAGCCCAGGAGGTGAAGACTGCAGTGATCGGTGATTACACACTGTACTCCAGCCTGGATGACAGAGTGAGACTGTCTTAAGGAAGAAAGAGAGAGCGAGAGAGAAAGAAAGACAAAAAACAAAACAAAACAAAACAAAACAAAAAACCCCAGAATCTCCATGAGTGGGTTCCAGCTATCATCTTTTTCCAGTGTGCAGCCAAATTTGAGAACCAGTGGACATAATAGCTCAGGACAGATCGTTTGATCCTTGGTGAGGGTTGCTGTGGATAGGCAGCTGACTCTGTGTCAGGCATCCCGCAGACATTATTTCACTGGATTCCTGTATAGCCCTACCATGCAGACCCTGTTAACCTCATGTCCAAAGAAGGATGCAGGCTCAGAGAGGTGATGTGACTTACTCAAGGTCACACAGCAATCAAAGGGCCCTGCTCACAGCCCCTGAGCTGCCTCCAGGCCATGTGGCTCCAGATGAGTGCCTTTCCTGCCTTGCCCTGCCACAGGTAGAGAAGGTTGTGTCCACAAGCATCATTCAGCCCTGCCTGCCAGCTCTCTAATCAGCACGGTTACATGACGAGGACACCAAAGAGTGAGAAGGGCATCTTGATTGGCAAACGGAGACATGGAATGGCCCAAGGGTCAACTCTCGGTGTCCTGGGGCATGTCATCAGTGAGAATGACAAGTGGAGGTCCCCTTTACTGAAGAGCGGGGAGGCTTCACCTGAAATAGCCTTTGTAGTCTTCAACAATGACATTACCGCCCTCACTGCCAACGTAAGTACCTGGGAACTACTGCCCTGAGCGACCCAACCCTCCTCCCCGACTCCTTCCACCATCCCTAATCGCTGGCAAACACTCACTTGGAGTTGGGTTTCATGCACACGTTGGTGTCCGGTTGCACCTGCTCCTCCTTGCACTCAGGATGTGGACCCACACCTGGTCACCCTGACCGCTAATTCTTGCCTTCCCAGCCTGCCTTGCAGCTGGGGCTGGCCTGGTCCTGCGATGCAAACCTGGTTCATAGGATGTAACCGGAATTTGCTGAAAGGTTCTAAGAAAGTGTTGGCTTTCTTGATGAGAGAGGCCCAGCCCAAAATGATTCCCTCTTGCTGAGTACAGAGCGCTCAGCTGAAGCCACAGCAGCCCTGCCGAGACAAGGTCCCAGCATGACAGGGACACCAAGGGAGTCACAGAGGGCAGAGCTCAGGTGTCGCTGGGCCATTGGGCCCCTCTGGATTTGCGGCTGGGCAAAAAGAAATCCTATTCGCTCAGGTCAGTGGTCCTCCGTCAAGGGTGATTTTGCCCCCCAAGGACATGCAACAACTTCTGGTGGTACTTTGGTTGTCATAACTTGGGGGTTGCTATGGGCATCTAGTGGGTGGGGGCTGCGAAACACAGGAACATCTTCCCCTCAGTGAAGAGTACTGCGGGTGAGGGGCCCTGACTTAGGCCACTGTTCCTTGGTGTTTCTGTTTCCTGCAACCAAAAATACTCCTGGCAGAGAGGCCACCCTAACCACTGAGATTGCTAGAGAGAAGGTGGTCTGAGGAAGCCAAGTCCCTAGACATGAGGAAAGGGCAGGACAGCAGGGCCCAAACCAACCTCCACCGCTAGAGCTGGCTGGCCCAAACCCGTTGAACTTCCCACCCGAGCTTTTGGTGTCAAGGGCAAACACACCGAGGGTTTCCTCCCGTGGGCGGCGCTGCTCCCCACCAGCCCCTTCCCCACTTTCCCTAACATTCCAGGCGGATAACAGAATGCAACTTTTGATACAAACAAACTCCATTTTAATGTACAAAACAAACCTCACTTACATACATAAATATAATTTGGGGGCATAAATAATGTAAGAAAATAAGAGATGTACATATCAAAATAAATTACTCATAAATATCATGTTGGAAAACTAAGTGCTGGGGAAAGGGTTCTAAGTCTTCCCCCGCTGCTTCCACACCGCAGGTTATTGACAAGACTTGGGGTCTTCAAATCTTTTCTTTTCCTGATTTTTGAACGAGAAGTGCAGGTTGACATAAGGTGGGGGGCCTGGGAAGCCCCAATCCATGGGGAGACATGTGAGGTGGGCAGAGGGCTGGTGGGCTGGGGGATGGAAGCAGGTGACACCAGAGACAGCAAGTTATTCTCAGGACAGCATCCATGACAGAACTGGCCTCAGGGGGAATACTCAAGATGTCCCAGGGCTGGAATGGGGCTCTGGGCTTCCCCTACTCCTGAAGCCTGGTGGGCCATGCCTGCTTCAGTCAGTTGTGGCCTGGAGGGATTTGGGAAGGGCAAACGGTCTCTGGAAATAGAGATATAGATCAATTCCCACATGGGGTTGAGTGAAATTTACGTGCTGTTTTACAGAGTGGATCACCTGTTCCTGAAATTTAAACCACTGCCTGTCTTCCGGCTGCTCCTGGGGAAGTGATGAGAAAAAAATTAGAGAATTTCAGCTTGACATAAGAATTTTTCCAAAGGAAGTGAGTTCCCCATCAGTGGAGGTATTCAAGCCGGACTGAGACAGCACAGCAGCTTGTCCAGCAACCTCGAGGGAGCAGAATGGGGGCCCGGGCAGCAGCTGGGCAAGCTACAGGCTTACAATGTTATGATCAGACAAGTCTATTGGCTAGAAACTGGCACGGCCAATGGAAAACTCTGAATATGTACAACTTCTAGATGTTTCTTCCTAAAGCTAAACAGAACGTGGACTCGGGACTGCTCTTGTAGAAGCACGGCCTCCACTCTGCAGGTACCACAGCCCCTGGCAGCAGTGAAGAGGCCCGGGCATGGCCTCAGTTATTTCTCAAAGCTGGGACTCCTCACCGCCTCCAGTCCGGTGACAAGCCCAAATGGGTCCATGCTGTCAGTCTCCAGGGGCGAAGAGAACATGTCAGATTCCAAGGGGCCCCTGAGGTCCTCAGGCTCCTCTGGGGCCATGGGCAGCATGGGCAGGAAATGAGACAGCGGAAGAAAGCCTCTGTTCTTGTACAGCTGCCGCTGTTTGGCACTGCTCAGGGAGACCGGGAGGCGGTGCTTCTGGGATCGGTATACATTGTAGCCATCAGGGCGGATCTCCTCCTCGAAAGCACAGTCTTCCTCTGAGTACTGAAGCTGCAGAGAAAACGGGCAGCTCTGAGCAATCCACAGTGGACGGGGAACACGGGTACACATGGACATTTGTGCTACAGACTGTCCCTGGTGGCCACCAGCAGTGACCTTCCCCATGAGCATCTCTTGCATGTTTTATACATACTTCCTGATGTACACACTGTATATGTAAGTATATATAAAATATACCTTTATATATATAAGCATATATAATATATAATGTACTTTAAGGCCAGGCACAGTAGCTTACACCTGTAGTCCCAGCACTTTGGGAGACCCAGAGCAGGTGGATCACTTGAATCCAGGAGTTTGAGACCAGCCTGGGCAACATGGTAAAATTCCATCTCTACAAAAAGTACAAAAATTAGCAGGGCATGGAGGTGGGCGCCTATAGGCCCAGCTACTCGGGAGGCTTAGAGGTGGGAGGATGGGTTGAGGCTGGGGGGTCAAGGCTGCAGTGAGCAATGATCACGCCCCTGCACTCTAGTCTAGGTTACAGAGCAAGACCCTGTCTCAAAAAAAAAAAAAAAAAAACACAACCCACAACTGTATATATACACAGAGAACACACATATATAAATGTACTGTAAGTATATGTAGTACGTACATTATGTTAATATATAACACATTAATAAATTAAATATACATTGATATACCGTTACAAATTTTTAATAATCTTTATATAGATATACAAGCACACAGACAAAACTGAGGTTTATTATTTCATATATGTATATTTTATGTATATACTTAATACTACATATACACTTTATATAGACCCAAATAATTTCCACTAAATTACCTCACCTTTTCCGAGAGCCTTGTCCTGAGCAATAATATCCATCAACCCAGCGGAATGCCGTCCGTGTTTCCCTCACCCTTTACATTACATACACAACTCCTGGCATTTAAAAAGTTCCTGGGTATTTCACTGGCACTTTGGGAAACACTGATAAACCGGGTTATCATCTTAGGATAAGTCTTTCAAATAAATTGTATGTAATCCGATCTGGAGCCCAGATGAAAGCATCTGTTCCCCACCTATCTCAGAAATCACTGTGTGCCTTTATCATTCTAAGGCCTTCTGGTCTGCAGCAGTTCTGAGAACCATCAGACCCCCTGTCTCCTCCATTCAGAAACCAAGGGCCTTCTAGGCAGGCTGCCAGAATCCGGATCTCAGTAGCCCCTCCCCCAGGTCAGGCCAGGCCAGGCCGGCGCCCAGCTGGTGGCCGGAAATGTGTGCTGAGGGAAGCCAGTCCCTCTTAGAACATTCATAGTCCACAGGGTTGAGAGGTGCCAGTGGGCAAGTGCCATCCCACACAGGTGTCATTACCCCTTGGTGACCCAGGACAGGCGCAGGCAGGAGCCGGAAGGGCTGGGCAGTAAACACACTGCAGGACGGCCTCAGTCAGGTTTCTGCCTAAGTCTGCAAAGGTCACTGAACTGCAGGTGGGTGAGGATGTGCCTGTGCCAATAAGCTCCTGATAAGAGGCTCATTGCAGCAACCCAGGCTCCTGCCGAGCCCACGGATGGCTGGGACAAAGCACTGGACAGCAAGCACGATTTCTCCCAAACATGCCAAATGATAAATAAACAAGGAACACAAAACCGAATAACTGGAGGACCTCCTTCTATTTACTCGGCTTGTCCTTTGGGAGAAATAAATATTACGTTCTCCATACAGAAGATGAAATGACTTCAAGTTTCTAGAAGAATGTGGAATCTTTATTTAAGAAAGAAAGAGGCCAGGCGAGGTGGCTCACGCCTGTAATCCCAGCACTTTGGGAGGCCAGGGCAGGCAGATCATGAGGTCAGGAGTTCGAGACCAGCCTGGCCAGGATGGTGAAACCCCATCTCCACTAAAAATACAAAAAAACTAGCCGGGCATGGTGGCACGACGCCTGTAGTCCCAGCTACTTGGGAGGCTGAGGCAGAAGAATTGCTTGAACCCCGCAGGTGGAGGTAGCAGTGAGCCGAGATCATGCCACTGCACTCCAGCCTGGGTGACAGGAAGGAAGGAAGGAAGGAAGGAAGGAAGGAAGGAAGGAAGGAAGGAAGGAAGGAAGGAAAGAAAGAGAAAGAGAGAGAAAGATCCTCAATCTGTGTTAGACCATGCACAGGGGATCAAGAGGCACAAAGAGGGCTGGGCCCGGTGGTTCACACCTGTAATCCCAGCACTTTGGGAGTTCGAGACCAGCCTGGCCAACAAGGTGAAACTCCATCTCTACTAAAAATACAAAAATTAGCTGGGCGTGGTGGTGGGCACCTGTAATCCCAGCTCCATGGGAGACTGAGGCAGGAGAAACGCTTGAACCCGGGAAGCACAGGTTGCAGTGAGCCGAGATCGGGTCACTGCATTCCAGCCTGTGCGACAGAGCAAGACTCTGCCAAAAAAAAAAGAAAAAAAAGGCACAAAGGGATTTCAGGTGACCCAACCCCCAATTTGGGCAGAATGGCGGGTTAGGTTGATGTCCCCTGCTGGCCTCGCATTATTAGAAGCACTCCCCCCACCATCATAAATGTCAAAATTAAAGTTGCAAGGGTGGGTTTGGAGCGGCTCTGGGTGGGAGTCAGCGTCCAGCGTGCCGACCACCCCGTTTCCCTGCAGTCCTCTCACGCAGGACTCCGCCATAAAACCTGAAACAGGCGCTCTGAGTACACGGAGCACGACAGAAGCACCGAGCAATTTTGAGACTCTTAAAATGCTTTGTCCCGCTGTTCACAAAGGAGCTGGTTGGGCTGGAGGCGGCCCCGCCTCTGCATCCTTTCTGGGGTGGGGGCCCCGGGCAGGCGCGGCCACCCCCGCCCTGGCCCCTGCTCCGCCAGGGAGTCCGGGGCTGCGTGTGAGGCCTGCGCGGGCCGAGACCTCACACAGCCTCCTCTGCGCGCGGGGCCGCGGGAGGGGCGCGGGTTCGTTCCTTTGAACTCCCAGCCTTTGTTCCAGGGCCACCAGAGCCCCAGCGCTCGTACACTTCCGGCCCCGGGACCTCTGCGGTTACCTGGGCCTTCCCAGCCAGCCGCCACCCCCTGCCCCCACCAGAAAGCGTTTACAGGACAGGTGAGGCCCGCAGGAGGAAAAGCACGCCTCTGGCGCAACTTGACTCCAGCGCATCTGCGTCTAAGCCACATCGTGCTCCTGGTAGATTAAAAATTAATTCTAAAAAAACTCGCCTATCCCAAATGCGCTGTGTTCTGCCTTGCTGGACAATTGATTTGTTTTTAAAGGAAAGTTATGGGTAGACCCTCTTTTTTCTTTCCTGTTCTTTTTTTCTTCTTTTTATACTGGAGGGAGGGAAACAGAGGCGAGGACCACACACGCGCAGGCAGAGGCTGAAAAGGCCAGAGGTGGGTTTTCCTGTTTAATATCAAAGGAGGCCGAATAATGGGTTTCCTCGGTCCGGCTGGGCCGGCCTTTGACTCAATTGCAAATGCAAAGGCAGCTTTTGCCTATTCTCTGGCTACTGGCTGAGACCCTAAATTTCAGTAGAAAATCGTCGGACATGCACTTAATCGGTCTTTGCAATCTCCCTCGAAGTTGCACACGGGTCTGGTCCGAGGAGGTGAGGAAACCCTGGATTCGAACCAGCGCCTTTCTCTCCTTCAGGCCTCCGCCCGGGGACAGGCGTTGGTCCCCCGCCCCGGCGCATCCGCCCCGTGGGGACACTTACCAGCCCCTGCATCTTGCCGTCGGCGCCCATGCAGAGGTACCGCACGCTGTGCACGCCCTTGATGGCCACGGTCCGCAGAGCTACTGCCTTGATCTCCAGCAAACCTGGGCGCAGGGGAAGCGAGAAGCTGCAGCTGGGACCCCCGGGGCTTGCACCACGTGGGTGCGGTCGGTCCACGAGCCTGTGCCTCTCCCTAGCGTCCGGCGCTGTTTGGGGACTAAGGGAGGGATCCTAACGCCCAAGTGCCAAAACCTGGGGTTCCCAGGAGTTGAGGGGTCCGCAGGAGCCTAAGGGTGGCAAAGGAAGGAAGGGCGCTGGGGTGGGATGCGCGGGGCGGGATGGGGTGTGCGCGGCGGGGCGGGCGGGGGACCTGGCTGGCACTCACTGTGCGCGCTTTGGCCCCGCGCGCAGTCCACGACGCCGTCGGTGCGGATGCGCAGGAAGCAGCTGGAGAGCCCGTGGGGGCCGGAGGTGTACAGGTGCCGCAGGCGGATGGGGTCGCCCCAGCCGTAGTGCACGTGGGGCCCCGCGTCCGAGAAGGCGAGGGGACGCCCGGCCACGGCCAGCCAGAGGCTGGCCAGGATCCAGGCGTGGACCACCACACACCCGCTCCTCATGGCACCTCCCTGGGGCTCTCGGCGCAGTTCCGGCGATGGGAGTGCGGGAGGCTGGGCGGCGACCGGGATGCGCTGCGGGCCTGTGAGTGCCGGATTGGGATGGCCGTGGCCCTCGATCCTGGACGCAGCGCTCCTGCTCCGACGGCGCGGCGGCTCCGGGCCGGCAACCTTATATAGTAGCGCCTTATGGGCCCCGCGGGTAGGTGCCCAAGACACCCGAGCATTTCTTATCGGGATTGCATCAAGCCTCCGCCCCCCGCACACACCCACTCACACCCCGCCTCCGGCCCCAGCCCCCTCCCCGGGCCCGGGCAGGCAGGCGGCGGCTTCTTGTCCCAGCCGGGGTGACCCCGCCCAGGCCGTTCGGATCTGCGGGAGGAGGAGGCCTCGTTTAGCGGCCGGGTTTCGGGGAACTCCTCCCCACCGCGCAGCGGCCCCGAGGTTCTTGGCTGGGAGAGTTTGATTTTGCAAAGCAATCGACAACTGGGGCCCCTCCCCCAGGCCTCGGGCTCCCAGTGGATGCGCTCGGCATGGGGCACCAGCAGGGACGGGGTCAGGAACCCCGGGGTCAGAGGTTTGGGGGCACCGAGTTTTGCCTCCTTCACCCTCTAGTCGGTAAAAGCCTCACCTCGGCCTTAGGGTCCTTCCCCTTAAAAGGCCACTCGCACTCCCTCCCCCGACTTTCCCAGCCCAGCACATCTGACGTCAAAGCCGTCCAATAGAATTTCCCCCCGCAGTTCCGACCGTCTCAGGTTCTCCCAGCTTCATCTTCTTGCAATTCCTGCCCCGCCCCTTTTATCCGGGTAAATTGCCCCCCGACGGGGGGCCGGGCGCGCTCTCTGCGGGCCGGGAAACAATGGGAGCCGCGCCGACTGTAGGTGGCGCCGCAGCCTCGGCGTCGGCCTCGGCTTTGCGCTCCTGGCCGCGCGCCCCTGCCTGCTCCGCGCTCGCCCCGGCCCCGCGGCTGTGCCCGAGATGCTACCTGAAAGGGGGCACTGGGAAGAAGGCTCTCGGGCAAGGGGGGCGGGCCAGCTGCGGGATTGGTGAACCCCAGCTTCTCGGCTGGAGGGTGGTGGAGGCAGAGGCGCAGGGAGGGAGGCCTGGGCCTCCGTTTCCCGGTTTTTGAGCTGTCTTGTGTCGGGGGTCTGGTCCTTCAGTCCCCGAGTCTCTGCGCACGGGGTCAGGGGGGAACAGCACGGTCGGGGAGGTCGAGAGCGCCTTACCTGGTGGGGAGGGGTCGGGAAGGGGCCAAGGAACGGTGATGGGCGCCCCTGGCTTCCGGGCAGGTGCCAGGTGAGGAAAGAAATAGGGGCCGCTGCATGAAGTGGTTCCTGTAAATAAAGAAAAGGACATCCAGAGAGTACCCTGGCGGGGAATAAAGGGGTCCTCCTAGGGGGTTTTGGCTTAACTCTAATTATTTCTTGTTATTCTTCCAAACCCCCAGCTCCTAGATGTGGGGCCCCAGGAGGCTGGTTTTGGGGCAGAGCCCTCCTGGCCCAGCGCAAAGGCGATGGGGAGGGCAAACGGGAGAGACAGCGAGAGAAATGCCAGGCCTAATGAATTTCAATGAGCAGAGGCCACATTCATCCCCCAGTCAGTGACTGGCGTTAATGACTGAGGGCGCAGCAAATGTCACCAGGAAAGTCTTTACAAAAAGACATCATCCCGAAGGCTTTCTAGACCAGGGACCCCCACGCTGTGTGTCTTGGTTCAGAAAGCCGTGGCTTCTGTTAAATCTAATTACTTCCCCCCTGTGGCTTTAAATCGACGGCGGCTCCTATTAAACTTAATTACCCTCCCCTGCAGCTTTCGTTTTAAAGATCCGTGGTAAATGCGTGATAAATGCTCTTGAGGGCGATGGCAGAGGCTGCACTGGGGGACGCGACCCAAACCGGGTGGGGGCGATGGCAGCCTCTGGTTCCACACCTACCCCTCTGCAGCCCCTTCCAGGGACATGGGGGAAGAGAGTGGCTGATGCGATCAGGGAGCGTGGGGAAATAAGGAAGGCGGCTACTGTCCCCCAGCCCCTGTTCTGAGCGCTCCATGGATGTTTTCAGCTCAAATCTCTACAAGAACCCCCATGGTATTCTATTCGTCCCTCCCCCATGGAGCAGGAGGGAAATGGGGGCCCCAGAAAAGTGGCTGAGTGACCCAAGGTCGCACACCCTGTTAGTGGTGAAGTTGGAATTTGAACCCAAACAGTGGGGCTTGTAAATCCAGGCTGTGCTGCGTCTTATCCCGGGACAGGGGCTCTGGGGTCAGACCCACTGTAGTGTGGATCACACCCAGCCACTCCCTGGGTAGGTCGTGGACCACTGACTGTCCTCTCAGCTTGCTCTCAGGCTTGTCCTGAGGGTTACAAGGAAGAGGAGACAGACAGGGCCTGGGATGTCATGCTCACGAAGGTGGTGATGGCAGGCCTGGAGGTCAGCTGTGTACCAGCCATCTCACAGGCACAGCCATGCTCTGAGCGCTTAGGGGATGGATCCTGCTCGTGTGAGGAAGCTGAGGGTCACAGAGATGGACTGCCGGGTCTTGAGGGTTTGCCCCGGGTGGGCCAGGCACACAACCCTGGGTGTTTGCTGGGCTCCCTGGTGTGTGTGGTTGGAGGGAGCCAAGCCCGCAGAGGACAAGGCAGCGCTGGCCAGCAGGGGGCTCTCCAGGCAAGAGCAGAGGTGTGGCAAGGGCTGAGGTCCTCCTCCCACGCAGCTCTGTGCACACCAGAACCTCTGAAGCCACCAGTGTGCTGAATTGGGCTGGCTTTGCTTTTCGGGTTGCGTTTGATTTGCCCCAGGTGGCTAAGCCGGCTGAATCGCCCAGGTGGGGTTTCATTCATTGAGTGGCATGAGCAATGGGGAGTAGGTAGGGTCAAGGCACCCCTGACGTCCTGCTCACCCATGCAGGGGCACGGGGGTCTCCAGCCCAGGTGTCCAGAAGGGCTTGGCTTGGTGGCTTTGTTCTGGATTTGATGTGAGCTGTTTTTTTGTTTTTGTTTTGTAATTGCCCTGTAGAACTGTAAATCCTTTTTTCTGGGGTCTTCCTTCTTCCATCTGAGGGTGTAGAGCTTCCTTCTTCCTGATTATGGCAAATGAGTCATTTGCACCATTTCTAAACCCATGTCCCAATGTCTAAGAACATCTTGTTCGGCTTCACCTCCAATTTTTACATCATGAAAATCATAGTTTTCCTTTCATTTTGCAGTGAGAAATGTACGTTTCGCTGTCAAATGTGCGTTCATCTACGTAAGCACTCCCTGGGGCCCCTCCCAAGCCCCCTGCCCCCACCTTGGGATTGAAAATTATTTTGTAATTTGAGAAACTTCTGGGGGTGGTAAAAGTCTTTATTAGAAAACAAGAACTGCAGGGTAGCGTGGGACTGAGAGAGCTGTGAACACTGAGGTGATCGAGGCCACGCCCCACAGCTGGTTCCTGGCCAAGTGGAGGCTGAGACCCAGGGACTCCTGAATCTCAGCCCAGTATTTTTGCTAGAACCTGCTAGAACATGCATTATTTCCCCCAAGACTTTCTGATTCACCAACACCCATTTTTTTCCCCCTATACGCATCGTTATTCTGAAATGAGGCCACCCAGCTAGCCCAGAAATTGGCAGAGACTATGACAGAGTAGAAGAAGGAAGACCTCTTTGAGATTCCATTTCCTCATTTGTAAAACAACAAAAGGAAAGCTAATTTACAGGGTTAATGTGAGCATTAGAAAAGACATCGCCATCTATCAAGTGACCAATATTTGTAAGATAGAGACAGGCCTGGCACATGTAAAGCACATAACAGAAGGGTAGCTATTGTTACTGATGTAAATGCTGCTCTCTGGTGATCTTGGTTACATTTATTACTTATTTTAACATTTAATGGCAACTCTAGAAAAATATATATAGTGACAAAAAGCTGGATGGAGATCCATTAGAAAAGAGTAAATAGAAGGCTGGGCGCCGTGGCTCATTCCTGTAATCCCAGCACTTTGGGAGGCCGATGCAGGAGAATTGCTTGAACCCGGGAGGCGGAGGTTGCAGTGAGCCAAGATTGCGCCACTGTACTCCAGCCTGGGCAACAGAGGGAGACTCTGTCTCAAAAAAAAAAAAAAAAAAAAAAAAAAAAAAAAAAAAAAAAAAAAAAACAGAAGGAGGAGGAGGAGGAGGAAAAGGAGAAGGAGAAGAAGGAGAAGAAAAGGGTAAATAGAAGATGCAAATGTTCTTTATTGTGGTAGTGAATACACAGGCAATGACATTTATCAAAACTCATTAAGCTGTTCCCTTAAAATTAAGGTGCCTTTTTTCAGAGTAATTTCTATTAAATTCTAAAGTAAATTGTGTCTGAATTTTAAATAAGCATTAATAGATCCTTTTTTCCAGTTGTTTTATTGTGTTTAAACATAAACAACATAAAATGTACCATCCTAACCATTTCTAAATGTACAGTTCAGAGGAATTAATACATGCATAAATCTGTGTGGATCACCGCCATCCATCTCCAAAACTCTTTTCATCTTGTAAAAATGACATTCAGCTAGGTGCGGTGGCTCACTCCTGTAATCCCAGCACTTTGGGAGGCCGAGGTAGGTGGATCACCTGAGGTCAGGAGTTCGAGACCAGCCTGGCCAACATGGTGAAACCCCATCTCTACTAAAAATACAAAAATTAGCCGGGTGCGGTGGCACATGCTTGTAGTCCCAGCTGCTACGGAGGCTGAGGTGGAAGGATCGCTTGAACCCAGGAGGCGGAGGTTGCAGTGAGCCAAGATCACACCACTATACTCCAACCTGGGCAACAGAGTGAGACTGTCTGGAAAAAGAAAAAAGAAAAGGATGTATGTATCAAAAAAACAAAAAAGTCATTTGAATTGTAACCTCCTTTCCGCCAACTGAGTTGTAAACACTTCCCTTGGGATTAAATATCCTAGCATACCTTTGACACCAGCACATCCGAGTGATGCAATCTGTTGTCACCTATTGCTGGACGTTCAGGTTGTTTCGAATGTCCCCTGCCAGGACCATGCAGGGAAGAACATTCTTGGAGACACATCTCGCACATGTGCACTCTTGGAATTACTGAGCCCTGTCGTCTCTCGCCCGGGCAGGCCCTGGCCCTGTGTAAAGGGTGGAATTCAGGAAGCTACCTTGCTTCTGTTCACACAAAGGGCTGCACAGCTTCCTCCAGAGATCTGCGGTGAGCCTGGGTCTGCGTGTAAGCGCCACCACCAGCAGGCACCATGTGGCATAGCAGCTGGGATCGGAGCCCCCGCTTTACTGTAATTTCAGAAGGCCCAGGACGTGAGCTCCCCTAGCTGGGAGGACCTGTGCAGTGAGCCTTACTTTTCTCACCTGTGAGGACAGGAGCTGACAGAAGTAGCCACAAAGGGTATTTCTGGTATGTGAAAGCCCCTTTTCTCTCAGAGAGGGAGACTCTGGTCTCCCTCATCAAAACAGAAATGAGTTCCCATCGCAAATGTGTTGAGCTGTCAGAGTAGTGACGTCATGGAAGAATGCACCCAGGCTTTGAATGTCAGCTATTGAAAGAAAACAAAAAGTAGCTTAATGAGAACACATTAACAGTGTTCATGCTGACTTCCTGAAAAACCATCAAGTGAAAATATCGAGGTTGGAAATTCTCAGAAGCCCTGGCCTCTGTCAGCTTCGTAAACCTTTCGTGAAGAAGGACGAGTCCCAGACTCCAGAGTTGATGGTTCTTCAAACTTCATGCACAAAGGGATGGTCTTTTCTCTCCAAAAGCTCAGCCGCCTTTCCACAATGTCTTTTGTCTGCCTTCTGTCACAGATGGTTAGGAAATCCTGGACAGGCCTGGCCAGCACCATTTGCTGAGTGCTTGAAATCCTCTGGCCATGGCGATGGTGGTGGTGATGGCTGGTACCAAGTGTCCAAAAGTGTCCTGGGCAGTTTATGTGCCTCATGGTGTTTGAGTCTCACAGCACCCATTCTAAAGAGGGGCACAGTGAGGCTCAGAAACGGCATCTTGCCCAGAGTCACGAATAAAGCCAATAAACAGCAGAGCTGGGATTTGAACGCAGTTCTGGCTGTATTTGAGTCACAAAGCTATTTAATCATTACTCTCTTTTTATTTTTATTTTTTAAAAAGAAGCAAAACCAGGCCAGGCACAGTGACTCACACCTGTAATCCCAGCATTTTGGGAGGCCAAGGCAGGCGGATCACTTGAGCCCAGGAGTTCAAGACCAGCCTGGGCAACATGGCAAAACCCCATTTCTACAGAAAATACAAAAATTAGTTGGGCATGGTGGCGTGAGTCTGTAGTCCCAACTACTTGTGATGCTGAGGTGGGAGGATCACTTGAGCCTGGGAGGCAGAGGTTGCAGTGAGCTGTGATCCACCACTGAGGAAAAAAAAAAAAAAAAGCAAAACTCAAACAGCTGCTTTTTCAGAAAATTAAGAGGCCTGACCAAATTCAGAACCTCAGTTGGGCACATGGCTCAGCTGGTTCATGTAATCCTAGCACTTTGGGAGGCCAAGGCAGGCGGATCACAAGGTCAGGAGTTCGAGACCAGCCTGACCAACATGGTGAAACCCCGTCTCTACTAAAAATACAAAAATTAGCTGGGCCTGGTGGCACACGCCTATAATCCCAGCTACTTGGGAGGCTGAGGCAGGAGAATCACTTGAACCCAGGAGGCAGAGGTTGCAGTGAGCTGAGATCGTGCCATTGCACTCCAGCCTGGGCAACAGGATGAGACTCAGTCTCAAAAAAAAAAAAAAGAAAAGAGAAACAAATTCAGAACCTCAGCTAGGGGCTTGGCCCTACTCTTTGATTCCTTGGCCCCATGACCTGCCCGGGTGCTTCCAAGAGTGGTCATTGGAGACCCTGGAGTGACTCTAGCAAGACAGCCAGAGAGCCCCCCTTCTGAGTGCAGCCCTCAGCTCCTCCTGCTCTGCTGTGTGGTACCTGGACATCATGTCTTGGGGTGGAGACTGACCCGACGTGTCTCCTCTTCAGACAAAGCTCTGTGGAAGTGAGGATACAAGTGCACGATTTGCAGGCATGACCCTCGTGTCCTGCACGGAGCCAGCCTGACACTTGACACTGTCAATAAATATTGGATGAATCATTTAAAAGAACTGGAAGGGCCAGGCACGGTGGCTCACACCTGTAATTCCAGCACTTTGGGAGGCCGAGGCAGGTGGATCACTTGAGGTCAGGAGTTCAAGACCAGCCTGGCCAACATGGCGAAAACCCATCTCTACTAAAAATACAAAAATTAGCCAGGCGTCGTGGGCACCTATAATCCCAGCTACTCGGGAGGCTGAGGCAGGAGAATCGCTTGAACCCAGGAGGCACAGGTTGCGGTGAGCCAAGATCACGCCATTGCACTGCAGCCTAGGTGACAGAGCCAGACTCTGTCTCAAAAGAAAAAAAAAAAAAAAAAAAACTGGAAGGTGCTGACATTGCTGTGCACTCACTGGACTCCTTGCTCATCCTTTCATTGTTCATCCTGTCTCTCCTTCCTCCTGCCCTCCTTTGACTTCCATTGCCAAACTGATCATTCATCTCACCTGCAAACGAATTCCAGGCACTTCTGATGAGTCACA
This sequence comes from Papio anubis, assembly GCF_008728515.1. NCBI lineage: Eukaryota > Metazoa > Chordata > Mammalia > Primates > Cercopithecidae > Papio > Papio anubis. Next base: position 118,884,739 of record NC_044987.1, read on the forward strand.
CATCATGTCAAGAAAATCAGGCCAGCACAGTGGCTCACACCTGTAATCCCAGCACTTTGGGAGGCCGGGGTGGGCAGATCATCTGAGGTCAGGAGTTTGAGACCAGCCTGGCCAAGATGGTGAAACCCCATCTTTACTCAAAATACAAAAAAAAAAAAAAAAAAAAAAAATGGCTGGGTGCGGTGGCAGTGGCAGCTCATGCCTGTAGTCTCAGCATTTTGACAGGCCGAGGCGGGCAAATCACGAGGTCAAGAGATTGAGACCATCCTGGCCAACATGGTGAAACCTCATCTATACAAAAAATACAAAAATTAGCCAGGTGTGGTGGCATGTGCCAGCTACTTGGGAGGCTTAGGCAGGAGAATCGCTTAAGTCTGGGAGGCAAAGGTTGTAGTGAGCCAAGATCACACCACTGCACTTCAGCCTGGGTGACAGCGTGAGACTCTGTCTCAAAAAAAAAGAAAAAGAAAAGGGATTCTAATCTCTTCCAACCCTGTGGTATCTTAGCAGTAGGGCTTCTAGCTGGGCGGAAGGGGTGTGTTTGGGGCAGCAGGGGACGCAGGCAGGCAGGTCCCATATGGGTTGATGTTCCTGTTTCTGCTGAGGGCAAACAAGAACTGTCTTCAAAGTCCACAGCAGAACATACTCCGGGAACTGACCCCTGCACGCGGTTTCATTTCAGGGGCCGCTTCCACATGCTGAGTCCCCCACCTGCATGGTCACCATGACTTTGTAAATGCCACTATTCCTCCTGATGAAAACTGATAGGAGAGAAAGTCACCCACCAGTATCCGGCGGCTGATAGGAGAGGAAGTCGCTGGCCAGTATCCGGCGGCGGGGAGTCAGGACAGAGATTTCCACTTGAGTCACATTCAGTCTCTTCGCCTCAACTTGCAGGTACCAAGGCCTCACCCCTGGGGAGTGGCCTGCAGTTATTCCTGCAGCAAGGCGGACAGCCAGGCATTCTTCCGTTTTACAGGTGAGAGGCCCACAAAGCCTGCCTGGCTCTAGGACCCATGGGTGGGTAAGGGACCATGAGCAGGCTCCGAGAGGCCAAGTGCATGGCCTGCGGTCACCCAGCGAGCAGAGGCCTTATGGACAGGGTTTCCCTCCCTGTCCAGCTATCCCTGGGTCTGGCCAGAGATCAGCAGGCCGGACAGATATTCCTGGAGGCTAAGCCTGTAAGATTCTGGAGGGTGTTGCTCCAGCTCATTTGCAACAGATGAGCTCAGAATTCCAGGGTTGGAAAGGACCTTCAAGAAGATTTCCTTAGCCAGGTGTGGCGGCTCCCTCCTGTAATCCCAGCACTTTGTGAGGCCGAGGCAGGAGGATCACTTGAGTCCAGGAGTTCGAGACCAGCCTGGGCATAGGGAGATCACATCTCTACAAAAAAATTTTGTAAATTAGCCAGGTGTGGTGGTGTGCACCTGTAATGCCAGCTGCTCAGGAGGCTGAGGTGGGAGGATGGCTCAAAGCTGGGAGGTTGAAGCTGCAGTGAGTCATGATTGCACCACTGCACTCCTACCTGGGTGATGGGATGAGACCCTGTCTCAAAAACAAAACAAAACAAAGATTTCCTCCAAGTCCGTTATCCTCATCTAAGCAAAATAAGAAGCAAAGAAAGGGTTTGCCCAAAGACGTCCAGACACCCGGCTGCAGCAAAGAGACTGGAAGTATTTAAAAACAGCATCTCTTCCCTTCCCCAAAATAAGCACACACGGCATAGTTCCACATTTAATTTGTAATAAAGTATTTTTTAAATAAGAAAACCCCACACTTAGACGAGACCTTATGAAAAATCCCTGCCTAAGCAGATTGGAGGTTGCTAGAGGTTGGGAAAGAAGGGGGGTGACTGTTTCATGAGTCAGGGGCTTTCTTTGGGGTGATAAAGATGTCTAGAAACTTGATAAAGGGAGTTTGGGGGAAGGTACTAAATGCCATGATGAATCGTTCACTTTAAAATGGTTAATTTTGGCTGGGCGCAGTGGCTCACGCCTGGAATCCCAGCACTTTGGGAGGCCAAGACGGGCAAATCACGAGGTCAGGAGATCGAGACCATCCTGGCTAACATGGTGAAACCCCATCTCTACTAAAATACAAAAAAAGTTAGCTGGGCGTGGTGGCGGGTGCCTGTAGTCCCAGCTACTCGGGAGGCTGAGGCAGGAGAATGGCGTAAACCTGGGAGGTGGAGCTTGCAGTGAGCCAAGATCGCGCCACTGCACTCCAGCTTGGGCGACAGACGGAGACTCCATCTCAAGAAAAAAAAAAAAAAAGGTTAATTTTGCATTATGTGAATTTCACCTCAATAAAAAGAAATCATATAAAAAGAAAGAAGCAGCCGGGCGAAGTGGCTCACGCCGGTAATCCCAGCACATTGGGAAGCCGAGGCAGGTGGATCACCTGAGGTCAGGAGTGCAAGACCAGCCTGGACAACATGGTGAAACCCCATTTCTACTAAAAATATAAAAATTAGCCGGGCGCAGTGGCTACTGGGGAGGCTGAGGCAGGAGAATTGCTTGAACCTGGGAGGTGAAGGTTGCAGTGAGCCCAGGTCGTGTCACTGCACTCCAGCCTGGGCAACAGAGTGAGACTCTGCCAAAAAAAAAAAAAAAAAGAAAAAGAAAAGAAAAAGAAAGGAAACTCACTAAGACACGGAGGCCCTCAGGGGAGCTTGGTTATGGAGTGGAAGTTGGCAGCAGCCCTCATAATGCTTGAACTTCCAGGCTTGTGGCTTGTATGTATCAGGATGGTGTAGCGAATGTCCTTGTAAGAAACAAGTGCAAGGCCAGGCGCTGTGGCTCACTCCTGTAATCCCAGCACTTTGGGAGGCTGAGGTGGGTGGATCACCTGAGGTCAGGAGTTTGAGATCACCCTGGCCAAGATGATGAAACCCCGTCTCTACTAAAAATACAAAAATTAGCTAGGCGTGGTGGCGGGCGCCTGTAATCCCAGTTACTCAGGAGGCTGAGACAGGAGAATTGCTTGAACCCAGGAGGCAGAGGTTGCAGTGGACTGAGATTGCACTACTGCACTCCAACCTGGGTGACAGAGTGAGACTCCATCAAGAAAGAAAGAAAGAAAGAAAGAAAGAGAGAAAGAGAGAAAGGAGGAAAGGAGGAAAGGAGGAAGGAAGGAAGGAAAGAGAAAGAAAGGAAGGAAGGAAGGAGAAGTATTTCGAGAGAAAAGTGTCGTATCCACAACTAATTCCCAAATGGCCCAGGAAAATCCATCTGTGTGCATACGTGTGTGTGTGACGAGAGTGAACGCAGATGGGGCGGGGTGCAGGGGAGTGGAGGTGGAGGCTGTACAGGTTTTGTCATACTATTCTTGAGACTCCTCTGTGGGTTTGAAATTTTTCAAAATAAAAAAAAAAATGGAGGGGAAGAAACTCAACCCACCTGCCCGGTACCAGCCTGTGTCTTATTCGGCAGAGCCCTCAGCCGCAATGGGCAGGTGTGTGCAGCTCACACACTGGTTTCTAGGCATGCTCCTGGAAGCCCAGCAATGCTCTGGGAAGGCACTCAGCACTCAGGTGACAGTCACTGGTCCCAGCTCCCAGGGCAGGAAACCGAGGCTTGAGAGGCTATGTGCTGACCCACGCAGCGACGCCCAGCACCAAAGAGGGTGGAGAGGGGGAAAGTCAAGCTATCCTGGGTCCCCGTAGGGCGTGTCAGGGGAGCCATGCTGCACGCCCAATGTGACAGGCAGGGGGCATATTTTCCAAGGCAGCCGGTCCCTGGGGAGTGACAAGTTCATCACTCAGTCCTCATCCTGCCCTGCTCAAGGACGTGGCGGCTTAGTCTTTTCTCAATTGCCAGCTTCCTTTCAGGTCAGACGTTATCCTTTGTGTTTTGTTTTGTTTTCTTTCATTTTTTTAAACAGAAAAGTTTTTACAAACTTGGTTTTGGGTCTTCTTCAGCATGGAGGAGTCAGTGTCCCATCTGAAGTCACTCTCAGGTACAAAGCTGAGAGGTCAACCCACATCCAAGCCACAGAGAATAGCCCCTTTAGGACTAGAGATCTTGAGAAGGCCAGCTCCCCTATCTGGTGACCTAGAACTTTCTGCAACTGTTTTCTTACTAATGAGAGGCACCGTATAGCTGAAGGCCCTCTTGAGGCCGGACTCCGTGTGTGTGTGTGTGTGTGTGTGTGTGTGTGTGTGTGTGTCTGAGTATGTGTACACATGTGCCATTGTGTACATTTGTGTGAGTGCATGTACTCATGTGTGTACATGTGTGTGCATGAGTATACGCAAACGTGTGCTCATGTGTGTATGCATGTGCTGTGTAGTTCTTGCAGCAGCAGCTCTGACAACTCATTCTCCATGTTGCAGAAGAGCAGATAGAAGCTCAAAAAGGCTCAGGAAGAGCCCTTGTCTCCTTTGCAGTGCTTGCTATAATTGCCTTAAAATAATCATCTATGGAATTATTTGCCTATGGTCTGTCTCTGCCTAGTGTCTGTAAGCTCCATGGTGGCACACACATGTGTGTGTGTCTTGGTCACTCCTGCCTCCCCTGGGCCCAGCATAGCGCTGGCAGGGCGTGGGTGTGATGAATCTCCTTCAGCGAAGGGGAGAAGGGCGGGAGGGGGGAGAAGGGCGGGAGGGAGGGAAGGAGAAGGGGAGAGAAAGCGGGGGCTTCAGTCTCCTTCTAGCCTTGCCTTTCTAGCAGGTCAGGGGAGGCCAGCATTTAAACAGATGCTCTGGGCTCAGCTCTGGCTAGGGTTTCTGGCTGCACACACCACAGATCAAGGGGGCTGGAGGATTCCTGCCAAAGGCTCCCACTGTGCGCCTTGGGACAAGCCCTTGGCTCAGTTTCCACACCTAGGAAACAGGATGGACACGGGGTTGCCAAGGGTGGCCAGAGGGAGCCAGGCCAAACGGCTGGGACATGGGGGGCTGGACAAGGAGAGGCCTCTTCCCAAAGCCCCAGCCAGGGCTGCCAGTCCCCCCAAGACATGCCATGCTTTGTCTCCTTGCAAGGAGCTCCCATCAGCTCCTCAACCCTCCCCTCCAGAATGGTGCCTGCCCTGAACCCTTGCCTTCCCCCCTCCACCATCATGCCTCTTGTTTCAGGCCCTCTGTGGGACAGGAAACAGATGCAAGTGCCTGGTGCAGGCTGTGTGCGTGCAGGATCTAGCACAGCCCCATTCTACAGATGAGAGCACTGAGGTGAAGGGGCCGTCAGCCTTGGCCAGTGCAGAGTGAAAAAGAGCTCCTCCTTCCTTCCTCCTCCCTGCCCCACCACCTCCAGTCTCCTTCCTCCTCTCCCCTTCCCTTCCTAACTCCTCCCTCCTCCCCTCCTCTTCTCCTCTTCCATCCTCCTCTCCTCCCTCCCCTCCTCTTCCCTCCCCTCCTCCTCCCTCCCCTCCTTCTCCCTCTCCTCCTCCTCCCTCCCCTTCTCTCCTCCTCCCTCCTCTCCTCCTCTTCTTCCCTCCTCCCTCCTCTCCTCCTCTTCTTCCCTCCTCCCTCCTCTCTTCCTTTCCTCCTCTCCTCCTCCTCCCTCCTCCCCTCCCTGTCTCTCACCCTCCTCTCCTCCTCCTCCCGCCCCCCTCCTTCTCCTTCCTGCCTCCTCCTGTACACTGCTCATTGCCATCACCACTGGGGCTTGGGGTTTTTGCTGGGATTGAGTCCATGGTCCTGGTTGCGGCTAGGGGCTTATTCCCAGAGGTCCCATGGCCAGAGTGGGAAACACATGGATTTCCGTTTAAGCCTCATTTATGATGGTGCAGTCAGCCTGTGCCCAGCCTGATTCCCGGAGGTCAGTTAGTGGGTGGGTTACAGGGTGTCCCTCGTGGAGAGGCTGGCAAGGAGAGCCAAGCAAGGGTGGGGTGACCCTGCCAGTGTGGAAAACCTGGCCTGTGCGGGCAGTGCTTCCTCTTCCATCTCCAGCATCTGATTCCCATGAGCTCTGTTCGTTGTAAGGGTTTCTTGTAGAAGCCTCCACACAAGACAGTTGGAGTCACAGTCTCTGCTGCTCTTGAACTTGGCACCAATGACCCTGAATCTTTTTCTTTTCTTTTTTTTTTTTTTTTTGAGACGGAGTCTCACTCTGTCACCCAGGCTGGAGTGCAGTGGCCAGATCTCAGCTCACTGCAAGCTCCGCCTCCCGGGTTCACGCCATTCTCCGGCCTCAGCCTCCCGAGTAGCTGGGACTACAGGCGCCCGCCACCTCGCCTGGCTAGTTTTTTGTATTTCTTAATAGAGACGGGGTTTCACCGTGTTAGCCAGGATGGTCTCGATCTCCTGACCTCGTGATCCGCCCGTCTCGGCCTCCCAAAGTGCTGGGATTACAGGCTTGAGCCACCGCGCCCGGCCGCGACCCTGAATCTTTATGTGACATCCCAATGAGACTTGGCTGAGCTCTGGGCTCTGCTGAGCAGAGCTGGGGTCTTGTGGGGTGTGGTGGCAGCTGGGGCACCTCCAGTACCCCCGAAGACCCCCAGGGAGCACCTCACCTGCCAGGCATCAGGCACTCGGGGCTTTTCTGAGCAGTAGCAGCGTGCATTGGCTTTCCTGGTCAGGTTGTCAGGTCGTGAGAACAGCAGGGGCCGCCCACCGGGCACCTGGCCCCTCAGGCTTTAACGAGCAAGCGAGGGACTGCCAGTCTCACACCAGCCCACGAGGGGGCAGGTTTTCCTGCCCGAGGCCACACAGCTCTTCAGCCGCAGGGTGGGGACTCCCAGCTGACTGCGGGACTCTGATGAGTCCCCTGGGGCTCCTGGGACAATGATTACAGATGGTAGCTTAAGTGACAGATTTCTGCTCTCACCGTACTGGAAGCTGCAAGTCAGAAATCAAGATGCTGGCGGGGCCGGGGCTCCTGGGGCCGGAGGGAGGATGCTTCCTGCTCTCCGCCTGGGCGTCGGCCTCCTCTCCCTGCTTTCTGTGTCTAAACTCCTCCGTCTTTCTCTTCTGTGGACATTTTCTTTTTCCAGGACTCTCATCAGCTCACTCAGCGCCCCCTGCCCAATCCAGGATCATCTCATCTCGAGATCCTTCACTTGATGACAGGCACAAAGACCCTTTTCCAAGCTGGGTGACACCCACAGGTTCTGGAGGGACACACCTCTCGGGGAGCGTCACTCAGCTGACTCTGTGAGCCACTGCTCATCCTTCTCAGCACCCGGGCCCCAACCCCAGGAGCCCCTCTGCTCCCCAGAGAGACGGAGTGGGCAGCGGGTCCCCAGAGTGTCCCCGAGGTGAACTTGGGAAGTCGACGAATGATTTTGCAGAAAATAAGGGTAGATGGAAAGGAAGCCAAACCTCCATCCTCACCCCTGCTTGATTCTTCACGGAGTTTGGCTGCACCGTCCTCAGGAGGGAGAGTCAGCAAACTGCACCCCTGAGTACACACTGGGGGAGCACTTCTTCAGGGAGCACACCTGTTGCGGGGGCCTGGGGACCCTTGGACAGAGGCAGCTAGGAGGGAGATGGCAGGTCCAGATGCCCCTGAGGACGGACTCAGAGGGGTCCTCCCAGCAGAGGGCCAGGGACACTTCTTGATGTTGGTTCACCGAGGGGCCCAGTTCCAGGCACCCTGGGAACCGGCGGGCTCATTGACCCCGTCCCCTCTTGGCCTGGCAGGCTTCCAAAGCTGCTCCCCAGGTCCCCAGGGTGAAAACACCCCCGTTTGGGACCGGCCCTTGGCTTCCCTTGGAAGGGGAGATGGTGGTGCAGTTTGCTGACTCTCCCTCCTGAGGACGGTGCATCCAGAGACAAACTCCACGAAGAATCGAGCAGGGGTGAGGATGGAGGTTTGGCTTCCTTTCCGCCCACCCCTATTTTCTGCAACATCATTCAACAACTTCCTAAGTTCACCTGGAAAGTCGTGAGAAACTGTTTTCAAAAGAAGAAATACACATAGCCAATGAAGATGAGAATGTTCAAACTGGAGGGAGAAGCCTTCTTCTTACCTAGCAAACTGACAGAGGCTTATCAGGGAAGTCCTGCTAGGTAGAGATTCCTAGGTGTTGGGGGAACAGCCTGTCCCGAGGCCAGGGGATGGAGAAGCGAATTGGTGAGTGTCTCCAGCCTGGCAGAAACCCTGCAGCATCCATCCTCATCCACTCCTGTGGGAAGCTGCGCTGTTATCACGATGAGTCCAGAGTCCCTGCCAGGTCCCAGGAGACCCTGCCTAATGCCCATAGACTTCGCCAACTGGTGCCTCGCTTTCTCGGAATGAGACAAGCTGAGGAGAGCAGGGCCTGGCCTCATGGGGTCCACTGCAGCTCCCGCCCTGGCACGGGATCAGTACAAAGTGAGCTGATTCAATGAATGAATATGCTTCAAACTGTTCATCCTTTTTAACCACACAATTCTACTTCTAGGAGTTTAACGTAAAGAAAGTCCTTAGGCCGGGTGCGATGGCTCACACCTGTAACCCCAGCACTTTGAGAGGCTGAGGTGGGCAGATCATGAGGTCAGGAGTTCGAGACCAGCCTGGCCAATATGGTGAAACCCCATCTCTACTGAAAATACAAACAAATTAGCCGGGCGTGGTGGCACATGCCTGTAATCCTAGCTACTCAGGAGGCTGACGCAGGAGAATCTCTTGAACCTGGGAGGTGGAGTTTGCAGTGAGCCACTGCACTCCAGCCTGGGCAACAGAGCAAGACTCCACCAATAAAAAAAGAAAAAGAAAAAGAAAAAAGAAATAAGAAATATGCAAAGATACTCATTAGGGCCCAGTTTTGTGCAGGGATCAGCAATTTTTTTCTGTAAGGGGCCAGATAGTAAATTTCAGCTCTGAGGGCCATAGGTCCTTCCCACAATTCCTCAACACTGCTATTGTGGCATGAAAGTGGCCACAGGCAATGCATTCACGAATGTGCATGTCTGTGTGCCAATAAAACTGAAATTTGGGGCCAGGCATAGTGGCTCACTCCTGTAATCCCAGCACTTTGGGAGGCTGAAGCTGGCAGATCTCTTGAGGTCAGGAGTTCGATACCAGCCTGGCCAGGATGGCGAAACCCTGCCTCTACTAAAAATACAAAAATTAGCCAGGCATGCTGGTGAGTGTAATCCCAGCTACCCAGCTACTCAGGATGCTGAGGCAGGAAAATTGCTTGAACCTGGGAGGCAGAGGTGCAGTGAGCAGAGATCGTGCCACTGCACTCCAGCCTGTGCGACAGAGTGAGACTCCATCTTAAAAAAAAACAAACAAACTGAAATTTGGGTTTCATAATATTTCATGTGTCACAAAACCTTATTGTTCTTTTGAGGTTTTTTTTTTTTTACATTTTAATGTTTAAAAATGTAAAAAAAAAGACTGGGCATGGTGGCTCATGCCTGTAATCCCAACACTTTGGGAGGCCGAGGCAGGTGGATCACCTGCCTCCTGGAGGTCAGGAGTTCAAGACCATCCTGGCCAGCATCGTGAAACCTTGTATCTACTAAAAATACAAAAAATTAGCTGGGCATGGTGGTGGGTGTCTGTAATCCCAGCTATTTGGGAGGCTGAGGCAGGGGAATTGCTTGAACCCGGGAGGCGGAGGTTGCAGTGAGCTGAGATCGAACCACTGCACTCCAGCCTAGGTGACAGAATAAGATTCTGTCTCAAGAAATAAAAAAAAAAATTTAAAAACAGTTAAAAAAAAAATCCTTAGCTTGTATAACAAACAGCAGGCTGGATTTTGCCCATGGACCACAGTTTCAATGGGTTCCACGAAGAAGAGTGAGTGCATCCAAACAATTAGGCCCCGGATAAAAATTGTCACCACGTGAGGCAAGGTACAAACAGCAGGACACCCAGATCTACAGTAAAATTGATTCTATAAAAGCCAAAAAAAAAAAAAGAAAAAGAAAGAAAGAAGGAAAGAAGGAAAGAAAGAAAGAAAGAAAGAAAGAAAGAAAGAAAGAAAGAAAGAAAGAAAGAAAGAAAGAAAACACGCATCCCAGTCCATTTTTTTTTTAAGTAAGAGAATACACCCATTCTGTCCTTATTTTTATCTGTCTCTTTTTTCCTGCATTTCCTACACTGAAAATGGATCACTTTTATTATCACAACACAGGAGCTATTAAACCAGGAAGAGATATTTTTAAAATGTTAACTTGGGGCCAGGACAAAGGAGGCCTGTGGTGTGGTTGAGTGACTCCCATCAGTCAGCAGCGAGCGACCACATGCAGGGACGTCGTGCAGCTTCAGTGGTCAAAGGTGTGCAGACGGCGCTGTCTTACCCGTCCCCGAATGTCACCTTCCTCCCAAACAAATCCCCGGGGCTCCTGCACAATGGCTTTCTACTCAAGATCCTCCAGCCGGAACCTCCCCCATGTTTTCCTTAGAGGGTCAGAGGAGCTGCCCCCTGGGATGGAATCCACCGTTCCCTGGCTCGCTGGCTCAGCTGCCCAGGGCTATGACCTCTCGGAGTCAGGCTCTCCGGGCCACTTTGTGCTTGCAAAGGAGGCTTTTAACTTTTTCAAATGCGTTCGCAGCCCGTGATGGTGTCTTCTCCAAAGGGCTCCATGAAATTCTCGGAGACCTGTCAAACCTGGCGAGTCCGCAAGTGCTTTGATTTACAGGACAGATGTTTGCCAGCCGACACTTGGACGGAGGGACGGAGGGAGGCGGGGCGGGGTTACATAGGAATAGGGGTGTCAGCTCCCAAAAGGTGGCAATCTCGGCTCTAATTCCTTAACGCCCAATATGGTTCAGAGGTCGGGCTGTTAATGGGCAGGGAACAAATTGGGGATAGCCACCTGTGCTTCAGCCAAAGGGGGAGGGGACCCCCTTTACAGGTCACGGACCGGCTGCCAAAGCTGCTGTGCTCCTGGGTCTGCCACTGACCGGGTTTGTGATGCTGTTTGTCCTCTCTGAGCCTCAGTTTCCTCACCCATAAAACAGAGCCATCCTGAAGAGTAAATGAAAGCTGCCCGGAAACACCCAGCCCCGGACCTGGCACACAGCAGGTGCTGTTTTTCTTTCGCTGTGCCTCCCCACAACCCAGACAGACCATCAGAGGGCAGAGTGGTGCCCTTCCTGCGGGCTTTTTCTACATTACAGAAGCTTCCGGGAAGGGCGGAATGGCAGACACCAGGCCTTAGGAACCTTTGCTCATCAGCTGCCTGGTCTCTGCGAGACAAAGGGGCCAGGGAGGACAAGGACCCTTGTACAAGGCTACTGTGCACAGTGGCGCAGGCTTCGCACTGCACAACTACACAGTTGGTGGACAGATGGAAGGTGGTGTGACATGGCGGCCTGGGGGACTCAACCAAAGGGTAGAGGTAGGGAAAGAACAGACTCCAGAGTGCCTGACTTCCGGCTCCAATGCTACATGACCTGACTTCTTCTTTGAGACAGGGTCTCGCTCTGTCACCCACCCAGGCTGGAATGCAGTGGTGTGATCTCTACTCACTATAGCCTTGACCTTTCAGGCTCAAGTGATCCCCCTGCCTCAGCCTCCCAAGTGGCTGAGACTATGGTTGCATGCCACCACGCCTAGCTAATTTTTGTATTTTTGGTAGAGATAGGGTTTCACCATGTTGCCCAGGCTGGTCTCAAACTCCTGGCCTCAAGCAATCCTCCTGCCTTGGTGTCCCAAAGTTCTGGGGTGAGCCATGCCTGCCCTGACTACTACTCCTTCCCCTTCTCCCTCTCCTTCTCTTTCTCCTTGAGAAAGAGAAACAGCAGGCTAGATTTTGCCCATGGGATTTTGCCAAGGGAGGCCGAGGTGGGGAGATCACTTGAGGTCAGGAGTTCGAGACCAGCCTGGGCAACATGGTGAAACCCTGTCTCTACTAAAAATACAAAAATCAGCCGGGCGTAGTGGTGCGCGCCTATTATCCCAGCTACTCGGGAGGCTGAGGCAGAAGAATCGCTTGAACCCAGGAGGCAGAGGTTGCAGCAAACCAAGATCATGCCACTGCACTCCAGCCTGGGTGGCAGAGCAAGAGACTCTGCCTCAGGAAAAACAAAACAAAACAAAACAAAAAACAGCTGGAAGTTGGGTGGGGGAGATCACCTGAGTATGTAAAAATGTCTATCTGGATAAATAGATCACACTCTTATTTATCATAGTGGAACACTGAAACCAACCTCAATGTCCAGTCTCAGGGGACACTTTGGCACCCAAACCATGAGTGGCTATGCCGGTCGGTTGCAAGGTGTGCTTGCTGACATAGACAGATTTCCCTGGCCTTCCATAAAACCAGGCTTCAGAACATCACCTGCCATAGGAGCCCAAAACAAACATGCTCATTGTTAGCCATGTTTACGTTAAACCATAAAGAGGGAATAAAATGAAATGCGAAAGCAGACCCCCACTGCTGTCAGTAGTCCTGCTGTTAACAGATTTTTGTTGTATGTGTCTAAGAGTGTTCCATGTGGGCCAGCCACGGTGGCTCACACCTGTAATCCCAGCACTTTGGGAGGCCGAGGTGGGCGGATCACCTGAGGTCTGGCCAACACGATGAAACCCTGTCTCTGTTAAAAATACAAAAATTAGCTGGGCATGATAGTGGGTGCTTGCAATCCCAGCTACTCTAGAAGCTGAGGCAGGAGAATCCTTTGAACCCAGGAGGCAGAGGTTGCATGAGCCGAGATCGTGCCATTTCACTCCAGCCTGGGTGTCAGGGCGAGACTCCATCTCAAAAAAAAAAAAAAAAAAAAGTGTTATCTGCACTGCACACACAGCATTTATAGGAAAACCTTTCTGTTTGACATCTGTGTAGCCACACACTAAACTTAAATTTTTTTTCTTTTTTCTTTTTTCTTTTTTTTTTTTTGAGACAGAATTTCACTCTTGTCACCCAGGCTGGAGTGTAGTGGTGTGATGTCAGCTCACTGCAACCTCCACCACCCAGGTTCAAGCAATTCTCCTGCCTCAGCCTCCTGAGTAGCTGGGATTACAGGCTCCCACCACCAAGTCTGGCTAATTTTTGCATCTAACTTTCCTTTTCAAAGATCTATACATATCTGCAGAGCAAAATAGTCTGCTTAAAAAACAGAGTGCAGTGGTGTCATCTCAGCTCACTGTAGCCTCGACATTTCAGGCTCAGGTGATCCCCCTGCCTCAGCCTGGGACTACAGGTGCGTGCCACCATGCCTAGCCAGGCTAGCATCATTTGGTAAAGTTGAAGGTCTACGTGCTGTATGGTTGCTGGGTGGATTCCCCTCAGGACCAAGGTGTTCTGAGCAGCCAGGTTCCAACAGCTCCAGACTAGGACATTGAAAGACTAGCTCCATTGAAAGTAATGGCAAAAACCGCAATTACTTTTGCACCAACCTAATAGCACATTCACACTGTGGGATATGATACAGCAAGGAAAAATAAACCAAGTACAAGTTCACTCATTCATACAAATAAATCTCACAAATATAATGAAGAGGGAGAAGGCAAGACCTACACGTAGGAAAAAGTAAAAAAGGACATTTTTTAGAGAGGAATATCTAGGCTGTAAAGCTCTAAAGAAAGCAGGACAAAGTCAGAACGGTGATTCCCTTGGGGAGAGAAGGATCAGCTGGGCTCAGAAAGGGGATGGGAGGGGCTTCTGTATGCTGATTGGGGTCTGTCTCTTGCAGGCCTGTTGGTTCTGTGAATTTTCACTTTAAAATTATTCACAAAATCAGCATGTGGGCCAGGTGTGGTGGCTCATGTCTATAATCCCAGCACTTTGGGAGGCCAAGGTGGTCAGATCACCAGAGGTCAGGAGTTCGAGACCAGCCTGGCCAACATGATAAAACCCTGTCTTTACTAAAAATACGAAAATTAGCTGGATGCGGTGGCGTGTGCCTGTAATCCCAGCTGCTCAGGAGGCTGACGCAGGAGAATCGCTTGAATCCAGGAGGCGGAGGTTGCAGTGAGCCGAGATCGCGCCATTGCACTCCAGCCTGGGCAACAGAGCAAGACTCCATCTCAAAACAAAACAAACCAAAATAAAAAAGCAAAAAACTGCCGTGTGCTTTTTTTGCACTTTTCAGTATGCCTGAAATTTTCCAGGACAGAAGAAGGAAAAAGTATGCAAGGAGAGACCATAAAACAGTAGCCATGCTTATCTCTGGAAGGTGAGATTCCTGGCCGTTTCCACTTTGATGTTAATAAAACCATCACCATTTATGAAGGTTTGCGAAGGGCCTTTGCTTGACAGCTGTCATCTAATTTCAACCTCGTGACAATTTTGAAGAATAGCTTTTGTCCATCCCCTTTTCACACCTGAAAATCCAAAGGAAGAGACAGTGGGATTCAGGCTCCTGTCCCTCTGAAGAGCTACGCCCTTCGATGCTTTTACGTAAAGAATGACCATATATGACTGGAATGCTGTGCAGAAAGGAGGAAGCGGCTGTCGGCTGTCACAGTGGCTGGGCTTAGGGCAGATTCCAGGCCTGCCTGGCCCAAGGTGACAAATGGCGGGGCCACCATGGTTTCGGGGCCATCCAGGGGGCTGGTTCCCTTTCTCGGTGCTACAAGCAGGTTGTAAAGCACTTTAGAGGCCAATTGGCACCAGCACAAGGAATTGCACCCTTGAGGTGGTTCGTGACCCCATAAATTGCCCAGAGGTGGGAGGCAGCTGGGAGGCCCGGGAAAAGCACCAGCCAGGTCCTCGGAGGCTGCTCCTTTCCCAAGGTGCAGCATTCCATGGGGTGATGGCCCTCAGGCCCCAGGAGAGGGAGAGGAACCTGGAGGAAAAGTGGAAACAGACAAGTCCCCAGTGGAACGGGCCGGACAGCAGGCACTCCAGGACACTGTGAGTCAGGGTGGACAGGGTGCCTGCCCTGCCGGGGCCTCTCCCTGAGTGCCTGCGGAGACTCTGTAGGCCTGCAGCAAAGGGGGTTTAGGTTTCAGAGCGCACGCACATCAGAGGAACCACATCAAGAGCCTGCAGCTTCCAGGTGTGAATAAACCTATGGGGAGCACTGGCGCTGGGCGTGGGCCCTGGGAACGGTTTAGTTTCCGAAGTAACCCGATAAGCGCTGGCTAACACCTGCACTCACTACCTGGAATATACAGAAATATCCATCCCCATCCCCTTCCCGTGGGGAGCCGTGGCCTCGATTTCATGCTTGGGGTGCACCTACTTACTGTCTGCAAAGTTCCGGCTGCATCCACCATCAGAGGGGGAAGGAACCCTGTGTTTCTGAGGGGAAACTGAGCCCAGAGAGCAAGCCTGACTCTCCGAGGCCAAGCAGAGCTGGGACCCAAGGCTCTCCAGCTCCTGCCATCCTGCCATCCCACTGCAGGCATCCGTCTTCTCTGGGTTTTTCGGCTTTCGAGGGAGCGCCACCCGGGGCTCCCGGGGACAGGGCGTGTGGCTCTCCCTGCCTCACAGGAATGTTGCAGAGGTGGAATGACATGGGCAGAATGATGTGCCCATCGTGCCATATGACTCTTAGAACAACAGGACAAAATTGCAGGTCCCCATTTAGCCTTGTGTTAGGTGTTCGTACTGGGCCAGCTCAAAGACCACACAACGGCATCCTCTACTGCTCGACGGGCTGCTCTCCGTGGCGCCGGATGGGTGCTCATGGTGGGCCTGGCTCTGAGGCATCTCCCAGACAGAGCTGTCCTGGATGCAGAACACATGCCCGACTGTTCCCAAGGGCCTGCCCAGCCTGTCTGTCCAGGCCAGGCCCAGGGATGTGGAGACCAGGGCCAGAGTTCCACCTATCCAACTGCTGCACTGCACTGGCGCTGCCTGCCCATGGAGGGCGCCGCAGACGAGCAGGGCAGGTACTGGGCGGTCAGAGCCATGATGAGGGTGGCACACCCTAGGGCTGAGGACCCTGAACTGAGGGCAGCTGATGAGAGGGAGAGGTCATGGAACAGGAGCCGGGGAGCATCCTACGGCTGGAGCCGCAGGTGTAAGAAGTGGGGCTGGGAGTCGAGGAAGCCAGAGTCAAGCCTTTGAGAGAGACGGACATCACCAGGACGGGGAGGCTGGCAGGTGCTCTGCCCTCGCAGTATCTGCAACAGAGAAAAAGGTGCCCCTCGCTCTGGGCATGTAGCTTGGCAGGCAGTGGGAGGCTGGGCATCGTCCAGGAGGGGCCCTGGTACAGCAACCTGCACAGCTGTACCAGGCTGGCCTGCCCAGGCCTGTGTGTGTGTGTGTGTGTGTGCATATGGGTGTGGGTTGCCCAGAGAAATGCCCCCATGTGTGCACACACTTACACACTCAATCTTGCACACAAGCGCAAGAGAAAGACTGCCAGAACAGCGGGACCCTGGATGTTCTCTGGGCCAGTTAAGCTCAACGACGCTTCTCTAGCCTGGTTGGCGGGGCCGGCTTGGGAACTGGGAGAGACAATGGCTCTGGAGCCCCCCGGAGCTTGGATTTACTCTTCCTCATGTGTAGAAAGAATGACACGCTCCTCGTGCCACATGACCCTCAGAACAACACTACAAAACTGCAGGTGCTATGACTGTCCGAATTTTGCAGATGAGGAGACTGAGGCTTGCAGATGTTTGCAGTTGCCCAGGTCCAGGTAGCAGGTAGGAGGTTGGAACGGCAACAGTAGCGGCTGCTGCAAGATGAGCCTCAAATCCATGAGAGGCGGTGCTGGGGTCCTCCTGGGCTGGCTTTGGTATCTGCGTGCCTTTTTGTGCCTTGGGAGCTTATGTTCAGAAAGAGTGACCAGCAGAACGCTGGCTGCAGGGGGATGTTCTGCAGGTTCCAGGCACATGAGGGGCTGTCTCCACACTGCATCTTCGGGCGTTTCCTAGTTGGCCATTTGCAGTGAGTCCCTCGGGTCTGAGTCACCAGGGGTCAGGTTTAAGAGCTGAGGGTCAGAGGTTACCAAGGCACCCATGCCAGGCCAGAGAGCTGACCTTTATTTGACCAAGTCGAAGGACCCCCAGGACCCCAAAGAGGGGCTTCAGGCCCCTGGCCGCCATCTGAAATGATGCTTGGGGGTTGATCCTAATCATCCCTAATTTAGGGGCCAAATGGTCAATTAAGGGTCTATTTGAGAGTCAGAGAAGCAGAAGGTGAACTGAGGAGACAGATGAGAGGCAGCTGATGCCTCTGCCATTGGAGCTAGGCATGGGTTCTGCTGGCCAGCCCAGGCCTCCTCCCCTGGCATTAGGGGCCTGGGCTTTGTTGTCAGCACCCCCGAGAGACCCGAAGGCAACATTCCCTGAGGTCTGCTAGCAGCCAAGTGCCTGGCAACATGCCCCTTTGCCATTTCTTCAGTTAATACTCAAATAAGCTAAATATCTACCGAGTACCTCAGTAACCGGTCAAACACCAGTCTAGGTGGTGGGGACTCATCAGGGAGAGAAGTCAAGTCCTTGCCCTTGAGGAGCTGTAATTCTGGAGGAGGGGGTGGGGACTGAAAGATAACTAAGCAGCTAAGTGTGCAATACATCAGGCGCCGCTGCCTTCCCAAGCTTAGTGACTTCACACGAAACCCTAATATTGCTCACAATTCTGTGCACAGGAACTGGGGACTCAGCAAGGTCAGCTTGTGACCGCTCTACCTGCCCGCTGGTCTCCCTCTGAGATTTCCATCCTCAGGAGGCCAGGCTGGGTCGGAGGTCCGAGGTGGCTGCCCTCCTCCATCACGGACCCCAGGGCTCTGCTA
Organism: Papio anubis; assembly: GCF_008728515.1. NCBI lineage: Eukaryota > Metazoa > Chordata > Mammalia > Primates > Cercopithecidae > Papio > Papio anubis. Next base: position 118,902,252 of record NC_044987.1, read on the forward strand.
CACGTGTCTCTCTCCACAGCAGGGCTACTTGAGATTGGGCTCCGGTCACAGATCTGTGGGCTCCTAGAGGCCTTGTAAGAACCCTGGCTTTTGCTCTGAGCAAGAGGGTCCCAGAGTGTAAAAGCACAAAGGTGGCTGCACTGAGTGGGGAGGGGCACAGGTGAACTCCGATGGTGGCTGGGCCCAGGGATGATCAGATTCTGCCTCCATCCTGCAGGGTGAGGGGACAGGGCCTGCTGCTGGACAGGGCTTCTGGCCTGGGAGCTGGAGGGTGAAGTGGCTGAGTCCCCAGCTGGGAGATGGGTGAAAGGAGTAGGTTTGAGTGGGAGGTCCTGGCACAGTTTGGACTTGTGGAGTTGGAGGTCCTGTGAGACATCCATGCAGCAATCTCCGGGGCAGCTGGAAGCAAGAGTCTGGAGTCCAGGGAGACAGACATTCTGGGTCACCAGTCAATGAATTTCAACTGACGGGCATTGGGAAGTGTATTAGTTCATTCTCACACTGCTAATAAAGACGTACCCGAGACTGGGTAATTTGTAAAAGAAGAAGGTTAATTGGCTCACAGTTCCGCATTGCTGGGGAGGCCTCAGGAAACTTACAGTCATAGCAGAAGGTAAAAGGCACTTCTTCACAGGGCGGCAGGAGAGAGAACGAGAGCCAAGCAGAAGGGGAGGCCCCTTATAAAACCATCAGATCTTGTGAGACTTGTTCACTACCACGAGAACAGTATGGGGGAAACCACCTCTGCGGTTCAATCATCTCCCACTGGGTCCCTCTCACAACACATGGGAATTATGGGAGCTACAATTCAAGATGAGATTTGGGTGGGGACACAGCCAAGCCATATCAGGGAGCTTGCCTGCCCGGTGAGCATGGGGGGAGAGGGGTCAGACAGAGCTGCAGCCCTGCGGCCTTGGGAGGTCAGCGAATGCAAAGAGAGCAGCACGGGGAACACAGGAGGAGGTGGCTGGGACCAAGAGGCACCCACACAGTGTGGAGCCCATTGGGCGTTGAGGGGTGATCAGAGGTCCTGCAGACTGAGGACTGAGGAGCAGCTGCTGGATGTGCCAAGAGCAGGTCGGGGATCCCAGGGAGGGGCCGGCCTGGCTGTGTGGGTTCCACGGAGCTGCAGGAGAGAGGGGCAAGTGTGGAGCCTCGTCCTGGAGCTGGGCACAGGTGGGAGCCAGGACAGATGGGGGCCAAGCCTCTGGGCCTGGGGGCAGGAGGCAGGGGGTGAGGAGGGGCCATGCATACAGGCTGTCTTTGGAGGAGAGGAGGCATGAGGGGAAAGAATCTTCTAGAAGGTTCTACAGACCAGAGGTTAAGCCACTTGTCCAAGGTCACACCACAAGAAAGGGGCCCTGTGCGGACTGGACCTCATGCCTCAAGGTCAGGGGTTAGAAAAACCTGGGCTCACCTGAGGCTGTGGAGTGAAGCCCATGGAGGCATGGCAGCTACCTCCTCCTCTCTGTGCTCTAGCCTCCAGGCCCGCCTCACCTCCGCCTGTCCTGGCCACCACAGAGATCTTGCCCAAGCACAGACCCGTGGCAAACCTGTGGCGGGGATTGGCGATCTCCAGCTAGGAATGGTTGTGGGGGGCACTGGATCTGGCCACCTGTGACTGTGCCTGGCATTGCTGGTCTCTGCCCTGGAGGCCCCTTCCCTGGGTCACTGGCCCTAACCTGGGTCCTGTCAGGGATCCCCTGAACTGAGGGGCTGTTGCCTCAAAGGTGCCCCTCCATCCTTGGGCCATGCATCCACCGTTGGCTTCTGGTTACACCCCTGCCTCCTCACAAGGCCATGGGGGCCTCGATGACTGCCCCCCACCTGGGCTGGGTGCTGGCCTGGCCCCCAGAGGCGCTTCACTCAGTGCTTGCTGGGCAGCTGAGAGCCTCGGCACATCTCCCGTGTAGAGGAGGCAGAGCGCATCTGGGTGGGAGGTCAGCCCTGCCCGCTTCCATTTGCCAAGCTGGGGCTAGGTCTCTTTGCTCCTGGTAGGACCTCTGACCTCCTTGCCATCCATGGAGGCAGAGATGGGGCAAACAGCTCTGGCGTTGGTGTTCCCCAGCATCAGCCAGGCCTGGAGGGATGGGGTAGACCCTGGCTTAGGGGTGGAAGGTTTTCGGGCGTCCACCAGGTGAGGCTACTTATACCACTCACATCCTATAGGTATGGACTGGGTAGGTCCCTTCTGCACGTGCACAGAGGCTCTGGGGCTTTGTTTTTTGTGCGTTTGTTTGTTTGTTTGTTTGTTTTTTGAGATAGGGTCTGGCTCTGTCACCCAGGCTGTAGTGTGGTGGGGCAATCACATCCAATTGCAGCCTCAACCTCCTGGGCTCATGTGATCCTCCCGTCTCAGCCTCCTGAGTAGCTGGGACTGGTCACCTTACTTGTGACATGAGCAGTGAGCCTGGGTGGGATCCTGTCTTTAGGTATCAGTGCACCTGCTTCCCAGGGCTGTGCTTAAGACTCCCTTGGGAAACATCTATCTCTACATTGAGAGGAAGACCCTCAATGCATCCATATACAACAGACAGGACCTCTCACCTAATACTTAGATGACAGCTTGACCAGGGAACATCACCACCTCCCCCAAAAAACAAAACATACACACACTTTAGTCACAGGTAAACCCAGCTCAAGAGGGGCCCCCAGTCCTGGCCACTGGATAGGGGGAAGGAGGCCTGGCTTGACCCCATCTCTGCTCTGTGATCAGCCCACTCTCCCCGGGGGTCCCCCAGCCCCTTGTCTGTTCCTTGAACTGTGAGTGGCTTTGTGGTTTGGGGGATCTTATATGTTGCTCTGTGATTGAAAGTGATTTGTTTTGGCCGAAAGTAATTTGTTTTCCAGGCTAATTCAATTATCCCCAGGGGGGCTTCCTACCTGGGGCCCCAGGCTACCCGCTATTACCATCAATTACCATAAAGACCCTCTTCAAAGGGTAGGACCCCTGAGGTTGGCCCATTAGGGCAGGGCTGAGCCCCTGAGGGCCAGCAATAAACTTTCTGATGTTAAATGATGGCTAAAGTGTCAGACACAGGTGATGGGGAGCTGGGGCCAGGGCCGCTGTGGCTTATGAGGGGTGAGATGCCTACTTATTGAAAACCGGGTCTCTGTGGGGTTTCTGCAGCCCCCGGCAGGGACACCCTGAGCCAGCCCTGGAGTAACAGGCAAGGTCCATCTACACTTTCCTATATGAGGCTCCCAAAGTGGGAAGGCCCTTGGAAACTCTCTCCCAAATCTTGTCAACAACCCAAGAGGCAGGGGGGATTTGTGCCCATTTTACAGGTAAGGAAACTGAGGCTCAGAGAGGTGAAGGGAACTGCCCAGGCCACTCAGAGAGAAGGTGGAAGATTACAGTATTGAGAGGTAGGCCCAAGTACCCGCCACTCCATCCGGAGACCCCCTAGATGTGATGGTTGTTAGGTACGTGCCCAATCTCTTCAGCCTCAGAGTGTTTGGGTCTGAGGTTGGGCTTGTGGTTACTTCCCAAAGGGAATCAACCCTATGACTCACTGGCCAGGTCTAACAGCCCCAGTACCCTGCACAAATGACTGGGCTCCATGGGGCATCAGAAGCCAGAATGGGAGATGAATCTGTCAAGCAGTTGGGCCTCCTTTAAGCAGATATTTCAGGAGCGGCAGGATCCTGAGGGTTGTGCTGTGATCCCGCACATGTGGGCGGGACCACGGCAGGCATCTGAGTGCAAGGACTAGCTGAGACTTCACTGGCAAACAGCTGGTGTCCAACTCTGCCAGCTGGGTCCCGTCCCCTGTGGGTGCAGGGACATCAGCCTGGTGACACCCTCTGTGTTTTCTCCCAGCTCTTCCCAAGGGAGTCAGTGGATCTCTGGAAACATTCTGTGGGGGCCTAAAGTCTTGACCCCGGGGACCAGTGAACCATATAAACATTAAAAATCCTAGGAAAGGAAAGGAAGAAGGAAAGAAAAGGAGAGAAAAAGGAAGAGAGAGAGAGAAGGAAAGAAAGGAGAGGGAAAGAGAGAAAGAAAATAAAGAAGAGAGAAAGGAAAGAAAGAAAAGATAGAAAAAAGAAGGAAGAAAAAAGGAAGGAAGGAGAGAAGACAGAAAGAAAGAAAGAAGAAAGAAGAAAGAAAGAAAGAAGGAATGAAAGAAAAAAAGAAAGAAAGAAAGAAAGAAAGAAAAAAAGAAAGAAAGAAAGAAAGAAAGAAAGAAAGAAAGAAAGAAAGAAAGAAAGAAGAAAGGAAGAAAGGCCTCTTTCTCCCCACCCCCTGCTACCAGAGTCCATCTTCCACTACAGCAGTGAATGTTTGGTTAGAGCCAAGAGAGGAAGAATAAGGACTTTCATAGACACTCTGGTGGCTTGGAAATGCAGTGAAGGAATGCAGGAGACAGGATGACCTTTTACAGAAAAAATTCTCCTTTCTCAGCCCGCCCAAGGCTCTGCTGGCTTTTCCTGAGGCTTTCCCAGGGATTCCCCGTGAACCACTTCCTTGTGCCCCTGTTGGAATATCTGGGAGGAAAAAACCTGTCTGGGGACCCCTCGGCTGGGGTTTGTGCCAGGGAGCCTCTCAGGTCTTCCTTGAAGATGAAGTGTGTCAGCATCCAGCATCAGTGTCCTGCTCAGACTGTGGATTTCCTCCTGGCAGGTCAAGACCTAGCTCTGCTGCCCACCCACCTCACCCCACCAAAAGGAGAATTCACTGTGGGGGTAGTGTAGATGGAGAATGAGCAAGTTGGCCATGGGATGGGGAGGGGCTACATATAGTTAGTGATCGTATCTGGGGCAGGATGAGGATCATTGTTTGCTTTGATTTTATGACCAAACTTTAGGGGTATTTTATAAGATGGCTAATGTTTTCCATAATCTCTTATTACATGGTAGGCCACTCCAAAACTTAGGGACTTAAAACATCCACCATTTTTTTTTCTCTCATAATTCTGCAGTTTGGGCAGGGCTCAGCAGGGATGGCTCATCTTAGATCCATGTGGTGGGCTGGGTCACTCCCATGGGTACATTCAGCTGGGAGCTTGGTTGCAACTGAAAGTTCCAAGATGGCTTCATCCACATGCCAGGTGCCTCGGCTGGGCTGGCTGGGCTGGCTGGACAGGCTGGGGGCTGGCTGGGCATTCTCATTCTCATTCTTTCTTTCTCTCTCTCTCTCTCTCTCTCTCTCTCTCTCTCTCTTCTCCTGCATGGTCTTTTGCTATATAGTCTTTTCAGCAGGGTAGCTGGACCTTTTTACCTGATGGCTCAGGTCTGCAAGAGAGAGATAGTAGAAGCTGGCACAGGTGAAGGTGTACCCTCCTCCCCAGAAACAACTCCTAGATATATACACCGTAGAAAAATGTGTGTGCTGGAGCCAGTGTTGTTGGGAATGGCAGCAGCAACAATAACAAGGAAAGATCTGAACGTCCCCGACAGGAGAATGGTCACATGGTTTATACTATAGTCATGTGGTGGATTGTTAAGCAGCAGTGAAAAATGAATTTCTAGGCTGGGCGTGGTGACTCACACCTGTAATCCCAGCACTTCAGGAGGCCAAGGCAAGTGGATCACTTGAGGTCAGGAGTTTCAGACCAGACTGGGCAACATGGTGAAGCCCCCATCTCTACTAAAAAACACAAAAATTAGCTGGATGTGGTGGTGCAACCTATAGTCCCAACTACTCGGGAGGCTGAGGCAGGAGAATCACTTGAACCCAAGAGGTGGAGGTTGCAGTGAGTAGAGATTGTGCCACTGCACTCCAGCCTGGGTGACAGAGCAAGACTCTGTCTCAAAAAAAGAAAAAGAAAAAGAAAAAAGAGTTTTTAGCCATTGGCAGGGATGGATCTTCCACACAAGATGTGAAGTGAAAAAAGCAAGTCTCCAAATGCAGAAGAACAGTTACCTCTGGGGAGAGAGGGCACGTTGGGCACCAAACTGTTGGTGATATTGTATTCATGAAGCTCAGTGGTGGGTTTACGTGTGTTTGCTTTGTTGGTGTTTTTTACACATTCTACATGTGTGACATGTGCAATTTTTTTTCAGATCCCACTCAGGAAAGAATACACCAAACACATTCACATTTATCACATTTATTTTCTTTCTTTCTTTTTTGTTTGTAAAAGCAAATGACAAAGACTCTGTTTACCAGCTTTCCTTTTTTTTTTTTTTTTTAGATGAAGTCTCACTCTGTTGCCCAGGCTGGAGTGCAGTGGCACGATCTCGGCTCACTGCAAGCTCCGCCTACCAGGTTCACGCCTTTCTCCTGCCTCAGCCTCCCGAGTAGCTGGGACTACAGGCGCCCGCCACCATGCCCAGGTAATTTTTTGTACTTTTAGTAGAGACAGGGTTTCACTGTGTTAGCCAAGATGGTTTTGATCTCCTGACCTCATGATCTGCCTACCTCGACCTCCCAAAGTTCTGGGATTACAGGCGTGAGCCACCGTGCCCATAAAGCCACCAGCTTTACTTTTTTAAACCTAAGCTTAATATTACATATTTAAATATTTAAACAATTGTCAAAGTGTACTAAGTTGCCAGCATTCATGCACAACTAGAAAACATCCTTTAATTTAAACCAGAAATGTATTACCATTAATGCATCAATATCTTTCACTACTAAATACCAAAAAAAAAATTGAAATGATTTCTCTAGAAGATTCGTCCTGGCAGTGTTAACTTCACAGCAGGCTGACACTATGTGACTCACATTTCAGATGCTGTGGAAAAGCAGATCCATGCTGGTGTTAGTGTTAGTGTTAGTTGTCCTACACTGAAGAGTCAAGGCTCACCTTGCAGTACGTTTGGTAAAAAAGCAAAGAGCATGCAGAGATTTATACCAATTAAAAAAAAAAGAAGGCTGGGCATGGCGGCTCACGTCTGTAATCCCAGCACTTTGGAAAGCCGAGGCGGGTGGATCACCTGAGGTCAGGAGTTCAAGACCACCCTGGCCAACACTGTGAAACCCTGTCTCTACTAAAAATATAACAATTAGCCAGGTGTGGTGGCACACACCTGTAACCCCAGTGACTCCAGAGGCTGAGGCAGGAGAATCACTTGAACCTGGGAGGCAGAGGTTGCTGTGAGCGGGGATCGTGCCTTTGCACTCCAGCCTGGGTGACAGAGTGAGACTCCATCTAAAAAAAAAAAAAAAAAAAAAAAAAAAAGACAAACAAAAAACAAAATCAAAAACAAACAAAAAAACCACAAAAAAACAATGGTCCTATTATGTGGTCCCAACAATCAACTCAAAAGTCCATGACAAATAGAGGCTCCAGTGAGTTGTTTATAAATACTTTAGATTAGGTACAATTGTACTGAAAGTCGAGTTCATTTGAAATCTTCAAAAAAAAAAAAAAGTTCCTGTTAATCCTCAAATGGTGCTTGTTTTAGTTTAACATTTCTGTTAAGGCTGGGTGCGGTGGCTCAAGCCTGTAATCCCTGCACTTTGGGAGGCCGAGATGGGCGGATCACGAGGTCAGGAGATTGAGACCATCCTGGCTAACATGGTGAAAACCCGTCTCTACTAAAAAATACAAAAAACTAGCCGGGCGCGGTGGCAGGCGCCTGTAGTCCCGGCTACTCGGGAGGCTGAGGCAGCAGAATGGCGTAAACCCAGGAGGTGGAGCTTGCAGTGAGCTGAGATCTGGCCACTGCACTCCAGCCTGGGCGACAGAGCGAGACTCCGTCTGAAAAAAAAAGAAAAAAAGAAAAAACCATTTCTGTTAAAAGCTTGCGTTGAATTACTTGCAGCAGCTGCTCCTTACCAAGGACTTTAACTGGCTGTCTTCTTCAACTTCTACTCTTTCTTTGACCATTCTCAACAATTCTCTTTGTAGTCATTTTTCTGCCATTAACCATTTTAGCAGAAGTTGATATTGATTTGAAGTTGCCCATCCCACTACCACCAAATGATGTGGAAGAGAATGAAGTGAGGCCCCCATGACCCAGGGACCTAAATGAAGTAAATACTGCGTGAAAAGAAGAAAATCCACTTCCAAAAGATGGAAATCCACTGGACGTGTAGAAAAATGACCCCATTCCTTGGCTTCTGCTTCCTCGGGGATGCCTTTGATTCCCAAAAATGTCCTCAAAAAGGTCTTCAAAGAAGTCAGATGAGAATGGGTCCCTTCCACCAAAAAAATTCCCTGAAGACGTCATCTCTGGGTTGCAAAATGTGAAGCCAAACTCAAACGGACTGTCAAAATGACGTCCACCTCTTCCTCCACCAATTCATCCTTCTTTGCCATATTCGTCATAGATGTCCCATTTCTTAGCATCTGACAGCACCTCATACGCCTCCACTACTTGTTTGAATTTTCTCTCTGCTTATTCTTTATTATCAGGATTTCTATGTGGGTGTCACTTCAGTGCCAGTTTCCAATATGCCTTTTTACTTTCCTTGGGTGAGGCGTGTCTCTGCAAGCCTAAAACTTCATAGTAATCCACCATGTTTTAAGTGATTGTTGGAATACGTCTGAGATCAGAGGCAGCTGGTGACAGGATTCAGGGGGAGGCAAGGTGGTGGCCTGGATCTTCTGTCAGTTCCAGCACTGCTGTGCTTGCAATGTTTTGTATGTGTGGAAATGTCAGATTCTGTCACACATGAACAGATTCCAGTTGTGCTGGCACACACATCTCCCTGCACACGCTTTCACATACAGGTTTGCACATGATGCACTCACATGTGAACACTCATACAACACACTCAGGGAGCTGCTGTAGGGTCCTGGTGGGCGTCCGGGACACCACCCCCTCCAGAACTCAGCCCTGCCCATTGGCCCCTGAGGTGTCTCTGGGACTCTAATCTTTAGGCTGGGCTCCCAGGAGAAGATGTGAGGCTCTGGGTGGGCTGCTGACATGGGCTCTGGGTTGGAAGTCTTTGTGGCTCAATGTTGGCCCTTAGTGCTCACATGAAGGAGCCCTGGTGAGACATGAAGAGGCCTTAGACAAATGAAATTACAGGGGAGCTGCTGGGCATGTGGCCAGATCAGGCTCCCAGCTCCCAGGCAGCTGGCCCCAGAGGCAAGTCTAGACAGCAAAGCCACTTGTTAGGTAGGCTTCTGCCTGGCAGCATCCCCAAGAACACCTTGCCCTCTGAGATGCAGTGGTAGCCAGCCCCCCAATGGCCTCCAATGGGCTACTCTCTAGTGTCAGTGCCCGTGTAGAGTTCCCTCCCTCGTTGTTTCAGGGTTGCTCTCTAGGATCAGTAGAATGTGGTGGAAGTGGCGGAGTATGACGCCCAAGACATTACTACTTGCACCTTGCTCTTTCTTGGATCACATGCTCTGGGGGAAGCCAGCTGCCATGTTGGGAGGACACCCAAGCAGCCCTATGGAAAGTCCAAGTGGTGAGGAACTGAGGTCTCCTGCCCACAGACATGTGAGTGAGGCACCTTGAAAGTGGATGCTCCAGCCCCAGTCAAGCCATCAGATGAGACTACAGCCCTAGCTGACATCTTGATTTCAACACCATGAGAGATCTTGAGCCAAAAATATCCAGTTAAGTTGCTCCCACATACCTGATGCAGAGCTATAATGCTATGTGAGATAATAAAGGTCCATTGTTGTTTTCAGCCTCTAAATGTTGGGGAAATGTACTATGTAACAGTAGATAACTAATATAGGCCAGGTGCAGTGGCTCATGCCTGTAATCTCAGAACTTTGGGAGGCCAAGGCAGATGGATCACCTGAGGTCAGGAGTTCGAGACCAACCTGGCCAATATGGCAAAACCCCATCTTTACTAAAAATACAAAAATTAGCCAGGCGTGGTGGCACATGCTTGTAATCTCAGCTACTCAGGAGGCTGAGGCAGGAGAATCACTTGAACTTGGGAGGAAAAGTTTGCAGTGCGCTGAGATTGCACCATTGCACTCCAACCTGGGTGACTGAGTGAGACTCCATCTCAAAAAAAATAAATAAACAAACTAATATAGACACCCTCCCCATTTACTGAACACTTATGTGTGAATGCTTTACATCCTGACCTAGTCTCATCATCACAGAATTCTTGGAGGTGGATAAAATGGTCTCCATTTCATAAAGAGACAGAGGTTCACAGAGGATCAGTGACTTGTCAAAGTCTACAGCTAGGAATGGGCTCAGAGCCACATTCCAAACCAAGGTCCATCTTTCCCTTATGCATTGCTTCTTCCTTTTTCAATTGCTTTGGAGACAGAGGGAGCTGCTGCTCATCTACAGAGGTCACTGTGGGCCTAAGTGTCTGGTGAGACATTTCAGTGGCTCAGAGAATTCTTTTTTTTTTTTTTTTTTTTTGAGATGGAGTTTTGCTCTTGTCGCCCAGGCTGGAGTGCAATGGCTCACTTGACCTCTACCTCCTGGGTTCAAGCCATCCTCCTGCCTCAGCCTCCTGAGTAGCTGGGATTACAGGTGTACGTCACCATACCCAGATAATTTTTGTCATTTTTAGTAGAGACTGGGTTTCACCATGTTGGCCAGGCTGGTCTTGAACTCCTGACCTCAGGTGATCTGCCCACCTCGGCCTCCCAAAGTGCTGAGATTACAGGCGTGAGGCACCATGTACTGGTCACAGAGAATTCTTTAGAGTAACAACTACAAGAACAATGACTTGTATTTGTTATTAATTTCCCAAGGCTGCTATAATAAACACCTGCAAACTTGATAGCTTGAAATATCAGAAATGTATTGTCTCACAGTTCTGGAGGTCAGAAATTTCAAAATCAGGGAGTCAGCATGGCCTTGCTCCCTCTGAAGACTCTAGGGAAGGACACTTGCTGCCCTTTCCACCTTCTGGTGGCTCCAGACATTCCTTGGCTTGTGGCTGCATCACTCTAGCCTCAGCCTCCAGCTTCACAGGGCCTCCTGAATATCTGTATCTTCCCCTTGTCTGTCTTTCTGTGTCTCTCTCTCTCTTTTTTTTTCCTGAGATGGAGTTTCACTCTTGTTGCCCAGACTGGAGTACAATGGCTTGATCTTGGCTCACTGCAGCTTCCGCCTCCTGGGTTCAAGTGCTTCTCCTGCCTCAGTTTCCCGAGTAGCTGGGATTACAGGTGCGTGCCACCACACCCCGCTAATTTTTTGTCTTTTTAGTAGAGATGGGGTTTCACCATATTAGCCAGGCTAGTCTCAAACTCTGACCTCAGATGATCCACGCATCTTGGCCTCCCAAAGTGCTGGGACTACAGGCGTGAGCACTGTGCCCAGCCGTCTCTCATAAGAATACCATTCACTGGATTTAGGGCCCATCCTAGTTTGGGATGATCTCATCTGGATTCTTACCTTAATTACATCTGTAGAGATCCTTCTCCCAAATAAGTTCACCTTGCGAGGTTCCAGGTAGACATACATTTTGGGGGGACACAATTCAACTCAGTACATGTTTCTTCAGAGTATTGTCATTTAGAAAACGCCTACACTTCAGAGCAAACTGGAGAGGTAGGTTCTGTTTTTATTCTCCATAGCCAGTTGCAAAACGGGGACTCAGCAAGGTGAGGGTACCTGCCCAAGGTCTCAGAGCAAAGCAAACAGCCGAGGTGGGGTTCACATACGGAAAGTGGGACACCACGGCCCAGGAAGTGGGACCAGGCAACCTAGGCCCTCAAAGTCGTGGCTTCTGACTCCCAGTCCAGCGCTCAGTTGGATGGAGTCCTAGCATTCCCTAGAGCAGGCGTGGCAAGAACCACAGGTGGCTGCCCCGCGGGCCTCTCCAGGTGGGCTCCGAGGCCATCAGAACGTGGTAATGATTGGGGAGTTCTCCTTGCTGTGTTCCCTGATGGTCCATTAAAGGCAAGTTTGGGCCCAATGATTACAGGGAAAGTTCAACTGGCTTCCCCTTTGAAATACACAAAGGCTGTGCAGGTAATGGGCTTGAGCCCCGGCGTTTGAAGTGGCAGTCCTTCCAGGGAACATCTGGAGGGCTGTGCCACTGCACTACAAACGCTCGCAGCACGGCTGGCCCTCAGAGGCTGCTTGGGCCAAACGTTGGGGCACGTTCTGCTTTTTTCTTTGGTTTTGATGCGTCCCAAATTCTAGGATGCTCCCTTGTGTCTTTCTTTGGTGATGGGTAGGTGGCGGGGCGGTCTTTCTTTTTATTTTTCTCAGAGCTGAACTTCAGAGAATATTAACACCAAAGAACCAGTGTGGCCTCATTAAATCAGGATTAGAGACGAGCCAAGTGATTACTGCAGATTCTCACAACAGTTTAAAAAAAAAAAAGTGCAGTTGAGAGCAGAGAGCCAGCCTGATCAGAGCCCTGTTGCATGAGTGCTGGGGACCTGCAAGCTCCCCTGTTTCTGGTCGCCCCATGCACTCAACATGATGCTTATCAAGCACCTACCATGTGCCAGGGGATGGTAGCCACACGGCAACCACAAAACACTTGGTCCCTGCTTTGGGGCCACAGCATGTGGGTGAGGAATAATGATCAGCGAGAGAACCAATGCACGAGATGGTTTTGGATGGTAATACATGCTTGGAAGAAAATCAAATAAGCGGCCGGGTACAGTGGCTCACACCTGTAACCCCAGCACTTTGGGAGCCCGAGGCGGATGGATCATTTGAGGTCAGGAGTTTGAAACCAGCCTGGCCAATATGGTGAAACCCTGTCTCTACTAAAAATACAAAAAAAAAAAAAAAAAAAAAAAATGTGTATGGTGTCGGGGGCCGGTGCCCCCAGCCCCAGAGCACGCGGAGGGGGAATTGCTTGAACCCGGGAGGCGGAGGTGGCAGGAAGCTGAAAACCCCCCACGGCCATTCGGCCGGGGGAAGAGCAAGACCCTGTCTGAAAAAAAAAAAAAATGGCTCTCACATGTCGCTCTGCAGTGGCAAAAAATCAGCTACAGTCCCTCAGCCACCACCTGGAGGGCCTGTGGACCCTCCTTCCTTCATTCCCCATTCCCCGCCCTAGCCCTTCCTAGCCCTCCACATCAGTGATTCACAAAGGCCACCATTCTGGCATGACCAGGGCTTGCTCAGGAAGAGGCTGTGTGGCAGACGGCCCTCCCTGGCCCAGCCTTCCCTCCCCCACAGTGCACGGGCCAGTGCCGCCTGCTGGCGCCCTGATTCCACAAGGACAAGTGTTCCCTGAGCTGCCCTGCCAACTCTGGGGGCAACCTCCAGATGTGCCAGGGCCAGCCAGGGTCCCCAGAGGCTGAAACGAGGTCCCAGAGAGGGAAGGATGTCTCAGTGGCCCCCCTGGGGTGGTCCATGACACCTCAAGGTGCCAATCACCCACACAAGGCCCAGTAGGCACTGAAGCAAGCCCCTGCCTGAGTGGGCACGGAACAGGCTTTCTGGAGAGTAAATTGGCAGTACAAGGCAGTGCAAAGCAAAACAAGCAAAGCACGGATCCCATCCCTACCCACCACTCACCCTTCAGGCCTGGAGCCTGAGAGAGTGACCGTGGACATGCAGTGCGTGCTCACACAGGGCCTGGAGGGGATGTGGAACGGAGGTTCCTCAAAAACTCGAACAGGGCCGGGCGTGGTGGCTCAAGCCTGTAATCCCAGCACTTTGGGAGACAAGAGTCATTTTAGCAGACATTCCCCCAGTGCAGGGGGCAAAGAGATGAAGGAGGGCAGTTCGGACTATTCCAGACAGAGGGCATGGGGTTGTTTCTGTGTAGAAAGATGGCAGGGGAAGTCAGGGGTCAAGGAACAGCCCTAGTGCCTGAGGTTGGTGGGCTCCACGAATGTGACATCTGAGGACGCCAGAGGTGAGGGGACAGGCACACCCAGAGTCCCCTGCCGGGATCCTGAGCACCCATGAACCATGGCTATGGAGGCCAGAGGCCACCAGGGGTATGGTGGGCAGGGAGCCTCCCCAGGCTGGCTGGACCTCCAGGCACAGACGAACAGAGGAGAGGACATCTAGGCTGTAGGAGATCAGGAGGAGGCGCAGAGGTGGCCTGTGTGAGGACAGTGAGGGCCAGGCGGGCTGGGGCCATGCATTGGAGCCTGGAATGCTGGTCTAAGGCTTCCATTGGCAGCTGTTGCAGAGGGTTCTGATCCATCTCTGTGCCCCAGCAGATGGGCCTGCTGAGGGAGGCCAGAGTGCTGGGGTGCTGCCTAGTGAGGGACAGGGAGGGACAGGAGCCGGTGGTGAGGAGCCTGCTGCTGAGAGATGCCTCTCGGGGCCCGACATTGCCGGGGTCTAGTCTCGGTGGCCTCCGTGCTTGGGGTCAAATGCCCCTGGCCGCCTCTTTCCTTCTCTTTTATGGGTCTCCAGTCCTGCCTGGGACGGAGAGGGTTACTGGAGATAGCGCTTTGTACTTCAATAGGCGCTTTCATCTGCAGCCCTTGGAGGGCTTTGCAAACATGGCTTAATAAAGGGCCCCAGCACCCCAGCCTCCTAAGCAGCATTTTGAGCTGGATGCACGCAGAACAGAGGGATTCAGTGAATTGTCCAGGATTGCACAGCAGAGCTGGGTGGATTCGCCTACCGTGCCCTGAGGCTCAGGGCTGCGTTGGGCTGTGCCTGCCACCTTCCCTCTCTGCTTGCTGGGTCTTGTCTTTTGGGAGCCCCCGAGCTCTCAGCTGATGGCCTTTGGGCCCTGGAACTCCATGCGGCCCCTTGCTTGCCAGCTGCCAGCCCACGGTCAAGGCGTGTCTCTGATGTCGACGGCCGGCCGAGGAGGGGACCTTTCGGGAAGGGGTGGCCGTAGGCGAGGGTTGATCACTGGGCCTGGAATCTGCTCCCACAGGGCCTATGGGGCCTCATGGGGTTGCTGCTGGCTTCAGCCTCTGGGCGCTGGGCTGGCAGGGGTGAGGGGGCTGAGCAGAGATGCCTGCATGTGGGGCGGGGCGAGCCTGGCCCCCGTCCTGCTGGGAAATTCCTGAAGTTCTTTCTTTGGGTCTGTGAGCTCATGAGCAAGTATGGCGGGTGCATTTTATAAACCGGAAAATAAATCATTCATTGAAATGGAGACAAACAAACGCATTTCCAGTCCAAAGTGTCAGGGGTCATCCAAGTCAAGGGCAGGGAGGCAGCCTGGCTGTCCCCATGAGCTGAGACAGCATGACGTATGCAGAGTCCTGGCTCACCCGCCACCTCTTCTCTCCACCCCCAGTTCCCCTGGCATTCCAGGCACCCACCTCACTCCCCTCGTGATGACAGGAGTCTTCGGGTGGTCTCTGCTCCTTGTTCCACGGTGATCTGTTCTCAGTCTCACAGTCAGAAGACCTTTTTACAGCCCAAGTCTCATCAGACTCCTGGTTGGCTTAAATTCGCCCAATGACAGCCAGGCGCGGTGGTTCACGCCTGTAATCCCAGTACTTTGGGAAGCCAAGGCGGGCGGATCACGAGGTCAGGAGTTCGAGACCAGCCTGACCAATATGGTGAAACTCCGTCTCTACTCAAAATACAAAAATTAGCCAGGCATGGTGGCAGGCACCTGTAATCCCAGCTACTTGAAAGCCTGAGGCAGGAGAATTGCTTGAACCTGGGAGGCGGAAGTTGCAGTGAGCCGAGATCACGCCACTTCACTCCAGCCTGGGTGACAGAGCGAGACTCTGTCTTAAAAAAAATAAAAAAAATAAAAAAAATCACCCAGTGGCTCCTATTTCACTCCGAGCAAAGCTCAAGCCTTGCCATGGCCCCCTAGGCCTTTGCTTCTGCAGCTCTCTGTCTGCCCTTCGTCCACTGCTGCAGCTGCTCTGGCCTCCTCCCTCTTCCAGTCCAATCTCCTGGCCTTTGTCCCCGCTCCGTCCTCTACCTGAGGCACCCTCGCTGGATCCACTTGCAGGCTCCCCTCTCATCGACGCCCAAGGGACCCTTTTTCTTTAGCAAGGCTTTTTCCGACCCCCGGCATTAAAGTTGCAGCCCCTCCCATCCCGCCCCTCCCCGGCCTTCCCTGCAGCCCTCCCTTTCTTTCTTCTCCATTCTGCCTCTCACCACCTCCTGAGACACTGTGTCATTTTCTTACTTATTTTACTTGTCTTCTGCCCCCCACCTAAGCATAAATGCTGTTGGAGTAGGATGTTTGTTCATTCACTACAACAGTGCCCCGCCTATCGTAGGCAGCAAGAAGTCCTTGCTCAACCCTGCACACCCCGTGGACCCCTCCCAGCAAGAGCTGAGTGGGCACCTGGAGGCCTGAGAGGTCCTCAGTGTGTTAAATTTCCAGAGTCGGCCTTGGGACTGTTTGCCGAGAATCCTAAACTGGAGAGGTAGGTCCCCAGGGATGAAAGGGGAAGGTCAGGGGCAGAGCCCAAACTCCTCAGGGCAAGGGGGTGACTGGCTGGTCTGCTCACCTCCCACTGGGGTTTGGAGGGTGGCAGTTCAGCCAGATAGAGTATTAGACTCCAGAAGAAGGCAAGAGGGAAGGGGGCAGACAGCTAGAGCTTTCAGGCAAAGGTCTCCTGCAGCTGAGGCTGAAGGTCCTGGAGGTGAGAGGGAGGCGCACCAGAGGGGCGCTGCTTGGGGCACCGCCGGCTGTACCCCAGCATGGGCGCCTGTGATCCTAGGGGACCCGCAGCACCCCCCCTCCTCAGGAGCACAAATTTCTCCCATGCTGCAGTTTGCTGTGAAACTACCTATGCATGACCCCGGGTCAGGACCATCCAAAAGCGTGATTCCAATTGCTCCACCTAAAGCCTGGGCCAGGCCTCGATCCTTCCTGCCCCTGGTCTTAAGAGTCACAGTCCTGGCCGGGTGCCTGTAATCCCAGCTACGGGGGAGGCTGAGGCAGGAGAATCGCTTGAACCCGGGAGGCGGAGATTGCAGTGAGCTGAGATGGTGCCACTGCACTCCAGCCTGGGCAGCAAGAGTGAAACTCCATCCCCCCCCGCCAACCGCCGACACACACACACAGAGTCATAGTCCCTCTGTCAAACCTACTCTGGAAAAAGGGGTGTGGAAGAGTCCCCAAAGCTCCAGAAAGAAGAGCTACATGTTGGGGTTGCCAGACTTAGCAAGCAAAATGGAACACCTAGTTCAACGTGAACTTCAGATGAGCACTGAATAAGCTGTTAGTATAAGCATGTCCCTGGCAGTTGTTGGAGCTGTTGGGTTATACTAAGAAGTTGTCATTTCTCTCAAATTCAGACTTAGCTGGGCATCCCGGATCTTATCTGGCAGCCTGGGGGAGACGATGCTTGAGCCTCTAGGGATCCCCATGTGAGTCCCCAGGGAGGACTGGCCACAACCAGAGTGTCCAGCAGAGAATCCGGCCATGCTCCGTCTCCTGCATCCAGCCCCTTTGGCCCTGAGAGTGAGCGCCCCCTCACTGAGAGTATTCAAGGAAACAGGAGAAGGATTCCTGCGCTGAGGAGGATTCCTGCGCTGGGCAGAAGGTAGAGTTTCTGGAATCCTAAGATTTTCAGAACGAGAAATGAACAGTAAGAGTGACCAAGTTTCAATTCACAGAGAAGGAAACTGAGGCCCGGGGAGGTGGGCTGACCTTCTGAAAATCCTCCTTGGAGTCAGCAGCTAAGCTGGGGCTGAATCCAGGCATCCCGACCCCTGCTGTCTTGCACATGACCGGCTGCCGGAGCGAGTGTGGCCCCAGAACTAGTGTGACCTGTACGAAAGGCCCGTCACCCTCAGCCCCACACCCGGCAGAATTAGACTGGGATGCTCTGGCCAGCCTCCCAGCCCTGCACCTCTTCTGGCCTTGGCTCCTGGCCCGGAACAGGACAGGCGCACAGCCCTGCCCACACCTTGATTTTGGACTTCAGGCCCCTCTGCCACTCCCTCTGATCCTTGTTTGTCAAAGCTCCAGCCCCTGGGGACCCCAGAGGCCCCTGTGTTTTGCACATGAATAGGTGGGGATTTCCTGAGACCATCTTGCCATGAAAATGCACATTTCTCACCAAAAGGCTCCAAATCTGGGCACCACAGACTCCAGCAAACAGTCAGGCTGACTGTGCTCCAGGTGTGAAGGTGGCTGGACCCTCCCAGGGGCTGCCTGGATCCCAGCCAGCTGGAAGAAGCCACACAGGTGCCTGCGGGGAACCAGCACCCTGAGGTTGCCACACAAACCCGTGGCCCTCTCAGCAGACGGGAGGAGGCGTGGAGTTTGGAACCACCTCTCCAGACTCCAGCTGCCTGGCAGAGATCTTCAGGGCTGGGGTGAACCTAGAAACCAACCACCTCTCTGTGTGTGCTCATTCATTCACTCGACAAACATTCATCCAGGTCCTGCTGCATGCTGGGTGCTCTTATAGACACGGGACACAGCCGTGATAGGGACAGTGAGACAGGCAAGGGCTTGCTGTCGTGGGGCTTGGAGTCCAGGAGGAGACACTCAGTCGACGGGAACTCGATGGTCTGGGCTGCTCACGCAGGCTAGGGAGGCACAGAGGCCAGGGCTGTGAGAGGAAGCGTCTGGGAGGCTGTAGCTGTCGCTGGGGTTAGGGAGGATGCCTTCCGGGTGTGGGGGAGCCCACCTGTGAAGATCTGGGCATAAACCCTCCAGGTGGATGTGCAGGGGAAAGGCCCTGGGGCTGGATGGGTTGCAGGAAGAAGGAAGCTTGTGCCTCCAGGACTGGGGAGAGAGTGGGAGGTGGCCCCAGCCTGTGGGCTGCTGAGGAGGGCGGCTGGTCTTGTTCCCACCCTCTTGGGACCGGCTTTTAAGGACCTGCCTTCCTCTGGGTTATATCACTTCTCTAATCACCCACAGCCCAGGTCGGGCCGGCTCCTCTGTCCTCACGGGGCCTGGGCCCTGGCCTTGCAGGGGGTTCAGCCAGGCCAGCCTCTCCCTCTTGCCTCCAGAGCCCAGGAGGGAGGACCCTGCCCAGCAAGGCTAGGTGACATGGGGACAGGCTCGTTCCTCCTCAGCTACAGGAGGTAGAATGGTGTCCCCCCGCAAAAGATATGTCCACTTCTTAACCCCTGTGGCCTGTGAGTGTGATCTCACTGGGAAATAGGGTCTTAGCGATGGAATTAAGCTTAGAATCTGGAGATGAGGTCCTCCTGGGTTTCAGGTGGGACGTAAGTTGAATGTAGGCACTCTTCTCAAAGCAGAGGGGGGAAATGGAAGCAGAGAAGCCCACGTGAAGACGGCAGTAGACACGGGAACAATGCAGCCCTAGTCCAGGAGTGCTGGGAGACCCCAGGAGCTGGAAGAGGCAGGAGGATCCTCCCCCAGAGCCTTCGGAGGGTGCACAGCCCTGCCCTAGACCTGATTTTGAACTTCTGGTTTCTAGAACTGTGAGGAAACAGATTTTTGATGTTTTTTTGGTTTGTTTGTTTTTTTTTTGAGACGGAGTCTCACTGTCACCTGGGCTGGAATGCAATGGCGCCATCTTGGCTCACTGCAACCTCCGCCTCCCAGGTTCAAGTGATTCTCCTGCCTCAGCCTCCCAAGTAGCTGGGATTACAAGCATGCACCACCACACCCAGCTAATTTTTTGTATTTTTAGTAGAGATGGGGTTTCACTATGTTGGACAGGCTGGTTTTGAACTCCTGACCTCATGATCCGCCTGCCTCGGCCTCCCAAAGTGCTGGGATTGCAGGCATGAGCCACCACGCCTGGCTAATTTTTCGTGTTTTTAGTAGAGATAGGGTTTCACTATGTTGGACAGGCTGGTCTCGAACTCCCGATCTCATAATCTGCCTGCCTCAGCCTCCCAAAATGCTGGGATTACAGGCATGTGCCACTGTGCCCTGCCAGATTTTTTATGTTTTAAGCCACCAAGTTTGTGATGTTTGTTAAGGCAGTCCTGGGAAACCCCTGCACTGCCCTTTGACTCCTCTGTGACTTGGTCAGTGGTGATGAGGCCCAAGCACCTCTGGACCTACTCACCTTTCCAGTCTGGGCCGTCTCTTGAGCCTGTCACCAGGGAGAAGGAGCCTGAGGAGGGTCTAGTGTTAAAGAGATTTGGGAGACCAGGCGCGGTGGCTCACGCCTGTAATCCCAGCACTTTGGGAGGCCAAGGTGGGCGGATCACTTGAGGTCAGGAGTTTGAGACCAGCCTGGCCAACATGGTGAAACTCTGTCTCTACAAAAAAATACAAAAATTAGCCGGGCGCTATGGTGTGCACCTGTAATCCCAGCTACTCGGGAGGCTGAGGCAGGAGAATTGCTTGAACCTGGGAGGCGGAGGTTGCAGTGAGTGGAGATCATGCCACTGCACTCCAGCCTGGGCCACAGAGCAAGACTTCATCTCAAAAAAAAAAGAGAGAGAGAGAGAGATCTGGGGCTTGAATGTGGCCCCTGCATCTACCCTGAGGAAGAAATTGGGCAGGTAACTTAAATTACCTCTAACCTGACTTTCCTCCCCTGTGAAATGAGGTGGCCGCCTCATGGGGTCTTCAAGGCGTCTCCAGAAGGCCCCAAAGGCAGAATTTCAGCAGCACAGATGGAGCCCCGGTCCCAGCCCATTCTCTGCCCAGACCCCAGGCTGGGCTCCAGCCACCCCCGGCAGCTCCCCTCCCCAGGTAATTGGGGGCTATTGAAGTCCATTAACATACTCTGGCGACAATCCTAACCCTAATCACATTAGCTCTGAAGTACAAATCAGGACCTGGCCCTGGAGCTGGTTTCAAAGATCAGGGGGCTCACGGGTTCTGGGGCTTTCCTCAGCCTCTGTTTGCTCCTCTCTTGAAATCCACAACCTCCTGGGCTGGTGTCAAGGAACTGAGAAGAGCCCAGGGGCCTCCCTGGGAAGTGTGAGTGTGTCTGGGGGGCAAACCCGGACCAGGACAGAGACTGCCCACCTGCCCAGGGCCTGTCTGGGTGCCCCTTCCTGGCCCCAGAGCCTGAGAAGGGCTTAGACGGTCTCTGCACCTGGATCGGGGGGTTTGCCTGAGGTACGGTTGTGCACACTGCGTTTCTCACCCTGGGACATGCGAATGCATTCACGGTGGGTCAAGGATGCCCCACGTTGGAAACTCACTCTGTGGTGATAGCCAAGGGCTTTGGAGCACAGAGACCTGAGTCTTACGGTGGCTCTGCCGCTCACAGCAGTGTGACCTTGCACAAGTCACTGCACATTGTCTGTGAGGTGGAGATGATGATGGCGCCCCGCGCTGGAGGAGAACAGGAAGGGGATAATGCATAATGTAAAGAGCAGTGACTATGCTCAACGCCCCACTTCCACGCTGATGCTGAAAGGGTATCTCATGGCTGAATCGTGCCCTCAGTTTCATAGGTTAAAGGCTAATCCCAGTGCCCCCAGAATCTGACTGCATCTGGAAATGCCATCTTCACAGAGGCAATTAAGGTAAAATGAGATTATATGGGTGGACCCTTATCCCACCTCCCTGGTGTCCCTATAAGAAGACGTGAGGGCCAGGCACAGTGGCTGACGCCTGTAATCCCAGCACTTTGGGAGGTCGAGACAGGTGGATCGATTGAGCTTAGGAGTTCGAGACCAGCCTGGGCAACATGGTGAAACCTCTCCTCTGCTAAAAATACAAACATTAGCCGGGTGTGGTGGTGCATGCCTGTGGGCCCAGCTACTTGGGAGGCTGAGGCGGGAGGATCACCTGAGCCTGGGAGGTCAAGGCAGTAGTGAGCCGTGATCTCGCCCCTGCACTCCAACCTGGGCAACAAAGTGAGACCCTGTCTCAAAAACGAAACACCCAAGAAAGGATGAAGACACAGACACCCACAGAGGGGTGGCCACAGGAGGACACAGGGAGAAGGTAGAGTCTGCAGGCCAAGCGGAGAGGCCCCAGAGGAGCCAGCCTTGCCACCCCTTGATCTTAGCCTCCAGGGTGGTGAGAGGATAATCAGCTGTTGCCCATCTGTGGAGCTTTGTCATGGCAGCCTGAAGCCTCTCCCAGCTCTTCTTTCCTTTTCTTTTTCTTTTTTTTTTTTTTTTTTTTGAGACGGAGTCTCGCTCTGTCTCCCGGGCTGGAGTTGCAGTGGCCGGATCTCAGCTCACTGCAAGCTCCGCCTCCCGGGTTCCGCGCCATTCTCGGCCTCAGCCTCCTGAGTAGCTGGGACTACAGAAGCCCGCCACCTCGCCCGGCTAGTTTTTTTGTATTTTTAGTAGAGGCAGGGGTTTCACCATGTTAGCCAGGATGGTCTCGATCTCCTGACCTGCGTGATCAGCCGTCACCGACCTCCCCAAAATCACTGAGGCCACCAGCGCCCGGCTTTTGAGGTGGAGTCACCAGCTCTGTCGCCCAGGCTGGAGTGCAGTGGCTGGATCTCCAGCTCACTGCAAGCTCCGCCTCCCGGGTTCATGGCTCTTCTGCCTCCAGCCTCCAGTAGCTGAGGGCTACAGGTGTCACCACCACATCCAGTTAATTTTTAGTACAGACAGGTTTTCACCTTGTTGGTCAGGCTGGTCTTGAGCTCCTGACCTCGTGATCTGCCCGCCTCGGCCTCCCAAAGTGCTGGGATTACAGGCGTGAGCCACCATGCCCTGCCTAAAGCCCAGCTATTTCCTTTCTTTTTTTTTTTTTTTTTTTTTTTTTTTTGAGGCGGTCTAAATCCTGTCCCCAAGCTAGAGTGCAGTGCGTGATCTCGGCTCACTGCAAGCTCCGCCTCCTGGAGTTCCACGCCATTCTCCTGCCTCAGCCTCCCGAGTAGCTGGGACTACAGGCGCCCGCCACCGCGCCCAGCTAATTTTTTGTATTTTTAGTAGAGACGGGGTTTCACCGTGGTCTCGATCTCCTGACCTTGTGATCCGCCCGCCTCGGCCTCCCAAAGTGAAGCCCAGCTATTTCTTTAACTCCGTGTCCACAAGTCGGCCAGGGGATTTTCCCGCCGTGGGCTGGCTCGGCTCATCTCTCTGGGCACTGTCATGGTGGAATTCCAAATGAATAATGATCCTTCTAAGCGCACCAGCCTGTGTCTTTGTACACTCGGTGTTAAAATGTGAGAATCAGCAAGTACTAGCAGGGTGTGAGGGGGACACTGGCATGAGTTGAAAGTTTTCCATTCCTAATCAGAAGGATGAAGGAGAAGGAAAAGGGGACCGTCACCCACTCCATAGTTCAACAAGACTCTGTGCTGTGTCTGCCAGCCATCCATAGCCATTTCGTAGGCCACCAGAAGTGCGTGCCCACCCTGGGAGACACTCCCAGAACTATGGGAAGCTGAAGTGGGCGGATCATCTGAGATCAGGAGTTCAAGACCAGCCTGGCCAACATGGTGAAACCCCATCTCTACTAAAAATACAAAATTAGCCAGGCATGATGGTGCGCACCTGTAGCTGCAGCTACTTGGGAGGCTGAGTCAGGAGAATTGCTTGAACCTGGGAGGTGGAGGTTGCAGTGAGACGAGATGGCACCATTGCACTCCAGCCTGGGTGACAAAGCGAGACTCCGTCTCAAAACGATAAACAAACAAAACAAAAAACCAAAGATCTGTCCTTAACCGTATATGATAAATTCTAGTCCAGTGATCACAAGATGTTCAGATTCCATTTGCTCATTCACTCAACCAGCTCACACTGTGGGGTCATTTTGAGCACGGCTTCCCCACTGGGGTACAGCAATGACGAAGGATGGCAAGGCCAACGCTTGGTATAAAACAACCCCTGCTAAGGGCGCAGAGCTTAAAACTGTGTAATAACAAATGAATATGGTCATATGAATAATTCTAAGTGCCACAAGGTGGGAGTGACCGGGAAGAGAGGCATCTTACGAGGTCCTCAGAAGTG
The DNA here is from genome assembly GCF_008728515.1 of Papio anubis. Classification (NCBI taxonomy): domain Eukaryota; kingdom Metazoa; phylum Chordata; class Mammalia; order Primates; family Cercopithecidae; genus Papio; species Papio anubis. Next base: position 118,925,754 of record NC_044987.1, read on the forward strand.
CCCCTGAGCCGGAGCTGAGTGCCACGTGATGAAAAGAAGCCACCAGACATGGAAGGTCTAGCAGGGGCTGTGTGCAAAGGCCCAGGGGGCAGGACAGAAAGAAGGTGTGCGTGTGAGGCTGGGCGCAGACAGAGGGAAACTGGGCGGTGGGTTGGGAAATATCTTTGCCAGATGATCTTGTAGTTCTCAGACTCAGCCATCATCCTTTTTCTTTTTTAAACCCATCTATTGAACATTTAAAAGTTATTTTAAAAATCTACACGTTATTTTAGAAGTTAATTGCTCTGTCGTTCCTAATTCCGTCTCTTCTAGAAAATGCCCTTCCTTTCCCTTATTGGCTAGAATTCTCAGCTGAGTCTCCATCACACTTTGGGCTGGGACTTCCTCCCCCAGGCAGCTGAGGGCCCTTGGGTAAGCCGTTGTTGTCTTGCTCTATCATGACTTTGTCTTCTCCCAGGCCCCATCTGGTCAGGCTGAAGGTGGAGGGAGACAGACAGTGGATGGTCCAGCAGCCTCTGCCCTGAGGCTGGGAAGCTCAAGAAGGTAGAGGGAAGGGATCAGCCATCCCCTCTCTGCTGGCTCTGGGGTGAGAGGCTTTCAGTGCCCGGGCCCCAGGTATAGGTGAAGGCCTTCTGCCAATTCTGGGGGCTGGGAACAATTCATCCTGCTCTAAGGGACCCCTCCTGGTCCTCAGGGCTCAGCAGGCACTCTTAGCCATCTGGGAACACTGGCAAGGGTTTGCACTGGCTGTTGGTACTGGAGTCCCTTCAGGACATGAAAATCCTGGATTCTGCCAGGAGCCACAAAGACAAGCAAGCTTTGTTCCTCACCACGGGTCCCAGCTCCCCTTCCAGCCCAAAGAAATCAAATGCCAAACAATCATCCTGCCTTGGATGTCCCACCACGGCCCCAGGGAGGAAGTGGGCTGCAGAGAGAATGGGGTGCGTGCCTCACCGCTCTCTTCCCCGCATCTGCATTAGCGCCTGTCCCGTCATCTCTTGCTGCATGACAAACAGACGCAAACCTCAGTGGTACATGGCAACCACCATTTTATTGAGCTCGCTGGTTCTGTTACAAGGAGCTTGGACAGGATGCAGTAGGATGGCTTGTCTCTTCCACGACATCTGAAGCTTCAGCTGGGAAGACTCAGATGGGTGTGAACTGGGACCATCCTGGAGGCCTCTTCACATGTACGATGTCTGGGTTGGGACAATTTGAAGTCCAGATCTAGCTAGGACTGTGGCCAGAACACCTACACTTGGCCTCTCTGTGTGGCTTGGGCTTCCTCCCGGTATGGCCTCTTCAGGTATGAACCTGACACGGTGACTCAGGGCTCCAAGCACGACCTGTGGTGACCCAGCCTCAGAAATCACACAGTGGCACTTCTGCCAATGCTACTGGTGGAAGCAGTTAGAAGCCAACTCAGACTGAAGAGAAAGGGACATCGGCACCCACCTCTCAGTGAGAGGAGAGTCAAAGAACTCACCACCACTTAGCTTCGTCTATCATTTTGTCAGGAATCTGACATTTGCAGAGAGCCATGTGCAAGCAAGTCCTAAGTGGGGTGCTCTGGGACGGCCCAGGGTTGCAGGGTCTCTGGCCGATTTAGGTGCTATGAGTGGCCCTGGGGACAGGGAGCCCTTTGAAGATACGAGGTCACTTGCCAAGAGCAATTTCCCTCCTGGGTCAGATGCCTTGGGAGCTCCTGCAGGGACCTGCCGCAGACGTGTTTTGTCTGGGAAGGTAACCTCAGCTTCCTCTTTGTGTCCACAGCGGCGTCCAACGAGCCATAGGAGTCACTAAAATCACAGCTTACCCTTGTGAGCACTTGCCAGCCTGGGGTTGTGCTGGACCCTTTCTGTGGATTAACAGGGTGCTGCCCCAGGTGCCACACTGGCCCGTAGCAGGAGAGACACTTCTAGGTGGAACATGGGTTGGTCGCATTAACTCACATGGAATGGCCCAGTGAGAAAGCTATTCCCTTTCAGCCATTCTCACTCCCAGGAGAAAGTCTCTGTTTGGTGACAGTAAGTCCTTAACACCCCTCTAACACTTGCAAATCTCTCTTGGGGCGGGGCGGGAGGTGGGGGAGAAAAAGAGACAGCAGGCCCGAGGCTCAGAGCTTTTGGCAGACACCTGCATCTTGCAAGAAATTCTCGACATCATTTTGTGTTTCTTATCATGGGCTACCTTCTGTGTATGACAAGGGACAATGTTTTTCCAGTGAAGCTTGTCCTGCAAAATTTTAAAACAAGATTATTTAAGTAACAAAGGAATAGATCAAAAAGAAAATTCAGGTAGACAAAAGTACACATGGTAGGCAGGTGTGGGAACCAGGGCCCAGTGGAACCAGGGCAGCCCTGGAGACACTCGGATGTCTGAGTTTTTAGAAGCTCTGCCTTGGTTCCCTCATAACAACCCTGAGAAGGGTTGGTTATTGTTCTTTCCATCCCGTGGTTGAAGGAACAGGACTCAGTGGGGTTCAGTCTCCTTGCTCAAAGCTCACAACAAGTGCAGGCAGCGCCGGGGGTTCTTCCCCCGCAACCCAGGCTGTCCCCCACTGGGCTTGCTGTCCAGCTCCACTCCCAGGATCGAGGTCCACTCTGAGCAGGAGAGTCAGGGGCTGACCACACAGAGGGACATTTCAGGACCAAACATGGGGAAGTTCTAGAGAGGGCAACTGCCTGGGGCCAATCCAGAGGCAAAGATGTGGGCACTGGGGCTTGGGGTCCAAAGAAACCATCCCTGAGTGGTAACCAGGGGTCACTAAGCCACTTGGTCCCAAGATGACCCACAGGAGTAAGTCCTGAAGCTTCTCTAGTCATCGGGTCCACCCTGTACGTGTGTTGGGGGGAGGGTGGGGAGTAGAGGTCGCAAAGTATCCCCCAAGGGAAGAAGTGAGGACTCAAGCTCACATAGGCCCCAAGTCCAGGGTTAGGACATCTCATAGGATGGAACCCGCTAGCTCCAGCCAGTCACAGGCACCAGAAATGTGGAAGGCAGCTTGGTGCATGAGTCCTCCCAAGGCCTGGGGCCCGGGGAGCTGCTCCAGACAGTCCTCCATTCCCCCAGTACACACGCCATGGACTGGTGTGGGAAGCTGGGCAGAGTGGAGTAAGAGTCGGCTGAAGAAGCGAAGTGTGTCACCTGACTTTGGATGTGACTTCAGGAAAGGAGTCCCCAAGGCATCTAGGCCTCTGCCCAAGAGCCACTGGGGGTGGCCCCTATGGTGGGTGAGACCAGGAAGGGGCGGTGCTGCTTCCTCACCTCCTGATTCCAGTGGACGCCCTGACATCTTGTCCCACCTGCTATGGCCTAATGTCTGTGTCCCCCCTAAAAAAAATTCATATGTTGAACCCCAATCCTTAATGTGACGGTGTTAGGAGGTGGGGACTTTGGGAGGCAATTAGGTATTAGATGGAGCCTTCATGAGTGAGAATTAGTGCCTTTAAAAAAGGGACCCAATGGCCAGGCACAGTGGCTCATGCCGGTAATCCCAGCACATTGGGAGGACAAGGTGGGCAGATCACAAGGTCAGGAGTTTGAGACCAGTCTGGCCAACGTGGGAAAACGCTGTCTCTACTAAAAATACAAAAATTAGCCCCATAGCGGTGGCAGGCACCTGTAATCCCAGCTACTTGGGAGGCTGAGGCAGAAGAATTGTTTGAACCCAGGAGGCGGAAGTTGCAGTGAGCCAAGGTCGCACCATTGCACTCCAGCCTGGGCAACAGATTGAGACTCCGTCTCAAACAAACAAACAAACAAGCAAAAAACTAGGCAGGCGTGGTGGTGGGCAGCTGTAATCCCAAATACTCAGGAGGCTGAGGCAGATAATTGCTTGAACCTGGAAGGCAGAGGTTGCAGTGAACCGAAATCGTGCCACTGTACTCCAGCCTGGGCAATAGAGCGAGACTCCATCTCAAAAAAAAAGGGACCCCAGATAGCCCCTTTGCCCCTTTGCCATTTGAGGACACAGGGAGAAGTTGGCAATCTGCAGTCTGGAAGAGGGCTAATAGGGTTTGGATCTGTGTCCCCACCCAAATCTCAGGTCCAATTGTAATCCCCACTGTTGGAAGAGGAGGTTGGTGTGAGGTGATTGGATTGTTGGGGCAGATTTTCCTCTTACTGTTCTCCTGATGGTGAGTGAGTTCTCAGGAGATCTGGTTGATTAAAAGTGTGTAAACCCTCCCCCTTTTCTCCCTTCATCCTACTCCGGCCATGTGAGATGTGCCTGCTTCCCCTTAACCTTCTGCCAAGATTGTAAGTTTCCTGCGGCCTCCCTGGCCATGCCTCCTGTACAGCCTGTGGAACCATGAGCCAATTCAACCTTTTTTCTTTATAAATTACCCAGTCTCAGGTAGTTCTTCACAGCAGTGCAAGAACAAGGGCCCTCATTATATTCCCCCTATGCCAACACCTTCATCATGAACTTCCAGCCTCCAGAACGAAGAGAAATAAATGTCGGTTGTTTTCTAGGCCTCTGGGTCTATGGTATTCTGTTCTAGCAGCCTGAATGGACTAAGACACCGTCCAACAGGAAAACCCTGTTTAGCTATAAATGTAAGAGACAAGGCTGAAAGGAGGACTTGGAAGTAAGTGAGCTACCAAATATGTTAAAGATGCACCAACTGTGGCCAGGCGTGGTGGCTCATGCCTGTAATTCCAGTACTTTGGGAGGCCAAGGCAAGTGGATCATGAGGTCAGGAGTTCAAGACCAACCTGGCTAACATAGTGAAACCCCGTCTTTACTAAACATACAAAAAAAAAAAAAAATTAGCTGGGTGTGGTGGTGCGTGTCTCTAATCCCAGCTACTCGGGAGGCTGACACAGGAGAATTGCTTGAACCTGGAAGGTGAAGGTTGCAGTGAGCTGAGATCATGCCACTGTATTGCAGCCTGGGTGGCAGAGTAAGACTCCATCTCAAAAAAACAAACAAAAAAAGATGCACCAATCTCCTGAGCCAGTGTTGGTGTGCTTCCCATTGGCCAGCTGGGTGTGGCTGCCACGTGTGCTGGGTCACTGGCTGGATGGCTGGAACTGGCTCGGGGTCTCCTCTTTGGCTGGGGCCAGAGCATGGATCAGATGCTCACCGGTGGGCATGCACACCTGAGAACATCATGAAAAGCACGGAGCAGCTCCCAGGTGCCCGGCAGTGCACTGGGGATCTATATATATATAGGTGGTGAACCAAATGGGTCCAGCCTCTGCCCACAAAGATTCCAGTCCTGGGGAGGGAGGGAACGCAAGCCCCAACAGGTGCGTAACTCACAAATCAATTACTCTGTGTAGGGGTTAGGAAGGGCTGTGTGGTGTGGTCTGTTTCCCAGGATGGTGTCTTCACCCCACAGCTGCTGATGGCTTGGAGCTTCCCTGCTCCTGAAAGGGACCACATTGCCTGGAAAGGCCTGGAGGGTCCACTCTCCCTGATCCCCAGGGCAGCCTGCAGCCAGGGACTGATTAACAAGGGAGTATAGAAGCTCATCCCCCTTGATCCAACGTGGGACAGCTCTAGGATGCCCTTGGTACCCCAGAGCACCCCGGGGAGTGAGGAATCAGGCCAGACCAGACTGAGTTGTGATCGCCCCTTCTTTGGCCTGTCCTGCTACTCTCCTTTCCTTGCCAGTTCTTCCTGGGAGCTCCTCCCTTGACAAACTCCTTGCTCAGAGATCCCAGTCTTGGGTTTTGTTGCTGTGGAACCTAACCTAGGACGCCAGAGAGTATGTGATAAGATGACTCATGGTACCGTGTGGGCTGGGAGTTGCTGGAGAAGGCTCTGGGGACATTACAGCACTAGCTGGTTGGAATAAGCACCTACTGTATGCCAGGCCCTTTATCTTCCTCACTTCTTTCATCCTTAGAGCAAAGGACCTTTGAATTGTGACTTTAATAATGAATCTGAGGCCAGGCACGGTGGCTCACACCTGTAATCCCAGCACTTTGGGAGGCCGAGGCTGGCAGATCACAAGGTCAGGAGATCAAGACCATCCTGGCTAATACGGTGAAACCCCGTCTCTACTAAAAATACAAAAACTTAACTGGGTGTGGTGGCGGGCGCCTGTAGTCCTAGTTACTCGGGAGGCTGAGGCAGGAGAATGGGGTGAACCCGGGAGGCGGAGCCTGCAGTGAGCCGAGATCGCGCCACTGCACTCCAGCCTGGGCGACAGAGCGAGACTCCGTCTCAAAAAAAAAAATAATAATAATAATAATGAATCTGAGTAACTGGTGTGCGGGCTGATGGGTGTCTCCCAAATGTCCTGTCTCCCCAGAGCTCATGAATGGAAACTCATTTGGAAATAGGGGCTTTGCAGGGCCAATCAAAGCTAAGATAAGGTCCTGCTGAACTTCTTCGAGGAGGTTAAATCCAGTGGCTCGTGTCCTCATAAGAAGAGGGAAATCTGGACACACAGAAACAGAGAGGAGAAGGCCGTGTGGTGACAGAGGCAGAATCAAGCGATGCAGCTGCAAGCCGAGGAGTGCTGGCAGCCGGCAGCAATCAGAAGAGGCAAGGCAGGACCGCTCTCCAGAGCCTTCTGAGGGAGCAGAGCCCCGCTGACACCTTGATTTCTGCCTTCTGGCCTCCAGAACTGCAAGACAACACTTTTTTGTTGTTTAAGGCTGCCTGGTTTGTGGTCATTTGTCACAGCTGCCCTGGGAAACCCAGCTGGGTGAAGTGCAGGGGTGAGGAAGATCTTTCCAGGCAGGAGGCTGGCATGTGCAAAAGGCCCTGCGGCCGAGCGGATGCGCCTGTGGGCTCCGAGGGAACGTCAATGTGCTGGGAACCGGCCGCGCACAGGGATGTGGAGAGGGAGCTGGCAGGATGGGCACCGGGAAGGGCAAATGGAGCCTCTGCGGCAGATGAGAGATGACCACACATTCCATGTTAGTCCTCCCACTGTCGGCAGAGGCCTGCTTTCTCCCCTTGAATCACAGCTGGTCTGATTTCATGACCAATGGCAGAAATGGTGTTCTGGAACTTTCTGCACCTGATCCTAAGGAGCCTTGGGCATCTTGGAGCCCTCTGAGCTGCCTCGTAAGGACTCCAGCCCCAGGAGAGGCTCCCATGCTGGAGAGATCCCGTGTGGGTGCTCTGGCCGACACCCGGCTGAACCCAGCCCTCCAGCCCTGCCCATCAGGGTGCCGGCCTCGGACCCCCAGATGAGCCCATCCAATGCCAAGGTCAGAAAAATCACCCAGCCAGACCCTGTCCACATCCCTGAACTGCCACACTGGGAGTTATAAGACGGTGGCAGTTTTGTCACTGTTTGAGGCAGCTCGTTAGGCAGCAGTGAGTGATCAGAACGGCTTGGCTGACGGCTGTGATCTCCGTCTAAGAACGTCACGGGGCTGTGGAAAGCATCCCAGCCCAGGGAGCAAGATGAAGCTTGCACAGTGAGAAGGCCCCTAGAGAAGGGTCTGTCAGGGTGGAGGAAGAAGCGGGGGAAGGGGCCAGTCAAGGGGTTGCTGCAGCCACCCAGGCCTAGGGAGAGGCGGCCTGCACAGAGGTCCTGTGCAGATGGAGAGGTCTTTAGACTGCAGAGTCCATGAGGTGAAACCAACTAGATGGAGTGAGAGGCTGCTGGGGGAGGCGTGGGTTGGAGGAAGGGCTTGGCCTATGCTCCTGGACAGAAGAAGGGACAGGCTGGGGACGGCTGTGACTGGGTGTGGACCCACGGAGGCCGAGGTACCCTGGCACCTCCCAGTGGGGAGGATCTGAGACCCAGCAGAGGAGTCTTGCAGGGGCCAGGGGTGGGCGGGAAAATGATGTATTACCTAGCAAGGGTGTCCCAGTCCCTGGGTCTCCTGGGCAGTTTGATTCATTACAGTGGCCGCAGCTCTTCTAGCTCGATTCAGGACCTTGCCTGTATGGGGTCCCAGGGGAGGGTGGGCATGTGCTGGGTTGCTGTCCCCCTTCCCCACCCCAGGACATGGACCAGCACGGACGTCACTTTTCTCAGTCACAGCTCACTGTAGCCTTGACCTCCCAGGCTCAAAGGATTCTCTCACCTCAGCCTCCCAAGTAGCTGGGACTACAAGTATGCACCACCACACCCAGCTAAGTTTTTAATTTTTTTGTAGAGATGGGGGTCTCACTATGTTGCCCAGCCTAGTCTTGAACTCCTGGGCTCAAGCGATCCTCCCACCTTGCCCTCCCAAAGTGCTGTAATTACAGGCGGGAGCCACTATGTCCAGCCTCCCTCCTTCCTTTCATAAGAAGCATATAGAATTTGAATGATGGGCCGGGCACAGTGGCTCACGCCTGTAATCCCAGCAGTTTAAGAGGCTGAGGCGGGTGGATCACCTGAGGCCTGGAGTTCACGAGCAGCCTAACTAACATGGAGAAACCCTGTCTCTACTAAAACTGCAAACGTAGCCGAGTGTGGTGGCACATGCCTGTAATCCCAGCTACTCAGGAGGCTAAGGCAGGAGAATCGCTTGAACCCAGGAGGCGAGGTTGTGGTGAGTCGAGATTGCGCCATTGCACTCCACCCTGGGCAACAAGAGTGAAACTGTCGAAGGGAAAGAAAGAAAGGAAGAAGGAAAGAAGGAAAGAAAAGAAAGAAAAGAGAGAAAGAGAGAAAGAGAGAAAGAAAGAGAGAAAGAGAGAAAGAGAGAGAGAGAGGGAGGGAGGGAGGGAGGAAGGAAGGAAAGAGAAGGAAAGAAGGAAAGAGAGAGAGGGAGGGAGGGAGGGAGGAAGGAAAGAGAAGGAAGGAAGGAAGGAAGGAAGGAAGGAAGGAAGGAAGGAAGGAAGGAAGGAAGGAAGGAAGGAAGGAAGGAAGGAAGGAAGGAAAGAGAGAGAGAGAGGGAGGGAGGGAGGGAAGGATCTGAATGATGAATTGAGAACACTTAAAATTATTCACGTCGAAGAAACACTCTGAGCTCAGGAGCCCTCGATCTTAACTTTAATGTAGACCAGGGTAAGCCAGTGCAGGCTGCATTTGAGGGGAGTGGTCTTCCTAAAGGGCTGTCTTTTTTTTTTTTTTTTTTTTTGGAGACCGAGTCTTGCTCTGTCACACCAGGCCAGTTTGTACGTACATTTGTATGTTTTAAATTGTGCACTATTCTGAGTGGAGTAATGGAATCCTGTGCCGCCCAGGCTCCGTCCCACCAGGGACTGAATCGTGCCTGTGTCCAGTGTCTCCACGCTGTAGACGGTCCCGCTTATGAGTCAGTAGTTCAAGTCACCTGGCTCTTACTTCATAATGATCCCAAAACAGGAGTAGTGACGCTGACATATTGGTATAATTGAATTTGATAATTAGTTACTGTTAATCTCTTACTGCACCTAATTTAGAAATTAAACTTCATTACAGGTATGTATAGGGGAAAAAAGAGTGTATACAGTCGGCGCTCATATCTGTGGGCTTTGCATCCCTCAGACTGAAAACATTTGGAGGGTCAGGCGCGGTGGCTCATGCCTGTAATTCCAGCACTTTGGGAGGCTGAGGTGGGAGGATCACCAGAGGTCAGGGGTTCGAGACCAGCCCGGACAACATGGAGAAACCCCATCTCTAACAAAAATACAAAAATTAGCTGGGCCTGGTGGTGAGTGCCTGTAGTCCCAGCTACTCAGGAGGCTGAGGCAGGAGAATCTTGACTCGAGGGCAGGGAGGGTTACGGTGAGGCTGAGGATTGGTGGGGTGCAGAGTCACGACAAAGAAAGAGAAAAGAAGTAAGGAAAGAAAGAAGAAGGAAGGGGGAGGGAGGGAGGAAGGAGGAAGAAGAAGAGAAGAAAAAGAAAGGAGGAGGGAGGGAGGGAGGGAGGGAGGGAGGAAAGAAAGAGAGAAAGAGAAAAGAGGCCGGGCACAGTGGCTCATGCCTGTAATCCCAGCACTTTGGGAGGCCAAGGTGGGTGGATCACGAGGTCAGGAGATCAAGACCATCACAGCTAACATGGGTAAGAAACCCCGTCTCTACTAAAACCACAAAAAAATTAGCCGAGCCTGGTGGTGGGCACCTGTAGTCCCAGCTGCTTGGGAGGCTGAGGCAGGAGAATGGCGTGAACCCAGGAGGTGGAGCTTGCAGTGAGCTGAGATTGTGCCACTGCCATCCAGGCTGGGTGACAGAGCAAGACTCCATCTCAAAAAAAAAAAAAAAAGAAAAGAAAAAAAAAGAGAAAACATTTAGGGGGGGAAAAAAAAAAACTGGGTCTGTACTGAACATGTACAGATTATTTTTTCTTGTAATTATTCCCTAAGCAGCACAGTATGATAACTATTTACATGGCATTACATTTTATTAGGTATTGTAAGTAATCTAGAGATGATTTAGGGGACCTGGGAGGACGTGCATAGGTTATTTGCAAATACTATGCCATTTCATATCAGGGACTTGAGCATTCTCAGATTTTGGTATCCGAGGGAGGTCCTGGAACCAGTCCCCTCAGATACCAAGGGACGCCTGTATAGGGTTCAGTACTATCTGCAGTTTCAGGCATTCGGTGGGGTTTTGGAACCTGTCCCCTGTGGATAAGGAGGGACTACTGTATTATTGTCATTACCTTAAAAGACTTAATTATGGTCTTAATGTCCCAGTCCCTTTTCTATCTTCCCATTAATGGGATGATTTTCTAGCCCAGTGCTAGGAGCCACTGTCATGCCGAGAAAAGGCCCTTCCTTAGGGTGTGGCCAGGGTCTTCTCTTGAGAGGCCGGGTCTGGTGGAACCGGCACAGGGGCATTCACCTTGTTTCTGAAGACAGCCCGTTAGGAAGCTGGGTGTGGTGACTCACGCCTGTAATCCCAGCACTTTGGGAGGCCAAAGCAGGCAGATCACTTGAGGTCCAGAATTCTAGACCAGCCAGGCCAACATGGTGAAACCCCGTCTCTACTAAAAATACAAAAATTAGCTGGGTGTGGTGGCGCAGGCCTGTAGTCCCAGCTACTCAAGAGGCTGAGGCAGGAGAATCATCGCTTGAATCCGGGAGGCGGAGGTCATAGTGAGCCAAGATCGCGCCACTGCACTCCAGCCTGGTAACAGAGCGAGACTCCATCTCAAAAAAAACAACAAACAAACAAACAAACAAAAACATACAAACTGTGTATCCCTGGAATTTAATATTTTGAGACGAGGGTGACTGCAGGTAACCGAACTATGGAAAGTGAAACTTTGGATAAGTAAGGTCTAGTCTAGCAGATGACAGTCACCGTTTGCTGTGACAGGCACTTTACACGCATCATCTTCTCCGTCCTCACGCCAGACACAGGAGGTGGGAATCATGAGGAGAGGTGAGGCGGGGTCCCCTGGCTCACCCACGGTCATTCAGCGAGGAAGCCGTGGGTCACCCACCTACGAAGCTGTGAGGCTGGCCCCAAACCCTGTACTCAGCCACGGAGACGTGTGTCCCCTAGGCAGCAGGCTGATTTTGAGAAACCCCATATCTTATTTTAATTTGACTTTTCACTCCCCATCGCACCAGCCTTGACCAACCTCACACCCAGCCTGAATCCCCATAATCACTTCCTGCTGGGACTCCTCCGCTTCCAACCATCTCATCTCAACCTTCCTCTGCTCCATCCCAGGGCTGTGAGATGGTACAAACTCACTGTAAGGAAAAGCCCAGTCCACACCATGGCCTCCAAGGCTCCAGGAGCTGGCCTCTCTGACTCTGCCTCCTCCCTGCCCATCCCACGGTGCCTTAAACATCCCAGGCCTGCTGCCAGCCCCACACCTTCACAGGGGCTGTTCCCTCTGCCCGGAACAAGCTTCTTCACGTGGCACCTTGAAGTCTTTGCTCAGATGTCATCACCTTCACTGCACCCACCCTTACCCCCACCCCTCCCCACCCTGTTCTCTCTCTGTCTTGGCACCATCCACCTTCCCAGGTGACCCGCGTTCCTCCTTCACTGTTATCTCCCTCGTTACGATGAGGCTCTAGGTGAGCAGGGATCCTTGTTTCCTTCTCTAATTGTGCCTGGCACAAAGGAGGCACTCAACAAGTATGTAAAGTGAATGAGTGACTTTTTAACCTCTCTTGGGATCTGTCCTTGACTCCCCATCATCCCTCTACGCTAGGAGCTGGAAAGCCAAGATGAAAGCTCAGTTCAGCTGATAGATCTTGCCAATGATGGGCAGACTTTCACCCTAGAAGCTGGATGGGCCATTCCTTGTTTGGCCAGGACAGATGTGGACAGAGACCCACAGGGTTTGCATGCATGAAGGGTTGCAGATCCAGACGGCTGGATCGTCTGGGTTGCAGTCCCATCCTCCCCCCAGTGTGAATGGCTGCCGGTAGCAGCAAAGTACCACATACTGCAGGCTAAAACAACAGCAATTGATTATCTCACAGCCCTGGAGGCTACAAGTCTGAGGTCAAGGTGTCCACATCATTGGTTCCTTCTGAGGCTAGGAGGGAACCACTGTCCCAGGCCTCTCGCCTGGCTGTTGGGCATTTGCTGGCACCCCTCAGCAGTCCTAGGCTTGTGGAAGCATCACCCATCTGCCTCCATCTTCACACCACCTTCTCCCTGTGTCTCTTTACAGGGCCTCCTTTATAAGAGGGCACCCGTCATAGTGGATTAGGGCCCAACCCCAATAGTCTCATTTTACCCCTATAAAGACTCTATTCCCAAATAAACTCACATGCTGAGGTCCTGGGTGTTAGGACTTCAACATATCCTTTGGAAGAGATCTTTTGGACATAATTCACCCTCTAACATCACCTACGTATTTCTTTGTCGTACCTAGATCATGGGAGTCAAGAAATAAGGGCAGAAAAGGACTGGGCTCGGTGGCCCATTCCTGTAATCCCAACACTTTGGGAGGCTGAGGTAGGAGGATCACTTGAGCTCAGAAGTGCGAGATCAGCCCGGGCAATAAAGTGAAATCCCATCTCTATAATAATTTTTTTTTTTTTCTAGAAAGGTAAGAACAATGCCTTGGAGAGCAAATTAAGTACAATTAAGGATCTTCTAACCCTGATGGCCTTTTTGCAAAGCAATTGGACATGTCTTACGGGGAGAGGAAACCCCATATTCTAGGTACATTAGATCAGCATTTAGCTTTTTTCAAAGTCATCCACTGCACTCATGAGTACCTCCTAGGAAAGACTAGTTATAAATACTATAATTGTATATAATTGAACTCAAATTTTCACAAAACAGTCTGCACCCCTACTGTGACTGATACACTCAGATAATTTATACCTATAAGATTTAGTTCCATTTCCTTCTTATAAAAGAGTAACTGCTGGCCGGGCATGGTGGCTCACGCCTATAATCCCAGCACTTTGGGAGGCCGAGGCAGACAGATCACCTGAGGTCAGGAGTTAGAGACCAGCGTGGCCAATATAGAAAAACCCCATCTCTACTAAAAATACAAAAATTAGCTGGGCATGGTGGTGGGTGCCTGTAATTCCAGCTACTCGAGAGGCTGAGGCAGGAGAATGGCTTGAACCTGGGAGGCCGAGGTTGCAGTGAGCTGAGATCGTGCCATTGCACTCCAGCCTGGGCGACAAGAGTGAGACTCCATCTCAAAAAACAATTAAAAAAAGTAATTAATTAAAAATAAAAGACTAGCTGCAGTTCATGATATTGAGTTTGATACCCACGGATGGTGTCTACTTAGATTTTGAAAACTATTCTCGAGTCTGCCTTCTAATGACCAGCTCTGGAGCTTCACTGCTCCCCCCAGGGAAGTGCAAATTGCTTTAGAGAACAGGAGGCCAATGGGAGGGGCACAGAGTTTAGGGCTAGTTACAGTGCGGGAATGGCGGGAATTAGCCCCATCAGGAGAATGAGAATAAACTGCAAGACTCAGTGTCATGGCAAAACTTTGTGACACTCACACCCCCCAGGCTCCTGTTTTCAAGGCTACATTTGTGTGGACACAGCTGGCTAAAATTCGTCTCTCTTGACCCCACCCCCACCCCCACCCCCACCCCCAGCCATGTGAGGCTCAGGCCTCAAATAGAAAGACCCCTGGAAGACAGGGGGAGGGAACCAGGTCTTGGCATTTCAAGGCACAGTTTTAATAGTTTTTAATTCCTTTCCCCATTGTGTACATCCAGTCCAGTGGCGTCTTTTATACACGATAAACGCTTATCAATGCGCTCGGCATGTCAGTGTGCACAGCACATACATCACAACGAGGGTCGGCACCTGTATAAAACTACAGATTCTGAAAACAGTGGCACATACAGGAACCTTGAATCCCCATCGCAGCAATAGGAAAACAATATTTTAAAGGGACAGTTACGTCCTTACAGGCATCACACATGATTTGTTGAAGAAATATCTGTAAGCAGTGGTCAAGGGTGATTAAACCTAAGACATGTTAATTCCTGACAATCTGATTGGGCTCTGAGACAAGAAATCTCATAATAATTTAAGGCATTTAAGACAATCATGGTTTGTCACTAGGTGAATACATTAAAATCCAGAAAGTCCACGGATGATCCCGCCACAGCCCCCTCCCGACGCCAAACAGCATGGAGACCTGCAAACAGCGTCTTTCCTGAACACTCCTGGAGCCTAGGGTGTGGTTTAAAACTTAAAAACATTTTATTGCATTGTAGGAGCAGCAGTTTAAGATGTGTGGTCCTGTCTCAGTGGCTTTGCAAGTGTCTTCTTTCTTCCAGGCCTTGGTTAAGAATAGTATTTTAAGTCGATGATTTGCATTCGAACAAAGAGTTTTCAAAAGGAATGTGAAAGACAAAAACTGCAATCAGATTTTCCAGTCTTGCTGTCTGTAGACTCCCACAAAGTTAATTCGGGAGACAGTTCAGAAACATCCTAGGAGAGTATTAAAGTCTTGACGAAACATTCGGAGCATTTCTGGTAGCAAGCTAAGGTCATTTTGTATAAACTCTAAAAAGTCATTCATTAAAATTAAATGTTTGCCATCACCTCAGAACTTTTTTTAAACATCACCGACCCTGCCTCTTCCACGGTTGCTTCAACGACAGGGGTTACATTTGTAAAATATATAAAGAAAAATATAAGGTTACTTGGTGACCATATAGTGCATGTAACAGCTGTCTGCAAATATTTTCACCATGATCACCCTTACTAAAAGTAAATCACAGGGTAAAGATAGCTCAAACGTGACAAGGTTCGAATAGGACGCACCGACGCTATCTGCAATCCTTTTTGGCTACATATGGAAAAAAAAAAGCCACTTGGGATGGCATACTCCTGCACCGGGTCTGAGCTTTCTGCAGGTTTCGCCGGGGGTTTCAGGGCTTGTGAGGTAGATGTTAAACGCACTTAAGCAGGGAATGCATCAGAAAGCAGCAGGCTCCTCCACGCAAACACTGCACCAATTGTTTTGTACAATTACAAGGACATTTCACTTAAAAATAATAGCTAGCTCTAGCCCGAAGCTCCCTAAGCACAGGGAAGCCCGTTTTGAGGGGGCTTTGATGGTTTGTTTTAAAAAACATATTCTATCACACCATCAGAAGCATCTGCCATCACAAATTATTTTTCGTCACTAGGGTTTTGTTTGTGATTGCAAACACACCATCTTGTCCATTTCTAGCCTTCCAGTGGGATATCAATTCCTCTCCATGGAATTTATGAAAGAGCTTCGTCCTTTCCCCAATGGTCACAGCGATGGGGGCTGTCGCTGATCCAAAAAAGGCAAACAGGAGTTTATAAAGTTGTCCAAGGGTCTCTCCCATCTGGTAGATCGAGGAAGATTGACTACAGGAAAGTTCAAAGGTCAGTCTTGGCAGATCTAAAAACAGAGTGGCAGCGAGGACGTCGACACCGCACTTTCTGTACCCGAAGTAAACCGATATGTCCCGATTAATAGCAACAGGGCACAAAGGGAGCGGGCCTCTGAGGATGCTCGCAGAGAGCCAAGCCCGGGAGCTCCCTGAACTGGCTTCTGAAGCCTCAGGCAGGCCTTTCCAGACAGAGAGATGCTCCACGCCATACTACAGGGGTTGACATCGGAATCCAATGTCACCTTTTTTTTTTTTTTTTTAAACACAGAATAGCAGCACACTCGTGACAACTTTTGACAAGTTAAAGAAATCCAGTGGTAAGATTCTCTGTTGCACCAGAAAAGTCAGAGTTGGTTTTTTGTTTTTGGTTTTGTCTTTTTTTCCCCCAGAAAATTAAAAAACACACCCGCAGAACTATAAATAATTTGGTGGCAATATATACACATTTAAATAATTAATTTAAATATCTTACACCTACTCTTGCATTAAACTCTTCATCCGAAGAAAGTGCACGAAGGTGGCCCTCGGCACTCCCCTCCGGGGGGCTTCCCGAGGCTGAGGCAAGGGTCCTCCGGAGGGTCACAGCCTGGGGAGGAAGTGGGTGACCTTCATGGTGGGCGACACTCGATTCCCCTTCTTGGTCTTCCCATTCTTGCTCAGGGCGATGAACATGCCCGGGTATTTGTAGGACTCGTAGGCATTATAGTTGTTGGGGAGGAGAATCTCCTTGAACTTGCACTCATCAGTGAAGAAGGGCTGGAGCAAAGCAGGGCAGTGTCAGGGCTGGGGCACCTCTTGGGCAAGGTACCCAGCCTGAGGCCAGGGGTCAGAACCCCCTTCTGTCCCAGACCCCACCCTGGGCTGAGATGTGTCTCCTGCACAGTTAGGGTGTCAAGACCCTCACAGGGTGAGAAGGGGGCATGGCCAGCCCACAACAGCTGGTGCTCTCACCACTTGCCCTGCACCTAGCAGCCAGAGAATTCATCCCCTTCGTGTCCAGCCTCAAGCCGGCAGTTCCAACGCTGAGACTCACCACTCTGGACTAGAGAAGAGAAGGGCTCTCAACAGCGCCCTTTCCTCGGGCTGGGAGGGGCCCACTCAGGGATGGCAGGAACCTCATTGTTCCTGCCTTGGGGCTGCTTCCTTTGTCTGGGCAGCCCTGCCGGTCCCGTGACCCGGTGACCCTGCCACCTCTCCAAGACCCAGGCACAGGTGGGGCTGGAGAAGCCACGATCCTGCCAGCCATGTCCGCTGTTCCCCAACTAGGTACCTGGCCAGACCCCTGCGGTACTCACCGAGCCATAGAGCTTGCCCTTGCTGCTCATGGCCACGAAGAACCGGCTGGCCACGCCGAAGATGCTCACCACGCCCCGCTCCACCGGCGAGAGCTCCAGCAGGCCTGGGGGCGGGGCGCAGGTCATTGCGGGGCAGGTGACCCCTGGCCCACTCCGCCCCTCGGCCTGTTCGCCTCCGGGCACCCTATTTCTGGGGTGGGATTGGGGATAAAAGGCCCGGGGTTCCCGGCGCAGCCGCCCCCAAGGGCCTCCGGAGCCCAAGCTGCCCACTAGGGCCTCCGGAGCCCAAGCTTGCGCTAGCTCAGATTAGCTTGCCTGCGTAGGGGACCTCCGGCGGCCGCACCCAGTCCCACACCTTCAGAAGCGAGCCCACCCCAGCGGTTCCCCAGCCTGGCCCAGGCTGGGGCGCGTGTCTCGGGCCCCCTGTGGCTGCACCGCGCGCCCTGTGCCCACGGGCGAAGGCGATGGAATTCGGCGCCGGGAGCCCGAGCTTCCGAAGGCGGGAGGCGGGGCCCGGCCTCAGGGGTTGCGCTGGGCTGCCGGAACCAAGAGTGTGCGTCCCCAGCCCCGCGTCAGAAGGCACCGGAGCCCGAGTCCGCCCCGGTTCCCAGGGCCCGCGAGCAGGTGCCCCCCTGAGGCCTCAGCGTGTGACTGAGCGCGTTGGCCGGGGCGGCCGTTGCCCTCCGCCCCCGCCCCTTCGCGCCCGGCCGCGCCACTCACTGTCGCGGGTGTCAGCGTGCGCGCCGCCGATGCGGCCGTCGGGGAGCGCCTGAAGGTGGAAGCCGATGCCCACGTTGCAGTAGAGCCGCCGCAGCCGCTTGATGCCCAGCAGGTAGTCGCCGGCGCCGCTCTGGACGGCCGCCTCCTTGGGCTGCGCTGCCACCGGCAGGCGCGCCAACGAGCGCGCCACCAGGCTCTCCCAGCGGCGCTCCAGCTCGGCCTCCAGCGTGCCGTTGGGTGCGGTGGGTGCGGCGGCGCCCCCTCGGCCGGCCCAGGGCGCTAGCAAGGCCAGCAGGACCGCCGGGAGCAGCGCCGCCGCGGCCGTCCCGGGCCCCGACATCCCGGCCCGAGGGCCGTGCGTCCGTCAGGCGGTCCGTGCGCCCGGGAAGCTGGGGGGCAGAGCTGCGCCTGTGGCGGCCCGCGGGAGCGCACAGCCGAGCTCGTGCGGGAATGCGTAGCCGAGGAGGAGCGGGAGGCGAGCGACGGGGCCCCCGGGCGCCGGGCGCTACCCCGGCTGCATGGAGCGGCGAGCCGGGCGTAAAGCGCGCGGCTGGAGCTGGGACCCTGCGGAGCAGTGCGCGCCTCCCTGCGCGCCAGGCCCGCCAGAGGCCGAGCCGCTATATATATAGCCCGGGCCCCCTCCTACTCGCCCGCTCCCGCGGGGGGCCGTTCGCGTTCGCCTGGGCGCCCGGGGCGCTGTGGCGTTCGCTGCTGGTCGCAGGCCGCCTGCCAATCAGGGCCGGGGGAGGGGAGGAGGCCGGGGACTAGCGCCGCCAGTGCCACCTGGAGGGACCCCGGCCTCCACCCTTGGCTCCGCCCGGCCCACGGACCTGTTCGTCCCGCCCCTTGCGGCTCCTACACTTCTGCTTTTCAGCCAGTTTTGCCTCTTGCACTTTGTCCCTGCCTGTCCCAGTCCCCGTCTCCTTCTCTGCTCCGGACCTCTTGGCGCAGCCCTAACTCGGGCACCCTAGGCTCCTAGTGGGCGCAGAAGCCAGCGGCTGCTGCCTGCCCTTCGCCTTTGGGAGGCTCACGGCAACTTGGTTTCTTTGCTGGGGCCTTTGAGGACCGGCCTGGGAAGGAGGGGTGGGTAAGAGCAGTAAGCGACACCGGGCCCTGACTGGGCAAGGGAGGGCCTTTTGGCTACAGGCGGGAGGGAGGCCACCCCCACCCCCTAGGTCTTGGCCCCACAGGCTTGGCGCGTTTCTGGGCTGGCGTTCTGAATACCTAGTGGAGGTCCACCTGAGCCAAAGGGCAAGGTGGCAGAGATGCACCCAGGGAAGCCTGGTCCTGCACCCCCTACACATACACCCCTCCATGAAAGGACAGGTGGCAGGGCACAGGGCCAGAGGGGATATTCACCATCCCCTCTCCTCTGATTCCACAGCAGAAATATCCATGCACCATAGCCAGAGCCCCCAGTCTAGGGGGGACCCAGGCCAGGCCTCTGGAAGGCTCCCCTCTCTGACTCATGGTTCTACCTCCCACTGTGCCTGTTATGGCCTGATGGGGACGGAGCTAGCTAGATGCAGGCCCACCTAGCTGTGAAAACCCCTGTTCTTTGTGGTCCCTGAGGAGCCTAACTGGCCCTTCCTGCAGGCCAGCCTAGCCACAGCTGCAAGGGGCTTGGTGCCTACCCCACCTCTCCTATCACCAGCACCTGTGACCAGAGATGTCCCCAGGCCACCTCAGCCTCCTCCACCTCCACTGCATCCCCACAGGGAGATTCCTGGGACCCCTTCAGAACCCTGCTGGGGTCTATTCGTGCCCCTGGAGGGGACCTGGGAGGCTTGAAGGCTCTACTCTGAGGTGCAGAAAGGGGGGCACTTGGGGATCATCAAGTGTCTTTGGCAGTACCAGAGCCTCAGCTCTGCACCCCTCAAGAGGCTCTTTGTTCCTCTTTGCGCCTGCAGCCTGCCTGGGCAGCACCACCCAGACCTGGGCTTTCCTGGGCTGCAGCTCACAGCTGCTAAGATGAAACCAGGCTGCCTCTGGGTCCCTGGGTCCCCCAGATGAGCCTGCAGATCTGGTGCCAAGAAGACATCCCTGGCCAGGGTGCAGGGTGAAGGGGACTTAGAGCCCATCCCTCACTTGCTGTGTGGTCTTTCCGTCTCTGGGTCCCTGACTCCCCATTTGCAAAATGACATGGGAGGTGGACTTTCCTCCCTCAGCCTGGGTCCACCCGAACACGCCCTCTGGGGAAGTGCGACCCAGGCCTGGAGACCCACCTGTGCCAGCTGACCTGAGCAGAGGGCCTCTGATGTCTTCCCCCTGCTTTTGATAGGACGAGGCTCCTTTCTTCCCAGGACTCCCATGGCAAGCTCAGTTTAGGGCTTCCCAAGGACCTCTCCCTGTCTCTCCTATTTGCTGTGAGTTCAGCAAAGGACCCTGCAGGCGGCTGATATATGTCCCAGAACTACAGGCTCCCCCACACAGGACAGGTGCTTTTGGTGACTGGGGACTGACAGCCAGCAGGGCTTTTGGGAGCTGGAAATTACCAGCAGAACTGATCTGGAATCTGGCTTCCACCTTGCTGCTGGGGGGTCCCTGAGCACACCCTCAACCTCTGCAGGCCCTGGCCTCTTCAAATGTCCAAGGGAGGCAACAAAAGCACAGGTAAGGATGAATTGTGGGTGAAGGATGCACCAGGAAGCACTCACTTATCTGCATCTGATCCCTTTCCGTGCCCCTGGCCCTTGACCCTGCTTCCCACCTGCTTCCCTTCTGCTCCTGTGTTCCTGCCACGCTGACCGCGTCATCTCTCCCCCTTCCCACTGGATGTCCCCTGGCCCCAGATCTTCCTGCCAATGACTTCTCCCATTCAGGTTTGCCTGAATGGAGAAGCCACTCCTTTGGAGTAGCCACTCGGAGATGCCTTCTGGATCTCCTACCCGGTCCTTCTGGTTGGAGCTTCTTTGAGCTCTTAGAGAACCTTCCGCACTTGTTAGCTGACCCTCCGCCGCATTTCGATTGTCACCTCCATGGAGCAAGCCCGGATTTGTGTTGTTGCCAAAATCCGTGCTGGGCACACAGTAGGTGCTCAATAGGTGTTTGTGAGTAAATGGTTGGCTAGGTACACTAGGAGCTCCTCTATCAGCAATCCTCGCTGCAACCTGCCCAATCTGCCACTATGCCCGGGGCTGAGGTACAGAGGTACCTGCAAAGGCCTCAGGCTGAGCTGCCAGACCCTCATGGGAAGCTCTGCATTGGCTTTTTTTTTTCTTAATGTGAAAGAAATAGTTGGACCGAGGTGACTAATCTTTTCCAGATCTGGTTACTTCTCAGCAGAGGGACAAGGGAATCTATCTATCTATCTATCTATCTATCTATCTATCTATCTATCTATCTATCTATATTTTTTGAGATAGTGTCTTGCTCCTTTGCCCAGGCTGAAGTGCAGTGGCTCTATCAGAGCTCTACAGCCTCAAACTCTCGGGCTTAAGCAATCCTCCAGCCTCAGTCTCCTGAGTCGCTGGGACTACACATGCAGTGAATTTTTTGTTTTCTTTTTTAGTAGAGACAAGATCTCGCGGTATTGCCCAGGCTGGTCTCCAACTTTTCAGCTCAAGCAATCCTCCCGCCTCAGGCTCCCAAAGTACTGGGATTACAGGTGTGAGTCACTGCACCTGGACAGGTGATGTAGAAACAGGACCCTCACTTAGCTTGGACCCAAAGCCCTTCTGCCATGCTTCACCCCAGGATGCCTGCTTTGCCAAGTCCTGGGGTTCGAGGAAGGCTTGGGGCCATGTTGGGTTTCCGGTTGGGTTCAAGTTTAGGCTGTCTCCTTGTTAGTTGCATAACCTTACGCCATTTCACTTCTTAGCATTCTCAGTTTCCCCATCTGTAAAATGGGCATGAACTGATGTCAGCCTTAGCAAGACAGGGTCTGACCCTAGGAAGAGGCTGAGCAAAGTGAGCTGTTTAGACTGTAAGCCCCTTGGGGGTGGTTCAGTCTGGGCCTGGTTAACAGTAAATGCTGGGAATTTGTGAAATAAACAAAGCCATGTCATTATCGGGTGGAAGGCTCCCTGTATGTCATCAGCCACTGGAGGGGTAATAAATTGAGGGAGAGGAGCAAAGGCCCAGAAAGCCTCCTAACAGTGACCTTTTTTGACCTCCAAAAACAAACAAAAAAAACCCCAACAATGTAAGATCTTCATGTGGATGGTCCTTCTCCTGTGAAGGAGTGAAGAGGCTTCTCAGACCCACCACCTCAGCTGTTAAGAACTTACTTGGCTTGATAGTAATAATAATAAAAAAGACAGTGCTGCATACAAATTCGCTTCTAGTCCTCAGGGCAAAATGACTGAGCTCAGCCCCGGGCAAGGGCCCAGGCTGTATAAACTTTGTAAATGGCTCAACCACTTTCTCAATTCAACTTCCCTTTCTTGGCTTTAGCAAGACACCCTCACAATGACGTCTTTTGGCAAAAGTCCAGGAGGATGATAAGGCCGGTGGGATAGACTGGTCTACACTGAGCCGAAGCACCCTAAGACAAGTGGCGTGTTTTTCTTTAGGACCTTCAGAACAAGGGGAGATTGAGCCAATTGTTTTTTTAACTTTTTAAAAAATGGTGTTAATTGGGCACAGTAACTCACCCCTGTAATCCCAGCACTTTGGGAGGCCGAGGCGGCTGGATCACTTGAGGTCAGGAGTTTGAGACCAGCCTGGCCAACATGGTGAAACCCCATTTCTACTAAAAATGCAAAATTAGCTGGGCGTAGTGGCACGTACCTGTAATCCCAGCTACTCGGGAGGCTGAGGCAGGAGAATCGCTTGAACCTGGGAGGTGGAGGTTGCAGTGAGCTGAGATGGTGCCACTGCACTCCGGCCTGGGTGCTACAGAGCAAGTCTCTGTCTCAAAAAAGAAAAAAAATAAAGGTGGTAAAATATACATAATACATAACATAAAATTGATGTTAACCGTTTTTTTGTTGTTGTTGTTTTTTTTTTTTTTGAGATGAATCTCACTCTGTCCCCCAGGCTGGGGTGCAGTGGTGTGATCTCGGCTCACTGCAAGCTCCGCCTCCCGGGTTCATGCCATTGTCCTGCCTCAATCTCTTGAGTAGCTGGGACTACAGGTGCGCACCACCACACCCAGCTAATTTTTTAAAAATTTTTTCTATTTTTAGTAGAGACGGGGTTTTACCGCGTTAGCCAGGATGGTCTCGATCTCGTGACCTCATGATCCACCCGCCTTGACCTCCCAAAGTGCTGGGATTACAGGGGTGAGCCACTGTGTCTGGCCTGATGTTAAATATTTTTTAAAGACTTTTTTGAGAGCACTTTTAAGTTCACAGCAAAATTGAGAGGAAGGTACAGAGAGTTCCCATACACCCTCTGTCCCCACGCCCCACCACACTCCAATTTTAGCCATTGTTAAGTGCACGGTTAAGTAGCATTAAGGACACTCACATTTTAGTGCAACCATCACCACCATCCATCTCCAGATGGTTTTCATCTTCCCAAACTGAAACTCCTGCCCATTAAACACTCGCTCCCCATTCTGACCCCGAGCCCTGGCACCCGCCATCTTCGCTTTCTGTCTCTAGGAATTTGATTACTTAGGGACCTCATGAGTGGAATGATACAATGTTTGTTCTTTTTGTGTCTGGCTGATTTCACTTAGCATAATATCATCAAGATTCACCCACGACGTAGCATGTGTCAGAATTTGCTTTCTTTTTTTCTTTTTTTGAGGCTGAATAATATTCCAGGTATGGATGGACCACATTTTATTTATTTACTTATCTGGCAGCGGTCCCTGAGCTGCTCCCACCTTTTGGCTGCTGTGGACGATGCTGCTGTGAACCCGGGTGTGCAAATATCTGCTTGAGTTCCTGCTTTCATTTCTTGAGGGGATATACCCAGAAATGGAATTGCTGGAAGAGGTGATAATTCTATGTTTAAGTTTTTGAGAAACTTCTATACTGTTTTGCATGTTTTTGTTTTGTTTTGTTGTTGCTGTTGTTTTCAAGTTACCTTGATCCTAGGGCATTAGAGAGACAGCAGGTCACTCCTTGGCTCGTAGCGATGTCTTACCCAGTTCTGTGTCCAGGGGAGTTTCCTCTCTCTCGTTATTCTGCCCTGTTTCTCTTCTCCTGTGAAGGTGGCCCAGCCAGGTCTGGGCAACAGGCTTTGGGGGCAGTTTCAATGACTGTGAATCAATAAAACCAGCTGACTCCCTGTGCACATGCGTGCAGATCTTTTGCACATATCAGATACGCAACCCTGGGAGGATGGAAGACATACCGTGCCTCAGTTTCCTCATCTGTAAAATGTGGAAAATCAGAGTTCTCGCCTCAGGGGGCTTCTGGAATAGTTACATGAGAGAATGTGGGTTCAGCCCTTAGAACAGGCAGGCACACGGCGATGTGTGCCCTCAGGCATCACTGGTTGAGCCGTGTGACTGCCCAGCTTGGGCGCGGGTCTGGGGAGCCAGGTCCTGGCCTCTCTCGCTCACCGAGGGAATGTGGGTGATTTGCTGAGCCTCTCAGGACAATGATGTCTGCCTTCATTGCTTGCTAGGGAATTAGAAGAATTAGACATGTAAAGTGCACGGTGTCTTATCCAGGGCTGTGGGCTGGCGTGATTGCCAGCACCTCTCCAGATAAAAGTCATCACTGCCACGTTCATCAGGTGCTGGCAAGGAGCGGGCTTGGTGCAGGGTGGGGCTGCTTTGCAAGGCTGATCGTCTTTTCTTCTCACCCAGCCCTGTAGGGTGTGGCCCTGCTGGTCATCACCATTTTACAGAAGAATTAACCCAGGCTCAAAGCCTCTGAGCAGCTCACTCAAGGTCACGGAACTAGCAAAGAGCTAAGCCAAAATTCACACTTCGGCTGTGGGCACCAAAGTCAGGCCCCTGACCACGCTGCTGCTGCCTCAGTTTCCCCTGCAGCAAAATGGAGCTCGTGATCTGGACCTTGTCTGCCTCACAGGGTTGTCGGGGGTTCGAACTGTGCGGGTGAAACTCTTCTGTCAGCTCCAGAGTGGGGCTTAAGCTCCATGAGTTGATATCACAACCCCAATTGATTTGTTCATTTGGAGGATCACAAAACAGACCACCAAGCCTCCAAATCCCTTCAGTCTCGTTAGTATTTTAAATAAAAAGTGGTCAGAGCCGGAAGGGACTCACCCAAGGGCTGCTAAAATGACCCACTGCTTGCACAGAAGACAGTGGAAGGCCAAGAGGAAAAGGGCTCCCCCATGTTACCTAGGGACCCACTCATGCAGGGGCTGCTAAAATGACCCTCTCCTTTCGCAGACCACAGTGGAAGGCCAGAGAAGGAAAGGACATTTCCCCTGTTACCTAAGGACCCACTTTTCCTGCTCAGGGGTCCAGCACCCCATCATCCGAGTGGGCCTTTATGGAGTGCCCACTCAGGAGAGTCACAGGGTCTAGGGACAGGGTCATTTCAACGAAGACCTAAAGAAAGGGTGAATACGAGCCAGCCAAGGTGGAAGAGTGGGAGTTCCAGGAAGCCAGTGTGTGGAAGCTGAGTAGGTGCATGAGGTCGGAGGGGTGGGCAGGACTCTGTGGACCCAGGAAGGGTTTCGGATCCCGTTGAGGGGTGCTGAAAGCCAGGGTGCCATGGACTCAGCTCACCCCATGGAGCATGCCAGGGAATCCTTGAGGTCACAGCCTTCCCCAGCAGAAGGGGCACCCCACAGGCCTGGTGGGCTGACCCTCAGGGTGGTGGGGGTGCGCCTCCTCCCCACTTGCTTCTTCCCTTTCCTCCTGCTCAGGGTCTCCCAGCAACGTGGAAGAGAGGCCCACTCTCCTCCCCAACACCACGGCTGGGTGTGGGATTCCGCCTGTCTCCATGAGAGAAGACGGGAAATACCAGTGGGAAGCAGAGAGGCTCCCCGTTCCCCGGGTTTCAGACCACAGGCCCCTCAAGGGAAGCATCCTGGTAGGGAGGAGATGGAAGAAAAGTTCTATTCAGTCTTGGCAACTGTACCCTCCCTTCCCCTCCCTCTCCCTGGATGGACTCGAGGCCTGGGGAAGGCCTGACCACCCAGCCCTGGCTGTGTGAGACATCCATGCCCGAGGTGGGTTCCTTCTCTTTCCCCGTCTCTCCCTCCAGGACGGCAAAGCCGGGTTCCATCTCACTCCCTGGGAGAGGTGTTGCCTGAGGACTAGATCTAGGGGGGACCCTAGGAAAGGTGTCTGTGGTGGCACCTGGATGGGAACATTCTGGAATCTTGCCATTGGGATTGAGAGGAATGCTCAAGTGATCATAGCACAGAAACTAGAGTGAAGCTTTGGGGCCCGCCCTCCCCTATCAGGGAGGAGTCCCCTGTTGACACAGAAGTCACATCTCCTTTGCTCTCAGGCAGTTCTGAACTTGGTGTTATAACTTACGTGGGTTCGTAAATCTGGATCATTGAGGGCAGGATGCACCCACCTTTTCACTCAAATTTGGATTTAGATTGACCTCAGTCTGAAAAGCATTACTTGATTCTTGGGACATGTGTGTGTTTCTTTGTCCAAGGAAATAGGAGATCAGATGGGAGGACTTCAGCAGGGACAAGGGCTCAGAGGAATGAGGGTAATCTCTAGTACATTTCAAATATTAATGATTTAAAATACTCTTACTGTTTTTTGTCATTCTAGTTTTTATTTTGAGGGCAGACAGGGTCCCGCTGTGTTCCAGGCTGGAGTTCAGTGAAACAATCATGGCTCACTGAAAACTCAAACTTCCAGGCTCAAGGGTTCCTCCCACCTCAGTCTCCCAAGTAGCTGGGGCTACAGGTGCACGCCACCATGCCTGTCTAATTTTGTTTTATTTTTTGTAGAGATAGTGTCTCACCGTGTTGCCCAGGCTAGTGCGGCACTCCTGGACACAAGCAATCCTCCACCTCAGCTTCCCGAAGTGCTGGGATTACAGGCATGAGTCACTGCCCTGGGCCTTCTGTTACTTTTAATTAATTAATTAATTAATTAATTTTCTGGGGAAACACAGTTTTACTCTGCCACCCAGGCTGGAGTGCAGGGGTGTAATCTCGGCTCACTGCAACCTCTGCCTCTCAGGTTCAAGCAATTCTCCTGCCTCAGCCTCCTGAGTAGCTGGGATTACAGGCGTTCACCACCATGTCCGGCTAATTTTTGTACTTTTAGTAGAGAGAGGGTTTCACCATGTTGGTCAGGCTTGTCTTGAACTCCTGGCCTCAAGTGATCCACCCGCCTTGGCCTCCCAAAATGTTGGGATTATAGGCGTGAGCCACCACGCCCAGCCTCTTCTGTTACTTTTAAAAATGTGTGCAATGGAGTCTACAGCCACACCAGTTTGACATCTGCCATCTTTTATTTTAGAAAAAAATACATGAATAAGCTTTACTCCAGCAGACAAAAATTATAAACCCTCACCCATTATCTTTATATTTATATTTTCATTCTGTTTCCCACATCAATTGCACCCAAATATTCAAGGGTAATTTTAACCTCGAAAGTTTTTTATTGATCATTTTATTATTATTCTTTTTTTTTCTTTTATTTTTGAGATGGAGTCTTGCTCTGTTGCCCAGGCTAGAGTGCAGTGGCATGATCTCGGCTCACTGCAATGTCCGGCTTCCGGGTTCAAGCGATTCTCCTGCCTCAGCCTCCCAAGTAACTGGGATTACAGACGTGCAGGTGTACCACCACACAGGGCTAATTTTTGTATTTTTAGTAGCGACGGGGTTTCACCATGTTGGCCAGGCTGGTCTCAAACTCCTGACCTCAAGTGATCCACCCGCCGTGGCCTCCCAAAGTGCTGGGACTATAGGCATGAGCTACAGCACCTGGCTGCTCACTCTATCATTATTCTCTGCAATAAATGAAATATTTAAAAAACTTATTTCCTAGGCCGGGCACAGTGGCTCATGCCTGTAATCCCAGCACTTTGAGAGGCTGAGGCGGGTAGATTGCCTGAGGTTGGGAATTCAAGACCAGCCTGGCCAACATGGTGAAACCCTGTCTCTACTAAAAATATAAAAATTAGCGTGCCCCTGTAATCCCAGCTACTTGGGAGGCTGAGGCAAGAGAATCACTTGAACCCAGGAGGCGGAGGTCGCAGTGAGCTGAGATCACACCACTGCACTCCAGCCCGGGTGACAGAGCGAGACTCCATCTCAAAACAAACAAACAAACAAACAAACAAATTTCTTATGACTGTTAGCATTAAATGGTTTTGTTCCGGGTTTTACTTTAAACAATTTTTACTAATACATAGTTAATCAAAATGCCGTGAATGTAATATCACATAATTGATAAAGAGTACACATAAAATTCTCGTAGAAATGAACCTTTTCATGTGACCTAGGGCAGGGTTAAAAAAAATTCCCTGTGACCATTACTTATTGCTAGAATAATATGGCGTTTGGCCTCAATTTCATTCACATTTTCCATTTCTGTTGATGGCAAAGCCAAGAAGCCTTGTCCTCAGGTAGAAGAGACAGAATTTAAGTTTTGTTATGGTGAGGTCACTCAAGGATTTGAACACTTGCCAAGGTATACACTCTAAATCACCTGGTTTATATCAAAAAATGCTGTCTCCTGCTCTATCTGCTGACACCTTCAGCAGCTCTTTTTTTTTTTTTTTTTTTTTTTTTAATTCTTTGAGACAGGGTCTCCCTCTGTATCCAGGCTGGAGTACAGTGGCACAATCTCCCCTCATTTCAGCCTCAACCGTCCCAGCTCAAGCGATCCTCCTACCTCAGCTTCCCAAGAAGCTGGGACTATAGGCATGTGCCACTACGCCCAGTTAAATTTTTTTTTTTTTTTTTTTGTGGTAGATTTGGGATCTCACTGTGTTGCCTAGGCTGGTTGGCAGTTCCTCTCTTAATTCCTTGACAGCAAAGACTCACTAGTCATTGGAATTGCACTTTCTCAACTTCAGGAAATTTTCTCTAAAGGTTTTCTTTGTTTGTTTTGAGACAGAGTCTCACTCTGTCACCCAGGCTGGAGTGCAGTGGTGCAATCTCGGCTCACTGCAACCTCTGCCGCCCAGGTTCAAGGGATTCTCCTGCCTCAGCCTCCCAAGTAGCTGGGATTACAGGCGCCTGCTATCATGCCTAGTTAATTTTTGTGGTTTTAATGGAGACAGGGTTTCACCATCTTGGCCAGGCTTGTCTCAAACTCCTGACCTTGTGATCCACCTGCCTTGGCCTCCCAAAGTGCTGGGATTACAGGTGTGAGCCACCACGCCCGGCCCAAAGGTCTTTTTTTACCAAGACCTATTAAAGAACAATTAATTATGCCAGTTACTTTTTTACTTGGAGGAGACTTATTAAACCTGATATAATGAAAATGGGGGAGACTGGGAATGAAACTATTGCTAATTTCAACATGGCTTTGCCAGTACTATAGTGATACAAAGCTTCCAATGCATTGCGGGTTTATATCTATTTCTTTCTGAACCTTGCAGCTTCAGACACAACCTATACAACACATAGATAGCTTTCCCCCGTATAGCCACAGAATCAGTAAAGCCAGTCTTCTCAGTGAGAGAGCCATGTCCCACTTACCATTGGAAGACCTCTGACTGTATTTTCCAATTCAAACAAGCGAGTTAATCTGCATCTCCAGAGTATACCCCCTGCTTCTGATTTCTGACCCTTTGAGGTAGGAGGAGATACAGCGATGAAGAGAAAGGGCCAGATCCTTGCCTGGAGCTGGGCACCTGGCGACCTCCAGGCACACCAGGATTTTTGCCTCCTTTCCTGGGCCTCTTTTTCCAGCCTGTGGCCTTGGGACCACAAGTAGTCCAGGACGACTTTGAACGTGGTCCAACACAAATTCATAGACTTTGTTAAAACATTTTTAGATTTTTTTTTTTTTTGCTTTTTTTTTTTTTTTTTTGCTTATCAGTTATCATTATTGTTAGTGCATTTGATGTGTGGCCCAAGACAATTCTTCCAATGTAGCCCAGGGAAGCCAAAAGATTGGACACCCAGCTGGGATCAGTGGCTGGGATCGGTGGCCCAGCACTTTGGGAGGTGGGAGGATCACCTGAGGTCAGGAGTTCGAAACTAGTCTGGGCAACATGGTGAACCCCTATCTTTACTAAAAATACAAAAATTAGCTGGGCGTGGTGGCAAGCTCCTGCAATCCCAGTTACTCAGGAGGCTGAGGGAGGGAGAATCGCTTGAATGCGGGAGGCAGAGGTTGCAGTGAACTGAGATCGTGCCATTGCACTCCAGCCTGAGCAACAAGAGCGAAACTCTGTCTCGAAAATTAAATAAATAGGCTCACGCCTGTAATCCTAGCACTTTGGGAGGCCAAGGTGGGAGGATCACCTGAGGTCTGGAGTTCTAGACCAGCCTGACCAGCACGGAGAAACCCCGTCTCTACTGAAAATACAAAATTAGCCGGGCGTGATGTCACATGCCTGTAATCCCAGTTACTCGGGAGGCTGAGGCAGGAGAATCACTTGAACCTGGGAGGTGGAGGTTGGGGTGAGCTGAGATCACGCCATTGCACTTTGGCCTGGGCAAAAAGAGCAAAACTCTATCTCATAAATAAATAAATAAATAAATAAATAAATAAATAAATAAATAAAGATTTGGCATCTCTGCTCTGATGCATCTTTGTCAAGGGCACACAGGTGATTGAAAGAAATAGGCCTCTGGCCCTTCACTCCCAAGGCGTCTGTTAGGAGCTCCCCAGGGCAGGCCAAACAGGTAGCCACTCCTGCTGCCACCCTGCACCCTCCCGGGGCTGCTTCCAGGCCTGGGAGAGCTGGAAGGAGTGTCGGCTGCTGGTCCTCATGTCGGCTGCTGGTCCTCATTGCAGCTTTGTTTGGTGCCCTGAGGCTCCAGCACCTAAGAAGCCTCCTTTCTTTTGTAAAGTGAGAGAAAGAGGCTGTGAAAGGGAAGGTGGGGAAAGGGAACCAGGGCTAGGTGCTCTGTTCCTCCCATTCACCAGGCAGGAGGAAGTGGGGGCTCCAGCTACGGGTGTGGCCTTTGGGATGGAGCAGAGACGCTTCAGAGAACTATTGCTTCCCCTATGTGCCCATCAGACCTCAGCTCAACCTTGACCTTTCTGGGAAGCTTTGCCTGACTTTTCAAGTCCAGTCACCCATCACAAGGTGACCACAGGCCAGTCCAAACTGGGCCTTTTCAGAGAGAAAGGAAGTGCCCCTCACTATTGCCCTGGGGTGAGGGGTACACCCCTGCACGGTTCGGGACAAGCAGGACTGGAGCCACCTGACCTGTTCCACTCTCACCACCAAGCACCCTGAACTCGAGGGCAGCCTGCATGGCCAGCTCATGCTCTCGGAGCGCACCAGGAGGGCTCCGGGAACTCACCTGTGCCTGGATACTGTGCCTGGACATCTGCAGGACTGGGGCCTCGACTCACCCTGTGACCAGCCGTGCAAAAAATGGCTGATGTTCTGTCTCCGAGGCTGGCAGTGTAAAGAGCTGCATTTGATCCTGAGGGACCCACAGGATGGGGTGGATCATAGCACGATCCAGCAATGCTGGGTAGAGGGCGAGGGTGCAGGGAAGACAGCCCAGCCCTTGGACATGGTGCCCCCCATCAGCCTGCCAGTGGAAACCCCGTTTCCTATTCATTCACCAACCCCAAGAGGTGGGTGGGGGTGATCCATCTCAATTCACCAGTAAAGAAACTGAGGCCTAGAGAGGAGGTGACTTCCCCAAGCATATGTGACAGGTACCAAGTGGTGTCTTAAAGTCAGCGTGGGCAAAGGAAAACCTCAATGAGTCAGTGTCCTGGAAAATTCCTTCCGGAAGCCAATTCCCAGCAGGTGCCAGAGGCATTTTGCCCTCCAGGGTTGGCTTTTCTTCTGGATGGGATGAAGCAGGCAGCTTGCCCTTAGGGACCACGCTGGATAAAAAGTGCTCTCTGCACTGCAGGCTAATCTATTGTGGGGAGGCCAAGCTGAGCCCTGCCTGGGGGAGCAAGGGCTCCCTCACCCCCTCTCCTATCCCCACCCCAGGGCTCAGGGAACAACAGGTGGAGTCACCCATGTTAGTAAATTAGCATTTCCCCACCTGCCATGGTCATTATGATTGCTGCCGTTGGATTGGGGGAGTTCACGGGCTCATTGCAGACTCCGAGGCCTGTAAGGACCACCTGGCTCTCCCTCACTCTGGGTGAGACCTTGGGCAGATTCTGACCCTCAGTCTTCCCATTTGTAAAGCGGGCAATCTTAGTATTCACTCACATCTTAGGGCAGTGGGGTGGCGGCTGATGTTAGGTGAGCTCACGCCTAAAAGAGCAGGCGTCCATTCTGGTCTGCTCTCCCAAGCCAGTCCTGCCTCTCTCCATCAGCCTGCGGGGCTTCCCACCTCTTCGAGGCCAGGGATGCAGGGTCCTAGCAGGCAGCCAAGGGCCATTCCTGGACCTCTGGCCTCGGTGACAAGAGGCCTTTTTCTGCCTCTGCCGCCTGCTCCCTGACATCCCACGCGCCTGCCTCTAAGCCTGAGATGCGGCTTCTAAGCCAGGGCAGACCCAGCCTGCTATTCTGGGGTCTTCTTTCAACTATTTTGGCGAAGACCAAATGGCAGCCTCCTTTAAAATAGCTGCTGCAGGCCTGGGGTCGTTCCCTGAGAACCAGGTCAGGCCAGGCCCGCACTTCTTCCTAGCAGCCCATTCAAGTTAAATACGGCCCCTGGCATCTGCAGCTTCGAGGAGGGCTCAGCTGAAATTCCGACGGGCAAACACCAAAATAAAACGTGGCTGGCCCTCCGAGGTGCCTGCGGCTTCTCAGTTCCACAGACGTGCTTACGTTTTCCATGAAATCACAGGGCTGGTCTCAGGAGGTGCTGAGAGTGCCCGGCTGAATGAGGAGCAGTGACCGGTCCCCCGGCCCCCTGGTGAGCCACTCCATGAAGACTGCTTGGAAATGTGGGAGCCCAGGAGCCCCTCACTGCAGTCGAATTCCCTGGGAGGCTGCAGCTCCCAGATAAATGAATTCGCCTCCCCTTGATTTCCAGGCCCAGATGCTGCTGGCTTTGCTCACCTAAATTTTGGGGGCAGGGGGGCCTTTAATAGAATATACACATAATAACTGAGTAAACTTTTTATTTATTTATTTTTTTGAGACGGATTTTCAATCTTTTTGCCCAGGCTGGAGTGCAGTGGCGGGATCTCTGCTCACTGCAACCTCCGCCTCCCAGGTTCAAGCGATTCTCCTGCCTCAGCCTCCCTAAGTAGCTGGGATTACAGGCGCGCGCCACCATGCCCAGCTAATTTTTTGTATTTTTAGTAGACATGAGGCTTCACCACGTTAGCCAAGCTGGTCTCGAATTCCTGACCTCAGGTGATCCGCCAGCCTCAGCCTCCCAAAGTGCTAGGATGACAGGCGTGAGTCGCCACACTCCTGGAGGAAACTTTTTTTTTTTTTTAAAAAAAAAGCAAGCAGAAAGGGCTCCCACGGATAAAGCAATGCCACTTCAAATTCTACTAAAGAGATGGCACCATGCTCCAAAGACAGCAAACTGCCAAGTGACTCGGGTGTGTGTGTCTTACGCCTGGCTCTGGACTGCCTCCTCCACGTTCCCACCTTGGGAAGCCAATCTCTGGACAAGTGCTCCTCAGTGCCTCAGCTGGGCCCCAGCATCACGGCAACAATACGTAGCAGCTGTGAACCCTCCAGAGCGATAGGAGCAGAAGCCTAGTGGGTGTACGAGGCCTAGGAGCCAGCCTCGCGTGGGGGCACCCCCCTGCAAAGCCACTCTGGGGCTGTGAGCTCGAGACTGCATCGCCTCCCTCTTACTGACCCCGTGATGGCATCAGGCCTAGTGTCTAGGGAGTCCCTTGCCCACTTTAAATCCTGGCGAGTCATTCAACAAATGTTGGCTGCACTTCTGTGGGTGCACGTTTGGCTCCAGGCATTGCGGACACAGCAGATATGCCACCATGCGCACCGTGGGGAAGCTGACATCCCAGGGGAGAAGCAGACAAAGAGCTAGGAATTACCTGTAGGGTGAGGATTACGGAAGAGGAAGAGAGGGTTCTACAGGTAGGGTCTGATGGAGGTCAGTAGCCACTGACCTAGTCTAAGGGCCAGGGAGGTGTCCTCCAAGAAGTGACATCTGGTCGACCTAGAGCTGGGCTTGAGCAGTCAGAGTGCTTCCGGGCAGGAAGCACAGCATGGGCAAAGGCCTGGAGGAGACACGGGCAGCCTTGCTGAGGGAACCCCAGGCAGCAGCCCTGGGGGCTGAATCCAAGAGGCTGCAAGCTAGCAGGGCTTTAAAAAGGCTGGCTCAGCTGGGCTTGGGTGGGGGCTCAGTCAGCTTTGTGTTAAAAGCAGAGCTTTCTGGTTGCGGCAAGCACCTCCCAGGCGACCAGAGGTATGAGTCGCTGGCAAAAATTCTTCTTGAAACTAGCCACTGGTGCCAAGAAATGGAGAATCACGTTATGTACATCAACCAGAAAGATAGCAGAGACTCGGGTACAATGAGCCACAGGGAAGTGAACCTGGTAGTTCAGGGCAAGCCGTTTTAAGAGGCTCACAAACAACCTGGGAGCAGGATCTGGACGCGCTTGTGAATTTCTCCTCTCATCTTTTCCTGTAGTCCCACCCATCCCAGTTGGCCAGCATGACTTTTTGGTAACTCATTTTCACAGAATCTTTCCAAAGCAGACAACGTTTCCATGAGAACACCAGCTCTGTCTTGGAGGTTTGTATTTCATCGGTGAGTTTTAGGATTCATTGAATTTCCTGGTTGCTGTTACGATTACAGTGGGCCCGGGCCGAATCGGGAACAAATCAGGCCGACTGCTGCAGGCCCAGGAATGAGGGTGAGCATCTGGGCCCTGGCCTTTAGTGGCCAAGGACGTGGGCCAGCGCGTCAGCAGGAGTGAGGGTCATTAGGCTGGTGAGCCTGTGTGGCAGAAGGTCAATGGAGTCTCGGTTGCCTGACGGAGGCCGCTCTGGGTGCTGTACAACATTGTGAGCTGGTTTGCTGCATTTCTAGAAGCAACCACATGGCCTCCTTGGTGGGAGACCTCTGAGGAGCTCCACTTTGCTCATCGCTTGCTGTGTGACCATAGGCAAGTTACTCACCTTCTCTGAGCCTCACTTCCTCCTTCCCTTGCAGTGAGGCCTCAACAAGAATGTGGACAAGGGAGGCAGAGTCCTGTGCATGGGCTGGTGGCATGATCTGATCTCTATCTACCTGGCACCTTTTGGAGCCGGTGAGCATTTGTGGGCAGCAGGTCCTGCCCTGGGTCACAGCAGAGGGGCCCCCCAGGACCCATGGGGATCCCTCTTCAGCACAGATGTGTGTGCTTTGAATTGGGGGTGAGCAGCCTCTTTGATATCCTCTGTCTCGCCCCCAGCCCCTAATTGTACAACTCTACTTCCCAGGACGCAGGGCCTGGGCGGAGGCGGGAGGGGCCTAGGACAGCCATCAAGTCAGCCTGTTGTCGGGGGTGCGGGGGCCGGAGCCAGAGGATGTTTGGTTTCCCACGAGCCATTGTAGTCCCAGGGGAAGGGGCTGTTGGGCTCTGGGGATGTGGACACGCCAGAAGCAGTGACCGTGGCACCCTGAAGGGGCCCACACTCCGTCCATCTTGATCACCCAGGCCAGGAATGTGGTGGCAGAAAGGCTCCTGAGATGAAGGCCCTGATAGGTCCTGGGGTGGGGGCGGGGGGGTCTTCCTCTTACAAAGGATGTGGGTCACGGTGAGTGGTCTTGCCACAATGTGGGAGGACAGGCAACTCGAGGTGACTCCTGAGAGATGCTCCTGAGGCAATCCGATCCCATTGCTGCCTCCTTCACCCTCCATGGCTCCCCAGTGCTGGATTAGAAGGTCTGATGGCTTTGGCTGGACTCTGGCTGCCTCTGCACAGTGCCCCACCCACCAGGACCATCTGGTCACGCTCCACTCCTCAGATTCCATTTCTTCTACGCACCCCCTGCAAAGGCTGTCCCCACCTTCTCTGATGCCACCATTTCAAAGGCATCTCATCTTTGAAAAGCTGCCTGGCTCTCGTGCTCCAGGGCCCAGCAGGGCCACCCCCATCAGTGCCACCCCCATCAGCGCTCTACTCCAGCAGGCAATAACTGCTGGTCTGTGGTCTGCTTCTGCCATGACATCCCAGCTCTTCAGTGTAGGGCCTGCCTGGCACAGCCAAGGCCTCCATACATGTTTATTTGCTGAATTGATAGATGGATGAATGAATCATCCTGCAAATATAACTTTTTCCCACTTAATAAATATACTCTGCCGTTTTCCCACAATATTACATGATCTTTGTAAACATTGTGACTTCTGTTAAGAAGGCGGATATAATAGGCCATGGCTTATTTAACCACTCTCCTCTGTTTCTAATATTAGATGGTTTCCAAGTTTATTTCTGTTATAAACAATGCTGTGATGAACATCTTTGTGCATTTTTTTTCCTGTATTTTGGATGTTATCTTCAGAAACAGAATCTCTAGATTTGGGGGCTATAAATTTAAGGTCCTCAAAAGTAAACAATAATGTGTTTTATATTTCGAAGTAGCTAGAAGAAGACTTGAAATCTTTTCTTTCTTTCTTTCTTTCTTTCTTTCTTTCTTTCTTTCTTTCTTTCTTTCTTTCTTCTCTTTCTTTTTTTTCTTTTTTTTTTTTTTTGACAGAGTTTCACTCTTGCTGCCCAGGCTGGAGTGCAGTGGCGTGATCTCGGCTCACTGCAACCTCCACCTCCCGGGTTCAAGCGATTCTCCTGCCTCAACCTCCTGAGTAGCTGGTATTACAGGCATCTGCCACCACGCCCAGCTAATTTTTGTATTTTTAGTAGAGATAGGGTTTCCCCACATTGGCCAGGCTGGTCTCGAACTCCTTACCTCAGGTGATCCACCCGCCTCGGCCTCCCAAAGTGCTGGGATTACAGGCGTGAGCCACTGCGCCCAGTCGAAGTGTTTCTAACACATAGAAATGACCAGTACTCAAGGTGATTAGCACCCCAAACACCCTACCTGAGTGTCACATATTCTATGCACAGGGCCAGGCACAGTGGCTCATGCCTGTAAGCCCAGCAGATGGGAGGTGGAGGCAGGAGGATCACTTGAGCCTGAGATTTCAAGACCAGCCTGGGCAACATAGTGAGACCTTGTCTCCACAAAAAAAAAAAAAAAAAAAAAAAAAATTAGCCGGGCATGGTAGCACACTCCTGTGGTCCCAGTTACTCAGGAGGCTGAGGGAGAAGGATCACTTGAGCCCAGGAGGTCGAGGCCTCAGTGAGCTATGATGCTATGATTACACCAATGCACTCCAGCCTGGGTGACAGAGCAAGACCCTGTCTCAAAACACACACACGTTCTCACACACACGTGCGTGCCACGAAAAAACCCACAGACACATCATATGCATGTAACAAAATATCACATGTACTCCATAAATAGTAAAATACTATGTATCAATTTAAAAGTGTCAGCTGATGCGGTTTGGGGCACACAGGAGGCTACCTGTTTAACCACATCCTCACCAGCACTGGATACATTTTGTGTGTGTGTGTGTGTGTGTTCTTTTCCTACTTTGTTTTGTCTTTATTAATTGGCAAGCAGGCAATGATACTTAACTTTTAGTTTTTAATAAGTTTTAATAAACATTTATTTTAGGCCAGGTGCGGTGGCTCACACCTGTAATCCCAGCACTTTGGGAGGTCAAGGTGGGCAGATCACGAGGTCAGGAGATCAAGACCATCCTGGCCAAGACGGTGAAACTCCATCTCTGCTAAAAATACAAAAATTAGCTGGGCGTGGTGGCGGGCACCTGTAGTTCCAGCTACTAGGGAGGCTGACGCAGGAGAATCGCTTGAACCCGGGAGGTGGAGGTTGCAGTGAGCTGAGATCACTCCACTGCACTCCAGCCTGGGTGACAGAACGAGACTCTGTCTCAAAAAACAACAACAACAGACAACAATAACAACAACAACAATAAGAAAAAACAAAAAAAAACCCATTTATTTTAAAATAATTTTAGATTTCTCAAAAAGTTATGAAGACAGTGCAGAGAGTTCCTGTGTACCCCGTGCTTCGTGTCCCCTGTTATTTGCACCTTGTGTTAGTGTGGTGTACTTGTTATAATCAATGAACCAATACTGATCCATCATTATTAACTGAAGTCCATGCTTTATACAGAGCTCCTCAGTTTTCCCCTAATGTCCTTTTTCTGTTCCAGGATCCAGC
Organism: Papio anubis; assembly: GCF_008728515.1. Taxonomy (NCBI): domain Eukaryota; kingdom Metazoa; phylum Chordata; class Mammalia; order Primates; family Cercopithecidae; genus Papio; species Papio anubis. The sequence goes on from NC_044987.1 coordinate 118,963,561, forward strand.
CAAGACACCAGTCACGTGTAGCTCTCTCATCTTCACAGACTCTTCTTGGCCTTGACAGTTTCTCAGACTTGCCTGGCTTGGATGAAAGTCTTTTCCTCTTTCTTTTTGAGATGGGGGGTTTCAGTCTGTCCCCCGGGCAGGAGTGCAGTGGTGCGATCTCAGCTCACTGCAGCCTTGCACTCCTGGGCTGAAACAATCCTTTCACCTCAGCCTCCCGAGTAGCTGGGATTACAGACATGCACCACCACGCCCCACCAATTTTTAATTTTTACATTTTCTGTTGAGATGGGGCCTCTCCATGTTGCCCGGGCTGGATGGCAGGTTTTGTTTGTTTTTTTTTGTTTTTTTGAGACAGTGTCTCACTCTTCTACCCAGGCTGGAGTGCAATGGTGTGATCTCTGCTCACTGCAACCTCCATCTCCTGAGTTCAAGTCATCTTCCCACGTCAGCCTCCCGAGTAGCTGGGATTAGAGGCCTGTGCCACCATGCCCAGCTAATTGTTGTATTTTTAATAGAGATGAGGTTTTGCTGTGTTGGCCAGGCTGATCTCGAACTCCCGCTTACCTCGGCTTCCCAAAGTGCTGGGAGTACATGCATGAGCCACCACGCCTGGCCTGGATGGCAGTTTTTTTGTTTTTGTTTTTTTTTTTTGAGACGGAGTCTCACTCTGTTGCCCAGGCTGGAGCACAGTGGCTCGATCTCAGCTCACTGTAAGCTCCACCTTCCGGGTTCACTCCATTCTCCTGCCTCAGCCTCCCGAGTAGCTGGGACTACAGGCGCCCGCCACCAGGTCTGGCTAATTTTTTTGTATTTTTAGTAGAGATGGCGTTTCACCGTGTTAACCAGGATGGTCTCCATCTCCTGACCTCGTGATTCGCCCGCCTCGGCCTCCCAAAGTACTGGGATTACAGGTGTGAGCCACCGCGCCTGGCCTGGATGTCAGTTTCGAGACAGTGCTTGGTTTCCGTTCCAGCCGAAGGAAGCTGTGGGACTGAATATGGCTCCATGAGTCGCTTTGATGTTGGGGTTTTCTCCTCCATGTCCCTTTATCTCCTGGGGGTTTGGTAGCTTTCCTAGAAATGTGAGCGGCTATGGAGGTTGTAAATATGAGCCCTTTCCTGTCCTGAGCAGCTCACACAGTTCATGCCGGTCCGTGGTCCCTTCACTTGGGCCTATCACCTGTCACTCACGGTACTTGCCAATGAGCTTTCCAGGAGACGGGTGCTGGCGGTCTCGTGGGCCAAGTCCTGGGGATACTTCTATTCCTCGGTTCTGTGGGAGGTCAGAGAGGGCCTGAGGGGAGCAGGGGGTGGAGGAACCTTGAGGCAGGGCAATAGTAGCATCTCAGGCAACTCCACTGAGAGCAGCGAGGTTCTCTTTTTCAGGGTGCGCCACAAGCAAGATCCCCAGCCAAAAGTAGAGGAGCTTCTGCACCTGCCCTTAAAGCCACAGCCCCAGAGTTAACCCCTGTCTACACTCAGAACAAAACGCAGAGCCCCTGGCTCAGCCCTGCAAAGGCTGCCCTGCCTGCCTCCGTCACCCTAGCCCCTCTGCAGGTTCCAGGCAGCCTCCCGCTGGCCTGGCCGCCCGGGGCCTGAGCTAGAACTCCTGCACCCCAGGGACTTTGCAATTGACAGACACCCCCCACTTCAGGCTGGCTCCTTCTTGCCACTGCGGTCTTCACTTGCTGTCACCTCCCTCGTCGGGTTTTCCTGGTCAAATTGTCACCTGTCTCCCCTACCATGTCCCTTTGGCCTGCTCAGGCTTTAGACGTGCAAAGCGCTTGCCACAACCTGGAGTGGCTCTTTGGGCTCTTTGTTTCTTACATTGTCTGAGTGCCTCACTGGTGTCAGCCGCACAGACCCGGGGCAGGCCCATCTCACGTCCTCTCCCTGCAGGGGCTGGTGCCAGGCTGGCACAGAGAGGAGGTCAGGGAGCAGAGAAGGACGCTGGGCAGGAAGAGCGGATGGCGCCGTGCAGGTCTTCCTCATGATCAGTGGGATAGCACCATCTGCTGCTGGAGGCAGCCGCGCCACGTGGCCACTGCCCAGCTCCGTCCTCATGGACAAGGGAGCTAGGGGTAGGGTGGGGCATGGAAGGGTGGCCTGGAGCTGGGCCATGTCACTCCCCAAGGATAAGGGGTCATGCTCCCCTTGGACTAGGACTCAAGTCCTACCTTCATCCCTACTCAGCAGCCTCTCCTACAGGACCCAGCCATCAGCATGGCCGGCTCTCCAAGAGGCCCACCTGGTCCGTCTAGAGTGGACACCAGACCAGGGGTTGCTGCCAATGACCTCTGGGGTCCCGCCTGTGCAGAGACCCTAAGACCTTCTCACCTGAGTCTCACACACTGCCAGCTCTGCCATGCTCCCTATGAGGGGCATGGGGCAGGGAGGGGCACTCCCATTTTATGGGTAGAAATGAGGCTCAGAGGGGCAAAGGAATGGTCTCAGAGGAGCTGAGGCCTCAGGCGGGGGGACTGAGCACCAGCATTCGGGTGCAACTGCCACTTCCAGTGTCCAGGGCTGGGTTAACTTGGCCAAGCATGTGTGGCCTGAACACAGGGCCTGGTGCACAGCTACCCTCAGAGCCTGCTAGCCCTGTAGGCTTCCCTCACCCTCAGGACTGTGGTTCTTTTTTTTTTTTTTTTTTTTTGAGATGGAGTTTCACTCTTGTTGCCCAGGCTGGAGTGTAATGGCGTGATCTCGGCTCAATGTAACCTCCGCCTCCCGGGTTTAAGCGATTCTCCTGCTTCAGCCTCCCAAGTAGCTGGGATTACAGGTGTGTGCCACCGTGTCTGGCCAATGTTTTGTATTTATAGTAGAGACGGAGTTTCATCATGTTGGTCAGGCTGGTCTCAAACTCCTGACCTCAGGTGATCCACCTGCTTTGGCCTCCCAAAGTGCTGGGACTACAGGTGTGAGCCACTGCGCCTGGTCAGGGTTGTGCTTCTGAGGTAGATGCTGGCCTGGCCAATGCCCCTTACATGGCCCCACCCTGGGGGGAGGGTGGGAGTGACAGCTGAGAGCAGCAGCCCAAAAATCCAGCGGCCACCCGGGGAGGAGCCTCTGATGACAGCCACTCAGCGTCATGCCAGAAAAGCCTCTGACGGAGGCCGACAGGCTTGAGCTGGGGAAGCTCTCATGGCTGGGCCTGGAGTGGGACCAGCAGCACTCTGACCTCCAGCAGGTGGTCTCTGGCTGAACTGGCAGTAAATAACATCACTACACAGCGGGGTGGGAGGACATCCAGTTCACCAAGCATTCTCCTGTATTCTTGACATTTGAAGAAGCTGCCAGCAAAAAACACAAACAAAAACAAAACAAACAAAAGATCACTTGACAGCCCCAGGAGGCACACAGGTGGGTGGATGAGGAATTGTGATGCCCACTCTCAGAAGAGCTGTGGCACTGACAATATCCCTTTTCTCTTTATTCCTCAGCAATAGAAGTCCTGAGTTTTGCCTGGCACTGGCTGCCTGGAGTAAAAACTACATTTCCCAACCTTCCTTGCATCTTGGAGTGGCCATGTGACTGAAGGCTGGACAATGAAAGATATGCAACAGTAGTGGGTGTGGCTTCTAGGAGATGACCTTTGAGGAAGGAAACCAACCCCTCTTTTTTGCTACTGCTGGGTGGAATGTGGGTGGGATGACTGGAGCCTAAGAAGCCATTTTGTACCATGAAGGCAAAGCTGCATGACACATATGAAGGAAAAAGATGGAGGGACCTGAGTCCTTGATGAATCTGAGCAACCTCATCACCCTGGACTTCCTTTACATGAGAATCACCAGTTTTTATCTTGTTTAGGGTACATGTATCTTAAGTTTGCTGGCCTGAATAGCTAGGCTGAATTCCATTATAACTCATAGAGGGAAAACAGATACTCTGGGAGGTTCAACTGGGACCAAGACGAACTGCGGGACCCAAACCCCTTGGGTTCTGAAAGCAAGTGTTTCCTGTGTACCTTGAGGAGGGCTGCAGGTTGGGTGAGCATTGGGAGGATCCACCCTGCTGCTGTGGGGTCTGGGGATGCCCCAGATGAGGCCTTGGTGAGCCTCAAGGGGACCGTGACCCTCCACCCCAACTCTGGCCTGTCTCCCTCATGCACAAGGTCTGAGGTGTCCCCAAACAGTGATGCCCATATTTCAGCGGCAATGCCTTCCCCAGAACCCTGACTCCATAGAGAATGTGTGTGTGTTGGGGGTGACAGTCACTGTACCTGGTGCACAGTGGCCTCTCAGACCCAGCCTTCTGTCTAAGCTCATCCCTCACAACTAGGGACTTCAGGCTGTACCCGTGGACCTCAGTCCCCCTACCTGTAAAATGGGAATCATAGTGGCCATCCTTGCAGGGTCACTGGGTGAATTCAGTGGATGATGGGTGAAGAGCACCCAGCCCACAGCAGAGCACTTTTTATGCTCAGTCAGCATGAGCAACCCATGGGGATGCCCCTTTAAATCAAGAGTTCCTAAATTCTAGGGCATCCAAACCTCCTGGCAGGCTTGAAACACAGATTAGTGGGTGTCACCCTCAGGGTTCTGGTTCAGCAGATCTGGGGTGGGGCCTGAAATGCAAATTTCAAGAACCACTGGTTTAAATCAAGAACCTAAGACAAGCCAGGTGCGGTCATTCACGCCTGGAATCTCAGCACTTTGGGAGGCCAAGGCGGGTGGATAACTTGAAGTCAGGAGTTGAAGACCAGCCTGGACAACATGGTGAAACCCCATCTCTACCATGCGCCTATAATCCCAGCTACCCAGGAGGCTGAGGCATGCATGAGAATCGCTTGAACCCAGGAGGCAGAGGCTGCAGTGAGCCGAGATCGTGCCACTGCACTCCAGCCTGAGTGACAGTCTCACTCTGTCTCTCTCTCTCTCTCTCTCTCTCACACACACACACACACACACACACACACACACACACACCCTAAGACAAAAAACATGGAATAAAGGAATCAAGATCGGGTTAAGACCACCTGGGCCCAAGACTAGCTGGGCAGCTGGGTTTGAATTTGGCTCCAGTTCTTGAAAGCTGCATGACCTCGGGCAAGCCTTTCTTCTCTGATTTGTCTATCATATGGGGAGAATTAGAACTCAGAGAGCTGAGGTGGGGTCAAAACAACATGGCCAGGTGGGAAAGGCACCCACTAAATGCTGCCCTTCCCCCTCTCCCCCCACCACTGTCATCATCATCATCATCATCATTTTGTATAGCTCTGCTGCCCATCCTTCCTCCAGTGGCAAGGATGGGCGCCTGCTGCATACCCTACCCAGGCCCCAGGCCCACTGCCTCCTCCTCCAGGCCAGGCCTGGCCCTTATGCCTGGGGAGGGGTCCTCTGCATTCCGTGTGCCATCGGGGCATGCCAGGATGCCCAGGCACTGTCCATGCTGACTCCTCCCTGACTGCCTGGTCAGGGTGAATCAGCAGGTGCCACGAGCATGCCACCAGCAGAGAGGCACCGTTGCCAACCAGGTGGAAAGATGGATGGATGGAAAGACCCAGCGAGGTGTCCTCAGCCGACTCTGCTACACCTGAAGCTTATCCCCGAGGTCGCTGCCATCTGCTGGTAGGCCTCAGTACTGCATGCAGGGGTGCCCTCCCAGACCACCTGGTACCACCCAGCCCCACCTCCTATGCCCCAAATTGTCCCCAAGAGTGGGGAGGTCCTGCCCAGTCCCATTCTCCTAGAAAGACTTGCAGACCATGCAGCTGGGCCAGCAGATTCATTGAGGTATCATTCATATGTGATACCATTCACATACCATACAATCCACCCGTTTAAGGAGTGCAATTCATTATTTGTATTCTCAGTATGATGATGATCACCATCGCCATCTATTCCAGAACCCTTTCATCATCCCAAAAGAAACCCCATACCAACAAGCAGTCTCTCCACTTTCCCCATCAGCCGCTGGAAGCCACTAATCTACTTCCCATCTCTATGTATTTGCCTATTCTGGACATTTCATAGGAATGGAATCACGTGTCCGTTTGGTCTGGCTTCCATCACTTAGCACCCAGCCCTCAAGGTTCATGCCTTGAGGTGGTGTAAGATGTATCAGCACTTCATTCCTTTTGTCAGTGAACACCATTTCATCCTACGGCTATAGCACTGTATACATATAGCATTGCATATGCTGTCTATAGTAGATAGTGGATACTTTGTATTTATCCATTAATCACTTGGTGGACATTTGGGTTGTTGCCCTGTATTGGCTATGATGAATAATGCTGCTAGAAACATTAGTATGCAGGTTTTTGTGTGGATGTGTGTTTGCACTTCTCTGGGGCATATACCTAGGCGTGGAATCGCTGGGTCATGTGTAACTCTCTGTTCTGCAGTTTCAGAACTGCCACACTATTTTTCCACTTCTCACTTCTTGGCGACTGCCTGTTCTTGCTCCCCTCCTTGGGCTCCATGTAATATAAGCATTGGAGCCTAAGAGATCTTGGAATCAGCCCTGACATGTCCCTCACTGGCTGTGTGACCTTGAGAAAATTGCTTCACATCTCTGAGCCTCAGTTTTCTCATCTGCAAAAGGTGAATCATGATAGAATGTAGCAGACACTGGTGTTGTTCTACCCATAACCCTTCAGTTCTCACCCTTCTGCACAAAGAGGCCCCAGGGCTTTTGGTCACAAGCCCCTGGGTTTCTTGTCTGAGGGGAGCAAGCCAGAAGTTCAGGGAGTGCCTGTCCCTGGGAGTAGTCCTCAACCAAAGGCAGACTTGACTTGGTGGAAATAAATAGCCCAGGTGCCTCACCTGCATGTGGGGGGCTGATGGGGACAGCAGTGAGTGGACAATTAACTAGATAATTACAGATTATGTTGAGTTCTTTGAAGGAAAATAACAAGGCACTGCAAGAACAAAATGAGAAGGGATCCCAGCTTGGAGTAGGGTGATCATGGTAGATCTCTCTGAAGAGGTGACACCTTTAGAAGGGAAGATTGTGAAGGAACTCAACTAGTGAAGAGTGGAGGGAAGATTATTCTCAACAGACAGCATGTGCAAAGGTCCTGGGGCAGGGGAGAGTTTGGGATTGACAGAGATGCCAGAGCACTTTATCTGGCCTCACAGCCTGTGAAGGGAGCTTTGAGCCTGGGGCCTAGGTTGACCTGACTCCAAGGCCTGAGATCCTAAACAATCTTCACGAGGCAGCCAGTTCTTTCTTTGTCTTGTCTTCTCTGCCCACCCTTCAGTCCTGCAATCTGAGCCTTTCCATATTGCAGGGCCACTCTGTCCCCTGTGAAACTGCAAGGTTCTGATGCACAAGGAGAGGTAGCACCACTTCTGTCCTTCCTGCCCAGCGGAGGATCTGGCATTTAGCTAGCTGCATGGGTGTCTGCTGCATTCTCTACCCAGGCTCCAGACTCACTGATTGATGCCCATATGCTTGCTGGATGGATGGTAGAGGAGTGGATGGATAGGGAGAATGAATGGATGGAAAGATGCATGGATGGATGGAAGGATGGGAGGATGGATGGATGGATGGATGGATGGATGGATGGATGGATGGATTGACAGTAGATAAGTAGATGAATCGATGAACAGACAATCGTCGTCGGTAAAATGAATGTCGGCGCTCGCGAATAAGATGTCGTCGTCGCGTCGGCTCTCGTTAATAAATAAAATAAATAAATAAAACCAGTAAAACCGATGGAACCGTCGATAAATTAATGAATGTCGTCGATAAATAAATCGTCGGCGTCAGATCAGATAATCGGCGTCGCGTCATCTTTCAATAAGCAAAATAGATAATAAAATAAAAATAAATGGCTCGAAGTAGACAAACTCGTCGTCGACAAATAAGATAAAATAAATAGATGTCGTCGATAGATAAATCGCGTCGTCGTCGTCGTCGAATCGGCATCGCGTCGATCGATCGCATCGTCTCATCATCATCGTCGCTTAAATGGCGCTCAGATCGATCGTCGTCGTCGATAAATAAATCATCGTCGATAAATCGTCGATAAATAAATAGATCGTCGTCGGCTCGTCACCGTCGTCGTCGTCATCCGGCATCGTCGATAATCTCATAAATAAATAAATCCTCGGTAGATCGTCGACAAGATCGATCACGTCAAATCATCAAAGATAAGATCGATCCATCGATCCGTCAAAAATAATCGTCCGTCAATAAATAGATGAGTAGATGAATGGGTGAATGGATGGATGTATGAATGAATGATGGATGGATAAATGGAAAGATGAAAGATGGATGGATGGATGGAGGGATGTATATATGGATTATGGATGGATAGTAGATAAGTGGATGGAGGGATGATGAATTACAGTGCCTTTCTCCTGAACTATACAAAAGACAGATAAATGTATTTGCTTATCAGTGATAATAAATGAATTTTTAAAATTTCTGTCTTGAAACCAGCCTGCCCAAGGCATGAGAGCTCCCAAGATCTCCCAGCCCACCATCAACACTCCCTGTGTCCTCTAAACTTTTCCATTCATTCCCCCCCCTTCTGGGCCCAGGTCAGTGGTCCCTCCAGCGAGAGTGCTGCAGAAAGGGCACCTGTGTTCTGATTCTCTGCACTATGCCTCCCCCGCCGCTGGCTGGAGAGCAGGGCCAGGCTTTCTCCTGCATCCTCTCATGGCTGTGTATGCAGCTATTATTCACAGACCATTCCCCATCTGCATGACCTCAGCAGCTCTCAATGACCACTGTGGGAGCCCCACTTGACAGATGGGAACACTGAGGCTGGGGAGGGGCAGCGGCCAGTTCTGGGCCACGTGGCTGCAAATGCTGTCATGATCAAGCAACAGAAGTGACTAAGGCCACTTTTCGTTCAGCAGGTCTGAAAACGGCACGTGTGCTGGCTTTTTACCCACTCAGAAGCCCCTTCTCCCGTGGTCCCCTTCCTCAGTGTGGACTCACAGCCAGCCAAGCACTCAGGCACAAGTGTGGGCTGCCCCTGGTACTCCAGCCATTGCAGCCCAAGTGGGGACAGAGGTCAACTCCAGGGGCTATATCTGTCACAGCCCTGGAATGCTGAGGCACGGTGGCCCTCCAATGTGTGGGGACTAATTATAGGCCTGCTGGTTCACCCTTCTGAGTTCTTCAACCCCTGGGAGGCAGGAGGCCTCTGAACCCACCAAGGGGTTCAAAGACCCGCTCTGAGCAGCTGAAACTCGGGCACCCACGGTTGTCCTACCCTCCCCATTGAAGTCACCGACTCCATCCAATGCAGAGAAGGTCGAGTGGGCTGCAGGGCTGGGACGCAGGGAGCCAGGCAGCGGGGGTCCTTATTCTCTTGGCTTCACCCAGGCAAGGCCGTCTTCTCCTGTGGGGAAAGCGGGGAGTGGACCAGACCCTGGCCAAGCACTCCCCCTGCCTGTGCCTACCCTGGAGAGCACTGTGCAGGCCGACTGGGCAGGCAGGGAACCTACTGGCCACTCCAAGAAGACCTATTTTCCTTTTCTCCCTTCATTCAGCAATGGTTATTGGATGCTGCCAATGCTCTCAACTAGCACTTTCCAGGGGGAGGGCACGAAGGTGAACAACAGAACCACTGCAGTCAAGGTGCTGCAAGAGTGTCACCATTGTAAGAGTACAATTGACTGTGTTGAGGGCTTCCACAACCTGTAACCATCACCATCATCTACTTTCAGTACTTTTCCATCTTCCCAAACTGAGACTGTCTCTCCGTCAAACACTAACTCCCCATTCCCCTCTTCCAGCTCCCAACACCCATCATTCTACTTTGTGTCTCTCTGGGTTTGACCACTTCAGGGATCACATCTAAGTAAAATTGTATCGTATTTTTTTCACGCAGCACAATGTCCTCAAGGTTCACTCATGTTGTAGCATGTGTCAGAATGTCTTTTTTTTTTTTGAGACAGTGTCATTCTGTCGCCCAGGCTGGAATGCAATGGCGCGATCTCAGCTCACTGCAACCTCTGCCTCCCAGGTTCAAGCAATTCTTGTGCCTCAGCCTCCTGAGTAGCTGGGACTACAGATACACACCACCACGCCTGGCTAATATTTGTGGGTTTTTTGTTCGTTTGTTTGTTTTTGTTTTTGTTTGAGATGGAGTTTCACTCTTGTTGCCCAGGATGGAGTCCAATGGCATGATCTCGGCTCACTGCAATCTCTGTCCCCCTGGTTCAAGCGATTCTCCTGCCTCAACCTCTCGAGTAGCTGGGATTACAGATTCCCACCACCACACCCGGCTAAGTTTTTGTATTTTTAGTAGAGACGGGGTTTCACTGTGTTGACCAGGCTGGTCTCAAAGTCCTGATCTCAGGGGATTCACCTGCCTCAGCCTCCAAAAGTGCTGGGATTACAGGCGTGAGCCACCACACCTGGCCTGTGGGTTTTGTTTTGTTTTGTTTTGAGATGGAGTCTCACTCTGTCGCTCAGGTTGGAGTGCAGTGGTGCGATCTCAGCTCACTGCAGCCTCTGCCTCCTGGATTCAAACGATTCTCCTGCCTCAGCCTTCTTGAGTAGCTGGGACTACAGGTACTTGCCACCATGCCCAGCTAATTTTTGTATTTTTAGTAGAGACGGGGTTTTGCCATGTTGGCCAGGTGATCTGCCCGCCTCAGTGATCTGCCTGCCTCAGGTAACCTCAGGTGATCCACCCGCCTCGGCTTCCCAAAGTGCTGGGATTACAGGCGTGAGCCACTGCACCCAGTCTAATTTTAATATTTTTAGTTGAAACGAGGTTTCACCATGTTGGCCAGGCTGGTCTTGAACTCCTAGCCTCAAGTGATCTGCCTGTCTCGGCCTCCCAAAGTGCTGGGATTCCAGGCGTGAGCCACCGTGCCCAGCCATGTCCTTCCTTTTTAAGGAAGAATGGCATTCCATTGCGTCAATGGAGCACATTCTATTCATCCATCCCTCTACTGATGGATACTTGATGTGATGGTTAATAGTATCAACATGATTGGGTTGAAGGATACAAAGTATTGGTCCTGGGTTTGTGAGGGTGCTGCCAAAAGAGATTAACATTTGAGTCAGTGGGCTGGGGAAGGCAGATCCACCCTTAATCTAGTGGGCACAACCTAACCAGTTGCCAGCGAATATAAAGCAGGCAGAAAAAGCAGGCAGAAAAAGGTGAAATGGCGAGATGGGCCTAGCCTCCCAGCCTACATCTTTCTCCCATGCTGGATGCTTCCTGCCTTCAAACATCTGACTCCAAGATTTTCAGTTTTGGGACTCAGACTGGCTCTCCTTTCTCCTCAAGCTTGCAGATGGCCTATTGTGGGACCTTGTGATTGTGTAAGTTAATACTTAACCAACTCCCCCTTTATATATATATCCTATTCGTCCCATCCCTCTAGAGAACCCTGACTAATACACTTGGCTTGTTTCCACCTCTGAGCTACTGCAAATGGCACAGTTATGAACATGAGTGTGCAAACATCTATCCATGTTCCTGCTTTCATTTCTTTGGGGATATGCCCGGAAGTGGAATTTCTGGATCACGTGGTAGCTCTCTGTTTAGTGCTTTGAGGAGCCACTGTGCCATTTTTCATAGGCTGCATAATTTTTCCATTCTTACTCCTGACAGGTTCTGGACCCAATGTCCCAGAGACTCAACAGGCAAAGACCTGCCCCACCAGCTCAGCCCCTTTCTCTCCCTTCTGGTTCCCTCTGGGTCACGAAAATGCAAGCAGGGAGGCCACTGTCCCTGGAGCCCCTGGGGCGGCCTTTCTTGACCTAGAAGGCATCTTCCCACAGAGCCACGGGTGTGGGGTCTCCAGGCATTGCCCGCCCCTAACACACGTGAAGCAGGTGAACCATCTAACAGCGATGGGTGCTGGGTCCCAGAACCCCCTCACCCCCGTACCCTTTTTCCTTTCAGGAGAATTCTACCTGCCCCTAGCCCCTCCTGTGTGTAAGGAAGCAGGAGTTCCCACCGTGGCACCAGAAGCAGCGGGCACCCTCTGACGCCTCCCAGGAAGCCCATGCTCTCAGCCTGTTGCCCGCCTTCTCTCACCTTCCCCTCATCCAGCAGAAGCGGGGTCGCTCTCCTTTTGGAGGCCAGCAGGCCCCTTGCCCGTTGTACCTGATGCTCAAGCTGTGGTAACACAGCCCCACACAGGGTAAGTGGCTCAAACAGACATTTATCATCTGCAGGACTCTGGGCTGGATGTCCGAGACCGGGGTGTCAGTAGTGTTGGCTCCTTCTCAGGGCTACAGGGCAGAGTCTGTTCCTTTCCTGTCCCTTAGCTGCTGGTATTTGCTGGCAAACTTTGGCACTCCTGGGCTTGTAGCAGTGTCACACTTGTCCCCACCTTTACGCTCTCATGGCATCCTCCTGTATGCACGGCTGTGTCCACGTGTCCCTTAAGGGGGACCCTGGTCACAATGGTTTCAGGGGTCATTCTACTCCTATGTGACCTCATCTTCACCAGTTGCATCTGTAATGACCCCATTTCCGAATAAGGTCACATGCTGAGGTACTAGGGGTTGGGACTTCAGCAGATAAACTCTGGGGAGAGGATGTAATTCAACCCATGACCCCCCAAACACACACACAAAATAAAGTCCCTTGGACTCTGGTGTGGGAAGGTGACCTCGGCATAGCTGTCTGCTGCGAAAAATCCACATTCTCTTGTCCAAGCTGTTTTACATGTTAAACAAGAGCCCCCAGTGTCTCCTACGCCTTCATCAGGAGCCATCTGTTGATCCTGTAGCACTGGGTGCCGCTGCTTCCCCTGCGTCGACACGGCCCCTGGGCAAGTTCCCCTTGCCAGGCCTCAGGGTCATCATCTGCAAGGTGGAAGTAATGGCAGCCCCTGCCCCATCCCACTCTTGAGAAACAACAAAACCCACAGCAGAGCTCAGCCTACGCCCTTCTCCTGCTGACTGCCATGAATGTGTGTCCCTGCAGGGAGCCATTCCAGGAAATCTGACTTGCGCTGGGAGCTGAAGGAGGCACCAAGATTTTCACTTGTGTTGCACACATGCCAGTGAGGAGCCCGGCCTCCCTGTGGGTTTGGTGAGTCTGCACTGACCAGTCAGGGGGCTCTGAGTCTGGGCTCTCTGACTCTGGGCTCTGTGACCATAAACTCTCTGGCCCTGGACTCTCTGAGTCTCAGCTCTCTGACTCTGGCCTCTCTGACCCTAAGTTCTCTGACCCTGGGCTCTCTGAGTCTGGGCTCTCTGACCTCTGGAAGGTCATGGGAACAGAGAGTGATGGTCCTCACAGCCCCAGGCTCAGGACAGGCTCCTCACCTGGGCCCTGCCCATCCTGCAAAGTGCCAGGAGAGGTTTGTACACTGCCCATGCTGGCTCTCGCCTGGGCTGGCCCAGGTGATCCCACCCATGCCATTGTTGGGGAACAGGTGTGAGGAGGCACCTAGTCCAAGGCAGGGCCTGGCCACCACGTAATTGGTTCTCTGAGCCTCACCTTCTCAGGTAAAGATGGGGTGCACAGGTCGCAAGAGCAGGTTGTAAGGATAAAGGAAGTTTCTGTGCTGCCTGACCTGATACAGTTGCTCTAAAGAGTCCCTGGAGAAGCGCACAGCTTCCAGAGGAAGGAGCTTTTTAGAGTTTTAGAAGAGTAAACCTCTCTGTCTCTCTCTCCACACGCACATACACACACACGCACAGACACACGCACATCACACATTCAGACACACCCAGAAACATACACACACATACATGTCCACACACAGGCATGCACTAACACAAGAACACACATACCCACATGTGCACTCATGCTTTCATAAATACACGATCCTTCTCTCCATGCACACACACGATGCACACACACGATGCACACACACGATGCACACACACGATGCACACACATGCACAAACATGCCTTAGCATGTTTCCATCCATCCAAAAAAATCATAACTTTCTAAAACCAGGGGACTGAAGTGCACCTTTAGCCTGATCTCTAGGAATACCGTCTTCCTCTTAAAGCCTCAGCTGACGCAGGCTGGTGCCAGCGCGGATTCTGCTGTGCTCAAAGCAAGCACGTTCCAGTAAAGGCGGCAAGCGCTCCTCAGCCTGCATTACCATCTACCAAACGACAGAGTAGAATAAAATACTTTAATGTTTTGATGACGCAAAGCCCCACGCTGCCCGGCTGCTCCTGGGAGGCTCCTCGGTCTGCCAGGGCTGGCACTCAGGCCCTTCCCTGCGAGCTTCTTGCCACACAGACCCACAAATGCCCTGCATTGCAGGCACCCCTCTCTGAGCTCCGACTTGGGCCCTCTTCAGTTCCCATTGGACCCTGATCTGAGCTGGCTCTGGAAATAGCTGAGAACCCAGAGGCAGGACGCAGGGGCACGTGCTCAAGGAGGAGAGTCAGAGTCGAGAGGCTGCCACACCAAGACGTGCCAGGAGCTCTGGCGGTGGCCACCAGGCCCAGCTAGTGCGCACTGGCCTCCAGCTGGGAGCCCAGTCTCGGGGCCTGAACCTGCGAGGGCTCCAGGCCACCCAGGCTGTGCTTCTGCCGCCGCCGTCGGGGCTGGACCCCCTTACCAGGGGGTCTAGGCAGCCCACCCTGCAGCTGCCGCACCATCTCGTGGTCCCTGTGGTCCAGCACGCGGGGCAGGAACAGGGAGGACTTCTGCGTGCGGCGGGTCTTGAAGCCCCTGCGGGGCCGGCCCTTGCCGTTCACAGACACGTACCACAGTCTCTCTGCGCTGGGCTGCCGCCGGGCCCCAGGCGTACTAGACACCGTCCGGTACAGCCGGGAGGCGTATGTGTTATAGCCCAGCTCGTGGATCCGCTCCACAAACTCGCACTCGGCGCTGTAGTGCTCCTGCGGGGATGAGATGTCACGGTCAGTGGCCCGGGGAGACGGCGCCAGCGTCAGGGCCCAGGGTTGCCCGATACCTCCCTCCCCTCCTTTGAGGCTAATCGGTGCAGTGCCAAACCCCGGCGCACTCTCAGCCAGCCACACCTTTGCCTAGGCCTTGCCCTCTGTCCGGCATGCCCTTCCTCCCCTGTGTGCCTGGTGAACTTGGCCTTCTGCCCAAAGGTCACCTTCTCTCAAAGCTGTACCAAACAACTCCCAGCTCCTGCTCTCTGCCTTCCACCAGCCTCTGTCCCCCGTCTGAGGGCGCTGACCCAGCACAGGGATGTGTAGGGTTATCTGTGGAGCAGAGACCGGGCCAGCCAACCTAGGTGCCCTGGGGGTCTGCTGGCAGCGTGGACGTCAGCAAGGACTGGGCATTTGGACAAAGGAAGATGACAGCACCCAGATCGCTTTTAAAGAAACTACAGAGGCCGGGTGAGGTGTCTCATGCCTGTAATCCCAGCACATTGGGAGGCTGAGGCGGGTGAATCACCTGAGGTCAGGAGTTCGAGACCAGCCTGCCCAACATGGCAAAACTGTCTCTACTAAAAATATAAAAAATTAGCCAGGCGTGGTGGCACGCGCCTGTAATCCTGCTACTCAGGAGGCTGAGGCGGGAGCATCTCTTGAACCCGGGAGGCAGAGGCTGCAGTGAGCAGAGATTGTGCTGCTGCACTCCAGTCTGGGTGACAAGAGCAAAACTCTGACTCAAAAGAAAAAAAAAAAGAAAGAAAAGAAATTGCAGAAAAGAAAAAAGAAGAAAGAATATGAAAAGCAGGAAGGGAAGGGGACACAGCTAGGTTTCATGAGCCCAGACTCTCCGTTAAACGCTGCACTCAGGGGTCCCAGCTGGGGTCACTGACCCCTGAGCAGCACTCTCTGAAGCTGGAGGGTCCTGCCTTGCAGGTTGAAGAGGTTACAGTACAGAGCAGGGGCCGGGGCCTGGCATGAGGCACGTGCTCAATCAATGCCACAGATACTGCTGTTCTTAGGATGAGAGAGAAGCTGGGGTGTCCCACCACAAGCAGGACAGAGAGGACACTGCTTTGTCATCAGAGATTAATGGGATCCTTGTCAGGCCCCGGGTGCAGTGGGGGAAGGGCAGAAGGGACCCTGCCCTCTCAAAGGCACAGTGAAGCTCTGAACTGAAGGAGCTTACACTAACATCCCCAAGGCCTGGCCATGGGAGGTTCCCTCCGGGGGTGCCTCATGGGGTCTTCTTAGTCTGTGGGATAGGGATGGGGTGGGTATGCCTTATGCAGACCCACTGGGCTTCAGTCCCAGCTACAGGAGGGTGGCAACGTCTAGGGCCGCCTCCCTAAGGGGGTGACTGAGAGGAGCTGCTCCCTCCAAACCAGAAAGGGTGGTAAGAAGTGGAAGCAGCAGGTGCAAAGTAGACAGCAGGATCTTGCCTTCCTCCTGGGGACTGGCCACAGGGAGGAGTTGGAGGCCCTCATGGTCTGTCCCCATCTAGGGTGTGGTGTCCCATGGGAGAGAGGGAGAGTGGCAATGGCCTCCAGGGCTCCCAGGCTGGACCCAGCAGTATCTGACCCGGCAGGACCTCAGGGAACAGGATGCTTCAAGCACCCCAACCTCTTTTCTAGCGACATGAAAGCCCAGAGCAGGGAAAGGTGGAAGGCTTGACCTGGTGGTAGGGGCTGCCTCTCCCCATGACCCAAAGCCCCCCTGCTCTCCAGCCCTCTTGGAGCCCCAGGGCCCCCTGGGTCACAGTATGGATGTTACTGTCCAAGACCAGTCTCCATGTTTATAGATGTGGAAACTGAGGCCCGGGGTGGTGCCAGGCCCTACATCACAGGGGGATAGAACAGTATCTGATCTGTGCCTGACCCCACATAGCCTGGGGCTCACGGGCTATCTGGGAATGAGCGGGTGGGCTCAGGGCCGACTTCCCCACCCCACGCACTGGGTACGCCATGTTAGTGTCTGGCTCCAAGCCCAGACTGTGAGAAGCTCAGGGCAGGACCTGAGCTTCCCCACGTCCCTCGATCCTGCAGCAGGTGCGTCCTCTCAGGGCCAGAGAGGCCAGGCGGTAGGCTTTCTCTTTGCAGGGCCACTTGGGGGGTGGGCCACTGACGGACACGTGCCTGTGAGCCTCAGGTGGCAGGGGCTCAGGCCCTCCTGAGGTGGGAGATTGGGGGCAGTGTAGATCACTCGCTGACACGAGGTAGGGCACCTGGGGCGGCCGAGATGACCAAGGCAGAAGGTGTCGGCTCAGGGATCGGGGCCGTAGACTCCAGAGCTGCTGCAGTTGGGACTTGCCGTGACAACGTTTTCCAATGTGCGTCCTGACACTGCCATCCCACCAGACCTGGTCCCACAGGCCCCTCCCCCAGGGCCGCTCCCACCCCATGAGGGGTGGGGAGGAAGCAGACTCCAAAGCCACTTTGTTGAGGAGGTAGCTTCTGAAGAGAGCTGGAAGGGCGGGGTGGGCACTTTTTAGTGGGCATTTTCTGGAGGAGGGCATTCCAGGCAGTGAGGGTGTGGCGTGAGCAGCATAGATGGCTTGGGAGTTGAGGGAGCTTCCGGAGGCTGGAGGAGGCTCAACCTTTGGATGACAGCCACACTGGGAGCAGGTGGCACCTGGGCTGCTGCTCTGTGGGTGGAGGTAAGGTGCCTGTGGGATGCCTGGGTGTGATGGGAGTCCTCAGAAGCCATGAAATGGGCTGATTTGCTTTTTTAGGAAGCCCCCTTAACATGTACCTAGCAGAGTGCAACACACAGTAAGTTCCCAGGACACTGACTGGTGAATGAAGAACTGAATGTCAGATGAGTGGGTGGATGGATGGATGGGTGGATGGGTGGATGGCTGGCTGGCAGGGTGGATGGATGAATAGCTGGATGGATGGATGGATGGATGGATGGATGGATGGATGGATGGATGGATGGATAGGTGGCTGGATCAATCACAATCAATCAGTCGATCGATACAGATCGATCGATCGTCAATCGATCAATCTTCGAATCAGCGCTTGCAGAATATCGATCGATCGTTTCATCGTCAATCGTCGATCGTCAACTTTTCGATCAACTGCAGATCACTTACCGCTGCGCTTGCCGTTTCGTCAATCCGCGCATCGCGCTTGGCACCCGCTTACGCTTTTGGCGCGGCGAATCGGCAACACGCAGCAGCAGCAGCAGCAGCGCTTGCGGCAGCGCATCCGCGTCACTCTTCCGCTTCAAATCGTCTCGAAAATCCAAAGCTCGACAATCATCCGCTTTATAAAATTGTAGCCTCAGCGGGGATGAGGCAGAGGGAGGTGAGGTGCGTGGGCTGAAGAGATGCAGAGGCATGGTCTGAGGTCTAGGGATGGGCTGAACAGCAGGAGGGGTCTACCGTGACTCCCAGCCCACTCTGGGTGAGAGTGAGTGGCCGGTGGGGCAATGATTAAGATGGGGAGTCGGGGAGCTGCTGAGTTCGGTTGGAGAGTCTGAGCCAGCAGGACGTTGTGGGAGGGTGGTCTATACCTCAGAAGGGAGGTCAGGACCAGACCCAGGAGTGTCGGGGTGCAGTGCTCACTGGCTCAGAGGAATGAGCTGGCCCAAGGGCAAGCATGCTGCCAGCAAAGTCCAGGGAGCCCCATGGCGGGACAGCACTCCTAAGCAAGCTGGCCACATGCAGGACTGTGGTACCAGGTGGCAGGTGGCAGGCGATGGGATTGGCATCCAGGCTACTATGCCTCTCAGGTTGTCTTCAGGGCAGTGGGAACTTCTCCACTGGGCACTCTGGAAAGTTCCACACCCTCCAACCAGACTGCTTGGCTACCCCCAGCCTCAGCATCCCTTGTGGGGCTAGGAGCCTCTGTCCACCCTTCTCAAAGCCAGACTGTGAGCTCTCAGGCATGAAAGCCCCAGGTGGGCTCTGAACCACTGGGACCCCCCCATGTCATGCTTTATTCTGTCTCCCCAAATCCTGGGTCCCCTATGGCAGAAGCTGGCACCATGAGGGCCCCTGCTCCCAGACACAGCTTCCAGGACACTGATGAATGGACTGAATGTCAGACGGATGGGTGGATGGATGGATGGGTGAGTGGATGGGTGAATGGGTGGATGGATGGTGGATGAGTGGATGGGTGGATGAATGGGTGGATGGGTGGATGGGTGGATGGGTGGATGGGTAGGGTAGGTGGATTGGTGGATGGATGGATGGATGGGTGAGAAATCGTCGGTAAATCATTAAGATAGATCGATAGATAAAGTCGTCGTGTCGATGGGTCGTCGATGGAATCAATGCGTCGATGGGCTCGATGGAATAAGATGACTGGATGGTAAGTAGATAGTGGAATAAAGTGAATGGATAAATTAGATAAATGTCAGATGCGTGAAGTGGACCGGTGGAAATCGATGCGTCGATGGATCGTCGATGGATAAATTAAGATCGATGGATGGAATGATGGATCGTGGATGGATAAATGGATCGTCGTCACGGTGGATCGTCGATGCGATCGCGTCGATCGTGGAATCGTCGTCGATCGATGATGTCGTCGATAAAATCGTCGATCGATCGATCGATCATCGATCGATATCCGTCGATCGATCGTCGTCATCGTCCGTCGTCGATGTCGATCGATCGATCGAAATCGTCCGTCAATCGTCATCGTCAATGCATCGATCAGTAAACCAGTAAATCACGTCGTCGATCGTGATAAATGCGTCCGTGTCGTCGATCGTCGTCAGTCGTCGATCATCGTCAATCGATGCGTCGTCAGTCGTCATCGATCAGTCGTCATCGGCCGATGTCGTCGTCATCGATCGTCGTCAATGCGATGTCGTCGTCGATCATCGATCAATGCGATCATCAATCGTCGAAATGCGATCGATCGATCATCTCATCGTCAATCACGATCGATCGTCGATCAATGCATCGATCAATCATCAATCGATCAATCGTCGACCATGTCGATCAATCGATCATCAATCGCGATCAATCGTCGTGTCATCATTCGAAATCGATCGATCGATCGATCGGTGGATGAGTGGATGGGTGAATGGTTGGATGGATGGATGGGTGAGTGGATGGGTGAATGGGTGGATGGGTGGATGGATGGGTGGATGGATGGGTGGATATGGATGGATGGGTGAGTGGATGGGTGAATGGGTGGATGGGTGGATGGATGGGTGGATGGGTGAATGGGTGGGAGGAAGGAGGGAGTGGCCTCTGGACCAGAGAAAATGAAGGGGTGCATTCCAGCTTTCTGGACCTTCCTTTATCAAAACGGCTAAAAATCTGTGATGAAATCATCGGCTTATGTGAGAGGGAGCTGCGCGGTGTGTCCTCTGTGCGCAGGACTGAGCAGAGAGCTCACTGCAGGGAGATCGTCCTCGGGCCGCGTCGGCTAGACTACTTGTGGATGGAAAACCTCTCATTGCCCAAGGAAGTATCAGCCAAATTGCATGTAATGACTAGTCGGAGGTAGCACATTTCCCCGTTACATGTATTTTACTCTGTGTATTCCCCAGCCCTACCCCTTATGAGGAGGGGCACTGCCATACCCGCAGAGTAAGGAGACCCTTTTTGGTTACACGGAGACCCAGGCAGTAAATAGACTGGGTCCCAAGCCTGGGCTCCAAGGCTCCTGTGTGCCCGGGACATGGGCGCCATCTCCCTTCCCCTCCTAGGCTTCAGCTCTCACCTTTCCACCCTTGAAGGGAACCTGCAGAGCTGGCCCAGCGCCCTCCTCCCCATGCTCCCAGGAGAGCTCTGGCTGCCCCAAGGAACACTCCCAGGTTGCCTTGGGTCCATTTATTTTGGTGGAAATTTGGGGGACAATCACTTCCCTGCTCTCAGCTACTCTCAAGGGAGGATGGTAGTGATGACGAGGATGGGGGGAACCTTTGCTAACCTGGCATTCTCTAGATTCCAGGTCTGCCAGGGCGAGGCTCCAGGTCACTCACGGAGCAGCCTCTAACAGACACAGCCAAAGATCACTGGGCGCAGAGCCCTGCGCCAGGGTCTGTTCCCAGCTCGGGTCCCATGTACCTGAGCAAAGCATTCTACTGCCCACATGCCCCATCTTCTGGTGTGATGTGAAGGCCAGACCACTACTCCCACAGCGCCCACCCACGGGACAGCCTGGACTCACCGAAGCATAGAGTCGTCCCCTCTTGTTCATGGCCAGGTACCGCCCGGAGAAGAGACCCCTGATGGCCACAATGCCCACCTCCACTGCCGTTATCTCCAGAATACCTGGGAGAAATGAGAGGTGCCTCACTCCCACCGCCCCCCACAGAGCCACGGAGCAGGCGGCTGATGCCCAGCTGGCCTTGCCCAAAGCCACACCCCGGGCTCAGGGCTGGGGAGGGTAGCACACAACCCACAGGTCACAGAGTGAGTGGAAGTTCAGGGAGGGAGAAGTCACTAGACAGGAGGTAGAGAAGGAGACCTCAGGGAAGGTTTGTCCTCATTCAAACCTGGGAGGGAAACGATGCAATTAACATTTCCACCCGCTGACGCTGCCCGCAGGATGGTTTCCATTCCAACCTCACAACATCTTGCCAGGTGCCTTCATCATCCGACAGACAAGCAAGTGGGGACCACTATGGCTGGGTGACTGTCAGGCCCCTGCACATGTGCCTGAGCGGGAAATCAAGCCCTCGCGGCAGTCATGAGAGTCTGAGCTCTGGGACTGCACGGTCCCCAATACCTGCGCCAGACAGCAGGAAAGCTGGGCCCTGATGAGCCAGGCTGGTAATAAAACCCACTGACAACAACACACAGGGTGCCTGCCACCCAAATCCTTCTGGCCGTAGACCTGGCGGGAGATCATTGTACCTGGAAGGGCAGGAAGCCGGTTTAGACCCTGGAGCCCGCAGAGGGAAGCTGGGTGGGTCTCACCCACTCGCCAGGGATAAGAAAGTTTAAATCTCCCCTCCCGCCTTTCCTTCTGGATACACGAGTGCAGTGGCGGAGGCTGGGGGCGGGGGACTGCATCAAAGGCCGGGTTGGGGTCACTGTCTCCCAACAGAGGCTGCGAAGGGATTGGGGCGACTGCCTGCACCCTCTCCAGGGGATGCCTCTCAGGACCGCGCTCCTGGCACGCGGTCCGAGCACGGCCGCGGTCGCCACCGGGCTTTTGCTCCAGCCCAGGGCTGCTACGGTGCAGGCTGCGAGCCTCCCGCCTTCCCAGTGCGCAGGCTGGGCGGCCTCGGCGGTGACCGCCCGGGGGACCAACGAAGCCAGAGTCTCGACGCAGGACGGGGGCGGCTGCGGGGGCGAGCCCTCCCCTCCCCCTGAGCAGCCAGCACCAAGAAGTTTGGATGCTGTGCGACTCGAGGGGGAGCCTGGCTTTGGAGAGAGCCGGGGTGTCTTTGTGAGACGAGTTCGGCACACTCGGACCCCCTGGCAACAGCTGGTGCCCACCGTGCGGCTCCGGAGGCGCGTGTCCCCAGGGCGCCCTCACAGGGCTACGGCTTTCCTGGAGGAAGCCGCGGTTTACTGCCGCCGCCACCTTCAATCCACCGCACCGCTTCCTGAGCCCGGGGCCGGAGCCGAGCGCCGCGCGGCGCACCCGAGGACCACTGTGGTCTTGACTGCCCTCCCACCCTCCCCACGCGGTCCTCCCGGGCCTTGAGCTCCGCTATCCTGCTCCTTAAAGGGCTCGGCGAGGGCCTCAGGTCCCTGTGACCAGAGGAGCCTAACCGTGTTGCCCGGCGGACTCCCGCGGTGAGCGCAGCCCGGGCCGCGGGTCCTGCGTGCTGCGGGGGAGGGTGTGTGTCTGCACCCCCACGTAGGGGAGGACACCGCTCCGCGCTCCTGATCCGCGCGTCGCGACGGCGAGAGCCCCCACCCTCCCGTCGCTGTGCAGCCAGGGAGGAGGCGGGGGAGGTGCAGATTCCAGCGCGGGGAATAACTGTCGGAGGCGGCCGCGGCTGGGGAACCGAGCTCCGCAGGGCAAGAGTCCTCCGCTCAGAGGCAGCGGCTGGGGCGGCCACCTGGGCAGCCGCGAGCGGGAAGGGCGGAGGGGACGGCGGGGCGTCCAGGGGTCGGCAGGAGGAGGAGAAGTCGTCAAAATAATAAAGAGGATGATAAATGCCTTGTCCGGCTCCTTTTCTCCGACACATTCAAAGGGCTTAAACTTGTCAGAGCTGCCCAAAGCAGCAGAGCCGGGAGCCCAGGGGTCGCCTAGCTCGCGTCCCCTCAGACCAGCGGGTTGGACCGGGGACCGACTCTGACAGCCGCCGGCGCCCTCTTCGGACGTGAACGCCCATCCCCCCGAGTTCTGCTCGGACCCCAGCGCGCGCTCTTCTCCCGGACGTGTAGGGCGAGGAGGACACCCTGAAGGTCGCCTTCTGGCAGCGGGAAGCAATTGGTCTTTTCCCGGACACCCTGAGCGCACCGTGCCTTCTCCCGGGCCCGAACCTCCCAGGCTCCGCTTCCCCCGCGGGGTCCCGCAGCGTCGGGCACTCACTGTAGGCGCTGTTCTCCAGGCTGCCGTTGACGCGGCCGCTCGGGTGCAGCTGGAGGTGGTACTTCGTGGCGCAGTAGAGCTTGCGGCGCCGGGGCGCCCCGCCAAGGTGCTCGTAGACGCCGCCGCGGCCGCCCGCATCGCGCCGCAACCGAGCCCCAGGACCCGCTGCGGGCCAGCCCGGCTCCAGCAGGCTGAGCAGCAGCAGCCAGATTAGGCCCATCGTGGCATCGCGCCCACCCCGCGGCGGCGGCGGCTGCAGGCGAGCGCGGCGCCCATGGAAGGGGCGGCAGCCGGGCCGCGGCGAGGTGCTCGGAGCGGGCTCCCGCGCTTGGCGATGCTGACTTCGGCTTCGCGGGAAAGGTGGGGGAAGAAGGGGAAAGGGTGGGCGAGAGAGAGAAAGAGAGGGAGAGTGGGAGAGGGAGAGGGAGAGAGCGATCGCGAGTCCCTTTAATTTCCACCCAGGAGCAATGAAATTTCCGTTGCTGCGCAAAGCGCTGAAAGAAAGGACGGTTCGGCAACAAAAGGCCGACGTGGTCCCCAGGCGGAGGCGCGGGAGGGGCGAGAGGCCGGCGGGTGGGGAGCCCCGCGGAGCTCGGGGTTCGGGCCGGGCGCCGCCTGCATACACTCGCCCCCAGCGCACGGCCGTCGAGCCACGGCTCCGCTCCGCAGCGCGCCCCACGCCCCCGAACGCCCTCCCGGCTCTGAAAGGTCCCTTCCCCGCCCCTCCCCCGCCCCCTCCCCCAGACCAATTATGTCTCCGAAAATTATAGACCGAGCCCTTGAGGCGGCCGCCCCAGGCCCTGTCACCCCCTCCCGCTCCCCATCAATCCCCCTGCACAATGGGGCCGCCGCCAGTGACTGATGTCCGTGAAAACAACTTGCGGGGAAGTCGAGCTGACAAACGCCCATTAAAGGCGGCGCATAATGAAGGGCACCGCGGAGGGCGGCGGCGGGAAGGCTCCGGGGCGAGGGCACGCGTGGGGAGCCCCGGGTTTGTGTCTGCGCTCGGCGCTTCCTGCAGGAGCAGCGGTGCCGTCCTCAGCCTTGCAAGGCGCGGGCGGGCCGGGACTGGAGATGCTATCTTCTGTTGCGCACCCCAACCGGGCACCCGGAGTGGTGGGGTTAGCGCTCGTCCGGCAGGCCTCGGAGGATCCCGTCCCTGTGGCGGTCCAGAGAGGGTCCTGGAGAGGCAGGAGGAGGGACGCGAGAGCCAGAGAAGTGGACGCAGACAGAGAGCCCTAGAGAGAAAGAGATGCAGATAGAGAAAAACGGAGAAGGAAAGGACAGGAAAGACATGGAAAATGTGAATGACAGAGATTGGCCAAAGAGAGGAGGCAGGGGAGAGGGAAAGAAGACAGAGCGGCGGAGAACACCCGGAGAAAAGCACAGGGAGTCTGGCAGCCACAGCGGGACGGTGATGAGAGGAGGAGCCCCGCAGAGGCTGGGAAGGGATGTGGAGGAGTCCTGGCCTGGAGGATCTGAAGCAGTGTAGATGCGGGGGTGGTCCCCTGGACTGTGTGGGGGTCAAGGTGTATCTCAGCTCAGGGGGCCCTGTGAAGAGGGGTTTCAGAAAGTACCCAGAAAAGCCACCTCCCCACCCATTTCTCTTGCTTCCTGGTCCTCTGTCCCCCAGGGTCCTGGGGCCAGCAGGAAGCAGGGGCCAGCACAGGGGCTTTGCCTCTCTCAACCCCGCCCCGGAGTAGGGCACCACTGTGGGGTCCAGGGGTCTAGGCCACAGCTTTGGCTTCAAGTTGACCAGGGGCTCTGGGGTGAGTTGGGTGGGCTGACATTCCCCAGCCTGCCATCTGCATCAGGGTTTGGGGTCAGGCAAGTGTGCAGGGCACTGTGAGCTGTGGCAGTGAGCACACGCCCCTGGGACATGTCCAACTCCCATGGCCCAATACACAGGGCAGCAGGTCCTCCAAGAGCCCACTCCAGCGTGCACAGGGTCCAGGTGGCCCTCCTGAAGGAGGGTGCCCCCAAGCCATCCCCAAGCACCTCAGTCTTAGTCAGGATCTCCTAGCCACTGCCCCAGGGTCAGCTTGTGAGAGTTCTTGTACAGGCCAGAGGCCAGCCACCGAACTACTGGAGCCTCAGCCTCCTGGTGATGGAGACTGTGTTACAGGGGTCAGATGACAGTGCCAGGAAAGCCCCAAAGGACAGAAGCAAGAGGAGAGCTTGTCCAGTGCAGCGCTGCGCAGGCCTGGACTGGGATGTGTGGCCACCTGGGCTCCCTAAGAGGCAGGGAAGAGGCATAGGAAGGAGGTCCCTGCTCTAAATGCCGTAGCTCTGCTACCTCCTGACACCTGGCCAAGAAGAGAGGAGATGTAGTGGGATAGGGGGTGCACAAAAAATTCAGAGAGGGGTACAGTCTGACAGAGAGAGGAGAGAGGACACAGTAACGTTTTGAGAGAGAGCAAGAGCAGCTGTCCAGGGCCAGGGGACTTCCGATGCCCTTTCCTGTTGACGCCCCAGCTGCCTCCTTGGCAGGACTCCCCCTGGAAGACTGGGAGGAGCCAGAAAAATCTGATCAAGGCAATCTGGGTGTACACGCCCCTCCTGCTCCACGCCTGGGACCCCCAGCACTTCCCAGGGAGACTCCCAGGCTCTGGTCTCCAGCCCTGCCTACCACCCAGTTGCCCTGTGCCCGAGGACCCAATATGAGGGCAGGGGCTGCTGCCCTGAAGCAGGAGTCCAAGAGTGACCCCTCTATAGGAGGGAAGCCCCGGGGATGGGCAAGAGGTTTCCAACTCTTAGGGAGCGCCTGACACACTAGCCACTCAGTGCATACTCCTAAAATGAATGAATGAATGAATGAATGGCTTGGCCACTTCCTTGCCACAAGGACTTGGCCATGTAGTGTCGCTCCTGAGATACTGGCTTCTCATGTGTGTGATACCCCAAAGGTAGGGCCGGAAACTGAGTGGCATTACCTCTGCAAAGTCTGGACCACCCATCAGTGCAGGGCATGCTCCAGCCGCAGGGGACCGCAGTTTATGACGCAAACCCTGCTGCCTTTGAGAGTGAAAGGGGGTGCAATTTGCAGTTACACTAGGACAGCCGGTGCCCTGCCCAAGGTCCCTCCTGGTGGCCCTGGCTCACTGTCTGCTGTTCTGGTGAGCATGACTTTTCTGAGGCAGCCAAGCTCTCTGGGCCATGTTTTCCCCTCTCCTCCAGTCGCTGGTGACGGCCTTCAGCCCGGTCCTTCCATCCGCGGTCCACCCTGCAGTCACGGGAAGTTGTCTGGAGCCCAAAGCTGCCTTCTCCAGATGCCCCAGCACCACTGACAAAGGTCGTAGTGTTGAGGGAACCGTGGGGATGCCCACCCACCCGCGTGAACCTCTAGTTCACTTCCCACAGCTTCCGGGCTGGGCCTCCAGGCCATTGCTCACCCACCCAGTGAGTTCCTCCTCATCTAAACCTGCGGCTCTTTTCAGCCCAGGAAGCCCCCCAGAGCCCCACCCTGGGAGTCTGGGACCCTCAGGCCCAGCCAAGGGAGGGGAACCTGATTCCTCCACATCTGCCCGGCAGGGGCAGGGGTCTGGGCCACAAAGTCTTGTGGGTGGGGTGGGGCGGAGGCACCCACATAATGGTGACCTCGCCCCTCTCCCTCCCAGTCGGAGCCAGGTGGGGGGTGCACCATGCGCTAATAGCGACCCTGTTAATTGCTTCCAAATGGTCAACTGTAGCCATTTGACTAATTGGTCTCTTCCAGAGCCCAGCCTGGACACCCCAGGCCCAGCTGAAGTGCTCCTACCAGCAGCCCCCGAACCTCTGCACTGGGACCCTGTCCCTGAGAGCACTCCCAGCCCTATCTGGTACTGAGTCCGCCCCAGCCCCGTCCCCTGGAGAGAGAGCTGGGGTGGAGAGAGGGCAGAGGACAGGGTCCTGTGATGTGGCCGCAGGTGGCTGGCCAGGGACTGTCAGATGTGATGCTGACTCCCAGCCCCAAACTCACTCTAATTGTGTTACCCGCCACCCCCATCCCCTTACCCTATCCTCGTCCCCAAGAGCAGTGGGAGAGAGACGCAGCCTGCCTGTCACCGGGAGACCGTGGGTCCCTGAAATCCTAGGAGCAGCCCTGATCAGCCCCACATTACAGATGAGAAAGGGAGGCTCAGAGAGGGGAAGTGACTTGCCTGGGGTCACACAGCTGGGAGATGAGGTGAGAAGACTGGAATGCCCCTTCTGGCTACGGGACCCAGGACCTGAGCAGTGGGAGAGGGAAACCATTGCCCCTCTAAGTCCCCAAAGCAAAGCTGCGGCTTTGCTTCCGGCAATGTTAGAAGCCCTGGCAGGCAGGGGTGGGATGGAAGGCACATACATCTCCCCACATTGGGGCCTGCACAGCATTTTGAGGCTCATCCACAGTGTGGCGTGTATCAGAGCGTCCTTACCTTTTCTGCCCTCGTGGCATTCCATCGTGTGCACAGACCACATGCTGTTCATTTCTCATCCATGGATGGATATTCGGGTTATTTTCTGGCTATTGGCTATTTTGAAGTCCCAAGCTGAGACGTAAAGGAGGGATCCTCTCTGGGTAGAGGAGAGGAGGGAGCAGAGGGCTCCCTGGCCCAGGGACAGACAACTCCAGCTGCTCTTTTCCTTCCCCACAACACCAAGGGCAGCCACCAGCCTCTGCATCCCCTGAGCCTGTCAGTGCCTGGCATCAGACTCCAGGCAGAGCAACTGGCAGGGCTTGTAGATGCCATCTTCTCCCTGTGTTCTCACAGGTTCGTCCCTCTGTGTGTGCCTGTGCCCTCATCGCCTCTTCTTATAAGGACCCCAGTTGGATTGGGCTGGGGCCATTCCACAGACCTTGCTTTACTTTAATCGCCTTTGAAAAACCCTAGCTCCAACTGCAGCCACATTCTGAGGTCCTGCTGAATACGGCTCCAACATACAAATCTTGGGGGACACCGTTCAACCCAAAACAAGTGCAAATGATGAGGTATGCCCCCAGTCCTGTGGATGAGGTGGGGTGGAGGGAAAGGAAGCAATTCACACCCCCACCTCCTCCCACCATGAAGTCAACTGCAGTTGCGCGGGGCCAGGCTTGATGGGGAGCTGTGGTGGCAAACCTACTCCCATGGAATCACCCCGTGTCCCCGCCTTGCACCCCCCTACCCCCTCCACCTTTGCCCAGACCAGTTCCTCCACCTGGGGGCCCTTTCACCTTTTCCATCCAGAAGCTCCTGCCATTCCTGCAAGACCCAGTCCCTGGCCCCTGGAGGTGCCCACCCCCCAGGGCAGAGTCTCTTCCTCTGGCCTCCCTGGCCCTTGCTCCCTCCATGCCACCCTGATCCCTAGGCCTGTTTCCCATCAGCAGCGGCTCAGGCAGGGCAGCTCACTCTGGAGGGCAGGCAGGCTTTTCTTACCTCTCCCCAGTGCTGACCTGTGCAAGGTGTGGCTAGGATGCTTGGACAGTGGGCAGGAGGCAGGGATGGTGAGGTGTGGGTGGAGGGAGGAGTGCTGGGCTCCCCACCCCCAGTCTAGGATGTTCCTCCTCCGCACCTGCATGTTCTATGTTCTCCTTAAACCATCACGGTGCTGCTTTGAGGCTCCTGTGTCTGCTAGGAAAAAGGGGCTCTGTTGCTGAGGCCTTCACTCAGCCGCCTACAACTGGGGTAGGCTGGGGAGCGCTAGAAATACAATCACAAGAGCCGGCATCGATGGACCCGATGGGCTCAGGTATGCAAGCTCTATCTTGGGGGTGGTGGCACATGGGTCCAGGACCACCCAGATTCCATTTTCTGCTCTATTCATTATCCTGCATCAACACCCCTACAGCTGTCAGCCTGATATCAATTCCAAGTCACTGGAATTTTTTTGAGACAGGGTTTCACTCTATCATCCAGGCTGGAGTGCAGTGGTGAGAGTTTGGCTCACTGCAACCTCCACCTCCCAGGCTCAAGTGATCCTCCTTCCTCAGCCTCCAGAGTAGCTGAGACTACAGGCACATGCCACCACATCCAGCTGATTTTTGTATTTTTTGTAGAGATGGGGGTCTCACTATGTTGCCCGGCCTGGTCTCAAACTCCTGAGCTCAAGGGATCCTCCCATCTTGGTCTCCCAAAGCACTAGGACTACCAGCATGAGCCACTGTGTCCAAACCCTATTCTAAGTTTAAAGGACAAGCAGGATGTCTACCTTTTGCCTCAAGTCCCAGAGTAGCGCACCCTAGTCCCAACACCAGGACCGAGCGTGCTCTGACCTGTTTCCCTGAGATAAGGAAGGGGCCGAAGAGCTGAGATAACTCCCACGAAATTTCCGGGGAGGGAGTTTCTGGGGTCAAGCGCTGGCCTGGCCCTACCGGGCCTGTGTGAGCTCAGGGTCCTGCAGCCCCGGTGACTGGCCATCAATCCCAAGCTGCAGGGACTCTCGAGGAAGTCTGAAAGGCACCTCTGCCTCTCTACAGGCTGTTCTCGGGTGGCCAGGAGGAGCGCACCGCAGAGGTGGCGGGCAGTGCCTAGGGACCAGCTTCCTGCCTCTGGCTCTGACTCAGACCTAGTGGCCTTGCCCGGCCCAGCCCCACCCTCTCGCCAAATCAAAGCCACACCGTTCAGATGTGGTTTCCCAAGCCTCCCTTCGTTTCATGACTGCAAGGGACCTTCTGCAGACACCTGGGCTGGTGAGGGGATGGGACCCTGTGGCCGGAAGCCCCAACCCTGCAAAGGCACTGAGTGTGCGACGTTGGGGAGCATGGCCAGCCACACACCTTCCTTAATGGGAAACATTGCTCACTTCCAGACTTCCAGAGGCTGGCACCAGGGACTCGACTGTCACTGAGTAAGCTGTACACAGCCCCTGTGGGCCCACCATGGCAAGACCCCTACTTGCAACTACCCGATGGCTGCCCTGGCCCCTGCCTCAGGAGGCTCCCTTGCTGCCAGCTTCGTGGGGGTGAGTCACCCGTGAGCATGCTGCATCCTTCTGTTCTTTGAGGCCTGGCTGCAGCCCCTCATCTCTGGGGTGAAGCCCATGTTCTTTGCTTGGATTTGGGCGTGGTCTGGACCCTGTCCATTTCTCCAGCTCCTCCTGGCCCACCCTTGGCCTTGAGCAGCTGCTGTGACCTGGACATTGCCTGTGAGCACCGGCTCCTCCCCACTCTGGGGTCTCTGCATGGACTGTTACTACCGCTTGCAGCTACTGCTCCCTCTCCTGCTGCAAACCTTTGGCTTGTTTAGATTTTTCATGTCCTTCCAGATGCAGCTGAGAGAGTCTCTCCTCGGGGTTGGGGGGCGGTCCTTAAATCCCCTTGCCCTGCCACTGCACCCCCGGGCTGGGCCAGGGTCCTCCTCCCGGCTCTCTCAGCCTCCTGCACTGCACAGTCACCTTCCTCATCAAGGGGTGTCTGTGCCACCCCTGGCCCTCAGCTGTGAGCTCTGGAGCAGGCAGGTGGGGTCTGCTTTCCTCCTGTCCCCTGCCCAGGGCTTGGCCCAGAGTCCCCCTGAGATGCTTCAGGAATGATTGCATGAAACCTCTGTGGCATCCCTGACCTGACAATGTCCGTCATTTGAGTGAAAAAATGGAGACAGAAAGGTCCTTACACAGATCCTGACAAAGAGGGAGAAGGCAGCTGGGCACAAGCAGCCTCATCCCCTCTCACCCCCTGGCAGGGTGGCATGACCCACTTGGAGACCTTTCAGTAAGGATGCTGGAGGCTTCCTACAAAATTTCATCTGGTGAAACTCCAGAAAAATGATAGACTAGAAAATCAGCCACAAAAGAACTACTGCTTGGAAGCACAGAGCAAATTCCAGGCACTTCTCAAACTTGAACGAGTTCATCCAATACATGAAACCATCAGGGCAACTAAAAAGACCGAGAATGGGCCTTGAGCCTATGTCTGCAGAGGTGGCGGGGGCGGGGCATGCAAACCAGGGCCATCATCACAGGGGACACTGGGCTGTGACTGTGACAGTGTCCATCGTAATGGCTTTTGCTCAAGGAACGCCACACCTGACACTCTGACACTTTATCTTGCAGAGTCTATAAAGAAATACGCACAAGCAGCATCCTTCAGCAGGATTTCAGACCAGAAAGGACCCTCCTGTCGGAGACCGGTGGCCACACAAGCATGCACTATGAAGCTTTAGGGACAGCAGACAGCCAGAGTTGTGCTCAGGGCAGCCAGGAAGGGAAACGACACAGTAGCAACCAGAGTGCCCTCCCATGTATGACTTGCTGGGTTGGAATCCAGATTCTGCCATGTATGACCTGTGAGGACTTGGGCATAGTAACCTCTCTGGGCCTTGAGGTCCTCATCTGTAAAATGGGAACGTGCCAAAGTGTTCTTAGAAGGCCAACATGAATCTATATGGGTGAAGAGCTGTTGCCCAGGCTGGAGTGCAGTGGTATGATCTCTGCTCACTGCAACCTCCACCTCCCGGATTAGAGCAGTTCTCCTGCCTCAGTCTCCCAAGTAGCTGGGATTACAGGCATGCGCCACCACACCCAGCTAATTTTTGTATTTTTAGTAGAAGCTGGGTTTCTCCATGTTGGTCAGGCAGGTCTCGAACCCCTTACTTCAGGTGATCCACCCGCCTTAGCCTCCCAAAGTTCTGGGATTATGGGCGTGAGCCACCGCGCTCAGCCCACACATGTGATTTATAAACAGGGCCCTTCTTCAGGATAGGCAAGAAGCGGTAGGAATGACCACCTCTGGGAAGTAAGGATACAAAGAGGTGAGAGGGAAAACTTTTCTCTTTGAGCCTTTGGTACTAATTTTGTTATTGACTAGATTTTTACTGCAAGCAGGGATTCCTTTGGTGATGAACAAGCCAGTTGGTGTGTGGGGTGTTCACTGTAAGGCCCAGACATGACTACAGGGGACCAGGACTGTCCTTTGTATGTGGTCTCTCTCTCCTCTGGTGTCAACTCTGCCCAGGAACGGATGTGAAGGCTGAAGCCCAGGCAAGGACTCATAGTGTGGGGACTGTGCGGCTGGATTCACGTCCAGTGGAATTTGACACCACGGCCTGCTGTTTTGCCATCATCAGCACAGACCTGTGAGCAGAAATGCTAGAACAATGTGGTGCCACCCTGGAGATTTATTTTATTTTTAGTTATTTATTTTTTAAATTAAATCCAAATTGTTTTTAAGAGATGGGGTCTTGCTATGTTGCACAGGTTGATCTTGAACTTCTGGGCTCAAGCAGTCCTCCTGTCTTGGCCTCATAGTGTTGGGATTACAGACGTAAGCCACTGCACCCGGCCTGGAGATGTATTTTAAACTGACATCTTGGGAGAAATAAAAGCCTTCCTCTTCCCTGTGTGTCAGTAGTGTAAGTAGTGAACTGGGAAGGATTTCTCTGGGCCCCCCGCTCTGAGCTCCTAGACCTTCTCTCCCATGCCATGTTACACAACAAAATCTGACCCTGAAAGATCAATTGGGTCCAGCTTGGGGTCTGATGGGCAGACAGGCTTAAGCAAAGCCCCCACTTGACTTCAACAGAGGAACTTGGGGCCCACATAGACATCGAGGCCTGCACAGTGTAGCTAATTGGCCCTAACATTTTTCTTTCTTGAATTTTAAATCCTTTTAGCAACAGATTATGCAACAAAGGCCGAACTCATTGGGGCCATCATTAGGCTGGCGGAAAACGCTGGCTTGGCTGTTCCTGGGCGAGCCTCGTTACCGGGTTATATAGAAGTGCCATGTGTCTCTCTTGGGGACATGCACACAAATGTAAAGAATGTCTGTGAGCCACAATGACATTTTCATTACCCGTGGCTCACAAAGGAGCCTTTCCTGGCAGTTTCAATCCGGAAGGTTCTTATCCTGCTCTCTGGCTTTCTTGATCCGGGTGAAAGGCAGGCACCACAATCCAAGCCAAACACCCCGACCTTTGACCCCCACGTGGTGCTTGCTCGCAGGGTGGGGGTTCTTCTGGGGTGCATGTCTGAGGCCTTGCTGGGGCTGCATGCTCTCCCAGAGTGCCCTGCCTTTGGCCAGGACAATTCACCTCAGTCCCTTTTGTCCCAACAGCTTTTGATCTTACCTGCCTGTCACCCAGGGGAAGAGCCTGCCCAGGCCCTGTCCCACGCCTGCCTGCAAACTGACAGCCATGGCTCTCCCAGCCCCATTGCAGCAGCCTTAACCCTTTCCCTGCCTGCAGGCCCTGCACCTACCTGTCCCCAGGGTGCTGGGGCAGGCTTTGGCCAGACCAGAACAGGACTAGAAAATAATTCTTCTGAGGGTCCAAGGCCTCGTCCTACCACCCCCACTGCGAGTGTGGGACTGACAAGGGAGTTTGGGGAGCATGAGTCCCCTAGAACGGAGCTCCCAGGAAACGCCGAAGAGAAAGCCCCAGGCCACTGGGCCTGGACTTTGCCTCACGGCAAGGCCCCCACCGCTGGCTGGACAGGTGCTTTTGTGAAACTGACATTTTCTTAGCTGTACCTCTACCACTGCTGATGAGCTTTTCAACACACCCTTTGTCATATCAAGACAGAGCCATGTTTTCATAACCTGGCACTATAGCAAAGAAAGACATGGGATCCTTGATGCTCAGTCCTGGTGCCTGGCCCAGTGCCTGGGGTGGGTAGCCTGCCTGAGTTGCCCACCTTGCCCAGCGTGTGCTGGGCATGCAGGGACACTTCCCTAGGGCCGAAACCTGGGAGCTTTCCTCCAGGCCAAGACGCAAATCTCTTTGTTTTCATGGCAGCTTTGTTGAAATGTGATTTACGTACCATGAAATTCACCCCTTGAAGGCATGCAATTTAGAAGGTTTTATTCATAGAGTTGTATGACCATTACCACTATCAACTTCAGAATGTTTTCATCACCTCCAGAACCCCTCTACTCATTAGCAGTCACTCTCCTCTTTCCCCCAGTCCCTCCAACTCCAGGCATCCACGAATCTACTTTCTGCCTATATGAATTTGCCTGTTCTGTACTATTTATTTATTTATTTAGATCGAGTCTCACTCTGTCACCCAGGCTGCAGTCCTGTGGCACGACCTTGACTCACTGCAACCTCCGCCTCCCAGGTTCAAGTGATTCTCCTGCCTCAGCTCCCAAGTAGCTGGGATTACAGGTGCCCGTCATCATGCCCAACTAATTTTTTTGTATTTTTAGTAGAGACGGGGTTTCACCATGTTGGCCAGGCTGGTCTTGAACTCCTGGCCTCAGGTGATCCGCCCACCTTGGCCTTCCAAAGTGTTAGGATTACAGGCATGAGCCACTGCACCCGGCCATGTTCTGGACATTTTATATCTATTGACCATACAATTGAGAGTCTCCTGTGACCCGCCAAACCTGTTGTTGCATTAAAGAAAAGGCACCCTCCCCTCCCTAGCACCCCCTACCTTGGCACCCAATGGCATCCTCATGTTGCGAGCTGCAGAGTGGCCGGGGCCCAGCCCTGACCTGGTGTGGACAGGGCAGGTGTTTTTGCCACTTCTTTTGAGCTAGAGTCTGAAAACCAGGGTCAGAGACCCGCGGGGCGCTCTCAAGAGCCTGCCCACTTCTGACCAGGCTGGCTGATTCCCTAGGGAAAGGACCGTCCTAGAGGCATCAATGAACCCTATGTTCTGTGTCAGATCAGCGTTGGGCGTTTGAAATGGCAGATGATCCTCCCCAGCACGAGCCCCAGGTCACCCACTGAGACCTGGCAGTACCAGCATGTGGTCCCATCTCTGTCTTCTTCCAAGAGCTGGGCTCCGACCTCTGCAAGCCTGGAGGTTGTTCTTCCAGACGTAGAGCGGTCTCTTCCTCCCACCTCCCTGATCACATTCCCCAGAGCCTCCGCTGCCCGAACATGGGGATCCAGGCAGCGAGAGGACCAACCTCAACCTCAGTTTCTACATCTGAAAAATGGGTGCAGCAATAGCGGCGTGAGGCTCGTACACATCAGGGGCACAGGCAGCCTGTGCTGAGGAGGGCCAGCCAGGACTTGCTTCTCCTCTCTCCTTCCCTGCCTCCCTACTCCCCTCCCTGGTGGAACCCCTCAAACGCAGACTCAGCCGGGAGAGCTGGGCAACCTCATCACTCTACCTCTCCCAGCCCCAGCTCAGTTCTCTTCTTTTGCTGAAGCTGAGACTCTACACAGTCTGCCTGTCCCCAAAGCAAAACCCACAGAGGGCCAAAGTCTGCTGGTCTCATGCCCTAGAAAACCACTGATATCTTGATATAGTGTGGCACCTGGGGGGCTGACCCCATGGCCAGAGTCAGGCTTCACTGGACTGTGAGCCGTGGTGCAGGGCAGGGTCTGACCGTCTCTGTGGCTCCCCCAGAGTCGCGTATGGATTTGGGGATGAAAGGCACAGGGGTGGGTGCCCCGGCTCTGTCCCGCAGAGAAACTCCGTGGACATGAGCCTTGAGGGTCAGTGTTGTCAGCTATGATGGGCCCAAGGGACAGATTGAAGAGCCAAGGAAAAGCCGAAGAGAAAGCCTCAGGCCACCTGGGGCTGGACTTCACCCCACAGTAAGGCACCCGCCCACTGGCTGGGCAGATGTGTCTGTGAAACTGTCATTTTCTCTGCTGCACCTCGACCACTGTTGATGAACTTCTAAATGTGGTCTCCCTCTTACTGAGACAAAGCCACATTTTTATAACTTGGCACCACAGCAAAGAGAGACACAGGGTCCTTGCTGCTCAATCCTGGTGCCTGGCCCAGCGCCCGGGTGTCCAGGACACAGTCTCAGAGCAGGAACCTACAGCCAAGAGGCAACAGGGCTCTAGACCCTGTGAGGTCTGCTGAGGGGATTTGTGAGGCCAGCAAGGCCAGGGGGAAGGACAGCGGGCGAAGCAATCCCTGTCTCCTCCGAGAACCTGCCCATCTTCCTCCTGGAGGCTTCCCAGCCACAAAATACAGATGGGAATTGTCTATTTCCCAAGGCCATTTTTTCTGTAATATAAGGGTAATCTATGTTCACTGTGGAAAGTACAAACTATTCAGAAAATACACCATGAAAAGTGCACATTCTCTGTTTATCCATTTATTCAGAAACTGTTTCTCTCTCTCTCTCTCTCTCTCTCTCTTTCTTTCTGACAGTCTGACTCTTGTCACCCAGGCTAAAGTGCAATGGTATGATCTCAATGCAGCCTCCACCTCCTGGGTTCAAGCAATTCTCCTGCCTCAGCCTCCTGAGTAGCTGGGATTACAGGCGCTCGCCACCACATCCAGCTAAATTTTGTATTTTTAGTAGAGACAGGGTTTCACCATGTTGGCCAGACTGGTCTCGAACTCCCGACCTCAGGTGATCCACCCACCTCACATGAGCCAGTGCGCCCAGCCTCAGTATCTGTTTCTGAAGCACCTACTATATGCCAGGGTCTGCCCTAGGCGCTTTGGAAACATTGACAACAAGAAAAAACAGACAAAAGTCCCTGCCTCGTGAGGCTTCAGTTCCAGCATGGAGAGGTGGACAATAAATATTATAAATTAAGCCATTGTGTAGCAGGCTAGCAGGGCCTGACAATTTCCAGTGCGGATTCCTTTGGACCTTCCCCATGCGTTGCCAGCACACACCTGCATCTAACACACAGGCTGCTCAGCCGTTTGCTCTGCCAGGAGCCAAATGTCGTGGACACTTTTGTGCGATAGTGCCCGGACCACCGCTCCATCCCTTTCACAGCTAAAGCGGACTCCACTGTCCTCCAGTTAATTCAGTGACTCCTGTGGGGGCTGCCGCATGGATTCTATTTAATATCATAATGCAAACTAGGGCAGCACTGAATATTCTTGTTCTCTTATGTTTGTGCACTTGAGAAGTGCCAGAGAGGGCAGGAGGCAGATCGCACATGCACCGCAACATATTATCTTTCCCCCTTTTTCTTTCCCTCTCCCTGCCTTCTGTCTCCCCCTTTCCCTCTCTTCCTTTCCTCCAAACCCCCATGTACAGCAGCTGCAACTTCCTGGGATCCTTTTCTGCCTGGGACCATAAGTTGGGGGCTGTGTGAGCCCCGCGTCATTTTCCAGCCCTCCTAGATGAGCAGTGGGCTCTGGAGGAGCTGAGCAGCCTGAGAGAGGACGTCTAGTACTCAGAAGGAAAAGGAGGAGGAGAAGGAGGATGCCACCTCAAAATGCCCTTAAAAGGGCCAGACCCCCAGACTTGAAACTGGAACAGTCCATCTTTGTCCCGGGATGTAACCCCATCTCTGGCACCTGGAATGGGGAAAGAACAGCAAAGCCACAGAAGCCAGAGCCCCAGGGACCCACCCTGGAGTCCCATGTATCCAGAGGTGCCAGTCCATCTGGGAAGATGCCCCAGGAGGGGAGTTTCTTCACCATAAACCTCTTGCAAAAATGCCCTAAAAATGTCAGAACCTACTTTCCTTTCCAAAAGAGCTCACTGAGAGTTGCTGAGCATCTGTGTTTATAAACCGTCCACTGGGATGACTGTGCAGGGTGCCACCCTCTCAAGGTGGCCTCAGGAGAATGTGTTCAAGCCACTGGAGGTCCACTGTATGACTGAAGTCCGACAGACAGCACCACGGCTCTTACAGACACCAGGGACCACTGACGCCCACCTAGGACCACCAATACCCACATAGAGGCCACTGACTCCCACCTGGAGGCCACTGGTGCCCACTTGGGGACCACTGATGCCCACCTGCAGACCCTCCTTGCAGTAGTGCTCCCCCAGGCTGCTGCCTGGCCGCCTCCTTGGAAGGCACTTGGTGTGAGCACCAAGGGACTCTGCCTTCTTCGTGATAAGCAACCCAGGC
The DNA here is from genome assembly GCF_008728515.1 of Papio anubis. Lineage (NCBI taxonomy): Eukaryota > Metazoa > Chordata > Mammalia > Primates > Cercopithecidae > Papio > Papio anubis. The sequence continues at coordinate 119,001,446 of NC_044987.1, forward strand.
TCCAGTGGCCTCCAAATGTCTGTCAGGATTCTCCAGGCAAGCCCGTGGTCTGCCCACTATGGAAATCGCCGCCTTAGGCCATCTGTGAGACCAAAGTACAGTCTGATAACTCCTCCACTAACTTTTTTTTTGGAGATGGAGCTTCGGTCTTGTTGTCCAGGCTGGAGTGCAGTGGCATGACCTCAGCTCACTGCAACCTCCACCTCCCGGGTTCAGGTGATTCTCCTGCCTCACCCTCCCAAGTAGCTGAGATTACAGGCATGCACCACCACACCTGGCTAATTTTTGCATTTTTAGTAGAGACTGGGTTTCACTGTGTTGGCCAGGCTGGTCTCGAACTCCTAATCTCAGCCTCCCAAAGTGCAGCGTCCCAAAGAAAGCCTGCCTCAGCCTCCCAAAGTGCTGGGATTACAGGCGTGAGTCACCAAGCCTAGTCTCCTACACTAACATGTGTTGTCCTTTCATTCATTCACTCACTCAGTCATTCAGTAATATTTTGTGTTCCCATTTCACACCCAGCCATGAGCTAAGGTCATGAGGCTCTAATGCATGGCACGTCCTTCTAGGCATTTTATAAATATTGACTCATTTAATCCTTATAACCAGGGGTAAGGACTTTTAATAGCCCCATTCCAGAGATGAGAAAACGAAGGCACAGAGAGGTGGAGCAACTTGCCCGCAGTGCTCAGCAGTTGAGGGGCAGAGCCAGGATTGACAGCACGGAGCCGTGTTCCTGACTACCAGGCTCTGCCACCTCTCTCTGAACTACTTATCACCCAGCTTTAAGGATAATTACGAAGACTGTGTGTTGGGTGGGAAAGAGGTCATGATAAGATAAGGGAAAAAAGTAGCAGTGGACATCATATATATAAACAGGAGACAAAGTATACACATATTTTTATATAAAAAAACGATGACATGCATGTATCACCTGGGGCATGTCCTGGCAGGGAGCAGACACAAAGCATAGGACACCAGAGTGATTAGCGTGGAGGAATGGGGCGGGGAGTGACTGACCCCATTGTCTGACAACAAAAATAACTCATTTCCCCATGAATGGGTTTCCTTAAAGTGTCACTTCACAATTCCTTTTGGATTCTCCAGACTTACTCAGGTGCTTGCCACGGGAGTGAAGGCAGCCCATTATCCAGGGACAGAGGGACAGCGTTCCCGCCTGTCCTGGGCTTTGATGCTCAGGATGCATCACCTGAAAGAAGAACGGCATTTCCCTGGGCAGGCTGGAACGTCCGGAGGGTAACCAGACCCGGGTAAAGAAACGCCGTGGCCTCCATGTGACAAAGCGGGCGGGAGCTCAGCAGCTCAGGCCAGCTCCTGGTCTGCCCTGTGTAATTCTGCATGGGCATTTCCCAGAGCCTCAGAGGCTCCTGAAGTACCGAGGCTCCTGGGACCCCGGCCACAGGACAACTGACCTTCCACCAAAACAGGGACGACTCCACAGCCCGCTAAGTGAACGCGTATGAAAATGTTTCCTGATGGGCTGGCAGCTTCAGGACATGAAGGAGATTCAGGTAACAGTCTCTACCAGTGGGAAATCAAACAGATATTCTAGCAGATCCAGACTACAAAAGATGCTGCAGCCACCAGCACTATTTGCAATGGGTTTGAAGAGTCTGGAGACACTTCTGTCCCAGCTGCTCGTGCACGGTGCAGGAAGGAAGATTTGAGGGTGGCCTTGTCCTCATGAATGAGCATCCACGCAGTCCTCGACACGGTGACCACGGCACAGAGCTTCACAAGTCCTCCCCTCTGGCCTCACCCTGACCTGTCCTGTGACCACTCTGTGCCTCAGTTTCCCCCTCACACTTACTTCATGGGTTTTGTGATGATAAAATATTTAGAACCACCCAAGCGTGTATTAAATATTCGAATAACTCAACGTAGACTGGAACTTCAAAGGGCAGAGAAGCTGAGCCACCAGCCCAGGTTATTAGTTGTAGCTCTGTATCTGCTTGGGCCATTCATTGATTTGGTATCCCAGCAAGAGTGAGCATCACTGGACCCCCAGTTACTGGGCTGCAGCAGGAGCTCCCTCACAGAGCTTACGGCAGCTGAAACCGTCCCAGCACACATCTTGCCAGTAAGAAATTATCTGCGAAGAATACATGGATTCATTGTTATTTTTTTTACTCCAATTTATTTGAAAGCAAACTCTGAACCTTCATCGTCAGTAGAGACCAGCATCACTTGCTCTAATTCAAATGTAACTATAAAAATAAGTTTGACCAAACAGTATTTTCAAATGCCAACTGAATGACAGGCTGAGACATGGGCACCTGCTCTTGTTTGGGTAAGGGGCAAGCAGCCAGTGTTGGGGAGGGGTCACAGGTGGACCTTGGTTAGAAAACTTGAAAGAGGCCGGGCACATTGGCTCACACCTGTAATTCCAGCACTTTAGGAGGCCAAGGAGGGTGGATAAGCTGAGGTCAGGAGTTCGAGACCAGCCTGGCCAACAGGTGAACTCCCATCTCTACTAAAAATACAAAAATTAACTGGGCGTGGTGGTGTGCGCCTGTAATCCCAGCCACTAGGGAGACTGAGGCAGGAGAATCGCTCGAATCCGGGAGGCGGAGATTGCAGTGAGCCGAGATCATGCCACTGCACTCCAGCCTGGGCGACAGAGCAAGATTCCATCTCAAAAAAAAAAAAAAAAAAAAGCCTTGAAAGAGAAGAGACTGGGGTGCCCTCGCTGCACGATGCTACACCCACACCCCTTAGCTCCCCTGCACGCAGAGCAGTCCTTGGTCCCTGCGGGCCCCTGTGGCTGCGGGTCGGGCCTCTCACTCCATTGGCTGAGGGACAACCTGTGAGGACCTTGATCCCCGCGGGCCCCTGTGGCTGCGGGCCGGGCCTCTCACTCCATTGGCTGAGGGACATCCTGTGAGGACCTTGATCCCCGCGGGCCCCTGTGGCTGCGGGCTGGGCCTCTCACTCCATTGGCTGGAGGACATCCTGTGAGGAACCTGGGTTCTTTACAGTAGTGGGAGAGGGCCTCATCGCACCAGCAGATGCCAGTTGGTTCAGGCCTCCGGTGCTGGGGGCATCTGCTTCTCTTGCACTTTGGATCATCTGGAGTGTGAGGGGACCTGGGCCACTCTTCCCTCCCTGACAGAGGACATCTGCTCCCTCAGCCAAGCTGCCTGCTGGCCCCCGGCCCAGTCAGCTTCGCCTTCCAGCAGCAACATGCCAGGCCCTGGGCCTACGGGCTGGGATTGGGAGAGTAGAAAGTCAGACAAGCATCTGAGCTGCGGCCTGGGATCCCTGAGGGCATGAGCCTGGGCTGTACTGCTGCCCTGCTGCAAAGCAAAGAGTGAGGGGGCACCTGAGCTGGGCTGGGGCCTCCTGCAGCTGCTCCCACCTCCCTTCTCAGGAGTTTTCTCCTTCACCCCCTTACCCGGTTCCTTATTTATAGTAGACGTCAGGGGCCCAGAGAGGTCAAGAGACTTGGAGAGGTCACACAGCAGGCAAGAAGACCCAATAGGCTCAACCCCTCACCTCCAGGCTGGGTTCTTTATATTCAACGATCACAGATACAGTGATCTCGACTGTGGTGAGATCACACTGGATCTCCCAACACCAGGTTCAGAGGTAGAGTTGGCCACGGAGGACTGAACGACAGGCTCAGTCTCATGGCCAGGAAGTGGGTCCAGGATTCGAACTCAGGCCTGCTGTCACACCTCTGTCCTCCACCTGTGGGCTCACCCCCATCCATCAGCCTTTTGCTGGCATCCACACCAGGGCATCACAGCCACCCACCCTAGGCTGCTCGGCAGGACAAGGATCAGCGGAGCCCACTGCTCCCCGCCTCAGAGCACTCTGCATTCCAGCCGTCCCACCCCCATTTTTCTGGCTTTGAAAAAACGCTGTGGTCTTCAAAAAACCGTTTATCTTCAAAGCTGGGGGAAGAGAAAAGGCTCCAGAGGGGCCGAGCATGTGTTATGAGCGGCTGGGAGGACATCACTTAAGGTCCTTAAATGACAACTAATTGGAACCCGGGCGGCCACTTTCAAGGGGCCAAGTGGAGCCGCATTGTGAGCTCGGCAGGCGGAGGAGGCCGACGCGGTCGCGGTTAGAGGAGGGCGGGCGGAGTGGCGGCCAGAGCCGCATCCCCTTCCCAGGCTGGGGCGGCCGAGTCTGGCCCCACAGCCCAGCTGAGTGGTGGTTACAACCCCAAGTCCTGCTTCCTGGCTTTGGTTTGCGAAACGGAGAGAACCCCTGGGTCCGGCCCACTGCGCTGGGGTCTCCGGCGGGCCCTGCTGGGATGGAGATTAGAATCAGATCAATTTTGTCTTACTGTCCTGGGGCTGCTGTCACTACGTCCCACAAAGTGAGGGGCCTGAAACACCAGACATGCATCCACCCACTGTGCTGGGGGCCAGAAGTCTGAGACTCGGGTGCCAGCAGGGCTGCGCACTGGGCAGGCTCCTTCCAACAAATTTCCAAGGCGTTTCTTTCTTTCTTTCTTTCTTTTTTTTTTTTTGAGATAGAGTCTCGCTCTGTCGCCAGGCTGGAGTGCAGTGGCGCGATCTCAGCTCACTGCAACCTCCGACTCCCTGGTTCAAGCGATTCTCCTGCCTCAGCCTCCCGAGTAGCTGGGGTTACAGGCACGTGCCACTGCACCCAGCTAATTTTTGTATTTTTTAGTAGAGACGGCGTTTCACCATGTTGGCCAGGATGGTCTCAATTTCCTGACCTCGTGATCCGCCTGCCTCGACCTCCCAAAGTGCTGGGATTACAGGCATAAGCCACCGCGCCCGGCCCTGGGGTTTCTTGGCTCTAGGCCGCATCACTCCAATCTCTGTCTCTGTCCACCCGTGGCCTTTTCCCCTTGCATGACAGTGCCAGCATGCCCTCATCTTAATTCATTACATCCATAAAGCCCTTCTTTCCAAGTAAGGTCTCATTCCCAGGTACTGGGAGTTGGGACTGGGCCATGGGTTTTGGGGGGACACGATTAGAACTGCACTCTCTCCTCTGGCTCCCACGGTGCCCATCTCCTCCCCCAAATTGTGGCAGTGATTCTTTCCCACACAACAGCCCTGCAGAGGAGGCTCATGGATCTCGTCTGCACTGTTTCCATTTTACAGACGGAGAAACCAAGGCACAGAGCTGCTGTCAGCCGCTAGCCCAGGCAGCTCGGCTATATGAGAAAGGACGACCATCCCCTTCCACAGATGGGGACAATGAAGCCTCGGGAGCTTCAGGAACCTGCTGTCCAGCAGCCATAGCTGTCAGGCTCCATGCCTGGGCACTGCCCCCCACCCCACGCGACTGCCCCACCCCACCCTAGGAAGGCTTGTGGCTTCAGTGGATTGTAGACTGGACAGATATGGAGGCATTTAGTGCCTGAGCTAGGCTGAGTTGTGAATTCATGAGGCATAACAACAAGGACCAGGGGCCAAAAAGTGTGATCTGGTCCCCAGTCAGGCAGAACCTGATACAAAGCCTTGGACAAGACACTTCCCCTCTCTGAGCCTCAGTTTACCCAACTGGAAAAGCAGGGAACCTCTCGGTCTGCACTGTTCAATAACCATCACTGTGTGTGGTGATTGAGGACTTGAAATTTGCCTGGTGTGACTGAGGAACTGAATCTTTCATTTTACTATATCTTAATGAATTAAAAGTTAGTTTTAAAAGCAGATGCGCTAGGTGGGCATGGTGGCTCACATCTGTGATTCCTTCACTTTGGGAGGCTGAGGTGGGAGGATCACCCAGACCTAGGAAGTCAAGGCTGCAGTGAGCCGAGCTGTGATCACATCACTGCACCCCAGCCTGGATGACAGAGTGAGACCTTGTCTCTAAATAAATAAATACATGTATATAAAATAAAAACAGATGCTCAATTTAGTTACTGGAAAACTTTTATGTAGGTTTGGAACAACTTGGGTTTGTGAATATACTTTTTCAACCACAGATTTATAAAATTTATATCTGAGATATAGGATATATATCTGAGCAGATATATCTGAGGAAAATTTAGCATCTGAATTGGGATGTTTTATAGCACTGGATTTCAAAGACTTAGTAGCCCAAAAAGAATGTAAGATAGCTCGTTAGTGTTTTTTTAATCGATAACATTCTGAAATGATCATGCTTTGCATGTATTGGGTTAATTAAAAATATTATTCAAATTAATTTCACCTGTTTCTTTTTATTTATTTATTTATTTATTTATTTAATTTATTTTTTTGAGACAGAGTTTCACTCCTGTTGCCCAGGCTGGAGTGCAATGGCGCGATCTCAGCTAAACCGCAACCACCACCTACTGAGTTCAAGCGATTCTGCTGCCTCAGCCTCCGGAGTAGCTGGGATTACAGGCATGCGCCATCACACCCAGCTAATTTCATATTTTTTAGTAGAGACGGGGGTCTCCATGTTGGTCAGGCTGGTCTCGAACTCCTGACCTCAGGTGATCTGCCCACCTCAGCCTCCCAAAGTGCTGGGATTACAGGCGTGAGCCACCGCACCCGGCCTCTTTTCACTTATTTAAATGTGGTTGCCAGAAAATGGAGAAATGATATCTTCTAATTGGAATGGTCTAGATCCATGGTTTGCATTTCAGATGTTGCAGGAGTTAAAGGATTTATTGTGTCTTCCAGGCAGGCTGTTGCAGCCTGGTGCACACAGTAGGCGTATCCTGTCTTCCAGGCACATACAGTAGGCATCCAGCAATTCTCAGAGAGAGCTCTGGTGGCTGTCTGCAGGAGGTTGGAGAGGGTGACGCCGTACAGGGTCAGGTCCAGGCAGTGCTGCTGTTCCCACCGGGCCCAACCACACCCGCACTTGTATTTCCAGCGTGTGTTTAGTGGGTCACTAATGATTTATCACCCAACCCAGGACAGTGGAAGAGGGTGCTAGGAGCCCATGCACTGACTGGGACTGTCCTGAGCAGACCAGGATGTAGGGTCCTCTGTGACTAAGCCATGTCAACCATCAAACCACAACCACTATGTCCCCACCCCAGGGGGAGCTGTCTTGGACCCCACTCCCATCTGATGGCCTCCAGAAATTACTCAATGCTTTGCACCATTGTGACAAAGAACGTGGCTCATGGTCTCAGTTATCTCTTGCTGCATAACAAACCACCTCGAAGGAGAGTGGCTTACAAACCACAATTTAACATTCAGAAAACCAAACCAAAGCAAAACTATTTACAGTTGGCTTTCTGTATCCATGGGCTCTGTATCCACGAACTCAACCAACTGGGGTCTAAAATGTTTTTTTTTTTTAAAAAGGATGATTGCATCTCTACTGAGCATGTACAGACTTTCTTTTTTTTACACATGACTAATGTATATTTATTAGAGGGCAAATTCACAAAACTCTCCACACTGAATACAGAGTTGTCCATCTGGGGCCTCGTGAGGAGCAGTAGAGATTTCTCCTTGTCTTTTTAGAGGATGTCTCAGAAGGAAATTTGTAAAGAGTGCTGGTGCCTACAAGAGCGTGGCCTTGGATGTTCTCACTGGAGGTGAGTTGGTATGTCAGAGTTGTTGATCTGAGTAGAGAAAAGGGAACTGGAGAGTGATAGAAACATTGATGGAATGAGGGGGATCAGTGGAGCAGCTGACATGTCCAGTCTTTGGCATGGTAAGGAAGCCTGTATCCAGAACTAGCTACGTAACTAGCTACGTTTTCATGGCTCAGTGCAAAATGAAATTGTGGGGCCTGTTGTTAAAAAACAATCAAGAGGGCCGGGGGTGGTGGCTCACGCTTGTAATCCCAGCACTTTGAGAGGCCGAGGAGGGTGGATCATGAGGTTAGGAGATTGAGACCATCCTGGCTAACACGGTGAAACCCCATCTCTGCTAAAAATACAAAAAATTAGCCGGGCGTGGTGGCACGCACCTATAGTCTCAGCTACTTGGGAGGCTGAGACAGGAGAATGGCGTGAACCCGGGAGGTGGAGCTTGCAGTGAGCCGAGACTGCGCCACTGCACTCCAGCCGGGGCGACAGAGCGAGACTCTGTCTCAAAAAAAAAAAAAAAAAAAGATAAAAAAATTCAGGATAGCACCAGCAAAACGTCAAACCAATCACAGATCACAGGGCCCTGTGCTACAGCACAGGTTGCAACACCATGACACAGACCCTGCCTAAATCTCTTATGGTCAGACTTTCTTTTTTGTCATTGTTCCCTAAGCAATACCGTATAATCACTATTTTTAGGGCATTTACATTGTATTAGATGTTATAAGTAACCTAGAGGTGATTTAAGGTCTGCAGGAGGTTATATGCAAACACCATGCCATTTTCTATCAGGGACTTCAGCATCTGTGGATTTTGGCATCCCCAGGGATTCTGGGACGAATCCCCCAAAAACACCAACACTGTTGTGTTTCTCACAGTCCTGTGAGTTAGAAATCTGGGCGACACTCCTGCTGGCCTTGCCTGGACCCACTCACATGGCTGAGGTCACCTGATGGTTCCACTGGGGCCAGAGTCAGAGATGACTTCACCCCTGTGTCGGGTGGTTGGCACTAGTTTGTTGGGGCCCTTGGTTCTCCTCCATGAGGCCTCTCATTCCCCAGTGGACCAGCCCAGGCCATCCCCTACCTTCCCCAGCAGGCTAGCCCAGGCTGTCCAGAGGTCCCAGAGCCTCAGAAGGTCTCAGGTCCATGTTCCACAGTGGTGAAAATGGAAGCTGTGTGGCCCCTTAAGGCTTCATCTCAGAAGGTGCCCATCATCACTTCCAGCACCTTCTGCTGGTCAAAGCCAGTCACAAACCTGTCCCACATCAGAGGCTCCGCCTCTTGATGGGAGGAGCTTCAGAGTCCCATGACAAAGGGGTATGGCCAGAGGGATGGGGAATCTCAGTCCCACCTTTATATACCATGGATCCCATGAGCCCTTTTGAGAATCTGAAGGACACTGACCCTCCCACGTCCAAACACTCACATATACAGCATTTTGTGTACAATTTTAAACCATTCACACACCCTGTTCCTGGCCCATCTATGGAACCCCCATCTACACCAGGGAGCTCCTTGTGGGCTAATCTCACTGGAGGCATCAGGGCTGTTGGGTGGCCTAAGCCAAGGGCTTATTGTTAAGCCTCCTGTTCTGCCCACAGGAAATTGTCCCAGTCACCATGGCTGCGTAACAAGTCACCCTAAGACTTGGTGGCACCAAACAATCATTTTGTTACACTCTCAGCTTCTGCAGGTGAGAAACTTGGATAGGCCATAGTGGAGATGGCTTGTGTCTTTTCTCACATGCTCTGGGCCTCAGCTGGGGAGACAGGAAGGCTGGAGGCCACTGCAGGACTGGATGCCAGGCCATCTGGTGGCTCCATCACTCATTGTCTGGTGCCTGGGTGGGGACGTCCCCAAAGCTGGGCTGGGCCAGGTCTGTGTGTGGTCTGCTATGTGACTTGGGCTTCTCCCAGCATGGCCACCAGGTTCTGAGAGAGAGTGTTCCCGGAGCAAGCTTGGCAAGAGAACAGGCAGAGGTTGTGCTACCACCTCTGACCTAGCCTCAGAGAGCACATGGCATGACTCCTGCAGAGTTTTACTGGTTAGGAGCAGACTTGGCCTGCCTGGGTTCAAGGGGAGGGGACACAGGCCCTGCCTCCCAATGGAGGAATGTCAAAGAGCTTGTGGCCATTTTTGAAAACCTCCACCAAGACCACTCTCTGTGAACCAGCTGCCATGGAGCTGCCCCTTCCGGCACCTCCTCGCAGTGCAATGTGGGCGAAGAGAGGAGGCTTCCTGGACTCCCAGGGACACGAGAGAGTCCCCCATGACTCCACCCCTGGCTGGGCTCATGGGAACCTGAGGATCCCTGATTGCTGCCCTTCCAGGGGGTGGACTGTCAGTTTTCTGAGTCTTGGGTTGCTCCTGCTCTCAGCCCAATGAGTGCAGTGGGTAGAGTGTCTCTTCCTACTCAGAGGTGCAGGCTTAAGCTGTTTGGTGTCCTGGAGTGACCAGACAGGCACGGGCTTCCTCAGGCATGAGATCCTTCTGTCTGGGTTCCAAGCCCAGCCCTGCCACTCATAGCTCTAAATTTAGCCAAGACATTTCATCCCAAGTCTCAGTTGCCTCATTTGGTAAAATGGAGTTAATGACAGCTCCGGCCTCCAGGGAAGGAGTAAAGGGTAATGGAAGTGACGTTCTCAGCACTTTGCCTGGGCCACTGCAAATGTCAGTGGTCCTTCTTACCCCAAAGATGAGAGTTCTGAAGTTTCCCTGCTTTCTTCCTTCTGATTGGTCCTAAAGTCATAATCTTTTTTGAGAACGAAGTGTCTGCCTCAAAGAGGCTCCACCTACCTGGTAAAAGGACCTCTGGCCTCATAGACGGTTCGCCCAGGGTTCCCTCAAACCCCAAGCCCTCCCCCTACACCCACAACACAGCAGGCCCTGCCAGGTGTTGATTGCTTCAGAGCATCAGGCAAGGCCCATCAAGTCCTCACAGTACCCCATAAGGATATGGAGATGTGGGTGCCTCTGTGTTACAGAAGAGGAAACCAAGGCTTGGAGGTGAGGAGTGACTTGTCCAAGGTTACTCAGCCACTCAGAGGACGCCTAGGATCTAAAACCAGCCATGTGACCCCAAAGCCAGCTGTCATGTTCACTGGACTTTCCTGCCTCCAATGAGCCAAGGTCAGCACACGGCCCTCTCCCATTGACAAGAAATCCTTGTCACAAGTGGGGTGCAGTGGCTCACGCCTGTAATCCCAGCACTTTGGGAGGCTGAGGCAGGTGGATCACTTGAGGTCAGGAGTTCGAGCTGAGCATGTGGCCTAGTCCAAGGCTGTATCAGGACTGTCTGAGCCTGCACCTCGTGTTCATCACTGGGCCCTTGTCCTGCACCAGTGAACAGCAAGCAGGTGAGGAAGTGACTTCAAAACACAGGGTAGACCAGGCATGGTAGCTCAGGCGTGTAATCCCACCACTTTAGGGGGCCGAGGTGGGCAGATCACTTGAGGTCAGGAGTTCGAGACCAGCCTGGCCAACATGGTGAAACCCCCGTCTCTACTAAAAATACAAAAATTAGCCGGGGTGGTGATGCACACCTGTAATCCCAGCTACTCGGGAGGTTGAGGCACGAGGATCCCTTGAACTGAGGAGGCGGAGGTTGCAGTGAGCTGAGATCACACCACTGCACTCCAGCCTGGGTGATGGAGCAAGACTGTCAAAAAAAAAAAAAAAAAAATTCCAGAGGGTAACCGCTGTAAAACCTCTCCACTCATGCTACGTAGGTGTTTCTCTAAACACTGTAAGAACATCCAATGTTCACCATCACGGTGCCCGGTTGAGATGGGTGCTCCATTCTACAGATGGGGAAACAGGCACAGAGAATCAGGATAGTTGACTTAAGAGCCCATGGCAAAGGGAGTCCATCTCTGTTTCCACGTGGACCTCACACCTCTTAGAGGCAAAAGTGGCAGTGAAGGGAGCTGTGGTCCCCAGCTGTCCTGCTTCACTGCTGGCCTCCCTCCAGCTTCTGCCTCCTGACTGGCTCCCTGGGCTGCCCAGACCCCTCCAGGCTGACTCACCTGGCCCTGGGCTTGGGGCCAAGCCTCTCTCTGCCTAGAAACTTCTGGCCAGAGCAGCCTGCAAGTGCATCCCCTGGGAAGCCTCAGGAACTAAGGGCAGGTGGAGGCAGCGGCCGACTGCCGAGCCCTGAGGCAGCCACCCTGCTCAATGTCATCCTTAAGAGTCCAGGGTCACAGGCCAGTCCTCCCGCCGAAATGGAATAGTCCTCCTGGGAGAGGGGCCCCCTTTCAGCAGGCACACCATGCCCCCAGCAGCCCTTGCGGGCAACATTGCCTTGCTGCCGCCCCGGCTCCACTTTGCTGTGACTCCCACTTAAGATATCAAAGCTTCGGGGCCACAATGCCCCACTGAAAGCTGAGTCACCCAGGTTTTGTGACACCACCAAATCCCTCCTGCTGTCTCGCTCTGAGCCCGGGGCTCCTAGTGCCAGATGAAAAGGAAATCCCCAGCCACGGGTGGGACAGGGAGGACTGGTGGAGCCGGCGCCACATAAAGGGGCCTTGTTCCCAAATCAAAAGGGCCTGAACAAAGAGCAGAAAGAAGAAAGGGCTGGGGCTGGGTGGGGGGCAGCTGCAGTCTGGCGCACCTTGAATGGCTCGGTGTGCCAGGTCAGCCCACCGCTCCTGGCTGGCAAAGCAACCCCTCCTCCACCACCTCCCTGGCAGTCCTGGGCTTTTTCCTGAACCCCTGCTGCAGGAGGAAGGGAGGGACCAGGTTGGGGTCACACATGGAGCCAAGTAGCAGAGCCTGGGACCCACAGGCTGACCACAACCAGCACCCTCTCAGCAACAGCAGCAGCAACAACCACCAGCACCACCACAACACAACAGCATCATCAACAAGAGTAACAAGCAGCAACAACCACCACCACGACAGCAGCAACAACCACAAAAGCAGCAATAACTACCAAAACAACAGCATCATCAACAACAGCAACAACCACAACAGCAGCAAGAGCAACGACCACCACCACCACAACAGGAGCAACCACAAAAGCAGCAATAACCACAACAGTATCATCAACAACAGCATCAGCAGCAACCACAACAGCAACAGCAACAACCACAACCACTACCACAACAAGAGCAACAACTACCACAACAGCAACAACCACAACAGAAACAGCAGCAATCACCGGCACCACAACAATAACAGCAACAACTACCACCAACAGCAACAGCATCATCAACAACAGCAACAGCATCATCAACAACAGTAACAACCACAACAACAATAGCAGAAACAACAAAAGCAACAGCAACAACATCATCAACAGCAACAACCACCACAAAACAACAGCAACAACCACAACAATAATAACATTAGCAGAAGCAACAATAACAACAGCAACAGCATCATCAGCAACAACAGCAACAACCACTGCAAAACAACAGCAACAACCACAACAGCAACACAACAGCATCATTAACAACAGCAATAGCCACAACAATAACAGCAGAAGTAACAATAACAACAGCAACAGCATCATCAGCGACAACCACCACAAAACAACAGCAACAACCACAACAACAGCAATAGCATCATCAACAACAGCAATAGCAACAACAACAATGGCAGCAACAATAGCAACAGCATATTCAACAACAGCAACAACCACATCAACAGCAACAGCCATATCAACAGCAACAACTACAACCACCTCAAAAACAACAGCAACAACAACAGCAGCAATAACAGCAACAGAAGTGACAATATTAGCAGCCATAACAAAAGCAGCAGTGACAGTAACACCAGCAGGGGCAGCAGCACCCTGACAACAGCAGTCATAGTGGCACCCCTACTCCCACCGGCAGCAGCCATGGCAATAACCCAGGTTCCTCGTCCATAAAATAAGCGTGCTCACAGTGGTCCTGGCCCTGCAGGGCTGTTGTCAAGGTTAAATGTGTTAATTCCCATAGAGCTCTTGGATGAGTGAGGGCAGAGAGCAGCCAACACTTAGGAAGCTTTCACCGTGCCCCAGGTTCTATTTTAAACACCAAACTCAAGCTGCTTCCTTCAGAGAGGGATATGATTGTCATCACTCCCATTTCACAGATGAGGGCACTGAAGCCTGGAGAGGTGCAGGAGATTGCCCTCTGCTGGAAAGTCGGGCACTCAAAATCCAAACCACAGGCAATTTGCTTTCAGAACCTGCACCTGGAACCAGGTGGCCAGGCTGCCTTCCAAGCTGATGAGCCAGTAGAATGCAGTGTGCAAAGGAGGCTGTGCTCACCGGTAGACCCTGAGTCTCTGCTTAGTGCACACCACTGCTGCACTCCCAGGACCAATCAGGAAATATCTGTCCGGACTTCTAAGAGGGCATTCCAATTTGACCTGCGGTGCAGAAAAAAGCCACAAAGAAATCTGCACTGGGAGACTGTTCATCCATTGGCTGTTAACTTGAAAACCCTGAAAACCCAATGCTGGCCAAATAAAACTGCTCTGAGGGCTATAGCTGGCTTGAGGACTTCAGTCTGGGACTTTAAATGACACAAGGACAGGACCCAGGGACCAGAGCCAGGCTGCCCTGGTCTAGATCCCAGCTTGGCCAGGTGCCACCTGAGGGGACAAGAAATGGGTCAGAAATGAAACTTCTATGCCTCAGTTCCCCAATCTGCAGAATGGGAATATTGACATTTAAAGGTAACCTAAGGCTTAACAGGACAGATGTCAGCACAAGGAGCCATTGCTCCAGGGCTTTTGTCCTAGGGACCCCAGACCTCATGCCCCTGAGGGCACTTGCAGATGGGCCAAGGGCCCCACAGGCCACTCTTCCTGGCTTCTGAGGAGGTATGAGCTTGGCACTTCCTCAGTTTACCTGCTTCCACTGAGCTAGGGGTGCCTCCATCCCTATGTTCTGACTCTTGCATGAGCAGGTACAGCCTAGAGCCCAGGTCTCCCCATCTCAATGTGCAGATTTTGCTGGGGTGGGGGCTGCTCCGTGACCTCTTTTAGCAGCAAAACCAACTTTTTATCCAACATTTTCAAGGCAGATTTCACCAACTCAGCCCCACCACTCCCCACAGCCCAGGCATCATTTTTTTTTTTGTTTTGTAAATTGCCTTTCAGAAAGCCACCCTGGCAGGCTTTGATGTGGCCCTTTGATAATTTAGCCTCATCAATAGGCAGGCCCTGCCCAGGAAGGCCGACTTTGAAGAGGGAGCCTTCTCCCAAGGCAGGAAAGGCAGGGGCTTCTGTCTCAAGCCTAGGGGGAGCAAAGGAGTGGGCAGGGGAAGGGGTTAACTGGCTATGAAGCAATTTGCATAGTGACTCTGTCAGCACTTGGGTGAGGCCAGGGCTCTGAGGTTCCTGGGTCATGGAGTGGGTGGTGGCTGAGGATGGAACCTCACAGAGGAAATCCAGAGGGGGCCTTTGGACACGTGAAGGTTTGGTTTACATTTCAGCTCTGGCACTTTTCAGCCATATGCCCCGGGCTGGTCCCTTATTCTTCATGAGCCTGTTTCCCCATTTTAAAAATGAGGATGAGGTAGGGGAGGAAAATGGCACCTAATGACACCTTTGTAGTGAAGATTTAATGAGATCGTGCGCATGACAGTTTGGCACAGTGCCAGGTACACAGCAGGTGCTCAGAATGAGCTGGAAAGATGGTGATGATGATAATGATAATGATGATGTGATGATGACTATGGTGATGAAGATGATGACCATGGAGACAATGTTGTCAAAGAAGATGATGATGGTGGTAGTGATTGTGATGAAGATGATAATGTCAGTGAAGGTGACAAAGAAGATAAGGAAGATGATGATGGTGGGGTGAAGATGGTGTGATGATGAAGATAAGGATGTCAGTGAAGATAGTGAAGAAGTTTATGCTCCCTTGTGATGTGAGGATGATGTTATTATATGAAGAAGAGGGTGACAGTGCTGGATGGTATGAGATGATGAAGATTATATCAATTAAAGTGGTAAAGGTGATTAGTGATATGATAAAGATGATGAAGATGATTATAAATATGGTGAAGATGATGGTAATGAGGATGTTAGTGAAGAAGATGAAGATGGTGAAGATGGTGAAAATGGTGATGATGATGGTGAAGATGGTGATGATGAAGACGGTGATGACGATGATAGTGAAGAAGATGAAGATGGTGGCGGTGATGATGAAGATGATGAAGTTGAAGATGACTATAAATATGGTGAAGACGATGGCGATGAGGGTGTTAGTGAAGAAGATAAAGATGGTGAAGATGATGAAGATGGTGAAAATGGTGATGATGATGGTGAAGTTGGTGATGATGAAGATGGTGATGATAGTGAAGAAGATGAAGATGATGGTGATGATGGTGCTGTTGCTGAAGATCTAATCCAATTCTCTCTTTAGAGGTGCACAAAATGGAGAAAGTAACCCAAAGCCACAAAGCAAATAGGGGAGAGCCACACCTGGCACCCAAGGCTCTTTATGCCCATTCCAGTGCTCTCGCCTCTGCCCTTGTTACCACCTTGAATTGAAGCAACTGGTCTAGTCCTTGCATGAGCTCCTGGGATTCATGGGTGCCCAGAATTAGATGACTCAGACATAACTCCTCAGGTGTGTCAAATCTGCCATTTGCCTCCTTCCCCATCTCTCTCTCCCCCTTCCTTCTTTAGTAACAGCAGCCCTTGTACTTTGGTGTGACCATATGACTGAGATCTGGCCCGTGAGATATGAGCAGGAGTTCTTGGATGGGATTTTTAAGAGAATCTCTTTTTGCCTTTACTCCAGCTTCCTTCCCTCTGCCTGGGATGCCAATAGGATGGCTGGAGCTGGAGCAGCTACCTTGGATCATGCAGCCATGAGAAAGGAAGTCACATGCTTCCTTGGAAGCAGACAGGCAGAAAGGGCCAGGGTCCCTGATGACCACAGAACATCACACCAGTGCTGAGTGTTCACCTGTGATGCAGAAACAAAGCCCCTGCCCTGTGGAGCATTTGCACTGGTTGAGAGAGATAGGACATAAAACAATAGACAAGCAAATGTATTCAAGTCAGGCATTGTAAAGCCAAGTACAAGGATGAAGAATGATCAGATGGTTCTGCTTTTGATGGGGTGGGGAGTGGGGAGGCAGTCCATGTAGAGGGAAGAAGGGCCTTGGAAATGTGTCTGAGGAACAGCCAGGGATCAGGGATCTGGGGTCATGTGGACATTGGGGTCTACAGTGGGCAGGATAGTAGCTTCCCAAAAGACACATCCATGCCCCAATTCCTGAAACCCGTGAGTATTACTCCATATGTCAAAAGAGTGAATACTACCTCATTGGGGAAATTCAGGATAAGTTAAGAACCTTGAGAGAGGCTTATCCTGAAGAACACAGGTGGGCCCTAAATGAAATCACATGTATTCTTTTTTATTTATTTATTTATTTTTTTAAACAGAGTCTCACTCACTCTGTCACCCAGGCTGGAGTGCAGTGGTGCCATCTCGACTCACTGAAAACTCTGCCTCCCAGGTTCAAGCGATTCTCGTGCCTCAGCCTCCTGAGTAGCTGGGACTATAGGCAAGTGCCACCATGCCTGGCTAATTTTTGTGTTTTTAGTAGAGATGGGTTTCACCATCTTGGCCAGGCTGGTCTCAAACTCCTGGCATCAAGTGATCCACCTGCCTCAAGCTCCCAAAGTGCTGGGATTACAGGGATGAGTCACCATGCCCAGCCTCACATGTATTCTTATAAGAGAGACACACAAAGGAGAAGACACAGAGGGGAGAAGGAGACCAGAAGACAGAGGCAGAGATTGGAGTGACACCCACAGTCACCCTAAGCTGCAAGAAACAAGGAAGGATCTCTTTTGGAGACTTCAGAAGGAGTGTGGCCCTGTAGACATCTTGCTTTTGGATTTCTGGATTTTGGATACTCTCTCAGCACTGTGAGGGAATAAATTCCTGCTGTTTTGCCTACCCAGTTTGAAATTATTTGTTACAGCAGTCCTTGGAAGCTAATACAGAGGCAAGTTGTGACACGGGGGCCAGAGGCTGGGAGGGGTTCAGTCAGGCAGGGCTTTCATAAGGTGCCCCGGGGACTCCGGACCTTATTCTGGATGTGAGGAGAAATCATTGGAGGACCAAGAGCAGAGTGTGATGGCATCTGATGTGCATTTTAAAGAACAGGTCTGGCTGCTGGGTTTCTGGAAGGATGCTAAGAAACTAGCTAGGAAATGTCTGTGGTCATCCAGTTATAAGAAGGTGATGCCTGGCCTAGAGCAGTCCTATTCAGGGGTCACCCCATGCACAACTGGCCAGTTACATTCAGTGTTATGAGTGGTTTTGGAAAAAGATGAGCATAGTTGGGTCCCTCTAATAAGCCAAACAGACCAGATATGATTTCAGTGGGAAGTAAGAGGCCATGTAGCCTCTGGGGCAGAGAAACAGTTGTTTGTAAATACTAAGAAAACTGGGTATGACATGTTCATATTTTTAAACATTTCATTTCCTTTTCAGTCAATGATTTTTTGAATGACAAAGTGGAACCCCTAAGTTGTTTTTACACAAATTTACAGAGAGGTCAGTGAGCTGCAGTAAGCTGAGGTGGAGGAGAAGAAAAGAAGAGGGAGACCTAGGAAAATTCAACCCACAATCTTCCATCAGGGCAACAAAAGAATCTGGCTCAGCTGATCCTGTAGCTTAAATCCTATGAAATACACAAGGTATGGACAACAACAAGAGCTCCACAGGTACAAAGCCCAGCTGTTAGGACACAAAAGCCCAGCAGGTAAATACTCTAGTTCATTATTTTATCAAGGGCCTTTGTAGCTGGGTGAGAAGGCAAATCTACCACAATTAAAACGAGTTTGGATAAAAGACTACTTATTCTCAAAATCCCTGCCCCTTCTCTCTCTGCACTGTTGTATACACCACATTGCCTCTTCTCTGTTCTTTAATTCCTGGCTTCAGATGAGCATATACCCAAGGAGAGCACAGTATCCAGAAGACCTTGGACTTTAAGGTGAAAGAAGACTTTCCTTTGGGCCACCCAAGAGGAGCAGTAAAATAAAAACCCATCAAGGCAACTGGGTTATCTAGCTAAGGGGCTGAGCAGAGCAGGGGGACTCAGGAATGAGCAGCAGGACAGGAATTTGGAAAGTAGTTCCAGACAGAGCAGGATATCTCATTCCAGTGTGTACTAGTCTGTTTTCACACTGCTATAAAGAACTGTCCAAGACTGGGTAATTTATAAAGGAAACAGGTTTAATTGACTCAGAGTTCAGCATGGCTGGGGAGGCCTCAGAAAACTTCCAATCATGGCAGAAGGTGAAGGGGAAGCGAGGCACCTTTCTCACAAGGCGACAGGAAAGAGAAGTGCCAACCAAAGGGGGAACAGCCCCTTATAAAACTGTCAGATCTTGTGAGAACTCATTATCACAAAAACAGCATGGGAGAACAGCCCCCATGAGCCAATTACCTCCACTTAGTCTCTCCCTTGACACATGGGTATTGTGGGGATTATAATTCAAGATGAGATTTGGGTGGAGACATAAAGCCTAACCATATCATAGTGTAAGACTGAACCTGGAGGCCTCTACTGTACCTCAGAAATATGATACTGTGCTTGCGATAGTTGGGGGAGCTTTTAAGGGCACCAAAACACTGCCACATCACCAGACTTCTCTCAGCTTTGCTCCAAGCCCTATACATCCAAGGTCACCATTTCTATAATGCATAACTTCCCTCTTCTTATGCTCCTTTAGCTCTCAGAATGCAAAAGCAGAGAGCTGTCACACATGCTGAGCATCTATTATGTGCCAGGCTCTGTGCCAGGGGCTTTATGTGTTTTATATCACTTAATTCTCATTGCACCTTTGTCATATAGAAACTATTGTGATCCTCCTTTTGCCGATGAAGAAACTGAGGCTTAGAGAAGTAAAAACTTGTCCAGACTCACATAAGTCTGTTCTTACAATCTTGGAATTCATCCACTTATTCTCCAAGTATTTGTTGAATGCTGCTTGATGCCCGGCACTGCTCCACAGTGTATAGTGTACATCATAGTGAACAGAACAGACACAAACTCCTGCCTCCTGAGGGAGGTTTCTGGATGCTGGAAACATCCTGATTCTTTCTCTCTTTCTCTCTCTCTCTCTCTCTCTCTCTCTTTTTCTCTCCTTCTTTCTTCCTTTCTAAGATGGGCGCTCTCTAAGTTGCTCAGGCTGGCCTCGAACTCCTGAGCTCAAATGATTCTCCTGCCTTAGCCTTCTGAGTAGCTGGGACCATAGGCATGCACCACAATGCCCAGCCTAACATCCTAATTCTTCAGCACAAGTGTGTTCAGTTTGAAAATCATCAAACTGTACCCTCATGATCCGTGTATTTATTGTACATATGTTGTACTTAAATTTTTTTTAATCCCTGCCTTCTTGGAGGTTATGTTCTGATGGAAGAATTGGGGAGTTTGGGAGAACAATAACCAGTAAGTGGTAAACTGAATCATGACCCTCAAAGATACCCAGGTCCTCTTCTATAGAGCCTGTGAAAGTGATCTTATATGGCAAAGGAGACTTTGCAGATGCAATGAAATCAAATGTATGGAGATAGGGAAATTATCTTGGATTAGTCAGTGGGCTCTAAATGGGACTACACATTTCCTTATAAGAGGGAGGCAGAGGGAAATTTAACCACACAACAGGAAGTAGAAGGTGGGATGATGGAAGCAAGAGATTGGAGTGATGCGAGGAAGAGGCCACAAGCCAAGGAATTGGGGCAGCCTCCAAAAGCTGGAGGAAGCAGATAAAAAGGTTTTCACCTGGAGCCTGCAGAAGAATCCTGTCCTGCCCATGCCTTGGCTTTAGCCCAGGGAGACCAACCTTGAACTTCTGGCCTCCAGAACTTGAAGACAATGAATCTGTACTGTTTTAAGCCAACTACCAAATTTGTAGTAATTCAGTGTACAGCAGCAACAAGAAGCTAATACACAAGTTAATTAAATACATTACACAGCATTACGTATTATCTTAGTCACATTCGTTTCTCATGGTTCTGTTCTGTCAATTTTTTTTTTTCTTTTTGATGGAGTCTTATTCTGTCACCAGGCTGGAGTACAGTGGCACCATCTCAGCTCACTGCAACCTCTGCCTCCCGGGTTCAAGCAACTCTCCTGCCTCAGCCTCTCATGTAGCTGGGAATACAGGTGCACACCACCACGCCCAGCTAATTTTTGTATTTTTAGTAGAGATGGGGTTTCATCATGTTGGCCAGGATGGTCTCAATCTCTTGACCTTGTGATCCACCTGCCTCAGTCTCCCAAAGTGCTGGGATTACAGGTGTGAGCCACTGTACCTGGACAATTTTTTTACTGCTGAGAAATTTTCATGGGACAGGCACGGTGGCTCATGCCTGTAATCCAAGCTCTTTGAGAGGCAGATCACTTGAGGTCAGGAATTCGAGACCAGCCTGGCCAACATTGTGAAATCCCGTCTTTATTAAAAATACAAAAGTTAGCCAGGCATAGTGGTGAGAGCCTGTAATCCTAGCTACTCAGGAGGCTGAGGCATGAGAATCATTTGAAAGTAGAAGGTGGAGGCTATAGTGAGCAAAGATCATGCCACTGCACTCCAGCGTGATTTAAAAAAAGAAAGATTGGGGGGCAGGTCAAGAGTGAGTTTAGGTCACCCTTTCAAAGGAAGGAACTGAGCAAGATAGAGGGGACAATAGCTTGAGTGAAGAGAAAAATTCTGACAGTTTTTTTAATTGTGGTAAAATACTCAGAGCTTAAAATTCACCATCCTTATAATTTTTAAGTGCACAATTCAGTGGCGTTAAGTACCTTCACAATAGTGTGCAACCATCACCACAATTCATCTCCAGAACTTTCTCATCTTACCAAATTGAAAGTCTGCCCCTATTAAACACCAACTCTCCATCCCCTCTCCCAGTCCTGGGCACCCCCCATTCGACTTTCTGTCTCTATGAATTGACTACTCTGGGTACATCATATAAGTGGAATTAAACAGTTTTTTTTTTTAAACTGACTTTCGGGTTTCTCTCAAATGAGAGATATAATAATGTATATTTTAAAAAGAGGCTGGTGGTGCAGTGGCTCATGCTTGTAATCCTAGCACTTTGGTAGGCTGAGGTGGGAAAATCACTTGAGTCCGGGAAGTTGCAGTCAGCCATGATCAGGCCACTGCTCTTCAGCCTGGGTGACAGAGCGAGACCCTGTCTCAGAATAAAATAAAATAATATCCAATTAAGATGGACAAATAGAGGATTCTCGAGAGAGGAGAGCACTAGTGGAGCTGTGATCCTGGGTAGGAGGCAGGCTGGTATTTGACATCAAGTGCAGAGACCAGAGCCTGACATCTGTGCAGAGTAGCCAAGAAGGGGATGCATGTGGGGACAGGTGTGGGAGCTTGGGGGTCAGAGTGGTGGCGGTGGCTTATGATCATTCTCTCTGATGGTGCCTGCAATTCTCAGTGAAGCAGAGAACAAGGTGATCAGCTGAGGATGAGGACAGGAGAGGAGGCACCAGAGATTCATGCAGAGGAGAGAACCCAGGTATCCATTAGAAGACTGAGGAAAGAACAGAATTCAATAATTAGGGTGAAGCTGGCAGTGGCTAAGCATAGCCTGTCCTGTTTCCCAAGCATTATTAACCTTTTGTCTCTGTTTTCCAAGCTTCCTGGGAGCTGTATCCTCCAAAGTCCTCGTAAGAATAGAAATTCAAAGGAGAGCCATCCTCAGGGCATATGGTGGTCTTCAGATCAACTTTTGCTGAATTTTCAGCACAGTTGGGGTGCTGTACATTTGTGGCTGGGTGTAAGCAGCACACGTCATTTGGGGCTGACTTGCAGCAGCAAGAATTATTGGCAAGTTCCTCACCAGGCTGCTCTGCCTCCTGAAAGCCTCAGTCTCCAAGTGGGTCTGAGTAGGCAACAATCTCCTTGGTCAGAACCAATCTCCTTGATGGTCCTAATGCCAGTGGATGGTTCTAGAAACTAGAAATCCCCTCCTCAGCAGGTCACAGGAGTGCCTGGGGGGCGCCAGAGGCTGGAGAGACTCTAAACTGCTTCTTGCTCTCCACCCTCCATGCCCCATGGACTCCTCCAGACGTCCAGCCAGGTGGACATCTGGGATTTGTGGTTCTACAATAGCTATAACCCTTGCACCTCTAAGAGACATGGCACCAAAGCCTGCACTGGTCATGCTGCATGTTAAAAGGGGAAACTCTTCCTTTTGCACACTAACTAAAGTCAAAACTTACCTTTTTGTCATCTGTTGGAGTCAAAGAGGCAATGAGGCTGAGGCTCTAGTCCATTTCCTGCTTCAAGGCTTTTGGGCACCCGGCCCCTCTACCTGGGAACCCCGCCTTTCTTTCTGCCTAGAGGACTCCTTCTCAACTTTCAGGATCTGGCTCCCTTGCCTCCTCCTCTGTGAAGGGTCAGGGAGTCCTCAAGACCACCCTCAGTTTCAATAATTCACTAGAAGGGCTCACAGAACTAAAAAAAGGTGTTACAGACCAGGCGTGGTGGCTGAAGCCTGTAATTCCAGCACTTTGGGAGGCCGAGATGGGAGGATCACGAGGTCAGGAGATCGAGACCATCCTGGCTAACACGATGAAACCCCATCTCTACTAAAAAATACAAAAACCTAGCTGGGCGAGGTGGTGGACCCCTGTAGTCCCAGCTACTTGGGAGGCTGAGGCAGGAGAATGGCATAAACCCCAGAGGCAGAGCTTGCAGTGAGCTGAGATCCGGCCACTGCACTCCAGCTTGGGCGACAGAGAAAGACTCCGTTTCAAAAAAAAAAAAAAAGAGGGGTTACATTTGTGGTTCATTACTGTGAAAGGCTACACACTGAAATCAACAAAAGTAAGTGGGACATGGGACAGTGTCCTGGAAGGAGCAGGCACCAGCTCCCGGTTGGTCTCTTACTATGAAGTTGCATGAACAATATTTAATCCTGCTGGCAACAATGTGTGGCAACACAGATGGAGAACTGCCAACCAGGAAGTTCTCCAGAGCCTCAGCGTGCAGGACTTCATAGGGGGTCCATCTCACAGCCATGCAGAGTCCACGTGACTGACCTTAGCTACTCATCCTCCAGCCTCTCCAGAGCTCAAAAGGATCCGAGAGGCTGAAGGTCTCAGGTGAGCAAAGAAATTGTCACCAGGCAGTATATTTCAAGAGCTCAGAGTTCCTTCTAGCCCTGGACCAGCCCTTTCTTTGGAACATGCAAAGTTTTGGACATCCCAAACATTGCCATTTTATGTGCCTTTCCTTGCTTCATTGCAGTGGCTTATATCTTCAATGCGATTTGAACAGAACCAGTGGGAGCAGGCATCCATGCCTTGTGCCTAATCTTAAAAGAAGTGTTCAGTTTTTCACTATTAAGTATGCTGTTATCTGTGGGGTTTTGTAGAAGCATTTATTATGTATGAATATTGAATTTTGTTAAATTCTTCTACTGTGTCTAATGAGATGATCACATGATTTTTCTCATTTATTTTTATTAATATAGTAAGTTACATTAATTGGTTTTCAAATATTAAACCAACCTTGCATTCCTAGAATAAATTCCATGAGGTCATGATGTATCATCATTTTGTTTATATTGCCAGGCTTGATGTGCTATTATTTTCTTCAGGATTATTGCATTTATGTTCATAAGGGACAGTGTTTTGTACTATCTTTTTCTTATAATGCACTTCCAGAGTTATGCTTGCCACATAAAATGAATTGAGAATTGTTTCTCCTCCTTTATTTTCTGGGAGTGTTCATGTACGATTAATATTAATTCTTCCTTCAATTTTTGATAGATTGTGCCAGGAAAAATATATTGTGGAGGGGACTTTAATAATAAATGCATTTCTTTAATAGATATAAAGCTATTTTGTATTTTCTACTTCTCTTCTTGAGTCAGTTTTAGTAATTTATGTCCTTCAAATAATGTGTCTATGTTGTCAAATATATTGGCCTAAAGTTGTCTACGATGTGTCTCTATTATTCTTTTAATATTTGTAGGATCTATATGATGCCCCTTCTTTCATTCTTTGTAATCTGTATTCTCTTTCTTGATAAATCTAGCTAGGAGATTGTAATTTTAAAAAACTCTTTACAGAACCTATTTTTCTTTTGTTATCCTCTTTTTTAAAAATTTTATTCTAATCTTCATGATTTCTTTCTTTTTAAACTTATTTTAAGCTTAATTATTCATCTTTTTCTAATTTCTTATGGTAGAAGTATAAATAATTAAATGTATATATTTGCTCTTTTTTAATGTAAGAATTTAAAACTATAGCTGCTTTCAGAGGTTTTCATTTTTTTATTATCATTCAACTAAAAATATTTTATACTTTCATTTGCAATTTCTTCTTTGATCTACATATTAGTTAAAAGTTTTTTGCTTAATTCAGCAATCAAAAGAGCCACCAAACAACCCAATTCAAAAATGGGTGAAAGATTTAAATAGGCATTTTTCCAAAGAAGATATACAAATTGCCAGAAAGTACATGGGAATATGTTCAACATCTTTCATCAATAGGGAGATGAAAATCAAAGCCACTGTGAGATACTCCATGCCCTCAGGATGGCTGTTATTTTAAGAAAATAAACAGAAAAGGCATGTTGGCAAGGATGTGGACAAGTTGGAACCCTGGTACATTGCTAGTAGAAACTGGAACCCTTGTATGTTGCTGGTAGAAATGTAAGATGATGCAGCCACAGCAGAAAACAATTTGATGGTTCCTCAGAAAGTTAAACATAGAATAACTATATGATCCAGCAATTTTATTCCTAGGTATATGCCCAGAAGAATTGAGACCAGATGTGGTGGCTCACACCTGTAATCCCAGCACTCTGGGAGGCTGAAGTGGGAGGATCACTTGAGCCCAGGGGTTCGAGACCAGCCTGGCAACATAGTGAGACCCCATCTCTAAAAAAAGTGAAAAAAAAAAATATAGCCACAGCTCACTGCAGCCTTAACCTTCTGGGCTCTGGTGATCCTCCCACCTCAGCCTCTCAGGTAGCTGGGACTACAGGCATGCACCATCATGCCTGGCTAATTTTTGTATTTTTTGTAGAGATGGGTTTTCACCATGTTGCCTAGGCTGGTCTTGAGCTCCTGGGCTCATGAAATCTGCCTACCTCAGCCTCTCAAAGTGTTGGGATTACAGCACTCAGGTGGCTGAGGTGGGAGGATCACGTGAGCCTGGAAGTCAAGTCTACAGTGAGCTATGGTTGTGCCACTGCACTCCAAGCTGGGCAACAGAGCAAGACCCTGTCTCAGAAAAAAAAAAAAAAAAAATTAGAAGCAGGGACTCAAACAGATATTTGCATGCCAATGTTCATAACAAAATTATTTACAGTAGCCAAAAGGTGGAAACAACTCAAGTGTGCATCTGCAGCTGAATGGATAAACAAAATGTACTACAGTAGTCCTCCCTTATCCATGGTTTTGCTTTCCATGGTTTCAGCTCCCTGTGTTCAACTAAGGTACAAATATATTAAATGGAGAACTTCAGAAACAAACCATTCATGTTTTAAATTGCACACCATTCTGAGAAGTCTGATAAAATTTCACACCATCCCACTCCATCCCACCCGGGACATGAGTCGTTCCCTTGTCCATCATATCCTCATTGCCTGTCCCTTAGTCACTTAGCATCTGACTCTGTTATGAGATGGAAAAATGTAATATGTATAGGGTATGATAGTATCCGCAGCTTCAAGCATCCACTGGGGATCTTGAAATGTATCCCCCATAGATAAGGGGGGACTACTGTATCTACATACAATGGAATATTATTCAACCTTATAAAGGAATGAAACTCTGACACATGCTACCATATGGATGAAACTTAAAAATATGATGGTGACTGGGTGGTGGCTCACGCCTGTAATTCCAGCACTTTGGGAGGCCAAGGTGGGTGGATCATGAGGTCAAGAGATCGAGACCATCCTGCCCAACATGGTGAAACTCCGTCTCTACTAAAAATACAAAAATTAGCTGGGTGTGTTGGCATGCACCTGTGGTCCCATCTACTCCGGAGGCTGAGGCAGGAGAATCGCTGACCCAGGAGATGGAGGTTGCAGTGAGCTGAGATCATGCCACTGCACTCCAGCCTGGTGACAGCGCAAGACTCCGTCTAAACAAAAAAATTTTTTAAAACCCATGTATATGTATATGTATGTATATATGATGCTAAGTCCAATAAGCCAAACACAAAAGGACAAATCGTATGATTTCATTTATGTGAGGTACCTAGAATATACAAATTTACTCAGACAGAAAGTGAAATACACATTACTAGGTTACTAAGGGCTTGAGGGAGGAGGAGGGAATGGGAATCATTGACTATTGGTTTACAGAGTTACTGTTTGGGATGACCAAAAAGTTCTGGAAATGGGCAGTGGTGATAGTTGTACAACACTGTGAATGCACTGAATGCCACCAAGTTGTACACTTAAAAATAATTAGTTGACTAATAAGTAGTTAACTCATATTTAGTTAATTAAAAATAATTAGTTAAATAAAATAAATAGTTGATGATTTTTTGATATCTTTTTATTACCAATTTTAAATTTCATTCCATTGTGGTGAGAAAACATACTCTATATGATTTCAGTCCTTTGATATACATTAAGACTTGTTTTATTGCCCAGAATATGAGCTATGAGCTATGTTAGTGAATGTTCCATGTGCCCCTGAAAGAAATGTGTGTTCTCGTCAATTTCAATAGTGTGTCCTATAAATGCCACTTAGGTCAAGTTGGCTGATAGCATTGTTTAAATCTTGTACACTATGATTTTTCTAGTTTTCATTGATTTTTGTTAATGATTTCGTGGAGTTTCAATTTCTCAACTATGGTATAAATTTATATGTTTCTGTCTTTGGTTTTCTCAGATTTTGCTTTATGTATTTTGAAGCTGTGTTGTTCGATGTATACAATTTTAGGATTGTTATGGTTTCCTCATGACAATCCTTATAACAATTTCTGAAGAAATAACCCCCTGTATCTCTGATAATACTCCTTGCCTTGATGTCTACTATATCAGTATAGTAATACTAGCTTTCCTGTGTTTATCATTTGCTTATGTCTTTTTCCATCATTTAATTTTTGACCTGTCTTTATATTTAAAGTACATCTCTTATAAAGAACACATAATTGATTCCCATTCTTACATCCAGGCTGACAACCTTTCCCTGTTAATATGAGTAGTTAGACCAACTTAATTTAATGTAATTATTAATATGGTTGATTTTAAGTCTACCATCTTTCCAGTTGTTAACTTTTCACGATATACCTTGAATTAATATTATACCACTTCACATATATTGTAAGACCTTTGCAACCTCTGCTTCGCAGGTTCAAGCAATTCTGGTGCCTCAGCCTCCCAAGTGGTTGGGATTACAGGAGTGTGCCACCACACCTGGCTATTAACAATATACTTCTATTTATTCTTTCACCTTGCCCTTTGTGCCATTATATAATATATTTTATTTCTGTGCATATTATAAACCCATAATATACTGTGATTATTTTTGCTTCACATCAGAGATACCATCAATTATCTATGCTCTTGTTTGGGTAATTTCTGTTGAGCTGATTTCAAGTTCATGATATTTTCTTCTACACTGTTAAATCTGTTTTGAGGACCATCCAGTGAATTTTTGATCTTGTCATTTCAGACATTGTACTTTCCAGATCTGGGAATTTCCATTTACTTCTTTTTTAGTTTTCATATATCTGCTGTAATTCTTCATCTTTGTATTCAGTATGTGTATTTTCTTCTTTAAGGCCTGGAGCATATTTATAATACAGTTGACTTGAACAACTCAGGTTTACCTGTGCAGGTCCACTTATAAGTGGATTTTTAAAAATAAAAGTTACAGCAAGTGCACCTGCCTCTCCTACTCCCCCTTCTACCTCCTCCATTACTTCTACTTCTGTCACCCTTGAGAGAGCAAGACCAACTCTTCCTCTTTCTCCTACTTCTCCTCCGCTTACTCAACACGAAGACAATGACGATGAAGACCTCTATGATGGTCCACTTCCACTTAATGAATAATCAACATATTTTCTCTTCCTTATGCCTGCCTGCCTCCCTCCCTCCTTCCCTCCTTCTCTCTCTCTCTCTCTCTCTCTCTCTCTTTCATTTGAGATGGAGTCTCACTCTGTCCCCCAGGCTGGAGTGCAGTGGCACAATCATAGTTCACTGCAGCCTCAACCTCCTGCATTCAAGCTATCCTTCCATCTCAGCTTCCTGACTGCAGGTGGGTGCCACCACACGACTCACTTCTAAATTTTTTGTAGAGATAGGGTCTTGTTATGTTGACTAGGCTGCCTTATGGTTTTCTTAATAATATTTTCTTTTCTCTAGCTTACTTTATTGTAAGAATACAGTGTATAACACATAAGACTTACAAAATATGTGTTAACCAACTATTTGTTATTGGTAAGGCTTCTGGTCAACAATAGGCTGTTAGTTAAGTTTTGAGGGATTCAAAAGTTAAACATGGATTTTTGACTCTATGGGGTGTTGGCACCTCTAACTCTCATGTTGTTTTAAAGTCTTGTCTGCTAAATCATCTGTGTCATCTCTGTGTTTGTTTTGATTAATTACTTTTTCTCTTCTGATTATGGGTCACATTTTTTCTGCCTCTTTGAATGTCTAGTAATTTTTCTACTGTATGCTAGACATTGCAAATGCTATGTTGTTTTAGTCTGGATTTTATTGTCTTCCTTTAAAGAATCTTGAGAATTTTTCCCCCCTTAACAGGCTGTTAATTTATTGGTGAAGCAGTTTGATCAAAGATTATTTTTATTCCTTATTACTGTGGACCTAGAAGAACCCTTGCTCTAGGGCCACAGTGGCAAGAATGCTGCTTTAGGTTGGGTTTTGCTGCCTTGTGCCTCAGTTTAGAAATTTCCCTCAAGTATAAAGCCAGGATGAAGGTGGAGCTTATTCCTGTATGTCTTTCACCATTAAGGAAAATAACCCTGTTTTTCTGTTGTCTGATGCCTTCAAAAGTTATTTTAAATATTGCACCCAGTTGAACAGTTGTTTATGGTGAAAGGGTGATCTTAATACTCATACAGCATGGTTCGAACCAAAATTACTTTGCTTCACATAGTTTCTTTTTTTTTTTTAACTTTTTATTTTGAAATAATTTTCAACTGAAAGAAAAGTTGCAATAAATAGTCCCAAGACTTCCTTACCTAGCTTCATTTAATGTTAGTATCTCAAGCAGCCAAATATAATTGTCGAAACTAAGAAATTAACATGGGTTCAACACTATTAACTAAACTACAGACCTGATTCAGGTTTCATAAATTTCATCGCTATGTCTTTTTCCGGTTCCAGGATCCAGTCCAGGATATCATATTGTATTTACTTATCATATCCTCCTAGCCTCCTCAGTCTGAGACGGTTCCTCAGCCTTGCCTTATTTTTCGTGACGTTGACACTTTTGAATAGTGATGGTGAGTTATTTAGCAGAATTTTCCTCAATTTGGGTTTATCTGATGTTATCTCATGATAAGGTGGAGGTTATGCATTTTTGCAAGATTACCCTAGAAGCAATGTCCACGTCACTGTATTTCATTAGTGGCGAAGTTAACCTAGATCACTTGGTTAAGGTGGTGTCTTCCAGCTTCTTTACTACATACTTACTACTTTTCCTGTTGTAATTAATAACTTTAGGAGCAATACTTTCAGACCATGCAAATATCCTTTCTTCTCAAACTTTTACCCACTAATTTTAGCCTCAACCAGCAGATATTACCTGCAACAATTATTGAGAAGTGAGGCCAACTGGACTTCCTGGGTCGAGTAGGAGACTTCAGGAACTTTCCTGTCTTACAAGAGGATTGTAAAATGCACCAATTAGCACTCTGTAAAAGGCACCAATCAGTGCTCTGTAAAATGCACCAATCAGCAGGATTCTAAAAGTAGCCAATCGTGGGGAGGATTGAAAAAAGGGCATTCTGACAGGACAGAAACGGAACATGGGCGGGGTCAATAGGGGAATACAAGCTGGCCACTTCAGCCAGCAAGGGCAACCTTCTAAGGTCTCCTTCCATGCTGTGGAAGTTTTGTTCTTTTGCTTTTCACAATAAAGTTTGCTACTACTTACTCTCTGGGTCTGTGCCATCTTTAAGAGCTGTAACACTCACAGCGAAGGGCTGCTGCTTCATTCTTGAAGTCAGGGAGATGATGAACCCACCAGCAGGAACCAGCTCTGGACACATGATGACTGTGACGACTGTGTTGTTCTAATGGTGATTTTCTATTTTCCAAATTCTTTCTACATTTATTAATTGGA
This sequence comes from Papio anubis, assembly GCF_008728515.1. NCBI lineage: Eukaryota > Metazoa > Chordata > Mammalia > Primates > Cercopithecidae > Papio > Papio anubis. Next base: position 119,032,212 of record NC_044987.1, read on the forward strand.
TTCTTTGGTAAGGAAGTGCTATCGCGTCTTCTCATTTATCCCTTTACTCCCCAGTTCTAAGGTACCAGATCCGTTTCTTCCCAGGCAAGCAGGGGAGGCTTTTGTATTACACAAACTTGCAGTTCTTGTCTTTTCTACAGACTGGCCCATGTGTCAGCCACAGCGACACACCTTCAGCCCTACACAAATCCTCCGATGTTCTCACGGTGTAAAAGCTGAGACTGTGATCACAAGTACAATTTTGTTTAATCTGAGCGAATGTTTTCTTTTTTAACAAATATACACATAAGGGGATGGGATAATTCCAGGAAGAGAAAACAGCCACGTGTTGTTTTGGAGGAAAATGTGAGCTCCACCTCTGAGCTGGACTCCATGTTGCCCTCTGGAGAGGATCTCGTTTACACTGCATCTCTCCTGCCTCTGGCCCCACCTCGCTTCAAGTCTTGTTTGTTGGTCCTCTTGGTTAAATGACTGCAGAAATGTCCCTAATTATTTTCCTCTCCAACTCAACACTCCTGGTCACAGCAATTCCCAGCAAGAGGCAAAGTCTATTTCCCTGTCCTTTGAATCTGGGCTGGTCTTGTAACTTGCTTTGGCCAATAAAATGTGGCAGTAGTGGCCGGGTGCAGTGGCTCATGCCTGTATTCACTGCACTTTGAGAGGCCAAGGAGGGCAGATTGTTGAATCCAAGAGTTCGAGACCAGCCTGGACAACATAGCGAAACACTGTCTCTATAAAAAAATACAAAAAATTAGTCTGTATTTAGTTTGGCATGGTATCGTGCACCTGTAGTCACACCTACTCAGAAGGCTGAGGTGAGAGGATTGCTTGAGCTCGGAAGGGGAAGGTTGCAGTGAGCCATGAAGGTTGCAGTGAGCCATGATTACACCACTGCACTCCAGCCGGGGCAACACAGAGAGACCCTGTCTCAAAAAAAAAAAAAAATGTGGCAGCGGTGACCGTGACCAGTCACCAATTCTGAGCCAGGCCCTAAGAGGACCCAGGACTCTTTCCAGGAACTGACCTGCTGGAAGAAGAGAGACAGTGGCCCAGTGGTCCACCGTGACTCCAGCTGAGAGCTGCCAACCTTCAGGCATGGGAGTGAGGGCATCCTAGTCCAGCCAGCCCACTTGCTGTCTGCAAACACACCATGAGCCCAGCCAAGATCCTCTGAGCCTCATCCAGATAAGCAGGACTGCCCAGCTGACCCCTGGGCTTGTAAATAGAAGAAGCACTCCTCATGTGAAGTCATGGAATTTGGAGTGGTTTGCTGTGCAGTGATAGCTACCTGGTACAGTCCTTCCTGAGCCACTCTGACTCTAAACCCAGATCCCGCAACACCTCCAGCAGATTCCCAGGACTCTTGGGATGCAGTGCACGGAGCATTTGCCTGGTCCAACTCATTATATGAGGGATGACACCAAGAAGGATCAGGTGAACTGCCCAAAGGGACACAGCAAGGTACAGGCATATTGTGGGGCTAGAACCCTGGACTCCAGCTTCCTAGTCGAGTGCTTTTCCCAGGACCCTTTCTGTTTTTACTTTGACAACTTCTTCCCCAAAGCTCAGCTCTCACTCCTCAGACCAAGTAGCTCCAAATCCTTGGGCTCACCTGCGCAGACCCAAGGCTGACTTTGGCAATCCAGAACTCCTGCCCACCTGGGGCAGGTGTCAGAAACCAGGGCTCCTCCTGCTGCACCTGGACAGTGGCCACTTCTACCTCTCCTTCATCTTTCTCCTGCAGGGAACGGCTGTGGTCCTGCCAGACCCCACTTTTGGAGGGGCCTCCGACACTCGGGGCAAACATAGTTTCTGAGGACACATTGCCCCAGAAGCATTGGCTAAGTGAAAGATTAATAAACAGAGGTTTATAGGATCTGGAAAGGCTTCTAACTGGAATGATCTGAAACTAAAGATTAATGACAACGGCAGCCGCAATGTAGTAGCTGTGCGGTTTATTGAGGTCTTACTGCATTGCTGATGGAGCTGAGCGTGTCTCATGCTGTGTGTCATTTCATGCATGCAACAACCATATGATACAACAACTACTATTATCTCTGTTTTACAGGGGAGGAAACTCAGAGAAATGCAGAAATTGCCCATCATCACCCCGGATCACCCCCTTGGAGAAGCTTCTCTGACCACCCGAGCAAGGACACAAGCCCCACCACTGCCTGCCTTTGAACATTGATCACATTGGACACCTCACCCTCACGTTGGTTTACTGTCCTGCTTTCCCTTGTGGGACACACAGCCACATGAGCCCAGTGTGTCCCACTCACAGGGGTATCCAAAGCCTGGAGCGTGGCAACAGGCAAACAGAGACCCGTGGAGGGAACGGTCGGGGAATACTGGAGCTATAAGAACGGCCCTCGTGAAGGTTACGTTTCAGTGGGGAGCAAGGTGTCAATTGGCCAATGACATAGTGCGTATTTGATGACCCCTTGGTGAGTGCAGGGCACTGGGGACCTGGTGCTATCGAGGATTACAGATGGGCTGGCAGGGGCCCCTTCTCTCTTATAGAATCAAGCACGGCCAGCAAAGGTTGCTACCGAGCCGGACCCGGCCAAGCAGCGGCCCTGGCTGCAGCCAGGGCCTTTGGAAACCTCATCAAAATGAAGAGTGGCCTCATGCGTGCTGACCGGGGGGCTGGTGGCCCACGGGGACGGCATTCCCAGAGACTACAAGGAGCCGGTGGCCCTTTCTTCAACCACCAAACAACAGCCAACCTCGGCCCCACAAAGACGGGCGCATGAATCACTTCTGCAGAGACTGCATTTCCTTTGAGGGGCTGTCACTGGCACCGGGCGGTAAGAAAACATTTTGTCATGCACATCAGCTGCCTTTCTCTGGGCCTCGGGTGGCCCAGGGCCACTCCCCCACCCAAGGGGATGGCAGTCCCGGTCAGCGCTCATCCATCAAGCTCATAATGAGGTGGCAAATTGCTGTCTTGGAGAGACACTCAAAAGCCAACTACTTCAGCCTGTCCACGGAGGTGTCAATGGCCGGGCCCCAGGAGACCGCTCCCTCCAGGAGGCCTTCTATAGGGGCAGAGGTGGGAGGTTTTACTGATCACTAAAGAAGTTGCAGCACCCACCAGCAACTCCCTGGTCCCCTGGGGGTCAGGCTGCCCTGACCCCACTCACTGCCCATTGCAGCCAGAGGCTGACATCTGTCCCCACCCCTGGGATCCCCATAACCCTGAATCCTTGTTGGCTTCAGAGTCAGCTGAGAAGACCTCTTCTTCCTCTCCCAAGTTTCAGGCCTCAGAGACAGCAAAGCAGAGCAGCAGCAACGCCTTCCCTGGCCTTTGACCTGAAGACATGGATGAGGATGGTAGTGGTGGTGGCTACGGGTTGAGCATCAGCTTCCTTCAGTCATAACCGAGGCTTCCACACTCTATTAGCCCTCATGACCACCCAGGAGAGAAGTGGTCCTGTAGCCCCATTTCACAGATAAGAAAGGGAGAGGTCATGTGAGCTCCCCACATCACCACACCAGTGGGAGAGCCAGCCCCCTCCAGAGCCCAGGCAGCTGCACACTCGTTCTCAGACAACACCCACCCAGGTGACGAAGAGACCAGTGTCCCACCAGACCACTTGCTCCTCAGCCCTGACCCTCGGGGACTCACTTCCCTGCTCGTCTGTGTAGTGTAACCGCCTACCTGTGTCCCCAAGCAGGTTCATTTGGGCTCTTTGCAGCCCTCTGTACGTGGGATCCCACGGGATGTGCTCCTCTGTGGTCACTCTGTGACTTCTCTCCATCCAGGCCATTCGGGAAGGTCTGTCTGAGCTGCCTCGTGGTTCCACGCTTTACTGGGCCCACTGCTGAGTCATATTTTCCAGCATGGATGCTTCCAAGCCCATGGCCCTGTCATTTCCCAAGGCCAGGAAGGGCTCCCAGCTCTAAGGCTCAGGCACTGGTGAGCGCCTCCTGCATTTGGGCCTTCTGAGCCCCCAAAGGCCCCCTGAGGCTTCCTCCTTCCCCAGTGAGGTTTGGTGGGGCACAGAGAGGTGTGGCGACGGCAGGACAGCCTCTGGACCCACCCAGTGCAGTGCCCTGCCTTTACGCGCGTGGAAACCCTTTGGCCCTCAAAGAAGCAGCCTCCATCCTGGCTCCCTCCAGCTTCCAGGCCCTCGCTGCGGCTTTGGACCTGGGTTCACAGGGCAGGGGGGTTGCAGAGGGCCTCCCTCCACCTGCAGAGCCACACGTAGCGGCACACGGCTGGGTCCCCAAGTGTCCACCTTGATTTAGGTCAAAGCTGCCTTCTCTCCCTCACCCCTCCTTTCATCCCACCGCCCCCTTAAATGGTGGGCCAGGCTGTGGCGCCCTCGAGGCTGCTGTTCCCTTTGCTCCACGTTTTCAGGTCTGTGGGCCGTGGGGCAGGTGACTCAGGCCAAGCAGACACCTTGCATCCTGCTGGGAAAACCTGATTTCCTAGACATTTGCTAGGACTGCCACTGAGCGGGAGGTGGGGTGGGTGCAGTGGGGGACAGAAACAGCAGGAGTAGGGGCCGTGCAGTGGCCAGGCTGTTGGGGAGGAAAGGCAGGGAGCACGGTGGCCTCTGTCACCTCTAGGAACGGGCAGGCCCCCAGGGAGGCCCCTTTGACCTGCAGTGTGATCTTGGAAAGGTCCCTCCACATCTCTGGGCTTGGGTGACATCATCGAAAATACAAGGAAATAGAGAGAAGGCCACGCAAGGTGTGTTGCGAGGGCTGGAGGTGCCGTAGGACCCATCCACGTGGTGTCTCCTTCCCTGAGCTCACGCCGCAGGGAGGGAGGGAACCAGTGCCCTGGCTGGTGTCTGGGGAGGGGAGAAGCGAGAGGAAGAAAGCAAAGCAGAGGTGAGCAGGAGGCAGCTGGAGCAGCGTGGGAGGGGGACGTGGAAGCAGCGTTAGGACGGGAGGGTGACCTCTGAGCAGAGGGTGGAGAACAGCCCAGCGGTGCCCAGGAATGGGGATGCAGGAGGGACTGTGGGCAGAGGCAGCTGCTGGAGGTAAAGTCCAGGGCTGGCTGGGCACCTTCCCATGGTGGGGACCTGGCTCCTCGTGCCCAGCACAGGATGGTGGATGGGGTGGTAGGGGGAGGCTCAGCCAGGAGGATCCCTAGGACTGCAGAGGCAGCCGCTGGGGCCTGGATGTGAGTGGGTGGTGGGTGCACAGGGAGTAAAAAGAGCCTGGCCTTTGGGGATGAGAGCCCTGGGTAGGCATCCGTTTCCTCTCTCACTGGAGTGGAGACACCGGCAAGGAGGGGGTGACGGCCGGAGCTCTGGACATCAGCAACGAGGTGCTGTCAGCCCAGAGAGGGGCGGCTTCCTACTCACGGTCACACAGCCGTTGAGTCACAGAGCTGGGTTCTCAGCCCCTCTCTTCGGCTTGGGCCGGGTCATGAGACAGCCGTAGGAGCCCCACATACAGGAGGCTCCCATGGAGGGAGAACCCAAGGCATCCGACAAGGTGGGTGTATTGAAGAGAAGAAACCAGGGGCCAGAACTGACTCAAGCCTCCATCCTGAGAGTGGCTCCCAGGAGTGGTGTCCCACAGGCCTGCGAGAGACAAGCCTGGCTGTGCTTCCTGCCAGCACCTGGCCTGCTGAAGCCCACCTTTCCGTCCGCCTGCGGGGCTCAACTCCACCACAGCCGCCTCCTCCGGGAAGTCCGCCCAGCTCTCCCCTCCCCGGCTGGTGCTCCAGTAAGCTCCTGCTGTTTACCCGCCCATTTCCCCTGCTGGACCACAACTCCCAGTGTTTTATTTCCATTTCCCTTTGGCTGCACCCAGAAGATGTGATTTTGAACTAAATAAGTGGATGTGTGGAAGGCGGGGGCGTCACAAAAGGGCTCACCCCAGGACCCCTGAGGTCAACCCTGACTCCCTGATTGTTATGTTTGCTGTGGGAACTGACCCCCGAAAACTCAGTTTCCTAGACATTTGTCAGAACTGCCACTGAGCATGCAGTGGCGGGTGGGGGCGTGGCGCAGCAGGAGAAATGGCAGGAGTAGGGGCCGTGCAGTGGCCAGGCTGTGGGGGAGGAAAGGCAGGGAGCACGGTGGCCTCTGGCACCTCTGGGAACAGGCAGTGCCCCAGGGAGGCCCCTCGCCCCATGCTCACAGTCCCCTCCATCATCTGCAGCTCAGAGCCTCAACACATCATGTGATCACAAGCTTGACCTCCTCCTCTTTGTGCCTCAGTTTCTCCATCTGGAAAAATGGGTAGCTTTTGCCAATCCTTCCCAGCTGCAGAATTCCAAGGGCAGAATTTCAGAAAGATGGCCACCAGAGGCTCCTTGGGGCCTACATATGTCCTTGTGCTTCTTTAACTTAACATCCTGACAGTTCTCTAACTCCTCTGCTCACTCAAAGGGTCCGTCTGGAGTGTGTCATGGTCTGTCAGCTTTTTTTTCACCTTTAGTGGAGTATAAAATAATGTTGTCTCTTACAACAATTGATGATGCCTTATCTTCTATGAAATATGGTGATACCAATCGTTTCCCATTTCTAATAGCACCTTACTATTTTCATTTAATCCTAGCAACAACCCCAGGAGGTAGTTACTGTTACTATCCCATTTTACAGAGGAGGATAAGAGAAGTTAACACCTCACCCAAGGCCACACAGCGATTTGCCCACGGAGGCTGGACAGTGTCAGACAGCCTGGGCAAGGTGCTGGGGCAGCCTCCTGGGGTGTTGATGTTTTCAAAGGGCCTTAATGAATGGTGCAGTTTCTGTTGGAAAGACATTTGTTCCCTGTGACATTCTGGACAGAAGCATGGCTTAGCAGAAGTGCAGAGGCAGGACCAGGGAGACATTTACGAGTTGGGGAGTCTCTCGGCGGGCTGAAGCTTAAACGGAATGTCTGGAGTTTTGATCATCAGGGGTGTTAGGTCCAAATTGTACAGGGTCTTGAATCCCTGTGCAAGAAAGAGGGCCTTTGGGAGGCAATAGGGAGCCATTGAAGGCTTTGGAGTAGGGACATTGCAAGGCTGGAGCAATGTCTGAATAGCCCCTGTGCATTCAGGCTAAAACCAAGCTCCTTTGGCTGGCATGCAAGGCCTCCTACAACCAGGCCCTTGTCAGTCACCCCTGCCAGTGTCCCCCACCCCACGCCCTCCCCAACACACTGCTTCAGCCGTACTGACACTTTCTCTGTTTTTGAGCTGACAAATGTGTTCTTCCCACAGGTCTCCCCAGGCTCACCTCCCCGGAGAGACCCCTCACGTCTCTTGCCTTCGCCTCCCACATTGCCCAGCTTCACTGTCTTTAACACACCGACCACAATCCGAAACTATCCTGTCATCTGTGTCGTCATGGCCTGCCTCTCACCAAGCACAAATTCACTCAGGATGGGGCTGTCCTGCTCACTAGACTATGCACAGCGCATGCCTTACGGAGGGCTTTGAAATGAGTCAATCAATCAACGGATGGGCTTATTCCTCCCACAGGGCACGTGTGTGTCTATTTTATGAACACGTGGATAGCAGCTGGCTGCCAAGAGGATGAGCTTGAACATCCCACCACCGTTTTCTTCCCTTTGCTTGTTCCTGCTGCCACAGCCCATGGAGAGCCTAGGCTCAGATGATCAGGTGTGGTCCTAGCCAGGTCCCGAGCATGTCTGAGTAATAGGGAGTGAGGAATAGATCAACACAGGCTTAGCCACAGGTGGCTGTGCCAGGCATTTGGCCCCCTTCCCCATACTGACGCTCCATCAGCATCTCCAGGGCAGGGAAGTGGAGGCTGAGAGGGGACGTTTCCTGAGCTTTTCTAAGCACTGAGCATGGGCTGAGGCCTTGTCCTGTGTAACGCTTTGGCTTTTTCGGTTGTTTCTTGCAACAGCCTCGTGCTGCAGCAGTGGCTGGTGGTTTCGTGACTTCCATGTTTTGGGTGAGACTCAGCGAGACCTCAAGGCTTGTCCTCAGCCGCCAGGCCAGGGCCTCAGCTGGATGGCATCCGGGCCAGTGACTCCCACTGGCTTCTTTCTCCGGGCCCCGCTGCTCCAGCTGCCCCATGTGTGACCTGGAGCGAGTCCCGAAACCTTGTCCAGCCTGGTCTGCAAACAGGCTTCCCTCAAGGCCGAAGCCAGTTCGATGTGCCTGGCACAGGGCCTGACACCAGCATGTGCTCTGCCAGCAGCAGCGTGCTGACATCATCATCATCATCGTCATCGTCACCATCCTCGAATGGGGAGTTTGCATCTGACTCAAAGTGGAGCTCGCCCGCTGGAAGCCGGGGCTCTTCACCAGGAACAGGAGAGCAAAGCCCAGGTCCTGAGCTGCCACCCCTTGTACAGGGGCAAGGACCCAGGCCCTTATGGGCATCCAGGGAGTCTCTGGCCCCCCCTCATGGGGTCCGTGCACCCTCGGAATCCCCTGTACCTTGTCCCTTCTTCCGTCCCCCGCCAGAGCTAGGTCCCACATAAAAAGGGCTCGAGGTGGGCGAGCGCCTTCCTTTGTCATCCAGTGCCATTAAGGCCGGAATTTCTCATGGGAAAAAGAGCATTTTGGCTGCATGAAAGGTGGGGGGTGCAGCACGGCCTGGGGTTCCAGGGACGCCCGACCTGGAGTCGTTTGAAGTCCACCCGTTATCTGCCGCTGGGGCTGTTTGGCTTCTGTGGGGCATAAACAGGGTGATTGAAGTAGGCGGTTGTGTCTTTCCGGACGACAAAAGTCCCCTTGCTAATTGCCACATCAAATGATTGGGAACCCCCCAGTGGAAGCCCTCAAATTACCGTGAATACTCACTGCTGCCCCAAGGCCGTCGCGGAGCCCCCACCCCGGGCAGCCGCCCCGCGCACCAGCTCGGGTTGCAGGCGGGGGAGGCACAGGAAGGCCTCCGAGGATTTGTTCTGCTTGGCTGCCGGCTCGCTATGCCAGCCCCCGGCCCGGCCGCATCCCCCTTTGTCTCTGGCCGCCAGAGCCAGCACACAGGCCAGCCGCACAAAGTCCCCCGTGGTAGAGGGAGGTCTTCTCTCTGTGGCCACGCTTCGGGACGGGGTCCCTGCTCAGCCCCAGCCTCTGCACCTTCAAGGAGACCATCACAGAGCTGAAGTCACCTTGTCCCCACACACATCAAAAGCATCCAAGCGCACAGTGTCTTTGGGCTCTCTGCTGTCCGTGCCTGGTGGGAAGATGTGGACACCCAGTGGCCAGCACCCCTCACTGTCCCACGCCTGTAACAGGCACTCAGTGGGCCTGGCCCCTTTATCAATCCAGGGATGCACTTCTCTGCGTGCTCCCCATGCTGGCCGAGCCCTTCACACCCATTGCCTTGTTCAACTCCATCAGGTGGGACTACAGTCATTACCCCATTTAATAGAGGAAAAACTGAGGCTTGGGGACGTGAAGTGTCTCACCCCAGGACCCCAGGACATGCTCCCGCCTGTGCTCTCTGGTTGCTCTCGGGCTGGCAGGGGAGAGACCCTCGTCACTCAATGTGGATAACGGATCCTGCCCTACCACCACCTGGGTGATTTCAGGGTTGAGCGGCCACCGCTTCTGAGGAGAACACAGCCCCCAGTGGCCCTGTCCCAGGCTGGCCACATCCTGAGGCCTAGCATAGATTTCCCACTGGGGTAGCCCTGACCACCCCCAGGCCAGCTTCATGCCCGCCTGGCATCCAATGACAGGCAACGTCTGCCTCGGTGGTCACTCACCAACTCTCAGCATGATGGGAGATGATAAAACGACAGAAATGGGTGCAATGAGATCCCTGGAGTACAGGACACAGAACAAAGCCACTCGGCCTCTCTGAAGGAGAGAAGGTGTTAGCCAGGTCAGGGGTGGAGGGAGGAAGGCCAGGAAGCCAGTGTGTGCCAAGGTGCCACGGCAACAGAGTGGGGCCTGCAGCCACAGAGGATGGGGACGAGGCTGTGAATGGGCTACAGCAGCAGTGGCATTTTCTGCTCCCAGCATGCAGGTGGCCTCCGCTGTGCCCTGGCTGGCCTGGGCTGCCTGAGGAGACACCCATGGGGGGCCCTCATGCTGCCTGTCAGCAGTGGGAGCAAGGCAGGGACAATCTCTGAGTGCCTCAGTTTTCTCATATGTAGAAATACACATAATAATAGGAGCCACCTCGTAGAATTGTTTTAAGGAATCAATGACTTCATTGACACACACGGCACGGCAGGGCCTATCACACAAGTACTCAGTAAATGTTCAATATTATTACTCTATACAATACAAAAACATTCAATGCTCTAGAATCAAAGGAATGCCCGCTATAACCATACTTTTTTCCCAAAGGGTACAAAGTTTTAGTTACATAGAATAAATTCTGGAGGTCTTTGTACAGCATGGTGACTGTACAAAGTTAGTTAATAATAATGTGTCATATGACTGAAAATCACCACACTCACAAATGATAACCTGTGAGATGATGGGCATGTTAATCAGCTTGATTGTGGCAATCTTTTCATGATGTGTACATGTATCAAAACATCACACTGTGCGTCATAAATATGGACAATTTGTACTTATCAATTATGTGTCAGTAAAAAACACGCAAAAAAGAAAGAGCTTTAAAAAGCCACTACATTTTGGCTGGACGTGGTGGCTCATGCCTGTAATCCCAGCACCTTGGGAGGCCGAGGCGAGTGGATCATCTGAGGTCAGGAGTTTGAGACCAGCCTATCCAACGTGAGGAAACCCCATCTCTACTAAAAATGCAAAAATTATCTGGGTGTGGTGGCTACCGCCTGTCGTCCCAGCTACTTGGGAGGCTGAGGCAGGAGAATTGCTTGAACCTGGGAGGCAGAGGTGGGCTGAGCTTGTGCCATTGCACTCCAGTCTGGGCGACAAGAGCAAAACTCCGTCAAAAAAAAAAAAAAAAAAAAAACTACATTTTTTTTTGCCCTAAAGGTCAGATATTTTTTGGAAAATCATAATGCCCAGAATTAGCAAAAAAAAAAAAAAAATCAGAGAAACAGGCTCTCTCATGCGCTGCTTCTTAGAGGTGGTGAAATAAACGAAACAACATTTTCCTTTTATTTGTGAAGCCTCCTTAACATATAACTGGCTGTTTAAACCCAAGGTCAGCATAGAATGTTCTGGCGTTTGTAAAATCTGTGGAAGGAAAGAGATGACAACTATTGCACAAAAGCTGAGAGAGTAAATATGTTGCGTGGTTCTTCCGCCACGTGTGAAACATTCTGGAATGGTAGATCGTAACACAGAAACCTCAAAGCAAATGCTAAACCAGGGGTGTCTAATCTTTTGGCTTCCCTTGGCCACATTGGAAGAATTGTCTTGGGCCACGCATAAAATATACTAACACTAACGAGAGCTGATGAGCTAAAAAAAAAAAAAAAAAATGCAAACACATCTAACAATCTTTTAAGAAAGTTTACCAATTTGTGTCAGGCCGCATTCAAAGCTGTCCTGGGCCGCATGCAGCCCTAGGGCCATGGATTGGACAACGTTGTACTCAACAAATAACTAAAGAAAGAAAGCAAGGAGGTAAAGCCAATCAGCCAGTGGAGGAGATGAAATGGAATCATACTCAATTGATCCAAAAGAATGAGGAGGAAGAGGAAAGACAATGACCAAGAATGCAAGACAGAGAGAAATGGAGAGCACCATGGGAGATGCTGGCTCAGCCACGGCAGGAAATGCATCTAATGGAATGGCCCAGGTACAAGGCAGAAGCAGACAAAGGGGATGAAAAAGTGAGGTTCAATCACACGTAGCCTGTAGTTAATCTACCTTAAACATGGAGACAGAGAGGAGAAAAACAGTGAGGGAAAATTATATGCCATGCCCCACCTATCTGGGCCCACCACATCCACTTGGACCCATCTCACCTTCCTGAACCAATGCATCACATCCACCTGAACCAATCATTTCTACCTAGGCCCATCACATCTGCCTAAGTCCATCACATTTACCTGAACCCATCACATCCACTTGGCCCATTATGTCTACCTGGTCCCATCTCATTCACTGAACCCGTTGTATCTCCCTGGGCCCATCACATCTACCTAAACCTATCTCACCCACATAGACCCGTCACACACTCCTGGACTCATCACACACCCCAGGACCCATTAAACCCACCTGGACCCATCACAAGCATCTGGACCCATCACAGCCACCTGGACCCATCGTGCCCTCCTGGATACATCACAAGCATCTGGACCCATCACACCCACCTGGACCCATCACACCCACTTGGATCCATCACACCCACCTGGCTCATCACACTCACCTGGCTCCATCACACCCACCTAGACCCATCACACCCACCTGGCTCCATCACACCCACCTGGCTCCATCACACCCACCTGGCTCCATCACACCCACCTGGGCCCATCACACTCACCTAGACCCATCACACCCACCTGGCTCCATCACACCCACCTGGCTCCCATCACACCCACCTGGCTCCATCACACTCACCTGGATCCATCACACCCACCTGGGCCCATCACACTCACCTGGATCCATCACACCCCACCCAAGAGACCATCACACCACCTGCTCCATCACACCACCTGCCCATCACACCACCTTGCATCTTATCACACCACCTGCCCATCACACCCACCTGGGCCCATCACACCCACCTGGCCCATCACACCACCTGGCTCCATCACACCCACCTAGACCCATCACACCCACCTGGCTCCATCACACCACCTGGCTCCATCACACCCACCTAGACCCATCACACCCACCTGCCCATCACACCCACCTGGGCCCATCACACCCACCTGGCTCCATCACACCCACCTGGCTCCATCACACCCACCTGGGCCCATCACACCCACCTAGACCCATCACACCCACCTGACCCATCACACCACCGGGCCCATCACACCCACCTGGCTCCATCACACCCACCTGGATCCATCACACCCACCTGACCCATCACACCCACCTAGACCCATCACACCCACCTGCCCATCACACTCACCTTGCCTCCATCAGCCCACCTGCCCACCGCACTCACCTGCCTCATCACACCCACCTGGCCCCATCACACCTCACCTGGCTCCATCACACCCACCTAGACCCATCACACCCACCCGGCCCATCACACCCACCTGGCCCACTGCCACCCACCTGCCTCCATCACAACCCAGACCCACCATCACACCACCCCGCTCCATCACACCCACCTGGCTCCATCACACCCACCTGGCTCCATCACACCCACTCATCCCTAGACCCACCACACCCACCTGGGCCCATCACACTCACCTGCCCATCACACCCACTCCAGACCCACTGGCCACCCACCCGCCCATCACACCCACCTGGCTCCATCACACCCCCCTGGCTCCATCACACCCTCACCTAGACCCATCACACCCACCTGGGCCCATCATACTCACCTGGGCCCATCACACCCACCTGGATCCATCACACTCACCTGGGCCCATCACACCCACCTGGATTCATCACACTCACCTGGACCCATCACACTCACCTGGGCCCATCACACCCACCTGGATTCATCATTTAATCTACCCCTGGGCCTATCACAATCACCAGCCCATCACATCTCACTCTTGGCCTCCATCACACCCACCCGGGTCAAATGCCACTACTCAGTTCATCACACCCACTCCTGGCTCCATCACACCCACCTGGGCCCATCACACTCACCTGGCTGCATCACACCCACCTGGGCCCATCACACTCACCTGGGCCCATCACACCCACCCGGACCCATCACACCAACCGACCCATCACATGCATCTGGGCCCATCACATTCACCTGAACTCATCACACCCACCGGGGGCCATCCTGCCCACCTATGCCCGTCACACTCACCTGCCCATCTATACCTGTCACTCACCTGAACCCCAGTCTTCGTGTATCAGGTTTGTTTGGAACACGTGTTGGAGTGCACCTACCTGGCTCACGCGTCAACCAGAGCCTGGCTGTTTGCCCATGTTTTAAATGGTGCAGTGCAGGGGATTTCTGGGGTGATGAAACCCTTCTATATGATACTGGATTTGAAATTACACATTTGGCAAAACCCATGGAGCTGTGCAACACCAAGAGTAAACCCTGATGTCAACTGTGGGTTTTAGAGAATAACAATGTGCTGATATTGGGTCTTCAGTTGCAGCAAATGTGCCACACCAACGCGAGATGTCAACGACAGGAGAGACTGTGGGTGGAACCCTATGTAATATCTGATCAGTTATTCTGTAAATCAAAAACTGTACTAAAAATAGTCTATTAATTATTTAAAAAAAAAAAAAAAAACAACAACCAACCAACCAAAAGGGAGTGGTGTGAGGCGTCCAAGAAGTGGAAGAGGCTGTAGCTTGACCTGGAAGCCGAGAGCAGAGGCAGGGTTCTGGGAGGTGACAGGCGTGCTTTCCACCTGCTGGAGCTGCTGGTTTTCTGATTTTCCGCCAAGTTCTCCTGCTGCTGCCCCACGTACTTCAGCACTTATCACTTAATAGCATTAATTATCACAACTCCTCCCTGTTTACACGTAGCTTATCAACAAACAACTTGGGAGTCCGATAAAGCTACATGGCTGGAGCGAGCTTCCAGAACCTTCCAGTCCCACAATAGACAGCAGCTCCAGGTCCCATTTCACTGGGCCCTGGGCTCCAGGCCCCCAAAGACAGGAGGCAAGAGGTTACACACAGGGCTTGGATGCTGTGGGAGGCTGGGCCAGTTACTCAGCTTCCCTATGCTCAGGTTGATTTTGAAAGTTACACTTAAAAACAGCTCCTGGATCACAGGAGAGAGTGTGGCCAGCACATTGGGAGAACTTCATGATAGGTGTCCTTTTTCTTGGCAGCTCATGTGCCCTGGCTGAGGACGGGAAGGGCAGAGAACCTTCTCAGAGAGATCGGAAGAGGCCGGCGTATTCCCAGCTGTATTCAATAGCTTGGGCTGCTGGAACGAAGTGCGGCTTCCACAACACAAATGGATTCCCCGATAGTCCTGGAGGCTGCAGGCCCAGATCAAGGTGTGGCAGGGCTGGCTCCTCCTGAGGCCTCTCTCTCTTTGGCTTACAGACCCCTCTGTGTGTGTCTGTGTCCTCATCTCCTCTTCTTACAAGGACATCAGTCCTACAGCATTAGGACCCACCCCAAAGGCCTCATTTTAGCTTAATTACCTCTTCATAAACCCATCTCCAAATACAATCACATTCGGAGGCACTGTGAGTTAGAACCCCAACAAACTTTTGGGGGGACACAATTCAACTCATAACCTCAGCGAATTTCTAAAACACCCACAGACCTGGTCCCACCATGAGGATGGCCAGGCGCAGCTGAGACGTGAACTCGGAAGCAGGTAAAGGCGGGTGGAGCGTCTCCTGTGAGGCTTTGTCCTGGGGTGGGGTGGGGGCTGCTGCAGAGAAGAAAGGATGATACAGCTGCATCCCACGTCCAGCCCTGAGCTGGCCCAGCTTCCTCGTGGCCCTGATGGCTTTCTGGCTCTGCGTCAGCATCTGCCCTGCGTCTGCATCTTTCTGACCCTGCGTCTGCATAGAATGGGTGAACGCTCCTTCAGACCCCATTGTTTTTTGTAAGGGTACATGAGACTGAGGACATGGGCAGCTCCTGGAATGCTGAGAGGAGGTAGGATCCTTTATGATAATTGGCATCTGAGAAACCCTAAAACAGAGAGGCAGGAGACCTGAGTTCCTGTCCCAGACAAGCCTACCTGCTTCCAAACCTCCCTCCTGCCGTGGCAGTTCTGAGAACCATAGCTGGTATCAGGACAGCAGCCACAGGATGCTTCCCACACTCCCGCCTTTGAACCCCACAACCCTGTGGGAGAGGCCCCCCAGGCACTCACTTTTACGGAGGAGAAGTGAGGCTCAGAGGTTAAATGTCCCTCCCGGGCTCACCCTGCGCTGGGATCAGAACCCAGATGTCGGCCTCCACTGTGATTTGCCAGGAAGATCTTGGATGGGAGGGAGATCTCCCCGGAGTGGCCCATGGAGACAGCTCATGAGTCTCCCTGGCTCCCTGGGGACAGTTTCAGGTCCACAGCCCGGCAGGCTGAGGTGCAAATGGCTTCTTTGCGGTGCCTGAGGAGTTGCCGGCATTGGAGTCTTTGTGCCTGTGTTTGGTTTTGTTTGCTTTGGAACTACAAAGGACTCACCAGTTAGTTACTTGGAGTTAACTCCTCAGTTATTTTGCTCCAACTGCTGGGAACTTTTACATCCACCACAACCGTGTTCCAGCAGCCAGGAGGGCCTTTCGTCCTGCAGAGGGCTCTGGTGGCTTCACCACCAGGCAATGGAAAGAACTTATTTTTAGGAAAACGAGAAGCTACCTACCACTTAGCGAGGAATCCGGGTTAATTGTGAAGCTGTTCTCAGTTTCTTTATTTAGCTATTTATTAAACTGGCTCAAACGAGAATTAATGACTGTGCCAGCCTCGCGGCTCCTTGTGTGCCCGTTCAGGGCAGCCACAGCAATTTTGGCCTGATTAAAGGCTCCGCCAACCCACCTCCCCACTCAGACACACAGCTCGAAGGCCCCGGCTCAGGAATGCGTGGCCCACAGCTCACAGGCCCGGCTGCAGAGAAGAGCCGTTTCTGCCTCAAATCCACACCCTGGGCTTCTACCCATACAAGCATGTTGCTGAGCCTGTCCAAGGGCACCAGCCTTCACCGTCCACCCCAGAGGCGGCCCTAGCCCCTTGCATCCCGCCCCAGGGCCCCTGGCAACAGATCCCTCCTGGCATCACCCTTTAGGCAGTTTCTGCGATTTGAATAATCGCATGTATCTATTTGCCTGCTCCACCAGAACATAACGTCCAGGAGGCCAGGTCCCTCCCCTCTCCATTCGCCCCGAAGCTCCAGCGTCTAGAACATGGCCAGATACATGGCAGGTCCCCACCCCTCCATTCACCCCGAAGCTCCAGCTTCTAGAACATGGCCAGATGCACGGCAGGTCCTCACCCCTCCATTCACCCCCAAGCTCCAGCCTCTAGAACATGGCCAGATGCACGGCAGGTCCCCCCTCCCCCATTCATCCCAAAGCTCCAGCTTCTAGAACATGGCCAGATGCACGGCAGGTGTTCCATCAGTAGGTGCTGAGTTTCTCATTCCGTTTGAAAACAAAGGGTTCAGAGACCAGCCCCAGGGGAACCTCGGCCCTGAAGAGCAGCACACAGTGGAAATTAGAGAGACACTGCTTCGTGGCTCCACTGCTTGGCGGCTCCGGACCCAGCCTGGGGGCTGCAGGGGACACCACTGAGGCTTGATGTTAGGGATGACCCCAGATCCCAGAGCCTCCCAAGCTGGAGAGAAACAGGAAGAGGCATAGGCAGTCCTGTCCCCCAAGGAAGCCTCTTGGGCAGTGTTGTAACCTGCACATCCAGGCAGGAGTGACAGCCTCGCCACTGCACAACCCCAGGACGGTGATGGCCAGAAAGTCAGAAAATGTGGAGTGTTCGTGCCGACGTGGAGAAATCAGAGCCCTCCTATCTGGCTGGTGGGAAGGCTACGTGGTGTGGCTGCTTTAGAAACAGTCTCTCTGTTCCTCAACAGGTTAAACATGGACCTACCATAGGACCCAGCAATTCTGCTCCCAACTGTATACCCAAGAGAAATGAAAACACGTGTCCACACAAAAACGTGTACAGGAATGCTCATGGCAGCTTTATTCGTAAGAGCCAAGAAGCAGAAACGAGCCAAATGTTCATCAACTGACAGAGGAATAAACAAAATGTGATCCACCCACACTGTGGGATATTATTCAGCCCTAAAAAGGGATGAAGGGCCGGCACGCTGCAACATGGATGGCCCTTGCAGACAGCATGTTCGGGGAAGAATCAGTCACAAAAGACCACACCTCATATGATCCATTCACATGAGATGTCCAGAGCAGGCAAATCTATAGAGACAGAAGGTAGATGAATGGTTGCTTAGAGCCAGGAGAGATGGAAGAAAGCGGGGAGGTTCATCGCTAAAAGGCTTCTTTTTGAAGTGACAAAAATGTTCTCTGGGTGCGGTGGCTCACGCCCGCAATTCTAGCACTTTGAGAGCCCGAGGCGGGTGGATCACCTCAGGTCGGGAGTTCGAGACCAGCCTGACCATGACCAACAGGGAGAAACCCTGTCTCTACTAAAAATACAAAAAATTAGCCAGGCGTGGTGGCATGCGCCTGTAATCCCAGCTACTCAGGAAGCTTAGGTAGGAGAATGGCTTGAACTTGGGAGGCGGAGGTTGCGGTGAGCCAAGATTGTGCTATTGCACTCCAGCCCGGGCAATAGGCTCAAAAAAAAAAAAAAAAAAAGGAAAGGAAACCTTCTCAAATTGGCTGTGATGATGGTTGCACAACTCTGTTAAATGGATCCAAACCAGTACGTTGTGCACTTTAGATGGGCGAACTGTATGGTGTGTGGATTATATCTCAATAAAACTGTTACCAGAAGAGAATGAGCCTTGCCCAGCCCGTCTGCTCCCGGTAGGTATCCAGCAGAGGTGTTTACCCCCCCACATCAAAGGGCTGTGCTGGGATGGTCACTGTAGCTTCAGCCAGAGCTCTGAGCTGGACTCTACACAAAGGCCCTTAGATGGTTCAACAAGTAAGGAGACTGTGGGGTCTTCACACAGTGGAGTGTCGTGCAGCAGCGAGAGCACTCGGCCCGTACCCACCCCTGAGAACAGGGCTGCATCTGACACACGTGGGTGAATAAGCCACACCTGACACACAGACAGACAATTCCTGTCTGCGAAGCACAGAACCAGGCGAGCCCCAGAGGGTGTTAGAAGCAGGATCGTGGCTGGCCCTGGAGGAAGGTGCTGGGTGGTGATGGGGTCTCTTGGGTGTTGATGGTGGTTTTTTTTTGAGATGGAGTTTCACCCTTGTCACCCAGGTTGGAGTGGAGTGGCGCAATCTCGGCTCAGTGCAACCTCTGCCTCCCGGGTTTAAGCGATTCTCCTGCCTCAGCCTTCCGAGTAGCTGGAATGACAGGTGGCTGCCATCACGCCCGGCTAGTTTTTGTATTTTCAGGAGAGACAGGGTTTCACCACATTGGCCAGGCTGGTCTCAAACTTCTGACCTCAGATGATCCAACCGCCTGGGCTTTCCAAAGTGCTGGAATTACAGGCAGAGCCACCGCACCCAGCCTGTGTTTCTGTCTTGATCCCTGACAATAAGCTATGAGTAGCTTGGTGAGTCCTATTGACCAGAATGCTGGCTATGTGGGTGAACTTATTCAAGAAAAAGCTGCACGCTTTCCTGTATGTACATCATACGCCCATTTTCTTTCTTTCTTTTTTTTTTAAGTTAAGGCTAAAACCAAGCACAGAGGGCTGCAGGGTTGGGGCCCAGTGGTATGTGGGTTGTGGGGTCAAATGGTCCCCACTCCCTCGGTCAGACTGAAGTGCCGGCTCTCCTGGCTGACTTTGGTTTGGTTATAATTCTCACTCGTGCAACAGGGATGATATTGACACCTGCCTGAGAGGGCTGTTCTGGGGACCGAGTGGAGTCCTGCCGGTAAGAAGGAAGCCAGGGCCCGACACAGCAGAAGAAGGACCCAGTCCTGCCAACACACTGATTTTAGCCCAGTGAGCCCATTTCAAACTTCTGATCTCCACGTCATGAGAAGACACTTGTGCTGTCTTCAGCCAGTCCATCTGGGGTCATTTATTACAGCAGCCACAGTAAACATCCGATGGGTCTCTCATCCTGCCTGTGCAGGCCTCAGACGTAGCGTAGAGCTGTGTGCTCTACCTCTGCCCCCCTCTCCCGAGCCCCAGTCTCCTCATGGGCCTTTGAGGTGCTGGGCAAAGTGCAAAGCCCCCACTTTTGTCTCTGGCTGGGCAGGTGCCCGCTGGTGGAGGGAGGGCTGGAGGAGGTTTCAAGCTGGAAACCCCAGGGCTCTGCCCAAGGAGTCACCTGAGGCCTCAGCTGCCCCAGCCCCAGGCATGTCCCTCCCATGGAGGGAGGAAAGGCTGGGTCCTCTCCAGAAAGATCCCCACTGGGGCCCCCTCAGCCTGTCTGAACACAGAAGGACACAGCCTCAGCCCCACAGGCAGAGTTGACCAGGACACTTGCAAACACCCTGCCCCATCCTCAGTCCAACCAACACGCCTGCCATGCCCAGCCTGTGCTATGGGGTTGGGAGCACAGAGGAGAGCAAACATTAACAGGATCTCTCCCCCAGGGAGCCCAGAGTTCAGTGGGGAAGACAGATGTTCATCCAGTCATCACATTTGTAAGGCAGCGTCAGTTTGAGGAGAGGCACCTGGGGGCCGAAGGGGGTCAGGAAGGTCTGGTAAGACCTACCCGAGGAGATGCTAATTGCCCTGATATTGGCAGAGGGGAAGTCCAGGCATGATGTTGGAGGAGGTTGAGCAGGGCCTCGAGACCCGGGGGAGGGGGCCTCGGGGAAGAGGCCACAGTGGCGGGGCAGCCAGGACTCTGAACCCGGTGGAAGGCTCTGGAAGGCTGTAAGCTGAGGGTCTGGGGATCCCATCCACTTTCGTAAAGACCACTCTGGCTGCCCTGTGGAGACTGGCTGGGCGAGTGGCAGTGGCGGCCCTGGGGCGGGTGGCTGCCGTGGGTCCCCAGCTGCTGCTGCTTCTTGCAGGAAGCAGGACCTAGCACACCCACCTGCGGCCACTTCCCAGGCCAGTGACCCTAGCTGCATTCTGGGAGCTGGCTCCGAGGGACCACCCTCCTGCTGGCCCAGGGGGAAGTGGGGGTGGGATGTGCAGGGGGAGAAAGAGCCCACCAGCAGCTCCAAAAGGTGCCAGCTCTGTAGGCTCCAGCTTCCCGGGGCCAGGACCCCGGACTGTGCCGCCACCCCTGCCCCCATCGTAAACACATCTCAGCTCCTCTTGGCCTGTTCACTGACCTGCAACCAGGTGTGAATTGGGCCCTGGCCAGGGACGAAATGGCTTTGATGAGCCAAATGGTGCGACCCTTTTTGGTGGGGGGAGGGGCACTGGAATCTCCACAGCTCACCCGGGCATGGTGTCCTGCAGAGACCCAGGCCCAAGAAGGGGCCGGGAAGGCACGGTGTCCTGCAGAGACCCAAGAAGGGGCCAGGAAGGTTTCTTTTACAAGCCTCCCTCCTCCCAGGGCCTGCTGCACAGAGCCCCTCCCTGGGCAGCTGCTGCCACTGTGGCCAGGCCTGTCTGCAGAGCAAGGAGGCTGGGCTGCCACAGGCCTGGCCCCTTCCTGGGCACAGAGATGAGCATCTGCCGCACCAACCCATGTCACTTTCCTGGAGGGCAGGCCTTTGAGGAAAAAGGGACAGAAGCTTTCAAAGGGACTAAAATGTTTGTTTTTTAAAAATAGCAAATGAACTCTATGCATCTCAAGGCCTTTTTGGAAGCCTTAAGAGAAGCAGGGGGTGGAGAATGCTGGGCCCCTCGCCAGAGGGAGGGGTGGCCCTGCCCAGGGTCAGCTGTCCACGCTCAGGGGCTGCCCATCAGCCCCTGGTCCCTTGTTCACACACACAGACTCACGGGTAGCTAGTGGGGAAGGTAGGTCCCAGTACCTGGTTCCCGTCCCCAACAGACACTTTGTTCAGTGGGAGCCGGGCTGGCCAAGTCTTTTCCCAGGCATCCCCCACCCACGGATTCTGTAAGGGGTGGGCAGGACCAGCTCTTCCTCACTTCACAGCTGGGGAAGCTGAGGGTCCAGCCACTGGGGACAGAAGC
This sequence comes from Papio anubis, assembly GCF_008728515.1. Classification (NCBI taxonomy): domain Eukaryota; kingdom Metazoa; phylum Chordata; class Mammalia; order Primates; family Cercopithecidae; genus Papio; species Papio anubis. The sequence continues at coordinate 119,053,809 of NC_044987.1, forward strand.
TGGGGCACTCCGGGTCTTTCCCTGCCCTCTTATCAGACCTGCTCCTTCCCTTTCTTGAGGAACTCCCATCCACCTCAAGGCTCCTACAGAGAGCACGGTGGGCTGGACTGGGTGGTTCGACCTGAAACGAGAGCCCCACCAGCCTCCAGGCTGCCTGTCTGGCCGGGCTCCTGCCTTCTCCACAGTTGTCCTCAGGAATTGACAAGCTCCTGCTCCGTGCAGGTGCTGCCCTGGGCCTGTAACCCTGACGGAGCTCAGCAGGGCTCAGGCCGGAGAGACCCCAGGCCTTCTCTGAACCCCCAGTCCAAAAGACCCCCAGCCACTGTCTGGGTGCCCCTGCTTTGCTACCCTCCCTGCGTTGGTCACCCCCTCTTGCTCGGGAGTGTGCTTATTTACTGATGTTTCTATTGCAGCGAGCTCTGTGAGGCACATGGTAGGCGCTCAGTAAATATCCCTCTAAGGATTGGATGAGGGAACCCTGGACAGAGCCCAGAAGCAAGGGAAAGTGAGAGACAGGATGCACCGAGCTTCAGTTCCCGGCTACACTGCATGTCAGGAGAACTGCCAGGAGGCTCTGCCTGGGACGTGGCCTGGCTGGCCCCACCACCCACCCCTGTGGGGTCTCGCACCTGGCACCGCCCTTCCCTGCTCTGTTCAGTGGGGTGATGCCATCTACCTGCTCACCTCGCCAGACTGAGACAGACTCTGGATTCGAAAGTGCTCAGACTCTCATGGGCTGTAGGACAATGTCGGGGTCCCAGGGTGATGACAGAGAGCTGGCATTTAGGGTTTTCAGGGAAGGCCACCCAGACACCAGCTCCCTGCAGGCTGCCCTTGGCCTGGGGTCCTGACCACACTCTGTTCCCACCAGGCCCCCTGTCTGATTACCATCAGGAGCCACTGCCCCACCCCATCTGGGTGCCGCTGGTCATGCCCCTCTTGGCTGTGGGGTGCACCAGTGCAGTTCGTGAGCCCCACAGCCCACTCAAACCCACACCACCACCCAGAAGCTGAGAGGCTCAGACAAGTGATACAGCGGTCCTGGGACCAGTGCTGGTTCCTAGGCCAGGAGGGGTTGACAGGGAAGATCACCATGGGTGACCACCTGTCACGTGCGTGGGAAACGCTGGGCTCTGTCCACCCTGATGAGATGGGAAGACGCTGACACGTGAAGGTGTTCTTTATTCCAATTAGAATTTCCCTGGACGCAGCCGTCTGGGACAGAGCCCTGGGTGCCCCAGGAGAAGAGGCCCCAGGCGCCACACCACCTCTAGGCCAGAGCTGCCCCCGCTTGGTTGAGTGGATCAGCAGGACAGGGCTCTGGAAAATTCTCTGGCCTCACTCTGCCACTGGATCCAGGCAATGTGGCCTGGGACACGGGACCAAGTCTGCTCAGTGCTCAGCCTCTGTGTGGCCAGGCGTGGTCAGGCCTCCCAGCTCCTCTCCAAGGCCTTTTCCTGGGCTCAACCCTGCTCACTGGCACTCACCCCACAGCTCCGCTGGGGGACTGGCAGCAGGAAGTTCTCAGGTGCATGTGGTCATGGCCGTCAGTGCCAGCCAGGCCGGTGCTTGCCACCCACCTTTTCGAGCCCATCAGAGCCGCCCCTGGCCAGGCTGCTGCTGGGGACAGGACAGGAGAAGACGGCCAAGCTGGCTTCCTCCAGTGCCTGCCAGCTGCCGTCCACCCTCCCACACGAAGACCTCTGCACCGCACAGGCCTCTGCTCAGGAATCCCGTAAACTGTTGCCCACCCACAGCTCCCTCTGCTGGATACCTTGGCGCCTCACGTTGACCTCAGGCCCCCGTGTGGGATGGGCTTCCAGGGTCTCACTTCCCCTCCCTGACTTGTGTGTCTTCAAAGACACTCCACCCCTGCTGCAAGCATGACTGGGCTAGAGACCCCCATCCCTGCTTCCGTCCACTGATCCAAGGCACTGGGCACTGACTATGTGCCAGCCCCGGTCAGAAGTGCCAGAGATGCAGGTGGTCATTGGACGAAGCTCCTGCACTCCTGAATCAGGCAGTTCCTGAACTCCACACGGAGCTGTTTAGCTTAACCAGTGTTAACTTTAGTGACAACACTACAGGCCCTTCAGGGGGCCATCCACATGTGCCCATTTCCAGGGTGCCACAAAGATCTCATGAGCATGGGCCTTGCCTGCTGACTGACCTGGGTTGAAATATGAACTCCCCACTACAAGCTGAGGGACTGGGCAAGTTATAAAGATTCACAACCATGTCAGTGAAAATGGATGCCACACCAACTAGGTGTACATCCTGCTCCAGCCCCCTGAGTGATAAGACTATTTAGTCATCCCCAAACCCTACAGGGTAGGCCCCGTTGCCTCCTGAGTTGCAGGAAAAAGGAAACAGGGGCATGGGGAGAAGTGTGTTGGTCATGGCCATGCCTCCACTCTCTGAGCCTCAGTTCCAGCCCCGACAGCCTACGGGCAAGGTGCCCTCAGTGACCCGCAGCTGCTGCAGTGAAATCCCACAGACCAGGTAGTGTGAATAGCAGGCATTTATCCCTCACAATTCTGCCGGCCACAAGTCCATGATCGAGGTGTTGGCAGGGCCACATGCCCTCTGAAGTTGCCGGGGGAGGACCCGCTCCACCTCTTCCAGCTTCTGGGGCTCCAGCTGCCCCTTAGCTGTGGCTGCCTCCCACCAGCCCCTGCCTCCGTGGTGACACGGTCACCTCCCTCTGTGTCTTCTCTTTTTTTGGATCCCATCATTGCACTTAGGGCCCACTTGGGTAACCCAGGATGATCTCATCTCAAGGTCCTTACCTTAATGACATCTGCACAGACCCTGCTTTCCAATAAGACCAGCTTCTGAGGTAGCTGTGGCTTAGGGGCCGCCAATCAACCCTCTACCAGGCCTCTGATGCATGGGGCCAGGGCAGGGGCGTCTCTAGCTCAGGTCTGGGGGTCTGTGGGTGGCCCTGCAGACACAGGGTTTCATCAGAGGCATTGAAGGTGCCCACACCATGCCGAGAGGTGCCCACACGGCCCTGTGAGCTGCGCTCCCCTGGCTGGCACCCCAGGCCGGCTGTCTCAGGGCAGACTTGCCTGTGGACCCAGTGTGGAATTCCAGCCACCACGGGATGCTGGGTGTGGTCTCTGCGGGATCCTTGGTGGCCCGAAGAAATCATCTGTTCCCATGTGCTGTGGCCACCAGGGCTGTCCCGCCACCATGGAGCCAGCTCAGAGGGCACACGGCCCCGAGACAGACTGGCATTCTGGCTGCATCTTGGGGGGCAGCCTTGGCATCTGAGGGGCTCTGAGGCAGGGACCTGGTGCACCCACGGTGGGGGACAACAGCTGCCTCTGGCCAGGGGAGCCCAAGGAAGGAAGCTCAGGCAGCCCAGCTCCTTTCCAGTGACGCTGAGTGCCTAGCTCAGGCCAGACACAGGAGCAGGGAGCTGGCAGGGGCGCTGCCACCCACAGGGCCCTGGGAGTTGGTCAGGGAGTGGGTGGCAAAGGCCAGCATGCCATGGCCCCTCTGGAGGGGAAGGAGCCTGGGCACACAGAAGCACGTCACCACCCCCATTCCAGGTGTAGAGACAAAGGGAACAGAATGAACAAGACCACGGTCTGTCCTTCAGGGAGCCAGGGGCCAGGGCCTGAGCCCTGCTTGGCCAGCACTTGCTAAGTGGCCGGAGGCCGGTGGCTTCCTCTCTCTGTGACTCTGCCTTCAGTCATATCTGAAGTTGGAGCTGGTTGTCCAATAGAATGCAGGGCACTGCACATAGGCTGCACGCGCCACACGGGCCGTCGCCAGCACTGCCTGCACCAGCGTGGGGCCGTGACTGGAACGGCACTGGGCAGAGTCTGTGTTCAGTAACCATCCTTAGCTGCTGTTATCAAGGAGGCACTAAAAGGATTCCTGGGCTCCCCAGGGAAGGAGTAAATGGCTGCATTTGTTGGGGAGGGAATAAAAAGGGCAGAGAAGAAATCAGGGACAGCTGAAGGGTGAGTGACACACCAGGGTACCAGGCAGTGCCAGTGAACAGAGAGAGCAGAGGCCCAACTGCAAATTCCTTAGGAGACCAGCTTGCCTGGGGACGGCTTCACAGGGGCTTTGACATTCACAGAGGAGCTCGGACCTTCGTGCTGAAGGAAGAAATGTTTAGGGTGGGAATCAAGATTAGACCGGCACTTGGAAGTGTCACGGGGAATTCTGTGAACAGAGCAAGTCTGATTAAGATAAAACAGGAGAATTACAGGGTGTAAGGGCTCTGGGTGTAAGGTCCCCTCCAAATTCTCCCTCAAGGTCCTTGCATGGACCCAGGCAGCATCCCTGGTCCTTTCATGTTGGTCTTCTCACCAACCTTTGCTGCTTCTGCTCCAAATCCTCCCGGCTTGAGAGTCCCCACCTTGGTCTCCTGGACCCCACTAACCAGGGCCCCTGCTCGCTGGTATCGCGGTTACTTCCACCTCCAGGCTTGGCCGCGCAGCAGCGCAGGGGTGAGAGGTCATTGCAGTGCCTTGGCTTGGCCAGAGCCAGGACTTTTCATTCAGGGCCGCAGGGAGCAGCTGCCCCCTCCCTGGGAGGCACCTACAGCCCCACAATTGGGGACGACGCCAGCCACCGAGGTCTTTCTTCTCGGCACTGCCCCCACCCCCACCCCGGCTGTCCATTCTTCAAGCAAATGTTTTTGATTTTACAGGAAGTAGAGCAAGGACCTAATCTGAGTTTAATTTTTGAAGCAAGGCCTTTGATTTAATACTTATTCATTTAAGTAATTAATGCCTCCGAGTCCAGAGTCAGAAGCCATCTCAGTTTAGCCCGTCTCTTTCCTTACACGCAAAAGCAGACCTCACAGCACTTGGTACCTCCAAACCATTAATTTATACCAACGGGGACATTCCAAGGCCCGGAGCAGTTACTGAACACGACTGTGCAGCCTTCTCTGCCATATTAATGTACTCCTGTCCCCAAAGACCTGAGACAGGAGTGGCTGCCGACTTAGCAAGGACTCTGCTCACAAGCCTGGTCCTTGTGAGTATAGAATATTCTGGGTTATGAGACATGTTTTCAAACCCAGACTTCATGCATTCAGTCAACAAACATATATGAAGCGCTGTCTCCCATGCACTAGATACACCCTAGAGAAGCAGCTCTTATCCCCACAGAGAAAACACACAGGCAGCAAATCTGTAGGAATGAGGGCAGAGCGAGGAGGGCAGAGTGGGGAGGGCACCCTGGGGCAGGGATGGTCGGCGCCACATGGTGGGATGATGTCCTGCGGGGACCCTGAAGAGTAGGGAGATGGAGAGATCAGGAGGGAAGGGTGACACAGAGGTGCGGGCAGAAGGCAACAGCCAGGAAGAAAGAGGGGTGTCGAGATGGAGGGTGGGATTCCAGAGAGCTTTTCTTACTGAATTCCTGGGGGAATTTTGTTTTTCGTTTTCAAACCACAGGATGGATGTGCTGTCTCCTCCGGCAAGCTCTCCTCTCCTTCATCGTGTTGTACTGGTGTTCCATCTCCTATCATCTCGTGTAGGGCAGGCAAACAGGGCCATGACTCTGGCCCCTCAGAGCCCCTGGTTTTATAGTCCGTGTACAGTGTGGGGTATGTGATAGCAATTGCAGCTCTTATTTTATAAATGGGTAAACTGAGTCCTGGAGGCAGGGCTGTCCCTAGATGGATGTGGGTTTCCTGAGTTACCTGCCACTGACTTGCAGGATGCTCCACTGTCGGCATTTTGCCTGGGGATCTGGGGATACTATTCAGAGTCTAAAGGCAAAATTCAATCAAACTCTGTTGGGGTGGTGGCTCACGCCTGTAATCCCAGCACTTTGGGAGGCTGAGGCAAGCAAATCATTTCAGCTCAGGAGCTGAAGACCAGCCTGGGAAACATGGCAAAATCCCATCTCTACAAGAATAACAATAATAATAATAATAATAATAATAATACAAAAAATTAACTGGGTGTGGTGGGCTGTGCCTGTAGTCCCAGCTACTTGGGAGGCTGAGGTGGGAGGATTGCTTGACCCCAGAGGTCAAGGCTACAGTGAGCCAAGATCACACCACTGCACTCAGCCTGGGTGACAAAGTGAGATGCTGTCTCAAAAATAATAATAAATTTAATCAAATTGGACTTAAATACTGTACAGAAAAGAAAGGTGAGGTGGGTAGAGCCTGAGACCTGGGATGGCATACCCCAACACCCCACAAAAAGAGGGTCCTGCCTGGGGTCCACACCTGGAATTTAGCCAAGGACAGCTTTTCTAGGGGGAACAGAACAACTACTTGATCACGTCACATGGGTCCATTAATCTGATAAACCCATTAAGAAGAGCAGAGAACAAACATCTGGCAGAGCTGTGGGGGTTGCAGTCTTTTGTGGCCACTCCAGATGTTTGAGGGCGTGCACAGCTGTTTGCAGTCACCGCAGGGAGGATAGCAATCGGGAGAGCACTGCATTGTTAGTGAACCCTCTCAAACCCGGGGTGATTTTTGTGCACACCTACATGATCCCAGCATCTAGAGCTTTTGTCAGGTTTCTTCAGTCCTCAGCGGCTCCCCAAACCCCTGGCTTCTTGCTCACAGGCTTGGAAAGAATTTGTGCATCTGAGGACCTCCAAGTGGAAACCTGAAGTCTGCAGGAACACAGAGAAGCAGAAATTTTCCCTGAGAGAGGTCAGGGAGGCTTCCTGGAGGAAGAGGCATTTGAGCAGGCTTGCCTATGGCCTCCTGCTCTGGGCACGGAGGGTTTATGATCCCTTTGGTAACAAAATGCAGATAAAGCACCTCCTGCCAAAAATATATATTCAGGCCAATGGAATAATTTATTCATCTCAACCCACAAACATCAGTTCAAACCTGGGCTGGACACTGGTTCTGCCTGTTCATAGCTGGTGGTTTTCGGTGAGTCACTTAACTTCTCTGTGCCTTTGTTTCTTCATCACAAGATGGAATAATTATGCAGCCTGCCTCAGAGGACTGTTGAGTGAATTCAATGAACTCTCAGATATGCTGACAACTGGACCCTCAGTATTCAGCCCGGAGACCTCATTGGTCTCTAGGGAACTTCTTACACTAGGCCAGGTCCTCTGCCCAAACCTGTGGAGCCCTGGTTGAGCACCACCCAGACCTGGCCTCCAGGAGCTCAGAGTACAGTAAGGGAGACAAATAGCAGACAGTGCTCCCGCAGCCAGGTGCGAATGGCCACACGGTGGCATGGAGCAGAGCCTGGAGGTGCCCCCAGCCAGGCCCAACTTTGGCTCCACATTAGCCAAGAAAGAGAGGAGGGGAAGGGCCACTGACGACAGGAGATGGATCTTGCCACTTCTTGTTGTCCAGCAGACACACACACAGACATACGTGCACACCATGCATGCAAAAAGGCATACACATGTGCCTCTGCACACATCCCCACACAGCCCAAAATATACACATGTGCACACGCTGTCACACACATGTACCATGCAGGCAAACACACATGTACATATATATACACATGCACACAATACCTACTGACACAAAGGCACACATACACCCATGAGTACAGACTCACACGAGCACACACCATGCATGCAAATATACACACTCCCGCACACATAGGAGCATACACCACACATATTCACACGTATGTACACACTCATACATATGCACACATGCCCACACAAGGCAAAGACATGTACAAACACACAAGGACATATGCCATGCATACAAAGATTCACACAGGTACGTATGCACACACAGGCACCTGCACGCATGATCACACACGTGGACACATGATCACACATGCGCACGCACCCTACAAGAAGGCGTCCTCTGCCCTCTGCACCAGGACGACAGAATTACCTTCAGTGCCATAAACCCAAGAACATCAAAGGTGGCAAAGACCTCTGAGGTCCGTGTGCTTAGGTTGTAAAGAGAAGCAAAAACCCCGCAAAACAGCGCCATCTTGTGGTGGCAGTGGGACCAGGCAGGAGGAAGGCGGCATCCTTCTTCCTTAGGGGAGCTCGGGTTTTTCCTAGCATCTGGCTTCCAAGGTGGGCTGAGCCACCCGTAACTCTCAGGCAGTACCGGAGCCACCCTTTTTATTCGGGGGAGGTCGGGATGCTCTGGACCAGCGGCTTTCCCCACCTCCACGGCCCCTGTGCTGGGTCCTGGCCAGCCGAGGGTGACCAGGGTCCTGAGTCCGGCTCTGCTGGGGACTCTGGGAACCTCCTTCTGTCCCTGGGCTTTACTCACCTCATTCATGAAATTAGGTTATTACACTGATGCTCGAGAGCCCAGACCCACCTATGTCTACAGCCATGCCTCCGAGCCTGGGGCATCCATGAATAGACTGGGCTGCCCCCTATATCAAACTGGAGCGCAAAGCCTCCTGGGCATCTCCACCTGGCTGCCTTAGAGACCCGCTGGGAATTCACCACCAGGGTCTCCCTTGCTGGAAGCCTGGGAGTGACATGAGATCTCAGGCCCTGCCTGGACCTTCTGACCCCTCAACTTTATCTTAACAAGAGCCCAGGGGATCTGGGCACTGCCCCTAGAACTCCCATCAGCACCCAGCACCCCTCACCTCCCCTGGGAACCCCCTTCCCCCACGAAAGCCTCAGCTCTGAGACACAGACTGTTCCCCACCTGGTCCTCAGCCCCCCTCCCCGCCCTCCAGCCTGCTGGAACAAAGGCTCATAAGCATTCAGTGAACAGAAAACCAAGACACTTTCCTGGTGGAAATCGAGGCATGGGACTTCTCCCCGCCTGCCCATTCAGATCACTCGCCTGGCAGGGCACAGGTAAGGACCCAGCTCTGAGACAGGCCACTGGGGCCAGATCCTGGTTCTGCACTCCCTGAATGGGTCACCTGAGGCAAGTCGCATCCCCTCTGTGTCCTCATCTGTAAAATGGGAACGACAATAGAATTTATCTCAGAGTTGTTTTTAGGGAATAAAGGAAATAGAATCCATGCAAAGTGCCTGGTCCACAGGAAGCACTTACTGTTAGTGTTGGAGTTGTTTGCTTTGCAGGGCTGTTCAATCCCCTGCCAGCTTCTAAACACATTTAACTTTGGGAAGGGGCCTCTTGGGGAGGACAAAAGGAGGCTGGGGCTTCCACTGCCCTCTGCGGACCTGGTGTGCGATGGCGCTGCAGCGGGTGACCGCGGTTTTAAAGGCATCGTCGGTAGAAACGGCCTCACGCATTTCCATAATTCACTCTGCACCAATTAATCTTTCACTGTCGATAGGAACCTGCGGCTGAATTCTCTCCCCGGGAGGACGCGCCATTCTCAAGCTCTGAGGGGTTTTCTTCTCGGCTGGCATCATGCTAATTTCCCTCGAGTACCCCTGGAAAGAGGTTTTAGAACAAGACGTGGAGCTTGGCAGGAATTTGACATCTGAAACAACTGTCGCTCAGGGAGGAGGGGGTTGTGACATTTGCTAATTGCCAATCGAGCGCTAATGCGAGCATTGAGATGCTTGGAAAAATGCTTCTTCCCGCTGAGGCTGGATGGTGCTGGCTCATGGGCCGCACATACACCTGCAGGACGTCATCCCTTGCCATTGATAAATACCCTTCATGGATCTAAGGAGGGAAAAAACAGGGAAATTTCCTTTTGGAAAATCGGAGAGCATTGGCTGGGGATGGGGATCCCAGGCTCTGGTGCCATCGTTGCCAAAAACCAACTGAGTCACCCAGGGTGAGACCCTGCTTTTCCTCCGTGCCTGTGAGATGAGGGCCATGGCCCTTGCCATCCTCTGCCTTTCCCTAACTGCAGACCCTGGCTCTGACCACAGACAAGGGAGCTCTCCCTTATCTAAGGATGCATGGAGCAAATTTTAGGGGCCTCAGAGCCTTACCTCCAAACCTCCTCCAGCAGAGTCCCAAAGGGCCCCTGCCTACCCTGGCCTGCCTGCCAAAGGGTGCTGGCAGAAAGCAGGCAGGTGGTGCAGCCTCGCCCTCTCCCACAATGGGCATGGGCCATGCCTGCTTCCTGGATGGCAAACCCCTGCTTCCAAGAGAAGCCTGAGGCCTGTCCTGAGAGGGCTCAGCCCCTCCTGGCATCCCTGGGTCATCTCCCTCTCCTTAGGCCTGGCAACCTGTAAGCTCGGCTCCTGCGAGCTGGGGTCCCCCAGAAAGGAGCTCTCCTCATTGCCAGTGAGAGCAGCTCCAGCCCATTCTGCAGGCTAATGAGAGGGACAGCTCGATAAATGAAGCCAAGAATGGGACTGTGTTGGGACCCCCCTGGAGAACCCACGGGGCAAATATCTTTATGTTCCAACCCGATTTCCTCTTGTGGAACCTCGACTATAAAATGAGCAACACAGCTGTACTAATAACAAACAAAAGCATCAATGTTCAACCACCTATGCTGTGCCAGGCTTTATGCTAAGCACTTCATTCTGTGAAATCTTCTGGAGTCTTCTCGATAGCCCCACAAAGGGGGCTCTGACACAGTCCCTACTTCATGCAAACCAAGGCTCTGAAAGGCTCAAGTCTTCCCAAGGTGATTTAGGGCACGCCTGCTGAAATAATAAGCAAGACATGGATTTGGGGTTAAAATCCTGATATTCAAGACTGAAATAGCTGCCCCTCACATCCTCCTCCAGCCCTGCACCCATTGCCCCGAGCCCCACTATGGGTGAAAGAGCAGGAGGACCCTCCCTGTGAAATAGCCTCGGCTGCTTGGCACGGGTATTGCTGTGCCCTGAGTTCACGCTGATAACGCACCCGAGGGCAATCACATCATAACAGCCCGGAATTGTTCTCAGTCTAGAACAGACAATAAACCGCCCGGGCAAAATGTGTCATCATTCTGCCGCCAGCCAACGGACTCCAAGAGTCATCATCTTGAATTTGTGCCCAACTCAAGGTGCCGGCCCCGGCTGGGTCACGGGGCCACAGGGTGCTTTCCAGGAAGGCACGCAGAAGGCATTCCAGCACGGGAAGGTGAAGCAGCGCGGAGGTTATTGACTTGACATGGGTCATTTTGCCCCGGCGTACCCCATGGGACACTGCCATCCTGTATCTCCGGCATGGCATTCTCTGGGTAAACAAGCGCACAATCATAAATGGTGGCCTTTGCACACCCAGAATCGCTGCCTCATGGTGTTTTGATCACTGACCCGGTTTGTTTGTTGATTGAGAGTATTTTTAGCTCGTCCGCGATTACCCCCGGGGTCACCAACTTTCCTTTTTAATCTTCTCTTTGAATAGAAAGGAAACGGAGAGTAAGGTGCCTGTCACTCGAACGCTGGGGCAAGTCTGGGGCAGTGCACAGGCCACCGAGGTCACACTCACGTCAGGGACAGGGACGACACTGCCACAGTCGGCAAATCTCGCTCAGCCAGCCCTTGAGGGCACCAGTGTGTAAGCCGACCCCAGGCCTGATCAGAGAAGAGGGTCACGGTGTCCGTGCAGGGATTCACCGAGGGTCCAGAACCCAGAGGGGCAAGCGGTCAGCACCACAGTCTCGCCCCGCAGCGCTGGCCCCAGGGTCTGTGGAACCCATTGGCCCCCTGCAAGAGCTCCAGAGGTGATCCCCCACATCCCGTGCAGGATCAAGTGTATTCCAGATAAGACTCCCAGGTCGCTCCGGCTTCCTCCCAGTTCTGGTGTCCTTGACTACTGGCTCTGCCATCCAGCACCCTCACGGCTCAGTTTCCCCATCTGTGAAGTGGGGGCTAACAAGAGCGTCTACTCCATAAGCTTGTCCCGAGAGGTGAGAGGGGTGGAGTGCGCTTTGGAAAGGGGCGGCACAGAGGGTGCCCAGGAGGCGGGGCGTGCGCCCCATGCAGGAGGCACAGGGAGGCGGGGCCGGCGGAAGTGAGTCCCGCGCCAGCAGAAGAAGGCTGCAGATAGCCGCCTGCGCTGGCGGATGCACCAGTCGGCGGGCGAGTCTGGCGCCGGATTTAGGCTGCTGGTGGATGCCCAGGCTGCACCGGCACGCGGATGCCAATCCGTTTGGCTGGCTGGATACCCAGCAGGCCACGGGTGGATACCCGCCGGATAAGCTGGCAGATACGCACCAGGCCACGGTATTTTGCACCAGCGGATGGCGGATGCCCGGCGGCCACCAGCCGCGGGAGCACAGGCGGATGCTTCGCCCAGGCTACCGGCAGGATGTTCCGCGCCAATGCAGTGGATATGGCGATGTTCCGGTCACCGCGAAGGATGCCACCCGTACGCGGGATACCCATGCATGGCGAATGCCATGGTATTGCACCCGCGGCGCGAATCTTGCCGTATTGGTGAAGTGCGTGAGCGTACCAGCAGGAGTGCTCAGGCGTAGGGAATGTTTCAGCGCGTGACGACGAAGCGCGGGTGGAATACCGCGCGCCTGCACGTGGCGCGGGTGGCGTGGTGGAGTGCGCTTATGCATGGTAAGTAGTGGTGATTATTGCTACCATAGCTGTTGCCATCATTTCCCGCCACATGCATCCGTCAAGGGGCCCCAGGAAGCAGATGACCCACCCCGAGGGGTGGGCGAGGTCAGGAAGCCAGAAAGGATGGTCGATGAAGCCGTTTGTTACTGTCTGAGGCCAGAAGGAGGCAGTTACAGAACCCAGCAAGAGGGAGCTGTCCATGGAGCTGGATGGGAGCAGTTGTGGCTGTGGGTAGGGGAAGCACCCACTGCCCACTGTGGCCCAGCAGGAAGGAAGCCAGCCCCTCTCTCCTTCCCAGCTCTGATTTGTTACTGGCAACCCCCACTGGCCGCTTCCAGTAGGAACTCCAAAGCCAGGAAGCTGGGGAGCCAGTTGGTCTCCTGTGGCAGAGAAACAGGGTGGGGAGTGGGAGGCTGAACCTGGAGGGGCAGGCGGAGAGTGACCAGCGGAGTGAGTGTCCAGTCCCTCCCTCTCCAGGTGCCTTTCTGTCAGCCATGCCCCAGGTTCTGCAGGGAAGAAAGGCTCTGAGTTGGGGTCTGGGGATGCCCAAGCCTGGCACCTGCGGCCAGGCTGGGTCATTAGCCCCTCAAGGGAAGCAGGGCTGGGCTGAAGGTGGGGAGCCTCCCTGACCTGCCTAAGCAGGGCTTTGTGCGCCTTGTGTCAATAAATCCAAGAGCAGGAATGTATGTCATCAAGTGGCTGGTGGTGCCATCTGGCCAAAGCAGGAGGCAGCCTCTGGGACAGTCGCATGGACGATGAGGCCAGACAGGGCTGCACTCCTCCCTGGGAAACCAGAAGCACTGACCGCCTTTCAGCCAGACTTCCCTCGGTGATGCTGAACAACAATTAGGAATCAAATCCCCAAATGTCCTCCTGGCCTCTTTCCAACAGGAAGAGCCGCCCGGCCTCCCCTTTTTGCAGGACTGGGGTTGTGTCCTTGCTTTTGTGCTAATAATCCAGGAGTGCTTTAGGCTGTCAGAGCTGGGTACCAATTGCATTGTTGCAAATCGAAGAATGATTCCCCACCCACACTTCATTTCAGGGACACACGGATCAGTCTTGGAGCTAGACACTCTGACAATCTAGGCCAGGGGCTCCTTCCCTGGGGGCTGTGGTCCTCTCTCTCAGCCTCGGGGGTCCCTTTGGGAATCTGATGAAAGCTACGAAATCTCTACTCAACACGGGGAAATGAGGTTGTGCGCAGACACGCTGCTTTTGCTGTCATTTCAAGGGTCTGCCAACCTCAGGTTCTGAGCCCAGGCCTGGGTGGGGCCAGGGGGAAGGCCCCTGGGCTCTGCGAGAGTGAGACATCAAAATGCCTTCCTCTACCTTCACCGCCCACCACTAAAAATTGCCATGTCCCGTAGATCCAAGCTCCTGAATATCAGGTGGCTCTGCACTCCTGTCCCCACTTGCCATCTCACTTGGGTTATTAAACCAGCCTCTTAACTAGTCCCTCCACCTGCCGTGACCACCCCCAGGCCCCCCACCCCAAATCTGTCATCTTCATGGCAGTAAGAGGGACTCTTCCAGAGTACCAGACTGACCTTGTCCCTTCCTGCTGCAAACCCTGCAGCCCTTTACCACGTGGGGGCCCCTCATTACCCCCAGAGGCCATCTCACTGTTGAGGAAAGTTCAGGCCTACAGATGCAGTGTGATAGCTGGCATGCGCCCTGCCCCTGCCGGCTCAGGGACACACTGTGGCTCTGCCCACCACCTCCAGTTCCTCGCCTGGCCAACCCATCCCTCGGGGCTTAGCTGAAGTGTCACTTGGATTGTGCATTCTTGTAGCAAGCACTGGGCATGTATGTGTGGCTTTTACAGCTCTGGGAGCCAGTGTGGACGGCCTCAGAGTTGCCATCAGCACAGAGTTGTCAAAAATTGTGCTGCTCCTGAAGATCTGGCCGGGCCCTGTGGAGCCAGTCAAGTGGAACTTGTTCCTGGACAGGTGACACCTGCAGTTTCAAGATTTGGATGTGGTTCACTTATTGTGATGGTTAACATTCCATGTCAGCTTGGCCAGGCTGTTTGGTCAAACACTAGTCTAGGTGCTGCTGGGACGGTATTAGGTAGACGTGGCTGACATTGGCAGTCAGTTCACTTAAAGTCAAAGAGATTATTCTCTATCATGTCAGTGGGCCTCATCCCACCAGTTGAAGGCCTTACAAGCAAACAGACAGGTTTTCTGGAGAAGAGGGAATTCTGCCTCAGGTCAGTAACATAGAAACTCTGCCGGGTTTCCACCCCGCTGGCCTGCCTTACAGATTAGGAATTTGCCAGCTCCCATGGCGGTGAGTCAGCTCCTTAAAATAAGTCTCTCTCTCTCTCTCCTCTCTCTCTCTCCTCTCTGTCTCTCTCTCTCCTCTGTGACTCTCTCTCTCTATCTTTCTCTCTGTCTCTCATCCCCGATGGATCTGTTGGTTCTGTTTACTGGTTCTTTCCTCTGGGGAATCTGGACTGGCATGCTTACCTAAAGCGATTGCCACCGGAAGCACAGGCCTTTGGATGTGAAAATCTTTGAGTTGCTTTAACCTTCGTAAGAAAGAACCTTCTGTTGCGTGGTGCCTTCCTAAGCTGGCTTGTCCTCAACTGCCAGGCTGCCCTTGACTCCAGGGTCCTGCCTGTGCCAGCCATGGAGCCCTGTTGGCGAATAACACAGACCTGGTCCCTGTCCCCAGGAACACACCATCTGTGGGGTCTTCCTGCCATCAGCACCCAGACACCCACCCGCCGGGGTCTGGGCAGCCTCTTCCACCCATACCTCCTTTCCATTGCTGCCTGGCACCGAGGCGTGTAGTTAATATCTGTGGAATGACGAATCCATTAGCATAGGGTACTCAGACATCTAAAAAATACACATTCTAAATATCCGTTCATTTCTCTGGTTATCCCAAGCAAGTGTTTTCTGACCAATGATGTAGCCAGCCAACAGGCACCTGGCTGTGGGTAACCTCATGCCTCCATGCAGGGGGCTTGGGGGTCTGATAGACACTTAGGGAGTCTAGGGACTTGAATGGGTGAGTCTCACACAGGCTGGTGGAGAAGCTGGCTTGGGTCAGTCAAACTCCCTTCTCAGCCTTTTTCTTCCTTGTTTTACTTATTTAATCCCAACACCGTAATCCAGTTCCTTCCCTCCTATAACAGCCCTTCTAATGGGAATTGTATGCCTTTTAGTGGCCATGTGGTCTTGCTAAATGAACATCGTTGGCTGGGCTCAGTGGCTCACGCCTGTAATCCCAACACTTTGGGAGGCCGAGGCGGGTGGATCACCTGAGGTCGGGGGTTCGAGGCCAGCCTGACCAACATGGAGAAACCCCATCTCTACTAAAAATACAAAAATTAGCCAGGCGTGGCGGCACATGCTTGTAATCCCAGCTACTTGGGAGGCTGAGGCAGTAGAATAGCTTGAACCTGGGAGGCAGAGGTTGCGGTGAGCGGAGATCGTGCCATTGTACTCCAGCCTGGGCAACAAGAGCGAAACTCTGTCTCGAGGAAAAAAAAAAAAAAAAAAAGAAAGAAAGAACATTGTTGTTTGGGAGGCATAGACCTTTTGTTGATAGATGTAGTGTGGTGCAACTGATGTGCAATAAACTGCCTGTTCTTAAAGTGCTCAATTCCACCAGTTGTTATATGAATATACCTACAAAGCCGCCACCACCACTCTCAGTGTAATGAACATATCCATCACCCCAAAAAGCCTCCTCATGCCTCTTTGTAGTTCCTCCCTCCCACCCCTCCCCACCCCGTCAGTCAACCCCTGGTCTGCTTTCTGCCCCTAGAAGTTTGTGTTTTCTGGATTTTTATATAATAGACTCATACCGTGTATGCTCTTTTTTGTCTGGCTTTTGCATTCAGCTTATTATCTTGAGACTCTTCTATGCTGTTGCTTGTAGCAGCCATTCATTCCTTTTCGTTGCTAAGTAATATTTCATGATGTGGATGTGAAACCATGGTTTGTTTATGCATTCACCTGCCCTTTGAGTTGCTTCCAGTTTTTAGCTATTATCAGCAAAGCTGTTAGAAACATTTTTTTGACGTATGGTTTTATTTCTCCTGGGTCAATACCCAGGAGTGGAATGGCTAGATGGTATGGTAGATGGGTGCTTAGCTTTCCAAGAAACTGCCCAACTAGATTTCAAAGTGGTTGCACCATTTTACGTTTCCATAAGCAGTAGATGGAGTTTCAGTTTCTCCTCAACATGCTTGCTTCTGAATGCTAGTCATTCTACTGGCCAAAATTCTACTAGTGTAATATCTCATTGTGGTTTTAACATGTATTTCCCTAATGCCTAATGACACTGAGCATCTTTTCATGGGCTTATTTGCCATACATATCTTCTTTGTTGAATTTGTCTCAAATCCTTCACCCATTTAAAAAATTAGATTGTTGGTTTCCTTGTTTTTGAGAATTAAGAGTTCTTCATGCATTCCGGATACAAGCTCTTCATCAGAAATGTGACTCGTAAATATGTTCTCCCCGTCTGAGGTTTATCTTTATATTCTCTTAACAGAACAATGTCTTTGAACAAGCAGGCATTTAACATTTTTCCTAAGTTCAATTTAGTAATTATTTTATTGTATGGGTCCTGCTTTTGATGTCTGTCTTAGTCTGTTTTGTGCTGCTATACAGAATACCACAGACTGGGTGATTTATAAAGAACAGACATTTATTTCTTACTGTTCTGAAGGCTAGGAAGTCCAAGATTGAGGGGCTGCATCTGGCGAGGGCCTTCTTACTGCCTTGTAAGGAACATAAAGGAAGAACAAGGGGAAGGAGAGAGAGCACAAGAGGGGGCTAAACCCAGTCTTTATAAGGAACACACCCTGCTGATAACAAACCCACTCCCACGATACTGGCATTAATTTATTGATGAGGGTGGTGCCCCCATGGCCCCAACACCTCCCATTAGGCCCCACTTCCCTTCCCAGTACTGCTGCACTGGGATCCAGTTTCCAGCACATGAACTTCAGGGGACACATTCAAACTGCAGCAGTGCCACAGCGCAGTCATAGTTGCCTAACCCAAAGTCACAAAAATGTTCTCTTATTTTCTTCTTGAAGTTTTATGTTGTAGGTTTTATATTTAGGTCTGTGATCCATTTGAGTTAATCTCTGTATGTGATACAAAGTACGCATTTAGCTTCCTTTTGTTTTTTTGCTTTGCTTCGTTTTAGCACATGGATATCCAGTGGTTCTAGCACCGTTTATTTATTTATTATTATTATACTTTAAGTTCTAGGGTACATGTGCATAATGTGCAGGTTTGTTACATATGTGTACATGTGCCATGTTGGTGTGCTGCACCCATTAACTCATTTACATTAGATATGTCTCCTAAGGCTATCCCTCTCCACTCTCCCCACCCCACGACAGGCACCTGTGTGTGATGTTCCCCGCCCTGTGTCCAAGTGTTCTCATTGTTCAATTCCCACCTATGAGTGAGAACATGCGGTGTTTGGTTTTCTGTCCTTAGCGATAGTTTGCTCAGAATGATGGTTTCCAGCTGCATCTATGTCCCTACAAAGGACATGAACTCATCCTTTTTTATGGCTGCATAGTATTCCATGGTGTATATGTGCCACATTTTCTTAATCCAGTCTATCATTGATGGACATTTGGGTTAGTTCCAAGTCTTTGCTATTGTGAATAGTAGCACCGTTTGTTGAAAATACTATTCTTTCTCCTTCTAACTGCAGTAGTGTCAATTGTTTAAAATAAATTCTCCAAGTGTTTCAGTCTAGTTCTGGACTCTCCATTCTGCTTATTGATATATTTACCTATACTTATGTCCATACACACCTTGACTTTGGATTTAATTTGCTTTTCCTTTTTTAGTTTCTCAAAGTAGAAACTTGGGTCATTGATTGGAAACCTTTCTTCTTTTCTAATATAGACCGTTAGTGTTACCTAGATTTCCCCCTGAATACTGCTTAAATGGCATCCCACAATTTTTGGCATGCTGTTTTTTGTTTTTGTTTTTTTTCATTTTCATTCAGTTCCAGCTACTTTCTAATTTCCTTTACGATCTCTTCTCTGACCCATGCGTTATCTAAAAGTGTATCTGTGTTCTAAATCTGTGGGGATTTTCCAGTTGTTTTTCTGTTATTAATTTCTAATTTAATTTCCTTTGTTCAAAAGACATGCTTTGTATGACTTGCAGGGTCCGAGGGAGTGGCATCCTGGCAGTCCCTGTGGCCTTTCTTCTTGGAAAGAGCAGGGCCAGAGCTCAGCGAGGGAGCAGGTTCTGTGGCGGAAACCTCTGGAGAGGAGCAGGACGCTGCAGACGTGCTGTGGCCCAGACGGAAGCTGCCAAGCAGATGGAACCTGCACCTGCCCAGTTTGGCCAAAGAAGTCCCCATAATCTCTGTGAAAAAGACTTCCAGAAGCTATTGTGTCCATGACCAAGACACGCACGCGCACGCGCACACACACACACACACACAAACACACACACACACACACACAAGATCATTCTTGAGTCTGATTTGAAAACTAAGGTCAAATTCTGCAGACGCATTTGAGTGGTAAGATAATACGCTAATATGTATATAGTTTTTCTCTTTTCTTTGGCAGGGGGTGAGGACAGAGTCTTGCTCTGTCACCCAGGCTGGAGTGCAATAGCACAATCTCAGCTCACTGCAACCTCTGTCTCCCAAGTTCAAGCGATTCTCCTGCCTCAGCCTCCCAAGTAGCTGGGATTACAGGCACCTGCCATCATGCCTGGCTAATTTTTGTATTTTTTGCAGAGATGGGATTTCACCACGTTGGCCAGGCTGGTCTTGAACTCCTGACCTCAGGTGATCCGCCACCTCGGTCTCTCAAGGTGCTGGGATTACAGACATGGATTTTTAATTGAAGTGAATAGGACTTCGTTATAGATTTGAATCCATTCTTCACTTTCAATAAAGTGTTGTTTTTACATAAACTTACACCTTTGGAATAATTGCAGAATTATTAAAAAGTTACCAGGATAGTGCTGACAGTTCCCACGTGCTCTTTGCTGAGTTTGCCTGCATGTTAACCTCTTACATAGCCATATAAACATTTAGAAAATGAAGAGACCGACATCAGTACAGTGCTGTAGCTGAATTCCAGACTTTATTTCCAAGGGCTGCATTCTAAAGATGCATCCATGTTACAGGCATGGGGCCCCTGGCTATGCACCTGCTATGTGGTGCCTGCCCACTCTGCTGGGGGTGGACACTGGCTGAGGCCCCCTCCCCAGTCTGGTTACAGAGCTGACGCATTAGAGCTTCGTCTGCCTTCCAGCCGAGGAGAGAGCAGGGGAAGTGGCCTAGATATCTTTTTGCTGTATTGATTTCCCACTGCTGTTTTCTGAAAGGTGTTAATGACCTCTAAGGCCACGGTAGCCAAGACTGGTGGGTGAGTGCAGTTCCAGCAGGGCAGCCCCGGGCCATCTGTGTCATGTGAGTGCTTGAACTCTGGCAAGTCCAGTTGAAGACATATTGTGAGTGTAATATGCACACGGAATCTTGAAGACTTTGTATGAAAATAAGGCCGGGTGCGGCTGCTTACGCCTGTACTCCCAGCACTGTGGGAGGCCAAGGCAGGCGGATCATTTGAGGCCAGGAGTTCAAGACCAGCCTGACCAACATGGCGAAACCCTCTTTCTACTTAAAAGACAAACAATCAGCCTGGCCTGGTGGCACATGCCTCAGGAAGCTGAGGCAGGAGATTCACTTGAACCCGGGAGGCGGAGGTTGCAGTGAGCCAAGATCACAGCACTACACTCCAGCCTGGGTGACAGAGTGAGACTCTGTCAAAAGAAAAAAGAAAAAAAGAAAGAAAAGAAAAGAAAGGAGGGAAGGAGGGAGGGGAAAGAAAAAAGAAAGAGGAAAGAAAGAAAGAAGGAAGAGAAAGAAGGAAGATGAAGGAAAGAAAGAAAAAGACAAAATAATAAACATGGGATAATAGCTCACAAATACTATTTAGATGTCGATTTCATGTTGAAATGTTAATATATTGGGTTCATTGGGTTAAACAAAATTTAGGGTTAAAATTAAGTTCACCTGTTTCCTTTTACTTTTTTATTGTAGCTAGTAGAAATTTTTAAATTACCTATATGACCAGCCCCAAGAAGGCGAAAGTTTGAAAGGCCTCCTTGCCCTGGTCTCACCCCAGTCAACCTTTGCTATCCTGCCTGGGTCCCGGCCACCAGCACACCCCTGCCATCCTGCACCCAGACAGCAAACACAAATGCTGGAGTGACCACCGAAGGCTGAGATGAGACTAGAGGCCAGCTCCCCAGGGCTGTGAGAGCAGAATGAGTGCCCAGCTGGCCAGCCAGGGTCAGTGACCAGCAGTGTATGTCCCCAGCCACCACTGGGGTGCCTGGTAGCTGCTACTGAGTCATAGGAATGAGAAATTTCTTGGCCAAACTACAAGGAAACTACTTCGCCATGGCTGGTGTCCCTATTTTGACAGTGGTTAATAGGTCACCTGCCGGTCACATCCCCAGGAAACCCAGACTTGGGGGCTGTCACGGATGCTTGGATGACCTCCACTGCCAGAAAAGGGTGTGCATGGGAAGGGGTGTCTTCCATAGCATATTTTTATTTTTGACTACTTCAGAAAAGAACAAAGCAGGCCAGATGTGGCGGCTCATGCCTGTAATCCCAACAATTTGAGAAGCTGAGGCGGACAGATCACTTGAGGACAGGAGTTCAAGACCAGCCTGGCCAACATAGTGAAACTCGGTCTCTACTAAAAATACCAAAACTTAGCTGAGTATGGTGGTGCGCACCTGTCGTCCCAGCTACTCGGGAGTCTGAGGCATGAGAATCACTTGAACCTGGGAGGCAGAGGTTGCAGTGAGCCGAGAGCGTGTCACTGCACTCCAGCCTGGGTGACAGAGCAAGAGTCTGTCAGAAAGAAGGAAGGAAAAAAGGAAGGGAGGGAGGGAGGGGCAAAAAGTAGGAATCATCTATATTCCTCACCCAGAATTAATCATTTTTCACCTAATACTTTAATAGCTTACTTACTTCCTTAGTCTGTTAAAATATGTATTTATTATCTTGAAATCACAGAATGAATAGATAAGAATATGTTGCCCTGAAAAAAGAATGAAGGAAAGACGGTATTACCAACCACACTAAAGCTCCTTCCGCCTTCCCCGGCTCTCATCCCCTCCCCCTTCCCAGGGACATCCCCTCTGTGGATTCCGGGCAATGCACTTCGTTCCTTTAAACATCGCTATGGGCACCTGACTTGTTTGGGGCTCCGGTTCTTTTCTTTTTCTTTCTTTCTTTCTTTTTTTTTTTTTTTTGAGACCAGGTCTTGCTCTGTTACCCAGACTGGAGTGTAGTGGCATGACCTCAGCTCACTGCAACCTCCGCCTCCCAGGTTCAAGTGATTCTCCTGCCTCAGCTTCCCAAGTAGCTGGGATTACAGGCATGTGCCACCACGCCTGGCTAATTTTTTTGTATTTTTAGTGGAGACGGCCATGTTTTGCCACGTCGGTCAGGCTGGTCTTGGATGCCTAACCCCAGGTGATCTGCCCAGCTCAGATTCCTAAAGTGCTGGGATTCCAGGCGTGAGCCACCCCACCCGGCCTTTTCTTTTCATTTACAAGACGGCATCACACCGTGTGTGTTGTTTTCAGCTTATTCTTCTTGGGGCAATGGGCCTGGTGTACCCTGAGGTCACACTCTGCCCGAACCCACCCCATGGCTGCTCTGGACGGTCCGCTGGACAGGCTTTTCGGAGGGCAACGTGGCTGTGTCTACCAGTGTTTAAATGAGCACGTCCTCTGAGCTGGACTTCAGGGTCTTGGAGTTTATCCCACTAATACCTTCCCACCGCTGTGCAGAGGCAGAGGCTCCAGGGTGCTGCTGCTGTGTTGTTGATTAGCAACCAGTGTGACAAACTATGACAACTGATAGAACAGACTCTCACAAAACCATGAAAAAGAACAAGCAAAATCTATCCGAGCAGAGCCAGAGGTCTCTCAATAAGTCAAGCAAGACAGAGCGAGGGCACCGTTGGGCACGCCAGGCCCGGCTGTGTGCTCCCCGGGATGGCTGTGTCTGGAGCGTGTGTGCGGACACGTGAGAGCAGGGAACACGGACCCATGAGGAAGTGGCAAGGAAACTACTTCGCCATGGCTGGTGTCCCTATTTTGACAGTGGTTAATAGGTCACCTGCCAGTCACATCCCCAGGAATCCCAGACTTGGGGGCTGTCACGGTTGCCTGGATGACCTCCACTGCCAGAAAAGGGTGTGCATGGGAGGGGGTGTCTTCCACAACATATGTTTAATTTTGACTACTTCAGAAAAGAACAAAGCAGGCCAGATGTGGCGGCTCATGCCTGTAATCCCAACAATTTGAGAGGCTGAGGCAGGCAGATCACTTGAGGACAGGAGTTCAAGACCAGCCTGGCCAACATAGTGAAACTCAATCTCTACTGAAGATACCAAAATTTAGCTGGGTATGGTGGTGCACACCTGTCATCCCAGCTACTCAGGAGTCTGAGGCACGAGAATCACTTGAACCTGGGAGGCAGAGGTTGCAGTGAGCCGAGATCGTGTCACTGCACTCCAGCCTGGGTGACAGAGCAAGAGTCTGTCAGAAAGAAGGAAGGAAAAAAGGAAGGGAGGGAGGACCTTGTCTCTGGAAATGCTGTCGAGGGATTCAGGTGTGGGGAAGTGAGAATTTCACACTTCCAGAAGCATGTGATTGTCTTCTGTCTAACCACAAAGGAATGGTTTGCTTTCATTTAAGGACAACTAAGCACATCTCTGAGGAATATCACCAGCCCCAGGGCCAGGCACGGAGGCTGGATGGGGCGGCCTTCATGGTCTCTGGCTTCACCCTAGGAGCAGAATTGGCAGCCCAGAGGCCCCGCGAGGCCCCACGCACCGCCCGGGCGTTTGGCCATGACAATTTGAGTGTGGACACGCGGGGGCCACATGCCAGCCCCAGGCTCAGTCCGGCTGCTCCAGACATGGTGTGTCCTCAGGCCTCCTCCAGGGAAGCCCCGGAGGTCGGGCCCAGGTGACCCGTGGGCAGCCCCTGGAAGGGGCTTCTTTTTCTCTTTTCCTCCGATGGACAAAGAAGCAGAATATACAAGAGTTAACGCTCAAGCAGATCCTCAAATTCCAAGGAGCTTGGGGAGCGGCCCCGCTCCACCCTGTATGAATGAGGGGTCTGGGGCAAGTCTCTGGCCTCAATTTCCTCCTCTGCAAAATGGGGACAGTGATCACCTCACAGGACACAGGGAGAAGGACCTAGGACCCGCCACTGGCGGTCATTGCCAGGCTTGTCCTTGGGGGGACTTCACCTCCCCAGTCACCTCACTCCCTCTCATCCTGTCCCCCTCCCCTTGAAAAAAATACAAAGACAAAGAAGAGCCAGGCAAAGAGTCTCAGAGGGGCTGCGAGCTCAGGACCGCACGTCATCCCACTCATCTAAATCTCTAGGGCTGGGAGCCGGCAATCTGCCCCTTAGCCCCCTTCACGAGAGCCCGGGGTGCCAAGGCACATTGATTTGAGAACCTTCCTCCCGGGATGTAGGGTCAAACCATGAAGCGCACACGGGAAGTGGTGGGTGATAACCCACACCAGGCAGAGCCACGACCCTTGCCCTGTGCTGCCCAGCAAGCTCTGACCCAGCACCCTCTAGAACCCTCTAGAACCCAGGGCATGGGATCCCAGGAGAGCAGCAACATCAGCCCTGCTCCCCACGCCGAGCTGCTCCCACAGCCTCTGGCTTCCATGGGGGTCTCTCACCTTTGTAGCTTTCGCAGGCATCTGCTGTCAGCATCCAAGGGTGCTGCCCACAACCTCGTCCCAGTTTTCCATGGAGACCACTGTCCCTCCCCAGGTGCTGGTGAGCAGTGTGGGCACCCCCATCCACACAGTGTCCTCAGGTCCCGGTGGATGGTGTGGCCTCCCCCGTACCCACAGGGTCCCCAGTTCCCAGTGGATGGTGTGGCCTCCCCCATCCTCACAGTGTCCTCCTGGCAGGCCTGGGTCAGGCTGCACTCCTGACCCTGAGGTGGGTGGAGCTCTCTCTCTCCTAGCTTTTGCAGAAATGTGGGGGCAACATGCTCTCCTTCTGCAGGACTCAAAGGTGGGAGATGCCAGCCTATAGCAGCCAGAGGCTTCCTACTGGGTGATGGGGAGAGGGTGCCTGCCCCAGAGTGAGGCCAGCAGAGACCAGACTCGCAGAACAACAGAGATCAGCCACTCACTCAGCTGCGGGCCAGATGCACATAGTCTGTTTGAGGTGGTTTCTTCACTGGCTACCAAGAAAAAACAAATAAAAATACATGCAAAGCCCACTGGACTGAGTCCTCCACCTGGAGGAGACCCTGCAAATGCCACCAGTGTTCACAGGTCTTCCTCCCCCATCCAGCCCCCAAGCCACGGCCTTCTGCTGTGCGTCCCACAACCCTGTGCCCCAGGGAAGTGGTGGGCACAGGAAGCCCTTGGCTGTGTCCTCTTCTCTTTTGCAAGCCCAGCTGGCCTCTGCTTCACCCCAGGCCTGGTTCTGGAGTGCACGTGTAGAAATGGGGCTGGCTGCTGCGGCGGGCTTATCTGGGCCTGCAGGTCCACCTTATCTCCCACAGCTTCTCATTGCCAGTCACTGGTTTATGCTTTTGTGAGTGCAGTTTGTTGCTTCTAGGGAATCACTGAGCAATCTCTGAAGGTGCCTGGTTGTGGGAGCAGCAGGGTTTCTTCCTCCTAAAGTGCTGGTCCCATGCCAGCCCTGGCTCTGCAGCTGCTGTGGGCATCTTGCATGGGTGGGTGCCTGAGTGGAGGCCGTGGTGGTCTCAGGGGCTTTTGCCAGGAGAGGCGATCAGAAGAGGAGCCTTCAGGAAGGACACCCCAGGTGGCCCCCACACCTTCTCTTGTTTGCCCATTTGCTCTGCCCTACGCTGGATACACCTTGATCTCACCAGCCCAGTCTCCAAGGTCCAGCCTTAGAGGATGGGCCAAGTCCTGCACTGGAAGCTGGGAGGCTGGAATCAGATCCTCACATTGTGCCTCCGCTGTCCTCTGAGCCTCAGTTTCCTCACCTGTAACATGAGCAGAAAGTATGGGGCCACCTGCCTGGCAGGATGGCCATGGGGAACCCCAGGAGGGGGCAGCGTCGAGGGTCCCATGGCCAGCCAGCATGGGCCAGCCCATGTGTCACAGTTCATAGAAGGTCCTAGGAGTCTGGTCCCTTCCCCTCCCCCTATCCCGGGATGTTTGTAGTTTGAGGCAACAGGCAGATGCCTGGTTAAGCCCCAGGGTCTGGAGAGCAGTTTCTAACTCCAGGCCCCTGTGAGCTGCCAAGGCCTCCACCTCCTCCCCAGGGCCCCCGAGGGTCTGTTTGCTCCTTCTGCTTTTGAGAATCAGATTGTAATGGGAGCCTGGGTCAGTTTCTGGATTTGTGGGCTCAGGACCTCCCAGGAGCAGCAGAGCTGTAGGCCGAGAGCCTGGCTCCTGTCCTGTCCTGTCACTTACTGCCCTGTGACCACCGGCATGTCACTGCACCTCTCTGAGCCACAGCTTTCTCATCTTCTGAGTGGGGAAAGTCCTTGAAACAGAGGCTGCAACCATTACATTCATTCATTCAACAAATATTCGCTGAATGTCTGCTATATGCCAGGCATGTGTGCTGGGGGCACGATAGAGATCTAAACAGACAACAAACAAGACATTACTTTTGATGACAAAACTGTTTTGCCATTCGTTTTCATGGCAAAAACTTTTAACAGCCATTATTTTAATGGCAGAAACCGCAATTATTTTCGCACCAACCTAATACATAAGTAAAATGTATGATGATGACACAAAGCAGGAAGATTCAGTAGGAAATGGGGACGGGCACGTCTGGGGTGGAGGTGGAAACTCAATTTTCAGTCATGTGGTTAGGAAAGGCCTCGCCAGGCAGGTGGCAACTGAGTCAAGACCCAAAAGAGATGGGAGAGTGAGATGCAGAGATTCTGGGGTCCAGACGCAATCATGACATGAGCTAAGGCCCTGGGGCAGGAGAGGGTGTGTGCAGAGAATGGCAAGGAGGCCAGAGGGACAGAAGGTGAGGGATCAGTACCAGGTCCAGAGAGGAGGTGGAAGGGGCAGGTCATGGTATGTCTTTGGCTGTGAAGCCAGTGGGACGGAGCCTGGGGGATTCTGAGCAGAAGAAAACCAGGATGGGTTTATGGGCTCAGCACCTTGCTGTTTTTTGACATGGGATGTCATTCTTTCACCAAATTTGGAATGCAGCGGAGCAATCCCGGCTCACTGCAACCTCCACCTCCCAGGCTAAGCCATCCTCCCACCTCAGCCTCCTGAGCAGCTGAGACCACAGGTGCACACCACCATGCCCAGCTAACTTTTTGTACTTTTTGTAAAGATGGGTTTTTGCCATGTTGCCCAGGCTGGTCTCAAACTCCTGAGCTCAGATGATTCACCCACCTCGGCCTCCCAAAGTGCTGGGATTACAGGTGTGAGCCACCGCGCTGTGCCTAGCACCTTGCTTGAGAGATGAATTCACTGCTAGGTAGAGTAGACTGAAGGGGCGGGGCAGAAGCAGAGTGAACAGGCAGGAGGCCCTTGCAGCCCCTCGGGCCACAGTGGGAGCTCAGAGGCTAGAGGCAGCAAAGAAGGAGGTGGTGCCCAGCGGCTGAACACTGGGCCTCCATGGAGGCTGGAGCAGGTTGGCGAATGGACGTCCATGCTGGGGCTGCGACCCAGGGGGACACAGCATTGAGCCTACACGGAGGACCAGGCACCATTCTACACATTTCACATGTCCTTGACTCACAGAATCCTTCCTGCCAAGAAGCTACTCTTACCCCACTTTCAGGGTGGGAAAACTGAGGCAGGGAGAGGCCACAGAGCTTCAACTCCAGGTTGGGCCCCGCATTTCTGCCCCTCGGGACTCCTGTCCCTGACAAGGAGCTCCTGGCTGGGGGCGGGGGTAGTTTTCCTTTAAAACACTTCTAAGCACATACCGTATGTGGGGCACTGTGGTGTGTCTCATACAGACCGTTCCTCGTTTCACCTTCATCCCCACTTGGTGACCTGCAGGGCCACTCAGTAGGCCCAGAGGGGGACACCAAAACATTTGAAGAAGTATTTTAAAATGTTGCTTTTTAAAAAATGCATAAAACACACAAACACCAATGTAGCTGGAACTGACGTCATGTAACAATATTTTTATCATGAATTTTGTATGTAGGTATAGTGGGTTCAACTGTATCCCCCCCATCCACTTCTTAACCCCTGGAACCTCAGAAGCTGGCTTTGTTTGGAATCAGGATGTTGCAGGTGTAATGAAGGTGAGGATCCTGAGCTGAGATTAATCTGGATTAGGGTGGCCCTAAAGGCAATGAAGTGTGTCTTTATAGGCGAACAGGAGAAGAGACACAGAGACGGGGCATAGGAGAAGGCAGAGGTTGGAGCATTGCAGCCACAGCCTAGGAGTGCCCAGAGCCCCAGGAGCTGGAAGAGGCAGGAAGGTCCCTCCCCTAGAACCCTTCGAGGGAGCGTGGCCCTGCTGACACCGTGATCTCAGACTTCTGGCTCCCGGGCTGCAAGAGAATGGATTTCTGTTCTAAGCCACCAAGCATGTGGTCATTCATTACACACCATGGGAAACTCACACTGGGGGTGTGCACCCAGCAATTTGAGTCAGTGAAGTCTTAACCCAGCTCTGGGTGAGGTGAATACGTTTTACAGGTGCAGGAAACCGAGGTCTATAGAAAACCAGCACCTTGTAAGGGCCACCATGCTGGTCAGCTCTGATGTGGCCAGGGCTGGTGCCCGGGTGAGGCGAGGGTGACCTGAACTTTGGAATCCCTCAGCCCTGGGCAGGTCCCTTCATCTCCCCAAGTGACCACTTCTTCATCTGAAAAATAGGGTTAGCCCCAGAGACAGTGGGGAAGTTACAGGGAAGGAATCGTGGCCGCGCCCCCGCGGGAGGCTGGCCCAAAATTAGTGCTCCAAGGTACTCATGCCCCACCCTGAATAACAGTACTAGTTAGTGAGGACTTACTGTGCACAGGGCCAAGCCCCTGACCTGCAGGGACACAGGTAATTGTTACAAAAAATGGACACGCCTGCTGTTGGACACCAGCTCCTCTCTGGGTCACCATGAGAGGTTCCTGAGCCTCAGCTCCCTTGTCAGCGCCCTACCAGCAGCGCTACCCCCATCTAACAGAGGAGGAAACTGAGGCACGAGAAATGAAGACACTGCCCAGGTCAGTGACACAGTGGGACCACCAGGTGCAGGTGTCCAGCAGCGCACCTAGATGGGGGAGAGGTGCTCGGTGAATATTAAAAGGGGTTTTGTCTGGGAAAACTGAGGCGGCTGCTGCGTGACCCCAGCCTCCTCTCTGAAGGCGGGCTGTGGGGTGACCGGCTGGCCCTCCTCCAGGCCCTCCCACCACACGTGTGCTCAGCCAGCTCAGCCAGCAGCAGGCGCCCACCCACCACGGGCCCCTTCTCTGAGCCAGCGTGCACAGCTTCCTGGAAGGGACGTGGGGTGCACAGATGTGCACAGCAGGTGGCCTGTTCTGCTCTCCCTCCAGCCAGACAGGGCCGGGACCCAGCACTGGCAGGACGGCCTGGCCAGCCATGGCTGTGACCACTGAGGAAACACTTCCCAGAGCAGGCAGGGCCCTGGGAGCTGGAGTCGATCCCCACATCTGGGCTCCTCCTGGGGCCAACCAGGGCTGTCTGGAAGCCTGCAGGGAGATCTAGCGAGGTTTCGGGAGAGTCAATACCCACCCACATCCCCTGGCCCCAGGATGAGGCCGCGGCACCCCACAATCCCTCCCATGGGAGCCTCTCGCCCTCCCACCCACACAGTGTGGCCAGGCATGGTGGCCCAACCTTCCCTGAAGCAAGAGCTTCTGCCTGGTCCCCAGGGGCCACGGCCCTTCTGTTAGGGGTTCCCGCCCTCCTCTTGCCCACTCCCCACCCCGGGGTCCCTGCTGCAGGCCCCCACCCAAAGGGCCTGAAAGTCTCCACAGTGACGTGACAGTGAACAGAGAGTACATGGCCCTGGGGACCCTGACCTCTCTCCAGGGGACACCCTGTCCGGCTTGAGTTTCTATATTAAGCGGGGCTGTGACTATCGTGGGGGTGAGACCTCAGCAACACTCCCAGCCGAGGGGTCCTGGGGATCTCCGAGGGCTCATGAGGCCCTGGACAGGCCCCTCACAGGTGCCAACCAATGTCGCCAGGAAGTCCCACGGGCCCACGTCTTCCCCTCCAGCTCTGTGGAGCGGGTGCTGTGCCCTCGTTTACTGACAAGGAGGCTGAAGCTCTGGACTCTGTCACGGTGACACAGTGAGGGCTGGGTGTCCCCCAGTACACGGGCCTACCGGACATCTGCAGTGTGGGTGCTGACAGTCACTGAGAAGCCCCAGCCCAGTGGAGTTTGTGGTGGGAGGGAGGGCGGGGGTCAGTGTCTAACCACAGGCCCATCCTAGCAGGACTCCAGCAAAGGCACCCCCCATAGGGTTGGGTCCCTCCCCACCCCTAAGAGTCTTGACCAGTCCCAGGAGAAGCCACTTTCTCCCGACGGGATCCTTTACCTCTCTGCTGCTGTCTCCCTCCTGACGGGGTCCTTTACCTCTCTGCCGCTGTCTCCCTCCCCTTTACCTCTCTGCCGCTGTCTCCCTCTGCCACTGTCTCCCTCACGACGGGGTCTTTTACCTCTCTGACCCCTCCTGGCAAGGGAAGTAGAATCATTGTCACTGAGGGAGTCAGGAGAGCAGCTCCCCCAATCTCGGCAGAGAAAGGAACAGTCCCTCACCTGCACTCCTCCTGCCAGCCCTGGTTTGCGTGGTATCAAGGGACATGAGCTTGGGGAGGCCACTCATTCCTTCTCCCAGACAGAGGATTTGGGTGGGAGGCACCTCCTGAAAATGACGTTTGGGTAGCAGACATGACGAGGACAGGGCCATATACGAGTCCCCTCCCCAGGATGCCTCAAGACCTCTCGGCCAGGAATGCTGATGTGCCATGCACATTCACGTGGGATCCCGAACCTCCCTCCCAGGCCTGCCCTTCCCCCTGGCCAGCAGAAGCCACCAGGGGCCACTCCTTCCCTTCCCCTGAGAGTTCAGAAGCAGCGTGTGCTGGGTGAGCGGGCCCGCAGGCTCCGGGCAGGTCCGCCTGGCTCTGAGCTCGGCAGCACTGGGTGCCTGCAGGGAGGGCACGCACGGCTGTGAGGGGTTCTCCCCAAATCTGAAAACAGCCCTTTCCCCAGACAGTGCCTGAGAGGGAGCCACAGGAAACAGGTCCAGAAAGATGGGACATCGCCACCTGCTGGACCGCAATGAGGAGGCTGACCGGAGAGAAGGACGCACCTGACTAACGCAGAGCCGCAGAGCCGGCAGCCTGGAGACCCTGATTCTCTCCTGAGCGGGGGGCACACAGGAGGTGGCGGGGGCTGCAGCGGCTCCAGAGAGCAAGGCAGAGCAGAGTGCTGGGCCCAAGCAGGAAGGGTGGGTTCACTCGGGAGCTGCGGGCACTGTGCCTCACAGGACTCACTTTGACTGCAGCAGGAGGACGCGTCAGCCCCAGGGAGGCCGATGGGGAGGCCAGGGAGAGCTCCTGCGGAGGTGGTGGCACCTGGACCTGGGGCTGGGCGCGGGGATGGTGAGAAGTGAGCATTTAGATTTAGGAGGTCGAGGGCCCAGGGCGGGGGTGTTGGGGGCTGTGGCCCTGGAATGCCAGCTGGTTTTGGCTCTGGGCCAGGCCAGGGGCCAAGGGGGGTGGACCCAGGACCAGAGCCACATGCCCCTCCTGGGGTTCCTGCAGGGGGAGGCCAGGCAGAGGCACAGTTCTCTGGCTCCAGTGAAGTGGGAGCTGGCAGTGTCTTCTGCTGGGAAACAACAGAGATGTAAACACACAGCTAACAAGAGAATTAGGTAAAACGTGTGGCGATGACAGCAAACAGGATGTTGCATAAGGAATGGGGGCCTTGGGTGGAGGTGGCCCAGAAGGCGAAGTGGGTTTGGAGGGAGGGTGCCGGTTCCACTTTGGGCAGACACAGAACTCAGGTTCCAGAGGACACGCAGGCGGGACCTCCTAGTGGGCAGTTAGACCAGTGGACCCAAGCTGGGGGAGCAACCTCCACATCTGCCCTCCCTGCTGTGGCCCTGCTGCCCCCCACCAGAACACTGTTAGGGGCCCACTCTGGCCCTTTCCCCTCACCCCCCACTATGTGGAGCCACATGGTCCCAGCCCCAGCACTGGCCCTGAAACCCCTGGCCGTGGCCCAGCCGGCCTGGCTAGGACGCCATGTAGGGCAGTGGCTCCCGAGGACAGAACCTGCATCTTGGTCACCCTCAGGGATGCCTGGCACACAGTTGGCACTCAGTACATGTCCAGTGAATGAGCGCCACTCGGTGGACGTGCAGCAGAGGCAGCAGCACGTACCAAGCCGTCCCCTGGCTGGAACAAGGGCCCAGGTGGGGCCTGGGGTGCTTGCCCTGGTGTCCACCCGACTTGACCCCTGGCCTGGCCCAGAGTCAAAACCAGCTGGCATTCCAGGGCCACAGACCCAAGACCCTGAAGTCCACCCTGGCCGTCTCCATCAAGCATCTCCTGTTTGTCCAGAGCTGTGAGCCCAGGGCAGGTGAAGGAGGCCAAGCCACAGCCCTGCCCTGGGCCCAGGCTGGAGCACGAGCGGGGTGGGCAGCAGAGGGAGAAACAGATGTGGTCTCTAAATGGAGTTGTGCACTGAGGAACTCGGATGGCACCAAGGTGCCCGGGGAGCCGGTGTGGACTCTAGAACAGGGCAGTGCCATGCCAAGGAGGGTGCTGTGCTGAAGAGCAGCTCCCTGCCTCCCATGAGGGAAACTGAGGCCGGGGCAATCCCAGAGGAGGTTGCTGCAGCATTAGGGGACCGGCTGTGACTCTTACCAACCCTGTGGCCCAGGGAGGACTCTGGCCTCCGGGCAGGGCTGGGTAAGGAGTGAGAAGATGGGGTGCACACTGCCATCTGCTGCCCACGCAGTGGGGCGTGCACTCCCAGGCGCCACGTGGTAGGACCTGCTTTGGATGCAGCTCCTGGGTTCACAAACTTTGATTTTGGGACCCGGGAGGAGGTGACTGCTCCCTTCCCTCAGTGATGACAACCACCAGGGCCCCGCTGGGTGGCCCCTTCGGCTGGTGGGACTGCAGGGAATGGGTGGGCCACTGGCCGTCTTGCTGCCAGCTGGGCCCTGCTCCTGCCCCCATGGAAACCCCAAGTCACACCTTTCAGGGTCAGATCCCAGATCCTGCATCTCGGGGCTAGAAAGGGACCCCTCCAAGAAACCCAGCATGTCCCTGGGACTCCACCCCAACCTCTTGTTTCCTGCCAGGAGGTAAACACCAGACTTCCCTATCCCCAGTGTCCGGATAAGGAAACAGTCTCAACTATCTTGTTAGTTGTCTACTTACATCTCTGTTGTGTCCCAGAGGGTCTGCACCTGGGGCGCACTTGCCAGGGACCAGGCTGGAACCCAGATCCTGGGCCCCGTTGCAATGCCTGAATTGTGGGCCAGCTGCTGCCCGAGACTCCCACATGGGCACCCCGAGGCCCACTCACTCACCAGGGGACCTCACAGGATTCCTTGGGACTCCAGGGCCCCTAAGAACCCCATTTCTGGGGCAGGGACTCCCCAGGGGCCGTGGGACAGCCAGCAGCATCATCGGTTCACTGGGCAGATGGTGGTGGCTCACCGGCCCCGAGTACCCAGGTACTGGGCCAGGCAGAGAAGGCAGGAGCCTCCCTGAGTCCCGCCTCCCTACAGCCCCACAGCCCTGCCCCACCCACCCCTGTCAAATGGGACTCTTTGGGGCCGACACCCAGGGATCCCAGTTTTTATGATCTCCCACCTGAGTGGGAACATGGGCCAACGTGATGGGGCAGGTGTGGCTGGGACACAGATTCGCTGAAGCCAGATCCACTGATGCGAAATAAGCCCTTTGGAGCAGGATGGAGGGGTGGGTCGTGGGGACAGGAGACGGTAAGGCACCCACACTCCGGGGGTCCGCTCTGCAGCAACTCTGAGACCCACCTCCCTGTGACCATCAGCCTTTCCCTGGCCAGAAGCAGGGAGCAGCGTCTAGGCTGGGCCCAGCCCTGCAGCCCTAGGGCCTCACTGGGAACACAAGGTCTCGGGCTAAACTAGCTGGAGCCCCTCGGCCAAGCTCAGGAACCCTCGGGCAACACCTGGAGCCGCTGGAGGCAGTGCCTCATCTTCCCTCCACCTGTCTAGGCCCCAGAAGGCTGCAGCCGGGGAGGGGGCTGGGCATCTCAAGGGGGACCGGCTCTGTCGAGCAGAGTCCTGGGAGAGGAGGCCAGGGCTTTCACTGAGAGCACAACACCCCCAACTTTCACGACACCTCCCACAGCCTTCCCGCCTGAGCCTCTCAGACTCCCTGTGTAGGGGGCTTATTATGGTTCTGCTTTACAGGGGAAGAAACTGAGGGCCCAGGAAGTCACGCTGTGGCTGAAGCTGCAGGGACTCTAAGGCTGACCCCGGGGTGGGGATGGGTTTGGAATTTCCTGTTCCTCCTCACCTTTGAGAGGTGTCCTGGCTGGGCTGTGCCAGGCTGGGAAGTGTCTCCGGAGGCGCCACACCCACCCGCACCTGGTATTTTTATTCCCAGGTGGGTCTGATGCCAGGAGGATGTGGTTAAGCTCGAGGCCCTGCTGTCTCCTTCCATGCCCGGGGTCAATGGATCCTTATCTGGCAAGATCTTATCTGTGTGTCCTTGAGAGACTCTGGAGCTGGCTCCTGGAGGTACCGGGAGGCCCAGGTGGGTAATCACGGGTGCCAAGAACTGGCCTGTGGGAGGGGGGCCTCCACCTTGGGACCCCACCCGAGAGTCCCCTGTCCCCAGGACTACTTCTCAACCATGCCTTCCCCTTGCCCTGCTCCTTGCCCCCTGCTGGGAGGCACAGGCAGCGTGCTAGGAAGCTCGAAAGAGATGGCCAAAGCAGAGCAGGGCATCCTCCAGGGTCCAAGGGGAGAGGCTTCAGACCTCACAAACTGGGTGGGAGCTTCCTAGCAGCCAAGGCAAAGAGGAAAGAAGTTGAAGGAAGGTGGAGGTGGTGTGAGAGACATGTCTGACGGATGGACCCCAGGATGCTCCCTGGAAGTTGTCTGGGCCATCCTCGGGACATAGCAGGACTCAGTACATTCATTGAACAAACAAGGCACTCATTGCTATGTTTTTAAGGCGCCTACTTGAAGTGAAATCACAACCTGGTTCCCAGTCTCCTGGGAACCCCGCCCCACGGACGGGGTGCTGGCTGTTCCCTGTCGCCTGCATTGTTACCGGCTGTGTTCCACATGGTGCAAACTTATTCCCTAATTGACCCATGGGGTATGCTGGAGCTCTAGGGCTGACTACAGGGTCTGCAGGGGATGGTTGTCCTGGGAGCCCCGCAGCTCAGGTCAGCTTGGCACTTTCTGGAAAAGCAGTCGCCTCTGGGGGGCAGCACAGTGACACTGGGAAAAGCCGGACATGACTTCGGGGACCTGGGCTTGGATCCAGGATCCAGCCCCTGCCGCTTCAGCAGTGGAGTGATGCGGACCACGTCACTTCCGCCCCAAGCCTCAGTGTCTCCCTGCACCCCTACACCCCCTATAAAGTGGGACTAAGAGTGTTCTGAGCCAGGCTCCCGGTGAGGTGGGGGTGGGGAGGGCAGGACAAACGGGACAGCATCCTTGCTCCTGTCCCCTTTTCACCTCTGACGCTGAAGTTAAACATTCAACAAATTATGAGAAAATAAAGCAACAGTTTAAAAATAGGAGAAAACGTATCCCAAAAGAATGTTCTATGATTTCCGGCTGGGTCATTTTTGGCAGGCTCCGGCAGGGAGGAGCAGGGCAGGGCCAGGGCATGGCTCGGGGAAGGGGGAAGCTCTCTCCCTAACCCCCCACCCCAGCCTCTGCCCTGTCCTCAGGCAGCCAGGAGCAGGCACAGCTGCCTCGCTTCCCCTGGGAGAACACAGGCTCCTTCAACTTCCCCACCAAAGGCATCCAGAGGCCTCCAGCTGGCCCCCTCCCCTCATTCCCCCAGCTTTGGGGTCTGGGCAGAGTGGGGCTGGAGTCCACCTTCCGGCCACTGGGAGGACAGGAGACTGTCCCAAGGGACCTCTTTCACTTAGAAGACGCAGGAATCCCTTCCTAGAACGGGACCTGTGTTTGTTTCCAACGGCTGCTGCAATCAATGCCTGCAAACTTACAGGCTGGAAATGGCACAGGCGGATTCTCCTGACAGTCCTGGAAGTCAGAAATGCCACTCATCAGCTGGGCGCGGTGGCTCACACCTGTAATCCTAGCACTCTGGAAGGCCGAGGTGGGCGGATCACTTGAGGTCAGGAGTTCAAGACCAGCCTGGCCAACATGGCAAAACCTCGTCTCGGCCGGATGCAGTGGCTCACTCCTGTAATCCTAGCACTTTCGGAGGCCAAGGCAGGAGGATCATGAGGTCAAGAGTTTGAGACCAGCCTAGCCAACATGGTGAAACACTGTCTCTACTAAAAATACAAAACATTAGCTGGGCGTGGTGGTGCGCACCTGTCATCCCAGCAGCTCAGGAGGCTGAGGCAGGAGAATTACTTGAACCTGGGAGGTGGAGGTTGCAGTGAGCCAAGATCATGCCACAGCACTCCAGCCTGAGTGACAGAGCAAGACTCTGTCTCACAAAAAGAAAAATTAAAAAAAAGAAAAGAAAGAAAGAAAAGAAATAAAGGAATGCCACTCATCTAGAATCGAGATGTCTAAAGGGTTGCATTTCTCCTGGAGACTCTAGGAGAATCCAAGTCTTGCCTTTTCCGGCTTCCAGGGGAGGCTTGTGCTCCTTGGCTTGTGGCCCCTTCCTCCATCTTCAAAGTCAGCAGCACTGTCTCTCCTGGGAAGATTTTCCTCTCTCTCCCTCTCTCTCCCTCTCCCTCTCTCCTCTCTCCCCCCTCCCAACCTCTCTTCTCTGTCTCCCTCTCTTCTCTCTCTCTCCTCTCCCTCTCCCTCTCTCCTCTCCCTCTCTCCTCTCTCTCTCCCTCTCTCCTCTCTCTCTCCTCTCTCTCTCCCTCTCTCCTCTCTCTCCCTCTCCTCTCTCTCCCTCTCTCCTCTCTCTCTCCCCCCTCCTCCTCTATCTCTCTCTCTCCCCTTCTCCTCTATGCCTCTCTTCCCGCTTCTCCTCTATCCCTCTCTCTCCCCCTCTCCTCTCTCCTCTCTCTCTCTCTCTCCCCTCTGCTTCTTCTTGTCACATCTTTTCTGTGACTCCCTCCTGCCTCCCTCTTACAGGAACCTCAAGGTTACTCAGGACCGTCCGGGATCATCTCCACCTCAGAATCCTTGCTTCGTGACATCGGCAGAGTGTCTTTGGCCACGGAAGGGAACATGTTCATAGGTCCTGGGCACTCAGATGTGGACGCCTTTGGTGGGGGGTTCCATTATTTGGTTGACCACCGACCTGGTACATAGTCGGTGCCCCTGGGATTTGTTATAGTAGGGAGCACTGGCTGCAGCAGGAGCCTGACCCTCGCGGGAGTGTCTAGCCAGCCTTGGTGCCAGTTTCA
Organism: Papio anubis; assembly: GCF_008728515.1. NCBI lineage: Eukaryota > Metazoa > Chordata > Mammalia > Primates > Cercopithecidae > Papio > Papio anubis. The sequence goes on from NC_044987.1 coordinate 119,090,705, forward strand.
CAAGGTAGGCTGTGGCATTTGGCTCTCTGGGGCACAGAGGCTCAGCAAGGCCACAGCGCTTGCCAGAGGAACACAGTCACCCAGCGGAGAGCCAAGACTCAGCCCAGACATCCCGGACGCCAGGGCCTTTCCTGGGTGCCCTCAGCACCCCCCACCCCCACCCTGTGAGGATGTCTGCCCAGGCTCCGGATGCCCCCAGGGCCTTGGACCACCAGGGATTGTGCCTCGGGGCAGGGTGACCCTGCAGTGCTGGACGTTTGAGATGGCCTTTCCCCCAGAAGCCTCAGTCCCTCTTGATACAGTGTGAAGAGCTGGGCTGTGGGGTCAGGCGGAGAGACCGGGGTTAAAATCTGGATTCTGGCACCCATGGGCAGAGCGACGAGGACCAGGCCGAGAAACAGCTTCCTCACTCTACACGCCCCGACGGCCCCTGCCTTAGAGGGAGTGGGGGATGAAATGTAGCAACGTCCCCGGTAGGTGGAGAAGCCTCCTCAGGCAGGCCAGCGGATCACGCAGCTCGCCAGGAAGGTTTCGCATATAATGCACCTTCTATTTTAGTGCCCCGGGGTCTTGCCGCAAAGTTGTGCAACAGGAAATGCGAGGGACGGGACGCTCACTCCAGGGCCCGGCCCACCGCCAGGGGGCAGCATCGCGTCTCCCGGCGGAGCCTTCCCGGGAGCCCCGCGGGGGCCGCTCCCCAGAGGACAGAGCTCCGGGTTCATCCGGGACGGGGCACCGACAAAGCCTGCCTGGCCCTCCCAGACGCACGTCCTTGTTCTTACAAACCTAAAGAAGAGTGGACTCCCGGGATTAACTCAGCACCATGAAACCCTGGCCCTGAAGGGCGGACCTCCCAGCCTGGGTCAGGCCAAGGACATCTGAGCGGCCCCACCGCGAACCCCTGTGAGCCCCGGGAGCCAGCAGTGGCCTCGAGTCTGTGCCCACCTCCTTTCGGGGCCCCTCTTCCCTGGCTGGCCGTCCTGGAGCCCCTCCTCCCCTGCCTCTCCATCTTGGCCTCCTGGGCCGGCTCCCACCCCCTGGTTCCCATGCTTCCTCCCCCAGAGAGAGACCCAGAGGCGCCACCACCGGGTGGGTTGAGCCTTGGGGTGACCAAGTCCCAGTGCCACGTTTAGCCCCAGGGCTCCTTCACTTCACCCACAGGCGCCTTTCCCTGCAGTTCACGGAGGCACAGGGTGACACACGTGCCCGCATACTCGTGTATACACGCACGCAGGCACAACTACTTCTCACATGCACGTAAGTGCAATGTGTACTCACACGAACATGAAGGCAATGGGAACACGCTTCCACACCAGCTCACAGACACCCACATGCACACACTCCACCACACGTGCATACACACATACAGGTACACACTCCTCCAGGGCTCTTGGGAAAGGTCCTCTGTTTTGTTACCAAGCTCCCAGGAGAGCTGCGCCTCCCTGCTAGCTCCAGGGCCTGTCACCAGCCATCCAGCTCTTGCCTGGAGTGAGCCCTCCCTCCTCAGCGTGAGTCCTCCCTCCTCAGGGTGAGACCTTCCTCCTCAGGGTAAATCCTTCCTCCTAGGGGTGAGTTCCTCTCCTGGGGTGAGTCCTCCTTCCTGAGGTAAGTCCTCCCTTCTCAGGATGAGTCCTCTCTCTTCAGGGTGAATCCTCCCTTCTCGGGGTGAGTTCCCCTCCTGGGATGAGTCCTCCCTCCTGAGGTGAGTCCTCCCTCCTGAGGTAAGTCCTCCCTTCTCAGGGTGAGTCCTCTCTCTTCAGGGTGAGTATCTCTCCCGGGGTTAGTCCTCCTGCCTCTGAGTGACTTCCCCCTCCTCAGGATGAGTCCTCCTCAGGGTAAGTTCCCCCTCCTAGGGTCAATGCTCCCTTCTCGGGGTGAGTTCCCATCCTAGAGTGAGTCCCCATCCTAGAGCGGGTCCTCCCTCCTCTGGCAGAGTCCCCCTCGTGGGATGAGTCCTCCCTCCTGAGATAAGTCCTCCCTTCTCAGGGTGAGTCCTCCTCAGGGTGAGTTCCCCCTCCTAGGGCAAATCCTCCTTCCTCAACCCTGAGTTCCCCTCCTGGGGTGAGTCCTCCCGCCTGTGGGTGAGTTTCCCTTCCTGGGGTGAATTTCCCTCCTGGGCTAAGTCCTCCCCCTTCTGGGTGAGTCCTCCCTCTTCAGGCTGAGTCCTTCCTCCTGAGGTGAGTCCCCCCTCCACTGGGTGAGTTCCCCCACCTGGGGTGAGTTTCCCTCCTGGGGTAACTCCTCCCCCTTCTGGATGAGTCCTCCCTCTCCAGGCTGAGTCCTCCCTCCTGAGGTGAGTCCCCCCTCCTCTGGGTGAGTTTCCCCCTCCTGGGGTAGCTCCTCCCCCTTCTGGGTGAGTCTTCCCTCTTCAGGCTGATTTCTCCCTCCTGGAGTGAGTCCTCCCTCCTCTGGGTGAGTTTCCCTTCCTGGGGTGAATTTCCCTCCTGGGCTGAGTCCTCCCCCTTCTGGGTGAGTCCTCCCTCTTCAGGCTGAGTCCTCCCTCCTGGGGTGAGTCCTCCCTCAGGTCCACCTCCTCTCCCCAGCCGGCTTCCATGGGGCCTCTTCAGTGGTTCCAGCTGGCGTGTGCCGGCCCCCCGGGAGGGCCAGGCTCTTTCCCAACCTTTTCCTCAGCTGCCGGGGCTGCGGGGGATGCACCAGCTGCACAGACGGGGTGGCATTGCCCAATCCCACCGCCCAGAAACGTCTGTGCACCCGCCCCTGCCCCAGCGCTGCAGCCTCAGTGTAGGTGTGGCCAGCACAGGGCCTGCAAGCACTGAGCTCTGAAGCCCCGACCTGCAGCAAAGTGCCATGGGGCGGGGGGACATGAATTTGAAGCCCTGTGGCATCAGTAGGGAAATGTTGGGGGTACACAGGTGGGGTCCTCCTGCTGCCCCGGAGCGGGGCCCACCGTGGCCTGCAGCAGCCACAGGTGCAGGGGGGTGAGGGAGGCTGTCAGAGGCTATCAGTGCCCAAGCTGCCTTCTGCTTGGGGACGGCCCTCAGACGAGTCCCTAGGAGCTCGGTGCTGCTCAGTGAGGGCCTGGGCCGGGGTTCAGGGCTGCTCCTTGGCTCTGCCCATCAGCAGAGTGACACAGGCAGGCAGGGCCGCTCAGGGCTCCAGACTTTTCAAGGTGCAGTGTGGCAGGATAGCCTCCCTGGGGCGTTCTGAGGACTCGGAAGCTGCCTCTGAAGCTCCTACTCACCGTTCACTCCAGTACATGAGGTTAGGGTCAGGTTGGGTAATCAGTGAGACACCAACCCCCTACCACCCCTAAGAAGGTGGGGAGGGGCAAGTCCTGGCTTCTTACAGCATCCTGGCTTTTCAGGACTCCCAGGGGCACTACCCACCTTCTGTCAAAAACAAAATGATCTACTTGTCCTACAAGAAATAAAGCTGGGGTGACCCAGAGAGGCTGGGCTCAGCCTGGAAGAGGGGGTGTCCCAAGAGAAGGAGAAGGGTAAAGGGCTGAGGCCTCTGGGGAGGGGGTCACCGGGAGTCACCGAGAGGCAGCAGGACCAAGAGGGGAGGCTCTGGGCATCCTGCCTAGAGCACCACAGGTTGAAAAACCCTACCTAAGGCCTTTGATCCCCCGCCGGGGAGAGATTGGATATCCCTTGAACCCCAGGAGGAACCAGGCCTGGGGCTGGATTTTATTCTATGGAGACAAGCGAAGCATTGTGACATCCACAGAGTGAGTCCTGGGGAGTGGAGCTGTCCAGCCTGGGGCTCGTGGGCCTGCATCACGCCACTTGTGGGTGGGTCTGTGTCACGCAGCTCATGGGACACAGCCAGGACACCCCGAGGAAGGCTGAGGCTGGACAGCCAGGCCCCCGTGCCCTCGCTGGCTTCACAGTCCAACTGGGAGATGAGAAAAATGAAAATCAAGGGCCAGGGCTGGTGGCACGAGGACCCCAGGGCTTCCTGGCGGCTGGATTTCAGCTATGGGAGGAGGGAACAGTGCGTTTCTGGGTAGTGAGGGGCACAGCACAGACAAGGTCTGGAGGCTGGAAAGTTCGGGGTGTGCCCCGGGACTGGGGAGCAGGCAGGGGTGGTGCAAAGTGGGTATTGGCACCTCCACACCCACCCAAGGCAGGACTCGGCTCGAGCCGCGCCTTCTGGATCATGGGGGTGCGGAAAGCGGGGCCGTGCTGTGCGCGGGGTCGGTGTGGGATCTGTGCCTTTAGAAGAGGGAAAGTGATGGTTGGCTCCGTGGCTGCCCCTTCCAGGGACTCAGGCACCTCTCGTGTCACCATCCTCCTGCCCACTTTCTCTAAGTGGCTAAAGAGCAGGGGTGGGGAGTGTCTCAGGCCAGTGTGGGGGCCCAGGGCACAGCTCCAGCGGGAATGGACCCTCAGAGCCTCCAGGCTGCAGCAGGCAAGGCTTGGAGGAGGTGAGAAGGAGCAGGGTAACGAACGTCCCAGGAAGCCCATTCCCAGAACAGCGTCCTTGGGTTGGTTCTGGGAACTGGGGACACCAGGAAGGCCCAGGGGAGTGAGGCTGCTGGGAATGGCCTGGGGGAGGCCGCGAGGTGGGTCAGGGGTGGAACTGGGTGTTCTGGGAGGGCCACTGAAGCCCACTGGCCTTCAGTGCCGGGCAAGCAGGAAGGAAACCCCGCAGGAACCACCGTTCCTCCAGCTGGGACCCGGCTCCCCTTGCCCCGCGTGAGCAAGTGCTGGGGAGAACGGAGGTCCCAGGGGTGCTCTGTGGGATTTTAGCCTGGGCAGGTGTTACAGGCTGAATTTCACCCACCCACGCCCCATGTTCATATGCTGAAGTCGTAACCCCAGGACTCAGAACGTGACCCTGTTTGGAAATAGGAGCGTTGCAGATGTGATTAGTGAAGATGAGGGAACAGGGTGGCCCCTCATCTGATCTGCCTGGGGTTCTTCTTCTAGAAGGGGGAACCACAGGCATGTACATAGGTGAACATGGCAGGGAGACGGGTTCTACTGCCGCAGGCCAAGGAGCCTGCAGAAGCCAGCAGAGCTGCTGGGCACTGACCCTCCCGCCGCCCTAATCCTGGGCCCTCAGCTTCCAGCTCTGAGCGTGCATGTGTTTCTGTGGTTTACGCCCCTCCGTGGATGGCACTTAGTTGCAGCAGTCCTAGAATGCAGACCTAGCAGATGCAGGGAACCTGCCTGTTAACTCTGCTTACCCCAGGCCTGTGAGAAAAAAGGCCGGGTGGGGGGCAGAAGGGGCCCGTTCGTTGAAGCTCATCCTCTCGGAGAGCCCTCAGCAGGTTGGAGCAGCCCTCCCTCCTGAGCACAGCCCAGCAGCCTCCCCCAGCTGTCCAAGACCCCCTCCATGTCATACCCCATGTAATGCCCCTAGGGCGTTATTCTCTTGGGCCGGCTTGCAAGGAGTCCAGCCCACGGAATCTCCAAGATGACCAGGCTCAGTGCATGGATGAGTGGGGTGAGCTTGGGCTCTGGAGTTCCCAAACCCGTGTGCCCATGGTGGAGTTGGTTCCACCCCGGGAGGACTTGCCCCCTGTACCCTTGGGCCCCCTGGCCTGGTAGCACTGTCCTTCGGTCTGTCTGCCCCCAGGGAAAGCTGGTGCTTCCTGGGGAGTGGCCATCATTCTGTGAAGTTGTGTTTAATGGGGTTCTGTCCAGGAGAACCCAACTTCCTATTCTGACCAAGAATGTCTGTGGCCCCAGGGTCCCCTGGCCAGCTGGGACACTTTGTGGAGGCCACTATCTTTGGCATGTCAGAGGCTGCCTCTGCCCCCGCAAGCTCAGAGCCTCCTGGCTGCCTGGGAACATGTTGGCTGGGAACTGCCTGTGGGCCAGAGGGTATGGGATCCCAGAGAAAGCTGCAGTGGCCTGTTTGGATTAAGTCCCTACTGAGTCCCAGGCACTGGCTTGGTGCTTTCCAGGTGTCACTGGTTGAATTCTCCCAGCACCCAAAGATGCAGGAACTATGACCACACCCATTTAACAGACGAGGAAACTGAGGCACAGCCACACAATGACCAGTAGAGTCCAAATCCAAACCCAGACAGTCTGGCTCCAGAGTTTGCACCCTTCACACTTTGCTATACTGCCTGAGAACCAGAGGGATCAACACAAAGGGGCCGTGAAGGATGCAGAGGAGTGTGTCAGGGGAAGAATGCAGGGAAGAACATTGTGCACCATGGGAACAGCACCGGGTTGAGGCAGAGCGTGACCTGCTCCAGTTGCGGGGGCGGTGGTGGGTCTGGAAATGCATGTTTGAGTCACTGGAAGGGCTCTGCATGGCTGGATGGAACCTGTGAGGGAGGAGGCAGGGACATTAAATGACTGAAGGGGTCACCAGCAGCCCAGCTGCAAAGGTTCCCCAAAGGCCCCCAAAGGCAGAGTTTCGACTTATTTCTGGGACAACGCAGCCCCAGCAGAGGACCATAACAGATCTGGGTTCATGAAATGCAGCTGGAGCCAGAACAGGGAGGAAAGATTTGAGTTCAGAATACAGGTTCCGTGGAGACGCTGAACTGACCAGGCTCATGCCTCAGTAGGATGGGTCTGGATTCGGGAAACCCACACCCTCCTGATCTCCCATTCTCTCCAACTGCTCCGGGCCTCAGATTTCTCTCCTGCAACAGGTGCTCTCTAGATGGACTCATGGGTCCTGTGGCTTGAACACGTCTAGACATTCATGGTCCCCAAATTCATATCTCCACCCTCTCCCCTGATCACCGGCCCAGCCTCCAGTGTCTGCTCCGCAGCTCTGTCTGGGTGCCTCAGAGGCCTCTCCAGTCCATCCCCCTGATACGGAGCCCTGAGGTCCCTGCCAGAGCTGCTCCTGACCACCTCCCTTCCCGAGGACTGAAGCTCGAGCCATCAATGGCTGCAACCAAGAATCTGGGGTTCACCCTTGCCCTCTTTTTCTCACGCTCTCAGTGAATCCAAGCAGATCCAGGACAGGCCCTTTCTCATGCTCCTGTGCCATGCCCCAGGTTGGTGTGGGCAGCAGGCAGCTGGAGGACGAGGCCACACTGGCTCCAGCCACCTTGGATTGGAGGTGTCCAAAGGGCAGCCAAGCAGGCCGGTCCAGCAACAACAGAAGAGACGGTCTGGGGCTTGGCAGTGGGCAAATGACTTGGGGAGAGGAAAGTGAGAGGAAAGCACCATCCTTCCTCATGGCTCCCCCTGGGGCCACACTTCATCCCCCAGCCCCTCACTGACCGAAGCCACACCCGCAGCCCCGGGTCAACCCCTGGCATTGGGGGTGAGCAGAGGGAAGAGGATCAAGCTGGGAGGAATGGAGATGTGTCCAGCTCTTGCCTTCAGTAGAGACCATGAGACCCTCCAGCTCAGCCTGCTGAACTTCCTTGCCTCCCAACACCACATGCTAAGCTCAGAGCTCTGCTCCAGTGGCCCGGAATGCCCCTCTATTCCTCCCATGCTCCAGACTCACAGATCTGCTTCCTTCCTCTGCCTGAGATTCCCCACACCACCTGTTCATGGCTTTGCCGACACTGCCCCATCCTTCACTCTCAGCTGGCATGTCGCTTCCTCAGAGAGGGTCTCCCAATTCCCTGTCACATGCTCCCTCTGCTTCTCCTTCTTCATGTTCCACACTTGCAATTTCTCAACACTCCCTTCCCCTTCTGTCAGCCCCACTGTTGGCAGAGTCTGTCCTTCTTGTCACTGGGTCCACAGCAGCAGATCCAAAAGGATCTGGTACCCAAATCAGACCCAAAGGGTCTGATACATGCTAGGCGTGCAGTAAATCTTTTTTTTTTTTTTTTTTTTTTTTTTTTTGAGACGGAGTCTCACGCTGTCGCCCAGGCTGGAGTGCAGTGGCGCGATCTCGGCTCACTGCAAGCTCTGCCTCCTGGGTTCACACCATTCTCCTGCCTCAGCCTCCTGAGTAGCTGGGACTACAGGCGCCCGCCACCGCGCCCAGCTAATTTTTTGTATTTTTAGTAGAGACAGGGTTTCACTGTGGTCTCGATCTCCTGACCTTGTGATCCGCCCGCCTCGGCCTCCCAAAGTGCTGGGATTACAGGCGTGAGCCACCGCGCCCGGCCGGCGTGCAGTAAATCTTTAATGAATTGATGGGTGGATGAATGCATGGTTGTATGAATGGATGGGTGGATAGATGGGTAGATGAATGGATGGATGGTGGATGGATGGATGGATGGATGGGAGGATGGGCGGGTGGATGTATGGTTGAGTATGTGGATGGATGGGTGAGTGGGTGCATGGATGGATAAGTGGATAGATGGGTAGGTGGATGGATGGATAGATGGATGGATGAGTGGATGAATGGATGGATGGATGGATAGATGGGTGGGTGAATGGATAAATGGGTGGGTGGGTGGATGGATGGGTGGATGGATGGATGGATGGATGGAAGGATTGTAGAATGGGAGGGTGGATGTATAGTTGAGTAGGTGGATGGGTGGGTGGGTGGGTGGGTGGATGGATGGATGGATATATGAATGGATAGATGGGTGGGTGAATGGGTAAATGGGTGGGTTGGTGGGTGGATGGATGGGTAGATGGATGGATGAATGCATGGGTGGGTAGGTGGATATATGGGTGGATGGATGGATGGATGGATGGATGGATGGATGGATGGATGGATGATTTCAGTGGGTGGATGCATGGAGGGTAATTCACCCCTGGTCTCACTCCTTATCACCTCATCTGGGAGAGGCTGGAGGTACTATTGCCATGGTTATTAATTCAGGAGATACTCTCATCTGAATCACCCTTTTGGCCAGAAGTATCCAGACTGGCACAGACTGCTGCATTTGTTCAATCATACTCCAGCAATTTCCCTGCCAACTGCGCAGTGTGGGATTTTTGTCACTACTTGTCCCCTGACTTAGAAATCCTGAAAAGCAATGGAGTCATCCCCGACCCTGCAGGACAGGGACCTCCCAGACCACAGTAGGCATCCCAGATGGCACTGTCATGTGCCCCCAGGTGTCCTGGGCAGCCCACTCCAGATGTGCCAGCCTGAGAAGGGAGCCTTGCCTTGCCGGCCCATGGCTCTGGGACAGATTTCTAAACTCGGCTCTGAGAAAAAATAAACTTATGACAGAGTTTATCTGAAGGAGGAAGCAGCAATAAAGCGTGACACCCAGACAGCAATGAACAGAGAGCTCCAAGACAGACACGAAACAGGTACCAACAAATGTGGAACGCATTATTTAAAATTCCCCGAGCCGACAGATTGGACAGCATAGCGGGCCAGACGCCGGTTCGAGGAGATGAAAAGAGTTCATTTCCTTCCTCCAGATAAACACGCTAGCAGCCAGATCTCTCTGTGATGATAAATGGCTTCCTCCTGCCATCAGTGGGGTTGCGGGGGGTGGGTCACACCTCATGGCTGGCTGGAACCTGTGGCCATCAAAGGCAGGAGAAAGGCAGCCGTGGGGAGATGCTCCTGCGTTGGAATTCCCACAATCCCGGCCTGTCCTCTGGGGGCAGAATGCTGCTTATCTCATCCCAGGGCCCCCACAACTATCAAAATACAGGAAGACACAGAATGAACTGAGGGATGTAGCTATGGCCTCCTGCTCTTCCCAGGGCTGTGGGATTTAAGGGCCTCCCACCACAAGCTGGATTCTAGAAGGGAAGGAGCCAAAGGCAGGAGAGGAGTCGGCCTGTTCACTCCCATGGGGTACAAGGATGGTGCCAGCCCCTTCTTCTGGAAGTCAGGACCTAGCCCCATCTTTAGCCTTCCTGCTCCCCAGGAACGTGGACGGGTTTTGGTTGAAATCTGCATCCCCTGGCTGGTGGGAAGATGGTCACCCCACATAAGACAAGCATCACTGCCCAGCCCCAGGGCTGTTTCAGGAGGAAATTGGTCTTAAGGATAACAGGAGCCTGGAGCAGTCCACCCCGGCAGTGCTCTCAAACAAAGTCCAAACAAAGCTATTTATAAATGGCCAAATTGCTGGCATCTGCACTGACTCCTGGGGCTGGAGGGGAGGAAGGAGATGGAGCCCCAGCTTGCGGCTTGCAGTGATCCATTTGCTGCCTCTGTCCGTCCTTAACATCCAAGATGCATTTGTGGTTTCCTGTGCCCAACACTCTCCTGGGGGCGGGCAGGAGGACGCAGGAGAGTAGCTGCAGGACTGCAGAAGAGAAGTCCTAGGAAAGCTGAGGTCTCTTCCCGGGGGCCAGCATTCAGTCTGCAGGGTCCTCGGTCCTCACTCCCCACTAAGAGGTATCCCCTCAGTGTGGCTTGCCGCTCTGTATAGAGTGTATGTGGGGAAACCACATAAAGGAATGAAGCCCTGGTAGCTGCTGTACGATGGATGCCCCTGGAACTAGTGTGCAGAAAGGAGCCAGACAAAAACTGCCACATATTGCATGATTTCATTTGTATGAAATATCCAAAAATTTAGCCAGACGTGGTGGCACGTGCCTGTCATCCCAGCTACTCGGGAGGCTGAGGCAGGAGAAACGCTTGAACCCGGGAGGTGGAGGTTGTAGTGAGCTGAGATCGCGCCACTGCACTCCAGCCTGGGTGACAGAGTGAGACTCCATCTCCAAAAAAGAAAAAAAGAGGCCGGGTGCGGTGGCTCACGCCTGTAATCTCAGCATTTCGGGAGGCCGAGGAGGGCTGATCATGAGGTCAGGAGTTCAAGACTGATCTGACCAACATGGTGAAACTAAAAAAATACAAAAATTAGCTGGCGTGGTGGCACACGCCTGTAGTCCCAGCTAGTTGGGAGGCTGAGGCAGGAGAATTGTTTGAACCTGGGAGGTGGAGGTTGCAGTGAGGCAAGATTGCATCATTGCACTCCAGCCTGGGCGACAGAGAGAGACTCCATCTCAAAAAAAAAAGAAAAAGAAAAAGAAAAAAAATGTCCAGAACAGGCCAATCTACAGAGACAGGACTCACAGTGTTGACTGTCAGTGTGTGGGACTGTGGGGGTGGGATGGGGAGTGATTATTTGACCGGGAAGGGGCTTCCTTTGGGGTGGTGAAGATGTTTTGGAACTTAGATAGAGGTGTTTGCACAGCATTGTGGTCGCGCTGAGTGCTGTGGAACTGTGCACTGTAAAATGATTAATTTTGTCATGTGAATTTCATTTCCATGTTCTAGAAAACTGCATCTGGGATCAGCAGGGTCTCTCAGGAGGACCTGTGTGGGGCGTCTGGCTCCTCGGCTCGGGCAGGTAGCCCACACGTACAGGCCTGTCAGGAGTGAGGCACGGACAGCCAAGCCTTCGACATCAGCCCCTCCTTCGGCAAATCCTAGCGTCAGCATCCTAAGCTCAGGTCATGGGACCTCCAGGGACTTCTGGACTCAAACTCAGCTCCACCGCTGTGGGTAACTGGGTCGAATGACTAAACTTCAGGAGCCTCAGTCTCCCCATCTATAAAATGGAAGCCACAGATGCAATGTCTGGAAAGCACGTAGCCCAGCCCCAGCACCAAGCCATGGTGGAGACACAGGGCCATAAGTTACCATCGCCTTGTTCCTGGCGATCTTCTGATTTGGGTCCATCCCTCTCCCATCCTGTCACACTGCCAGCTTCCCAGAGACAGAGGTGCGCCTGTCCTGTTTTGCTGACCCCTGCAGCCAGGCTTCCCAGATGCCAGGCAGGACAGGTTGTCAGCATCTCCTGGGAGCCCCTTCTGCAGAGTCAGATTCCTCGGCTGTCCTGCCAGACATTCAGCATCAGCGCACCTGGGTGCGGGTGTTGGGGGTGGAGATCTGCATTTTAACAAGTGCCTCTAGTGACATGAATGCAGAGCCCGGTTCAGGAGCCTTCTCCCTTCCCTCCTGTAGTGATGTGGGAAGGAAGGCAAGATGTTGGCTTGGTTGGGCTTTGGGCATGCAGAGAGCTCACACCTGTCACCAGGGGTGGCTGCAGCAGGCACCAGGCCCCAGGAGACATTTTTTTGCCTTCACTTCCTTGACACCCAGCAGGATCCTGCCCTTCGTTCCAACAGGGAATGATCTGTAGGAAATTCAGAGGTATAAAAAGAAGGCTGTTAGGCTATTAAAGAAACTTGTCAGTCTTTTTTTTTTTTTTTGTGATGGAGTTTCACTCTTGTTGCCCAGGCTGGAGTGCAGTGGCATGACCTCAGCTCACCACAACCTCCGCCTTCTAGGTTCAAGCAATTCTCCTGCCTCAGCCTCCCGAGTAGTTGGAATTACAGGCATGCACCACTATGCCCGGCTAATTTTGTATTTTTAGTAGAGACAGGGTTTCTCCATGTTGATCAGGCTGGTCTTGAACTCCTGACCTCGGGTGATCCGCCTGCCTTGGCCTCCCAAAGTGCTGGGATTACAGGCATAAGCCACCGCACCCAGCATTTTTTTTTTTTTTTTAAATTAAGACTGGGTCTCACTCTGTCACCCAGGCTGGAGTGCAGTGGTGACATCATGGCTCACTGTAGCCTCAACCTCCTGGGCTCAGGTGATCTTCCTGCCTCAGCCTCCCAAGTAGCTGGGACCACAGGCGCATGCCACTACACCCAGCTAATTTTTGTAGTTTTTGTAGAGACTGGGTTTCGCCATGTTGGCCAGACTGGTCTTTAATTCCTGGGCTCCAGCAATCCTCCCGCCTTAGCCTGCCAAAGTGCTGGGTTTACAGGCGTGAGTCACAATACTCAGCCTAGTTTTTTTTTTAATATGAAAAAAGAGATGTTTGGAGCCTTACCACTAAGGAACAATAAGATTAAGGGGTTTAAAAGAAATGGTTAGTGACATCCACATACTGCCCGAGGAGAAAATTCTGCTATTACTCATGAGAAGAGCCAACATGAGGAGCTCTGTGAGGTCTGAGGTCACCCTTGTAACTGCACTCGGGGACTTCAAAGTCAGCGTTGACACAACTGTGACCAAAACTCACCTGTTCCAGGTCCTTCTGTGTACTGCGCACCCTCCTGTGCACTGCACACCCTCCTGTGTACTGCACACCCTCCTGTGTACTGCACACCCATCCTCCTTCTCAACGTTCCTAACAGTTGTAGGAGATAAGAAGAGTGAAAGTAGCTAAGACAGAGTCGGTTTGTCCCACAAACTCTGGCCTCTTTCCTCTTGGGCACACACTAACCTGTGTGTCCCAGCCCCTGGCAGTTAGTGTGGCTGTAGCATGTGGGTGGAAATGGTTCAGGTATGACCCATGGGAAGCCCCCTGTCATCCTCTACGTCTGCCTCTTCTCTCGTCTACAGAGGACTCAGGGAGGACTCGGCCCTCTAAAAGAGCCAGAAGCTGGAAGGGATCTGGATCCCTGAATGACTTTGTGGAGCAGAGTCCCCTCCTTACCACCCGCCTCCATTGGATTGTGACATGAGAGACGAAGAATCTTCTTGTGTGAAACCATTGCCATTTTTGAGTTATTGATCACAGTAGGCATCTCTTAGCTACAATCAACTGCACTCTTACCATGAGTCAGACACAGCCCTGAGCACTTTTTACGTATTGACGCACTTAATGCTCACAGGAGGGGAGAGGGCAATGCAACCCCCACTTCCTCTGATCCAAGGTCACCCAGCCAGGCAGGGACAGTCCTGAGGTTGGACCTAGGTAGCCTATCCCTAGAGCCCCCTGTTGCAGAGGAGACAAATGAGACTCTTCCCAGGGTACCAGCTGGTAGTTCTGGGGGTGCAGGGTTTGAACCCCTGGCTCCAGTGCCTCCAGAGCTCATGCTCCATGACCACTTTGCTATTCTGCAAAGGAGGGAGCCAGCAGGAGCAGTGTGAACCTGCACAGAGCCCCCAGTGCACCTGTCATGGTGGTCTCAGAGTGGAGGCATCCCCTTCCCACCCTTCTCTGGGCCAGCCTGGGTTCTCAATGGGGAAAATCATACTCCAAGCTGGGATGGAGGTGGGGGTCCCAGAGAGCCAGGCCCCTCTCCAGTGACAGCCTCATCAGCAGCAGCCTCACCCTACAGGCAGCACACACAGCCCATTGCCCAAGGCCAGCAGGCCCTTCCCTCCAGGCGCTCTGGCAGGCGAACAGCCAGCACAGGCCGAGTCCCAGGCCAGTGTCTTCCTGAGTCCATGGCCTGGCCAGATGAGATGAGGACTCATCTAGCCATCTTGACCACCAAACTCCCAGGGACCACGGCCCCTCATCCCTGTCAACATTCCCTTTATTGCCCTTCTCAGACACCACCTGAAACTGGCTTAAACAGCAACAGCATTTTTCGGATGCCAATTCAGCAGCCTGTGGGTCTCTCAGGAGCCTGGAACGAGGTCCCCCGGCAGGAGTCTCCCTCACCTCCAGTCCTGGCTTCTCTCTGTAGGCCGCCACCGCCTCCACAGTGGCAGCTGCACACACACCTGCCTTGGGCTCGTGGCACTGCTGTCTGCTCTTCCCTGACATCCCCCAGACCCCTCCAGGCCTCGGGTCCAGCACCAGCTCTGAAAAGCCCCTGGGATACAGCCCCTTCCCCAAGAGCCACCTGGTCCTCCTTCACAGCCCCATCCTATTATCCCTCTATTTGCTGCTGTCTCCCTCAACCTTGCCTCTGCCACATGGGAGACTTGCAAGGGCAGAGACCCTGTGTATCAGAGGCCCTGATGCCCACAGCACTTCGTCCCAGCACTGAGGGGCAGGGGACTGGCATGCACTGCATGGTCTAGAAGAGCAAACCCACCATGACTTTATGACCCTGATTACCACCTCCTTCTGTGGTGCAGGGCCTGGGAGCAGGGCTCTGAGCACGCCAGAGACAGACAGAGCCACGCCCCAGCTGCCCAGTGGTTAGGGTGGGGTGGGGAGGTGGGGCTGCAGAAGGGAACACTCTGGGCTCCCTCCTCCTCCTCCCTGGGTGTGGCCTACCCCCACCCCTAACCCTGGCCCCTGCACAAGGCTGTCTTGGGCCACTCAGTGCAGGCAGCTGAGCCTCTGAGGATGGCTCGTGACTGCCCTGGGGCTCATCAAATGCCCGTTTCATGAAGCCTGCCTGACTTCATGCATTGTTGTATGTGCCTCTCAGGGTTGGGGCAGCTGCCCGGGACAGAGATGCCACCAGGGTCCCAGCCACTGGGAATGGGGCCGTCTGATTCTCCTGCAGCTCCCGCTTACTCTGGTCCCAGCATTCAGCAGGCAGGAGGCTCAGGGATCAGTGCACAGGTGGAGCAGGGTCTCCAGGGTCCCAAGGACACGGGGCGACTAAGGTAGCCCAGGACATGGTCCCTAGAGTCGCCCTTCCTTGTGGCCCAGCATCCCCGGTCACTGCCACGTCCTCTGGGATCCCCTCTGACAGCCCTAGCCATAGCCTTCCTGTCCTGCTCTCTGTCCTTGGATGAAGGACTTGACTCCCAGACCAGCAGTGCTCTCGCTGGCACACCTGGCCTGAGCTGTGGGGCCCTCTGCTCACAATGCTCCGCACCCATCTGCACAGGGTGGGCTCCTTGGGGTCAAGGTCTCCTGGTGGAGATGCCCCCTCCCCATCCACCTCTTGCTTCTCATGCCACAACTCCATGTTTAGGGCCTCACTCACTTGTGGAAAGGACCCTGATGAGGCTATGGTGGCCAGGTCCCTCCTCTGCCAAGTGGTTTGAAATCCAAGTGACTGGGGTGCCCACTGGGGTTCCCTCCATTTCCATCTGATTCTATTTCCTAGAAGAAACAATGTGCATGACAGCCAAAGAAGACAAACGACCACAAAATCAGAAATGTGTTGTTTCTGCTGGGTTTTTTCTTCTCTTAGAATTTCAGGGGAAGGTGGGCTACTGGCCACCAGTCTTCGCAGGTCAGCACCCTGGGTCCAGGCACCTTGTCCAGGCCACATCAGAGCCAGCCAGACCCTCCGGTGGCTTTCCCAGCAGCAGACCGCTGCCCCCTAGCTTCTGCCAGCAGGGCCAGCGGGGGACCTGGCCCTTCCAGGCTCTTTCAGTAACATTTGCCTGCAGCTCTTAGCCCCCCATTCCTTTCTGTCTCATGCAAGATCTTGTTGAGGTCTGACCGGGGTTTTTGAGCAGAGTTGAGAGACTGTGAATCAACATTTCAACTCTGCCTTCAGTTTTGTAACTTTGCCTGATTCCTATGATCCTGGGAAGGGATGTTGAAGGCAATAAATGGCAAAATGCAAGCCATGCAATTTGATCCCAAAGCCCTGCTGACTCTAAGCCGCTCTTCAACCCATTCCTCCATGACACGCCCCTCCCAGCTCCAGCTTCTCTACCTCCGAGGCCACTGCAGCCAGGCTGGTGCCCTTCACCTGCATTCCCACCCCTTCCAGTCCATTCTTCACCTGCAGCTGGAAGCGTTAGGGCCTCGTTTGGGCCTGCCAAGGGCCGGTTGCAAAGACAGGCTCTGACAGTGAAGAGGTTTTTCAGGGAAGAAACAGGAGAGCGTGGAAGAGGCTTCAGGCCACAACACAGAGGTGACCCATGTGGAAGGAGAGAAGGAAGGAAACATAAGTGGACAGGAGGAGTCTTAACCTGCAGTGCTGTTCCACTCAGGTTCAGCCCTGCAGACTCTTTCAAGGGAAAAAACAACGCAGCTAAACTGGCTAAAGTAATCAGAGGAAAAGGGGATGAATGCACACGCAGGCATACACAGAATAAGAGAATACAAATAGATAGCAACAGACACAGAGAGATAAGAGGATCACAAGAGAATGCTTTGATTGGCTCTATGCAAATAAGTTTATAAACTCAGATGAAACCAATTCTTCCGGGAAAAAAAAAGAAGTAAGTCATAAAACTTAACTCTAGAAGAGACAGAAAAAAGAACAACTCCATTACCATTAAAAAACAAAAAACAAAAAAAAAAAGAGTTCTTAATCCTCCATCCCCCTATCCCAGGCTGAAACATCATCAGGCTAGTAATTTCACACGGGAATTCTATCGTCATTGGAGGGAGCAGAAGATTTTAATACCATGTAAGCTGTTTCAAGGCATGGAAAAAGTAGAAGAATTTCAAAAGTCTTTAGAAAAAGCTAGTGTAACACTGATACCAAATTCAATAAAAAGAGTACAAAAAGTTTAAAAAGGACCGACCAATCTCTTAAGAAAATGACAAATTCCTAAAATAAAATATTACTTAATACTACAGAGTGATTGATAGATATAGAAAAGCATTGAACATAATCCAACATGCTTTCATGATAAAACACTCAGAATCAATAAACCAGGAGTAGAAGAGAACTTCCTCAACCTGATATGGGCCATCTAGAAATTCATATCTAACGTCGTACTTAATGGAAAAAGAACAAGTGCCTTCCTCCTAAGATCAGGAACCAGACAAGGGTATCTGCTCTCACCCTTCCATTCAACATTGTACTGGAAGTTCTAGCCACGGTGATTAGGCAAGACAATGAAATAAAAGGCATGCAGATTGGAAAGGAAGTAAAAACTGTCTGTATTTGCAGATGACGTGATCTTTTATGTAGAAAATCCTAAAAAACCCACTGAAAAAACTCTTCAAACTAATAAACGAGTCCGTCGATGTAACTGGAAGCAAGATCAATGTACAAAATTAATTGTATTTCTACACACTAGCAATGAACTATCTATCTAAAAATAACATTTAAAAAAATTCCAGCATGTGAGGCAAGGCATAGGCGAATTAGCTTGATTTAGCCATTCCACAGTGTATCCATATTTCAAAACATCATGTTGTGTACCATAAATATACACAATTTTGTCAATTTATACAATAATAAAAAAAATCCAGTGTAAACAAAAAAAGAAAACAACCCCATTTGCAAAAAGAATAAAACACTCAAGAATAAACTTAACAAAGAAATACAGTAGTTGTACATTAAAAACTGCAAAACAGAATTGAAATGAAAGAAATATCAAAGATTACAATGAATGAAAAGATATTCCTTGTTCCTGCATCAGAAAATAGCATTGTTGAAAAGGCAATGCTCCTTAAATTGATCTTCAGATTCAAAGCAATCTCTATCAAAATCCAAGCTGAGTTTTTTGTTGTTGCAGAAATTGCCAAGATGATTTATTTTTTGAGATAGAGCTTCACTCTGTCACCCAGACTGGAGTGCAGTGGTATGATCTTAGCTCACTGCAACCTCCACCTCCCGGATTCAAGTGATTCTCCTGCCTCAGCCTCCCGAGTAGCTGGGATTACAGGTGCCTGCCACCACGCCTAGCTAATTTTTGTATTTTTAGTAGAGATGGGGTTTCGCCATGTTGGCCAGGCTGGTCTCGAACTCCTGACCTCAGGCGATCCACCCGCCTTGGCCCCCCAAAGTGCTGGGATTACAAGCATGAGCCACTGTGCCTGGCCTACCATGTGTTTTTTTCCATTGTTCAGTTTTTTGCTTTGTTTTGTTTTGTTTAACCTAACCCCCTGTTACCAACATGCATGCAAGTTGTGGCTGCGCCAGTCATTCACTCATCATCCTGGCTGCATAGCGCCCCCGACAGCATGACCACGGCTGTGTATCCAGCCTTCTCCCGCTTGGTTGACCCCAAGATTTTGCTATTACAAGCAGAGCCGCGGAGAACAGCCTTGCCACGACACGGTGCTCTGGGGACTCACTGGGTCGCAGGCCACGTGGCTACTTACAGCCCAGTGGTACCTATTTGTCTTCTGATCAATGGACCCTGATCCCTCCACCCCACTCCGCAGATAGGAGCTCCAGGTGCTTCCCAGCACTATGGTCAGGCATTGATAAGGGCAGACTCGTGACCTTTTAGCCGTCTTTTTGGTGCAAAATGAAATGCCCTTGTCGTGTGAATTGGCCTCACCTAATTACTAATGAGCACTTCACCTGCTGGCCAGCCACGCAGGTGTACCCTTCTCAGAGATCCCTGATCACCTTTTTCTGTTCCCCTTTTCTATTAAATTGCTTTTTTTTTCCCTTCTTTTTCTGAGACGGAGTCTCACTCTGTTGCCCAGGCTGGAGTGCAGTGGCATGAACTCAGCTCACAGCAACCTTCGCCTCACAGGTTCAAGTGATTCTCCTGCCTCAGCCTCCCGAGTAGCTGGGATTACAGGCACATGCCACCACTCCCGGCTAATTTTTGTATTTTTAGTAGAGACAGGGTTTCGCCATGTTGGTCAAGCTGGTCTCAAACTCCTGACCTCGTCATCCACCCGCCTCGGCCTCCCAAAGTGCTGGGATTATAGGCGTGAGCCACCGCGCCCGGCCTTAAATTGTTTTTTTATATCTTTTGGATTTCAAGCATGGGCACCACCTATTCAAAAACAAATGTAAAACACTGACTGTATTATGGAGCTAATTGGACGTTTAGAGTCCCCGGTGGGGGGGGGGGTGGGTGATGTCATCATGCTGTGGAGCTCCCCGGGGACCTAGTCTCCTCCGACCTCTGTCCTATCTCTGTTTTATTTTAACTTTCAAGGACGGATGTGACTTTCAGATGACTGATGGTTTCAGATTTTTTTGCTCCTTTTTTTTTTTTTTTCTTTTTTGGCGTTATCCCCGGATCTTTTCAAAATAGTAATGACAGTAAAACAACAGAAAAGAGCCATGTCAGAATCCTGATCACCATCACTATTAATCGCACACATTCCTTTTCCTTCAACCAATAGGGACACCTCCTACGTGCCAAAGGCCCCGATTTAGAGGCTGCACTTAAAGATATTCTTGAGCTTTTGCTTCTGTTTCTGAGCTACCTTAAGCATCCCTCAACACACACTTTTCCCAGGGAGGCAGCAGCGGCTCACAGCTCAAAGTCACAGAGGTGCCCAGGGCCTGGAGCTGGGGGAGGCGGAACCTTGGAGCCGTGTTCATGGACTCAGGGAATTTTCAGGCTCCGCAGAGACAGTCAGACTCCCAGGCCCAAGCAGCCAGGGTGTGCTGAAAGTTTAGATGTCACGTTCCTAAAACGTCAGCCTGTCTGTTTCCAGGCCCCACCGCCCCAGGCTGGACTTTGGGAAGTTCTGAACAACCCCAGCTTCGCTGCATTCCCCAACTCCCTGCGACCCAGCGTAAACAACTCTGCACTCAGCCACTTGGAGAGGTTGCTAGGATATTATCGCTTTGGGAAATGCAGGCGCTAGTGTGAGAGGCTGCACAGCAGAGCGAGGGGACACAGCTGCAAAGCGCTCGTCCTCCAGCCAGGCCCTCCGTGGGCTCGCCGGACCCTTGCGTGCCCAGGGGCCGAGGCAGGGCGTGGCTCCCCACCTCCCCTGGCACCACCCACTCCCCGGCCTGTGTGCTGTGAGAAGGGGTCACTCGGTTCTGGAGACCCCGTGGATAGCTGAGGCCTGGGCGCTGGGCAGACTCCCAGGCTCGTTAGCGCGGCCATCCCGGGCGTATTTCCGGCCACAGTGCGGGAGTGGGAAATGTTCTCTTTCATGTCTCCTCTCGGTGCCGCCAGGGCAGTGACCCCAGGATTTGCCGTTTCTTATGTTTAAAGCTCACGTGGATGGTCTGGCTGCCACCAACATTCTTCCCCCAGAGATCGTGGAGTACAAAGGCCGGATGAATGTGAGCTGGGGACCCAGGGCACCCAGGGAAGCACAAAGGAACCGAGAAGGGCGGTCACTGCCTACCCCTTCCCCGGCTGGGCCTGCTGCGAGGGGCTCCAGGGCAAACCTATCCCACTCTCCACAGGCGCTTCATCCGGGCCTGCACACGCGCCGGGCCCTTCTCCCTGGGTTGTCTTCCATCCCCCTCAAAGCCTGTGTCTACTGGGCAGGTGCATCTCCTGGTTAGGAGTCTGCCCAAAATGGGGAGAAGCTGCCCCTCGTCACCCCCCATGACAGCAGGGACCACATTAGGCTGCAGCTGCCCCTGGTCTTGGCTCCCTCCCACTGACATGAGTTCTTCCTGCACACCTCAATTCCTATTCTCTTTAGTATTCCTAAAGCACAGCCACTGCCCACCACACATTTTTTGTTTATGGATGTCCAGAATCTATTCAATCACTTCTCCTGTTTGTGAATGTTGAGGTTGTTTTTTGTCACTACATAAAATGCTTCAATATGCATTTCTCCAAAGTGGGATTTGAGATTTTAAAAAAAAAATGCTTATTTTTATTAGGCGTGGCCAAATTGGATTCCAAGGATTATATAGCCCAAGCAACATTGAGCAGTATCTGTTTCCTTATACTCCCACAGGTCCTGGCTGATGCTGATATTTTTAGTTTTTTTAGTTTTTAATTTCCTGGTTGTGAGATCGGTAAAAACAATACATCTTTGTATTGTTTTGTTTTGTTTTTAATTTTTTCTTATTTCCATAGGTTATTGGGAAACAGGTGGTGTTTGCTTACATGAGTAAGTTCCTTAGTGATGATTTGTGAGATTTTGGTGCGCCCATCACCAGAGCAGTACACAATGTATCCAACTTGTCGTCCTTTATCCCTCATCCCCTTCCTACCCTTTCCCCCTGAGTCCCCAAAGTCCATCGTGTCATTCTTATGCTTTTGCATCCTCATAGCTTAGCTCCCACTCATGACGGAGAACATACGATGTTTGGTTTTCCATTCCTGAGTTACTTCATTTAGAATAATAGTCTCCAGTTTCATCCAGGTTGCTACAAATGCCATTAATTCATTCCTTTTTATGGCTCAGTAGTATTCCATCTATATCTACATCTACATCTATATCTATATCTATATCTATATCTATATCTATATCTATATCTGCCACAATTTCTGTATCCACTCGTTGATTGATGGGCATTTGGGCTGGTTGCACAGTTTTGCGATTGTGAATTGTGCTTCTAAAAACATGCGTGTGCAAGTATCTCTTTTGTATAATGACTTCTTTTCCTCTGGGTAGATACCCAGCAGTGGAACTGCTGGATCAAATGGTTGTTCTACTTTTAGTTCTTTAAGGAATCTCCACACTAGTTTCCACAGCAAATTTCTACAAAAGATGGAAAAATAGTGGACTCCTGCTCTCAGTCCCAGAGGGGTCAATGTGAGTGCAGAGGAATCACAGGAACCCCAAGACCAAGCCCCCCAAAGCTGGGCTGAGCTCCCTGGGGGCAGGGCTTCTCACCCTTGGCCCTACTAACACTTGGGACTGGAACCATCTCAGCTGTGGGGGGCTGTCCTGGCCACTCCCCACTAGATCCAATGGTACCACCCAAGTTGTGACAACCAAAAGTATCTCCAGACATAGCCAAAGTCCCCAAGGGGCAACTTCTTCCTGATTAAGAACCCCTGCTCTGACCAGCCCACCCATTCCCTGGGAGGCTCTGCAGACCCCAGATGGCAGGAGGGAGGGAGAGAGCAAGGGTCCTGTCCTGATATCAAGCTTTGCCTCCTGAGGCCCGGGCTGGGCTGCTCCCTCCCCACCCCACTCAACACAGGAGGGGAGGCTCCTTCTTGGGCCAAGTGGGCAGGATTGAGTGGGTACGGCAGGGCTGAGTGCACAGTGCCTGTCTGGAGCAGGGCAGGAAAGCAAAAGGCCTTTACCGCAAAGGGGTGCACAGGAGTCAGCCAAAGGAGGGCTGGACTCATCGGGGGAAGCCACTGTGGGGCCTCATGGTCCAGGACCACTGCATGGGCAGCATCATCACCTCAGGGTCCCCCCATCCACAGGCAGTGACCTGGGAAAATCAGCAGAGCAAAGGCCAGGGACAGCCAGCGAGGGAGAGCCATGGCAGAGCTCAGGCCGCATTCATGCTGGAGGTCAGGACCAGAGCCTGCTGCCACCTGGATGGATGGTGGCTTTCCATCTCAGGATGGAAAGTGGCTCTGCAGAGATGGCAAATGTGTCTGCTTTCCCCACCTGCGCCACATTGCCCTGGCACCGTCACTTCCCACCTGCGCCACATTGCCCTGGCACCATCACTTCCCACTTGACACCTCCCCTGGCTCCCTAGCTGCCCGCCCCACCTCCATCCTGCCCCCTCTGATGCATGCCCCACCCCAAAAGCAAACCCTGCTCTGCCTTTTGGAGGCTCACCTCCTGTCCTCTGCAGCCTTCAGATCTCAACTCAAGCGTGCCCTGCCCTCCCCAGCAAGGACGAATGCATGCAGGCGTTGGAGACCACGCTGTCTCCATCAATTCCAGATGTTGTTTTCCAAGTTTGTGTAAATTTTTGATCAATGTCTGATTTCCCATTGGATTTTAATCTCCAGGAAGGTAGGCTGGGCTGTGGTTTGCTAAACTGTCTATCTCCAGCACCAAACAGTAACTGTACCATAGGCTGGGCTCCACAGCCTGTGGGTGGGTAAATAAATGGATGAAATAGGCGTGGACAAGGGCTGTCTCTCCCGGCTGCAGACGGCAAGATTCCAGACTGCAGTCAGCTCTTGAGGGCGCTGTCCAGCCCAGCCACCGGTGCCCCAAGCGGCTTCTCCTCTAGATGGTGGAAACCTTTGAAGGCCGGCGATGGCACTGGGGGACCATCTGTGGGACAGTGGGGAGCCTGAGGTCTCAGTTAGGTGTTGAGGCTGAGCCAGGCCCTGAGGCTAGATCAGGTCTACTCCAGAGAAGGGAAGGCCACTAGGGGTCACCAAGACTACTGCCATGAATTCAGTCCACTGTTGAGACCTGGCAGGGGCTGGGTGAAGCTAGTCTAGCGGGCAGGAAGCAGGGAACACAAGGGGATCCACGAAAGCAGAGCTTTGTGAGTGGAATTCCTTCAGAGCCTGAGGCTTGAGGAGTCTCCCAGTGGCCCATGTGAAAATGGGAAGTGGCGTGGGGGGGGTGGATGTTCCCACTGCACAGGGAGGAGACACAGAGGACAGGAAGCTTGCTCTGCCCAGGGTCCCTCCTGCCTCCTGGGGAAGCTGACCTGAGCGAGGTGGGGGCCACGTCCAAGGGGCCCTGAGGCTGCCTCAGCCTGCTGCTGTTTCCCACGCCTCCTCCTCAGCTGCAATGGAGAGACCAGGTCCCAGGAGGGAGGCTATTACAGGGCTTGACCCAAGCAAACCCGGAAGCCAGTGCTGGGAGTCTCCGAGGACCAGCCCTGTGAGAACAGCCATGAAGACTCCCCGCCGAGAAGCTTAAGGGACCTCCTCAGTGCCCACTCTGTTCCTGCTGGGCACTGACCGCAGAACAAGGCCCTGTCCCGGACTGGCCCCCCGGGCTGGCTCCAGGTCTTGGTCCCAGGACCCTGAAAAGCCCTTCCTAACTTCAATCCTTGGGCTCCAGGCATTGAAAGAGAAGAAGCCCGTTCCCCATGGGTGTGCTGGCGGTGCTGGGATGCTGGGGGCGTTGTTTGAAGGTGGGAACCAGGGGAGGCCCCTCTGGGTTCTTCCAGCTCAGCAAAGGGTGGGATGACCGCGTAGAAACGTGGCGTTCTTTTTGCATGACCCGGTGGAAGATTAAAATCGTCCCTGGTAGAAAGGAACCTAGTCTTGCCTGGGCTGCAGATTCTCGATAAGATCACTTCAAATGCTTCCACCACCAAATCTCCCGACAAACACGCATCTCCCTGGAAATGCTGACTCCCGCTGATAAAGCCATCAGCACCTCACATGACAGCAGAGTCCCTCCTTTTCATTCACTCTGGAACTGGGCCTGCTCAGGGCCTGCGGGATGTGGACAGGGCAGGAGGGTCTCTTCCCGACCCATAGTGGTGCCACATGCTTAGTGTCTGGGGAATGGAAAGGGCTGGCAAAGAGTCAGGCCCGCCCCCAGACCCCAGTCAAGCTGCACAGGGTTTTGGAAGAGGCTCCCACCCGGGGTGCAGAAGGGGCTGGAACACTAGAGAAACTGAGACAGAAGCTCCGTGAGCAGAATGAGCACACACAAGGGAGTTCACAAAGGCTGCTGTTCTCTAGGACTCCGAGGACTCCGGAGGCCAAGGTCTTCACTAGACCCACCCTTGGCGGCACCAGCCGATCTACCACCTGCCAGAGCCAGGGGCTCTGGGCTCTGGCTCTAGGTCAGAGAAGGCTGGGGCTGGGAGAAGACCTTATCCCCCACACCATGGAGGAAAGCACTCTCAGGACCCCCGCCTGCTGTCTGTGGGCCTTCCTTCTCTCTGGTCAGATGTCAGGACTCCCTGGAGAAAAATGGTAGGCGCAGTGGGAAGTCTTTCTCAGTGCCCTCGGCACCTTCCGCTGAATCCCTGCCTCCCTCCTTCCTCCAGGCCTCATCATCTCCTACCCAGGACAGGGCTGGCTCCACTGCCTCACCTGCTTTCATGTTTCTGTCACTTGGTGGAACCATGTATCAAGTTAAGCATTTGAAGCGATCTTACTAAGAATCTGCAACGCTGGCAAGACTAGATTCCTTTCTAGCAGGGGCGATTTTAATCTTCCACCTGGTCAAGCAAAAAGAACGCCAGGTTTCTTTGCTGTCACCCCACCCTTTGCTGAGCTGGAAGAAACCAGAGGGCCCTCCCCTGGCTTGCACCTTTATTGAGGGACTTCAATAAAGAAAGACTCATTTTACAGTCAACAATAAGCAGGAACAGTAGAGATGACAGGTGCCTAGCAAGTATTTGCTGGATGGGTAGAAGGAAGGAAGAAAGGACAGAGGGAAGGGAAGGGAAGGGGAGGGTAGGGGAGGGGAGGGAGGGAGGGAGGGAGGGAAGAAGGAATGAAGGAAGGGAAGGGAAGAGAAGGGAAGGGAAGGAAGGGAAAAAGGGAGGGAGGGAAGGAGGGAGGAAGGGAGGAAGGAAGGAAAACAGGAAGGAAACGAGAATGATGGATGGATGAATGGGTGGATGGATACGTGGATGAATGGTCGATGACTGGATGGATGGATTAATGGATAGATATGTGAGTGGATGGATGAACAGACGATGAATGGATAGATGGGTGAATGGGTTGATTTGTGAATGAATGGTGGATAAATGGATGGGTGGATATGTGGGTAACTGGATGGATGGATAGATGGATGGATTGGAGGACAAATATATGGTTGGTTGGATGGATAGATGGGTGGATGGATGGATGGATGGATGGATGGATGGATGGATGGATGCATAGATATGTGGGTAGGTGGGTAGGTGAATGGCTGGGTAGGTGAGTGAGTGAGTTCTATGTCTCAGGGATGCTCCATAGCAGGGAACCCCAATATCATAGAAAGGTGTTTCACAGTGGACAAAAGACTAATAAAAGATGCCTTCCAGCAGCAAGATTGCTTATGGTTTTAATTTTCTCCTTTGTATTCTTCTGTATGAAACAAAGTGGGGAAACTACTTACCAGAATGCCTGCCGGGGAGTGCAGAGGTAATTAGAAGGCATACTATGATAAGCCACTGGGGCACAGGTGGGAGGGACACGCTGAGGCTTAAGCTTTAACATGGTGGTACTGCTGCTCTGCTAACAGAGAAGGCTCCCGAGGAAGCAGACTTATTGTTGCTGAAGGGGATTTGACATCATGTGGGGGAGCTGAGGACTTAGAGAAGAGGCCCTTGGCAGGAGGTGGGCAGAGAAGGTGGAGCTCTGATGGCCACAAAGAGGGAAACAAACAAAAACAGACACCTGTGGTAGAGAAAAGACGTGTTTATGGGGATGTTTGAGGCCATTTGCCATGGAGTGCTACGTGCTCATCTGTCTTTCTAGCTCAATGTCTTGCTGCTGAGGGGCTTAGCAACAGCAGGCATTTATTGCTCACATTTCTGGAAGCTGGAAGTCCAGCACCAAGGTTCTAGCAGACACACTGTCTGGTGAGGGCTCACTTTCTCGATTCCCAGGTTGCAGATAGCCTTTCATATGGATTGGCTCTGTCCCCACCCAAATCTCATCTTGAATTTTACTTCCATAATTCCCACGTGTGGTGGGAGGGACTCGCTGGGAGATAATTGAATCATGAGGCAGTTTCCCCCATACTGTTCTCGTGGTAGTGGGCATAAGTCTCATGAGATGTGAGGGTTTTATCAGGGGTTTTGGCTTTGGCGTCTTCCTCATTCTCTCTTTGTCTGCTGCCATCCATGTAAGACGGGACTTGGTCCTCCTTGCCTTCTGCCAGGATTGTGAGGTTTCCCCAGCCATATGGAACTTAAGCCCAGTTAAACCTCTTTCTTTTGTAAACTGCCCAGTCTTGGGTATGTCTTTATCAGCAGCGTGACTACTATAGCTGTTTTCTCACTGTGTGCCCACACGGTGGGGAGAGAGATAGAGACAGAGACGCAGAGACACACAAAGACACACAGGGACACACAGAGACACATAGAGAGACACAGAAACACACAGAGAGACACAGAGAGACACAGAGACACACAGAGAGACGCAGAGACAGAGAGACACACAGAGACACACAGAGAGACACAGAGACAGAGACATAGAGAGACACAGAGACGCACAGAGACAGAGACACACAGAGAAAGCATTTCTTTGCATCTCTTCTGGTAAGGACTCTAATCCCATCATGAGGACCACAAGCTCATGACCTCATCACCTCCCAAAGGCCCCACCTCCCAAACCCATCTCATTGGAGATTAGGGTTTCTGCATATGAATTTTGGGGGGACACGAACATTCAGTTCATAGCAATCCCACCCCTCTGTTCCTTTATGAAATTACTGATACAACCTAAATATAAAACCTCCAAGTTCAGAGTTTGCCTGGATTTCAGTGGAAGCCGTGCCCCCACATCGGTGTGCATTTTGCCTTGCAGGAGAGCGGGGTGCCTTGGAAGCACTGTTCTCAACACAGGCACTGTACATCTGCATCTTTGCATGGTTTTCTGCTGGGTGGAAACGGTGTGTCTTGCAGAAGGAGCACTTTGATCTGACTTGCATAAAGTTGCCACAATTCTAGAAGCGATCTAGAAGCAAGGACACCTTTTGTGTGAGCTCAAGGCAGAATTCAGCAGCCTAGAGGCAGGGAAACCCAGGGGTCCAGATTCCATCCTTCCCAAATATTCTACATTGTGAAACAAAGAGATGAAAACCCGGAGAGGTCAGTGGTCCCGTTCAGGCCCATTTAATACTCTGAAACATTGGGGCAACCCCAGGCCCTGCAGCTCTGAGCATTACAGCTCATGGAAATCCCCCAAGGGCCTCAGCTCTGAGTGACACCAATCCCAGTTCACCTGTGTGTTCCTTGGCACAGGAAAAACGCCCAGCCTCACCCCATCCCATGGCACCCACCTGAGCTGACTGACTTGGCCCTGCAGCCGGGGAGGGCCATACCCAGGCCACACAACCCAACCTCCTGTACTTCAGGATGCTTTGAGAACTTTCTTGAAATCCCTGGAAAGTCTGGTTCTGTGGGTCTAGGAAAGGCCCTGGGCACTGGTGCTTTTTTAAAACTCCCTGGTATTTCTGACTCACAGCCAGGTGGAGCTGCAGTTCCTTCTGGTGGCCAGGGCAGCCTTTGCCCCTCACAGTGGGCGTGCGTTTGGCGTCCCAGAGCCCGTGCTGGGTGGGGAATGCCGAGTCCACAGACAGCCTCAGGGAGCCCCGACCCTGCCGCTCTCCTAGACGTGCCCACGAGTGAGGAGGAGCTTCCCCAGCCCTGCTCCCCACCGGCCTCCAGGTCCTGGGTCCTCCCTGCCTATCTGAGCCCCTCCATTGCCTGACACCAGCGAGGGGGGCACCACTTCACACGGGGCTCACTTCGTCAAGGGGACCCTGAGTCACCAGGGTGTGTCCAGAGAACAAAGACCAGACAGGGGAGGGGCAGGACAGGACACGGTGGCTCAAACTTCCAGGAGCACTGGGCTAGAGGCCTCCTGATATCTGTGGGGCTGACTCACTGCAGAGGGAGCAGCCGGCTGTGCTGTCCTCAGGAGCAGGAGTGGCCGTGATAAGCGACAGATTTTAAAGGATTAGAGAAAGAGCCCTCTGGCAGGCTGTGCTGCCCGGCCTCCTGGAGGAATGAGCTCCTGTCCCTAGAAGTGCACCATTGAGGAGGGGCGACGGTGACCCACCTGGAGGGGGATCCAAGGGAGTGTAATGAAGGGACTATTATAAAAGATGTGAGCAGAGAAAGGGGAAACTCAAAGGAGGGGGCATGCCCAGAGCCCCCACACTGGCAGCAGCAGGTGGGAGCTGTGGTGTCCCTCATCCCAAAGGGGGCTGAACAGGCTGGAGCCAGGCTGGAGGAAGGACTACCCAGGAGAAGCTGCCCCCTTTAGCAGAGGAAACAGGCCATGGCAGACAGGGAGCCAGGGACACATTCCTCAACTCCTCTCTCCCCTGAAAATTATTCTCCCATCGGCCAAACTAAACAGAGGACACAGGGCAAGGAGGACGCAGGGGCACGCACAGCCCTGCAGGTTGGCACCCAGGGCACAGGGCTAGGAGGAGGGTGGAGGGTGGCTCTTAGGGACCTTGGGTGGCCCATTAAGTCCACTGCTGGGAAGAATTTGGGGCAAGCCAGGCCCTGGCTCCTAGCAGGATCAGGATGCTGAGCAGAAGCTCACGGATGTGGCCAGCTTCACGGGCACGTGCGCTGCTCTGGAATTGGCCATCAGGGCTTATGGGTCGAGTTGGACTTGCTAGGTGATGTCACCCCCAGTGCTAAGGCTCAGACTCCCCACTGGAGACTTCTAGGTGACTCACACAGGCCAGCCCTCTTCCAGAGTGGTGAGGCAGCTCTTTGGATGTCAAACGGGGCAGGAACAATGAGACAGCGTGGGCCTGCATTCTTGAGAATGAAGGGATTTCCCTTCCAAGTGCGAGGCTGCCCTGTGCTTGCCTCACCCATGACCAGACTCTGCCTCTGGGTGCTGCAGTGTGGCAGGTGCCCACACTGGCCCCCAGGAGGGCTGGATGGAGGCAGGGAGGCTGGTTTATTGGATCACCATTCTGCCCATGGAGCCAGGCGACCCTGAAAGTGGCCGAGGGGCCTTGTTGAATACTTTGGAAAGTCACAAGAACTGGATGGGCTGACCAAGTTCCACAGGTCATGGGGGGAGAGAGAGAGCTGTTTACTTCAGCAGGAAAATGCGTCCCAGGAAAACCAAGTGCAGGGTCCAGCGTCCACACACGTGCAGCCCATGAGGATACTATCAGCAGAATGACTAGGACCCACCTAGATATACGAGCAGTCTCTTCCTAAACCATCGATTAACTTTTCCAATTCATTGTACCATCATTGTCCATCTTAGCTGGAAGCCTAGGCTTTTCCTCCTGAAGCCTCACCCACCGATGTAGACTGTCCAAGAACATTAGGACTTACACAGCCCATAGGATTCACTCTG
The DNA here is from genome assembly GCF_008728515.1 of Papio anubis. Taxonomy (NCBI): domain Eukaryota; kingdom Metazoa; phylum Chordata; class Mammalia; order Primates; family Cercopithecidae; genus Papio; species Papio anubis. The sequence goes on from NC_044987.1 coordinate 119,120,615, forward strand.
ATTTCCAAGCCAAAGACAGAGGGGACTAGAACATCAATCCACAGGGTCCCTGGTTTGACCGAGGTTGTTTCTGTTGCCACCACAGGGTGTCGCTGTTGAACACTGGGTTGTGCATCCAGGCTCCCTGCCATGGGGGGACCTGCTCAGGCCCTCCTGGTGTCCCATGCTTGGCTCTAAAGGGCTGTGGATTCAAGGCTTGTCACTGTTCCCCATCAGGAGCCCCCATAGCTACGTAGGCAGGACCAGCTCCCTGCAACCTTGTGCTCAGCTGGGAAGCCAGGGGGTGGGGTCCGCTTGAGCACTGTGGGTTCTCAGGGCCCTCCAGTGTTTACGATCCTCAGTTGGAACGATTCCAGTCCATCCAAGAGTCTCTTAAGGGGGCCAAGGCTCCTACTCCTGTGCCCCCAGGAGGCTCCTTGCTCTCTGGACAGATCTGGCCATGTCCTTCCCAGCAACCAGCTCAACAGCGGTCCTGGAGAGAAGGAGATTGTCAGGCACAGAAGGTTCTGTTCTCCATCCTCTCCAGACCCCATAGACCTAGCCTTTCTCCATGCCACCACTCTCTTTATCCCTCCAGTCAGAAAAGCAGATGGCACCTTCCCAGCCTTCACCACAATAAAAGTGTGACATTTCACCCGGCCTGACACCCCACCAGTTGGAACTGAAGTCTGAGGCTGATGATAATGGCCTGGATCCTGAGTTCTGGTAGTAGGACCCTGGGTTGGAGGTGGAGGAAGAGTAGGGGAAGCTGGGCAGGTAGAGGTACCAGGGGAAGGGAAGAGAAACAGGAGGAAGAACAAGTTCTCCTTTCCTCAACTCAGGACCGCACTATTAGGAACATTTTGAAACAGAAGACAGAGGACTTTGTCCTCCTTCTTCCTTTCTTTGGCAGCTTTGTTTGTCCCAGTGCCACTTGCTCAAGCTCCCGAGGGTAGCACTCACCTTCCTCTGTGTCCTGGGATCCCAGACACACCCCAAGAGAGCCTATCCCAGCAGTGCAGGGCATCTTCATTTGGGTGTTAGCAGGAAAGCACACTGCACAAATTCACACTAAAGTAAGAGTGGCTGATAGACGGTGACCCCTCTAAGAGCTAGGAGCATTCTCTATAAAAGTGGTTTCGGAGCTTAATTATTCACTAACTGGGGAGCTTCACACCCAAGTCAAAGGAAACGTGGGCAATGTCGGGAGGATACCTGGAGCCGGGGGGTGGAGCAGGTCACCCCTGGAACCACAGCCTCGACATCACTCCTGCTCTTTCTTCGTTCCTTCCTCCTCTCACCTCTACATTGAATGCTTCTGTCCTGGTCCCCCATAAGGATAGGGGGCCCAAGTGGGATGGTAGGCAGGTGGCTCTGGACCGAGGCCTCGCAGGACTGAGCTCTGGGCAGGTCAAGGGGGATGCTGACCCCCAAGCTGCAGACCCTAACAGGACTGCCTTCTGTGGACCCTGAACTCCCCAGCACCGTCGTGAGATCCTCGCTGCCCCCGAAGACCTTCTGGTTTCACCGGCGTGACCTTGGCCAGAGTTAAGCTGCCAAGGACTAGCGTCTGGGGACCAATTTGAATTTCCAACGCCCCACCCATCTTCAGTGGCGGATCCAAAGTGGACAGAACCTGCCTTTACCCGTAGGGAAAACCCACGGGGCTCGCACCTTCCAGGGCCCCAGAAGCTCAAGCCCTTCTCAGCCTCCCTTGGACACACACAGTTTCAGAGACATGGGAGTCACTCGAATGACACAGGGACAGCCTTGCTTACAGAAGCCCATGACTCACCGTGGTGGCCTCCGTGAAGGGTTCCCTGACCAACATGGGCTCTTTCTCACAGGACCTTGACTTCAGGGGTCAGGGGCACCACCACCAGCTCCCCCTACTCAGCACCCCTGTCTCTTGTCAGTTGGGAGGTGAGCAGAGGGGCCCTCCGTCAGCTAAGCCCAGTGTCCTGGCCTTTCCTGACTCAGGGTCAGATCAGGCAAGTGAAGGCCCCACAGATGTTTAAGAAGCGCCTGGTCTGCCTGGGCCAGGGCAGGGGTGGGCAGAGCCAGGCTCACTGAATCAGTCACTCAGATTCTCAGAGCCGCAGGTGCCTCATCTGGAGAACAGGGAGAATGAGAGCACCGCGCTGAGGATCCATGCCGGAGCCCAGTAGCCAAAAGGACTCGCAGGAGCCAGGGAGGGTGAGTGGGGCCTGCAGCCCAGCAGGCAGACGGGGCGAGAGCCCGTGCGCCGTGAGCAGAGCCAAGCCCCGAGCTCATGTGCCATACACAGTTTATGGGGTGAGAATTGCTGGTGGGCCGTGAGCACAGCCAAGCACTGGGCCCGTGTATCATACACACAGTTTATGATAAGAAGACGATGAGTGTGGTCATTATGGTTTCCCTTTTGTGGAGCAGGCAGATGAACAGGCAGCTCTAAAAAACAAGGAAAGATGAGAGAAGAGAGAGAGACAGAAAAAGAAACAGAGACAGAGAGATAGCGAGCGAGAGAGAGAGAAACAGAGAAATACAGGCATAGAGAGACAGGGACAGAGAAAAGGCGAGACAGGTGAGAGACGGAGACTGAGATCGAGAAAGCGACAGGGACAAAGCAAGGTAGCCAGGGAAGCACAGAACCCTTACAAGCAGCATCTCCCAGATGGGGAAGGGGGAGAGGGACGGCGTCATCTTCAGGGAGAATTTGGCGCTGGAGAAGACCGGCTTGCAGAGGCAGTGGGGCCTTCGGGACAGTGGGAGAGGCATGTTGAAGCCCAGTTGGTCTGTCTTGGTGGCCAGGGGTTCCCCGGCAAAAGAGAGTCATGGTTAGGGTGGGGAGGGAAATGGGGATGGGCTGGAGCCCATGCAGGAGCAGAATGGATTTTATCCTGTGGCGATGAGGAGTCCCTGAAACCATGAGCCAGCAGCACCTTTGGATGGAACAATCCAGTTCGAAACTGGAGCTTTGCTGGCAAGACTGGAGGAGGGATGGAGGCTGAGCGAAGTCCGCAATCACAGCGCAGCCGGGCAAAGCAGGTGGTGCGGGAACGAACGAACGCGGTGCTGAGGGACCTGAATCCTGGTGGAGGGAAGGCCCAGGCTGCTCCACTCTCTGGGGCAGAGGAGAGGCAGGAGGGAGCAGACACCTCGGTCCCCCACCTGTCACAGGGCACCCAGGTAGCAAAGTCGTCTCCTGTGTTGTGGTGCGAATGAATGGATGCGTTTACCAGAGACACGTTCATAAGCAAAGAGCCCTGTAAGAAGGCAGATGAAAATCGGGCCGGGCTGGCTACATAGTTTGCAGGGCCCAGCGTAAAATGAAAATTCCCTTGTTCACAAAACGGAGAAAAGAAACATGACTCAAGGCACAAAAGTAGACAGCTTTTTCCTCCCATCTGAAGCCCCTTTCTTGGCTTCTTATGATGTTTTTTTATTTGCCTTTTCTGTTGTCACAGAGCAAAGTTAAAATGTTAAATGATTGGCATGCATCTTAGCATGCTCATGTTTACCTTGCAAGATGCAACTAGAAGAGCATTTAACACGTGTGTAGAATCATGGAAATTACACCATTCGGGTATCATAGCTCATATATACTTATATATTTTATTTATTTATTTATTTTGAGACCGAGTTTCACTCTCATCATCCAGGCTGAAGTGCAGCGGCACAATAGCGGCTCACGGCAACCTCTGCCTCCTGGGTTCAAGTGATTCTCCTGCCTCAGCCTCCCGAGTAGCTGGGATTACAGGCACGTGCCACCACACCCGGCTAACTTTGTATCTTTAGTAGAGATGGGGTTTCTCCATGTTGGTCAGGCTGGTCTCGAACTCCCAACCTCAGGTGATCGGCCCGCCTTGGCCTCCCAAAGTGCTGGGATTACAGGCGTGAGCCACCATGCCCAGTCCTTTGTTTGTTTGTTTGTTGTTGTTGTTGTTTTAGAGAGGGTCTCACTCTGTCTCCCAGGCTGGAGTGCAGTGGTGTGATCTTGGCTCACTGTAACCTCCACCTCCGGGATTCAAACAATTCTCCTGCTTCAGCCTCCCAAGTAGCTGGGACTACAGCGCCCACCACCAAGCCCAGCCTACTTATTTTGTATTTTTAGTAGAGACAGGGTCCCACCATGTTGGCCAGGCTGGTCTCAAACTCCTGACCTCAAGTGATCCACCCACCTCAGCCTCCCAAAGTGCTGGTATTACAGGTGCAAGCCACCACGCCCGGCCTACTTATGTATTTTAGATTCTGCAAGAGTAGTGGAAACACAGTAGAAAATCATCTTGGCTGTTTTTATTTCACTTCTTTCCCGTTCCCTCTAAGTCACCACTTCCAGTGTCAGGGGCTGGCTAGCAGTAAGAAATGACAGGACGGCCTGCTTGGTCGTCTGTGTTTCTTAGAACTCTCTTGTCTTCTTCTGTGAATTCTGGCTTGAGTGGAATACGTGGCCCGAGGGACTGTTAGGTTCCCATGCACTCAGCCTTCGCACACTGACCTTGTCCTCACTCTGGGCTCCACTGAACGCCCAGGCATCGTGGGTGCCTCAGACTCTGTGCTTTATAAGTATTTGTACCAGGGACGCTGTCTGCAAATGGGTGGCGGTGAAGGTGAACATCTTTGCACACCTGTAGCCTCTGTTCTTGGGCACCCTCCATCAGATCTCACTCAAAAACACAAGGTCAACGGCAAAGTAATTAAGAACTAGCAGAGCATGGAACCAAGCGCAGGGCCTGTCTGCGGGGGGCTGTCTGGGACTGCAGGGGTCCCGTGTCTGTGAGGCCAGCTCTGAAATGAGGCGTTCTTCTCCTTACCACTTGGGACCCCCTGGTCTGTGTGCAAAGCCAGTGGGCCTACCTGAGATCCGTGTGCCTTTGGATCCTATCTAGGTCAAAAATCCTATAAACGATACATTCCCCAGTTAATGAGTACAGTTACTTCCCATTGGGTAAAATTAGGGGCACAGATTTAATTTAACATCCTTTTTTTTTTTTTTTTTTTTTTTAACATCAAGGTTTCTAGACCTGGTAGGTTCTTATTTTAATTTCAATCTGCTTTTATCCAAATCCCTGAAGACCAGGAGGAGAGCCGGCCCATATCTCCAGCAAGCTTTGGTATGGGGTGGAGGGTAGAGAGAGGCGAGAGAGAGAGAGAGGAGGAAAAGAGAAAGCGGGGGCCAGGCACGGTGTAATCCCAGCACTTAGGAGGCTGAGGCCGGTGGATCACCTGAGGTCAGGAGATCGAGACCAGCCTGGCCAACATGATGAAGCCCCATCTCTACTAAAAATACAAAAATTAGCCTGACATAGTGTCAGGTGCCTGTAATCCCAGCTACCCAGGAGGTTAAGCCAGGAGAATCACTTGAATCCGGGAGGCAGAAGTTGCAATGAGCCAAGATTACACCACTGCACTCTAGTCTGGGCAACAGAGCAAGACTCTGTCTCCAAAAAAAAAAAAAAAAAAAGGAAAGAAGAAAGAAAGAAAGAGAGAAAGAGAAGAAAGAAAGAAAGAGAGAGAGAAAGAAGAAAGAAAGAAAGAAAGAAAGAGAGAGAGAGAGAGAGAGAGAGAGAAGGACACACCAAATAACCCATAGGCAGAGGCAGTCACTTGGTAAGAGAGAGAGCAGGGGCAGGCACAGGCTGGTCTGTGCGGGGAAGGAGGTCCTGGCAGAGGGGGAGGGTCTGCAGAAGCCCAGACACACATGGTCCAAGGTCAGGCCGGGTGAGGCCAGTCCATGCCTACCAAGATGAAGGAGGGAGCTGCCAGGTCCTCTGCAGGGCCTCCTTCGCACCCCATTTTTAACAGGGAGAAGTCAAAGCTGTTGCACAGCACCAGCGTGTGGCTCGTGCACCCTGGCGTTTGCAGATGCCTGCATCGGAGGGGCAAGCAGCCTGAGCGTGGCTTACAGCATTTATTTATCCTTTCAGCCTTAATGCATGAGCTTCCTGAGAAGAGACTGAAGGCTGTGGGACAGTGCATTCCTGGACGCTGGCATCAGAGTTGAGGACCAGGCGAGGGCTGCAGGCACAGCTGTCACCAGGAGACATATCGGTCTACTCTGGAGGGAGCCAGCTCTGCCACCTCTGACTCCTGGAACGGCTCGGGGGTGGAGCAGGGTGCAAAGGGAAGACCCGAATGCAGAAGTGCCTCTGTGCCCAGCAGCACGGCCTCCTTAGTCTTCCTCCCCAGGCGCTTCCCAGACTATCTCCTTTGTTTTCACCGTGGCCCTAGGAGGGACCGGGGACCGCTGGCGTTCACCGAGGGATGCCCGGCCACCTTTTGGCACATTTACGCTCACAAACTCCTCTTTGCTGCACAGCAGTCCTGGGAAGGAGGCGCCCTTATTGCCCCCATTTTACAGATGGGGAAACCGAGGCTAGTGGGTGAGGAAAGCAGGATGAGAGCCAGGCTGCCGGCCCAGGCGGTGGGAGCAGCAGCCTCCTCCTGGTGTTGAGCTTCTCAGTCCCCCACTTACAGGCCCCGGGGCACACAGCTGGCAGTGGCTGGGGAGGAGCCACACCTGGGTCTGTCTGGTGCCAAAGTCAGGACCCCTTCCCCCAAACCAGATGGCCAAGGAGGCGTGGCCCCTAAGATCACAGTGAAGAAGGGGTGACGGGTGACTGCACACTCTCCTCCACTTTTTCCCAGCAGGCCAGGCCCCAAGCTCCCCTTCCTTCCTGCATCCAGCCCAGCGTGCTGTGCCCCCTCCCAGCCCCTCCTGTGTCTGCAGTGGGCAGCAGACAGTGCGCTCAGGCCCCATGGCCGTGCTGCCTGCCTCTGCCTCCTGGCCCTGGGTTCCCTAATGGCAGTGGGAACAGCAACCTACTTCTGGTTTTGGGCCTCTCGGTTCCCCACTTACAGGCCCAGGGGCCCCCCTACAGCTGGCTGTGGCTGGGGAGGAGCCACACCTGGGTCTGTCTGGCGCCAAAGTCAGTGCGCTCAGGGAGAGTTCCCTGGCCCTTCAGCCGCTGCTGGTTCCAATGACTCTCACCCCAGCCTGCAGGGGCAGCTCAGATTTCCAGGATTCCTGGCTTCCTCAGAGTGCTTCTGAATGCAGGAGACAGAAACCTCACTAGAGCTCAAGAAAGGGAACAATTAGAGCAGTTGCCGAGAAGTTCCCGATCACCGCTGACCCAGGCCCAGCTGAACCAGGAAGAATCTGCCTCCCTCTAGCGCTTAGCTTGGCTCTGCCTGTGCTGTCCCCAAGGGGTGGCTGAGATGCCACCAGCAGTTCCAGGTTGTGTCACCAGGGTCCAGCCAAACGCCCAGGGCCGACGCTTACTGGGCCAGCCTGGGTCATGCAGCCACCCCTGGACCTAGCACTGTGGCCCAAGACTTCCAGGGCTCCAGGCCTGGCCTGGGTCACGGGCCTACCCTGCCACTGGAGAGAAAGGTCGGCACATTCTGGGCCTCACGGGAGGGATGAGAGAGGGTGGCCTCAGGGAACCCAGGGCCAGGAGGCAGAGGCAGCACAATCATGGGGCCTGAGCGCACTGTCTGCTGCCCACTGCAGACACAGGAGGGGCTGGGAGGGGGCACGGCATGCACGTGCATCCCCAGTGTCCATGGTCAGCGAGCTCATTGCCAGCTGCCTTGGAGACAGCCAACGTCTGCTTTCCCTCCGAACCTGCCTTGAGTTCGAGACTCAGCACGTCTCACCCTTCACCATCCACTGGAATCAGAAAACCTGTAAGGAAAACCTTTTCCGGAAGATTTCCTGGGCAAAACCTAGGGAGCGCCCACGCTGCAAACCAGTAGTGTCTCCTGTGAGACCCCAAGTGGACAACAGTGTTCTCCTCTTCGCTTGCTTCTCTGCAGACGACCCCAGGTCTCCTTTGCCAACCTTTCCCACCCTTCCCTTAAATTGCTGCAGGCTGTAGGATGATACCTCGGTTTCCCCAAATCTAAAAGGGATTTTTAAAATTGTGGTAAAATTCCCACAACATAGAATTCTCATGTTACCCATTTTGAAGTGCACAGTTCAGTGGCACTTGGTGCATTGACAACGTTGTGCAACCATCACCACCGTTCCAGAACATTCCATCACCCCCATAAATACCCCATACCCATTAGCAGTCACTCCCCTCCTGGTGTTGGACCTCTCAGTCCCCCACTTACAGGCCCAGGGGTGCACAGCTGGCAGTGGTTGGAGAGGAGCCACACTCGGCTCTGTCTGGTGCCAAAGTCAGGACCCCTTCCCCCAAATCAGATGGCCAAGGAGGCATGGCCCCTAAGATCACAGAAAGGAAGGGGTGACCGCACACTCCCCTCCACTTTTTCCCAGCAAGCCAGGCCCCAAGCTTCCCTGCCTTCCTGCACCCAGCGCCGCATGGCAGTGGGAGGGTGTCCTGGCCCTTCGGCTGCTGCTGGTTTCTAATGGCTCCCACCCCAGCCTGCAGGAGCAGCTCAGATTTCCCTCCCCCTGCCTCTGACAAACACAAACCTACCTTCTGTGTCTATGGATTTGCCTATTCCGGGCATGGCATATAAATGGAGTCATGCATTGGATGGTCTTTTGCGACTGGCTTCTTTGACTTGCACAGTGTCTTGTAGGTTCATCCATGCTGGGCCCCGTGTCAGTACATCATTCCTTTTTGCGGCTGAATAACACCCGGCCGTGTGGATGGGCTGCACTTTGTTTCTCCATCCATCCATCAATGCACACTTGAGTTGCTTCCACCTTTTGCTTGCTGTGAGTGGTGCCGCCACGAACATTCAAGTAGCAGCTTTGGTTTGAATGTCTAACAAGGCATCTAACAGGATGCCTACCTGTCTTCGATTCTTTGGGGGATACACCTAGGAGTGGAATTTCTGGGTCATAAGGTAACTCTATGTTTAACTTATTGAGGAAGCACCAATCTGTCTTCTACAGTGGATGGTCTTATATTTCCCCCATCCCCCTCAAAAAAGGTATCTGAAAAGCCTCCCTTACAGAGCTGCTGGGGAGACTATTAGCAACAGGTCAAAGCCTCTGCACTTTGCATCTAACAAATGGTGGAGAGTGACTGGGGGGTGGTAGGACCAGCTGTGCAGGCGTCCTCCTATGCTCAAGCTCTAGCTCCAGCACTCCCAGGCTGTGTGCCCTCAAGCAAGTTACCCAACCTCTCTGAGCCTCGGTTTCCTTGTCTGTTCAACAGGGCTGTTGTCAGGGCTGAATGAGCATGCAAAGTGCCTGCATCAGCTCTGGCCCACGGTCACTGCTCCCCAAGCCTTGGCTCTCTGTATTCTTCCCAGGATGCTCAGCACCAGGGACTTCCTCTCTCTCTTTCACAGCCTCTTATGTTGTCCTGCACCTCTGGTGACCAGCACCAGCACCTTGCAGAGAAGGAGACAGTTCAGAGAGGTCATGCGGCTTGCCCAGGCCACACTGCAGCCCCAAACTGTAACGAGATCCGCTGCTACCTCCTTTCCCTTCCGAGTTCAGTCCCTTGAGCCATCACCGCAGCAGAAACCGGAGCTCCGACGTGGCGCTTAGAGCGAGTGTTTAATGCCCATAAAATTCAAGGAACTCAATAATCCCAAATAAGGTCTCCTATGCATTCCCCCAGGATCCCAGCCCAGAAGGCAGAACTTGGGACGGTCTTAGAAGGGGAAAAACACTGCACTTCAATTCTTCTCAAGTCTCTCAGCATAAGACAGCTACGATGGTATCTCTAGTTCCAAACAAAAGCATCTAATGGGATGCCTGCCAAACCCTGCTAGCTTCAGGCATTCTTGCAGACAATTCAAAATAACCACATAATGCGTAGGAAAATGATAAGCAGGGTTCAAGTTAAATGGGCAGAATGAAATCCACTATTCTTAGTTATGGGAAGGGTTTTTGGAAAAGGAACAACTCTCAGATCAGATGTTTGTACCATGAGAGCTTCTCTACTTAATCATTTAATGACCAGGATTTTTTTTAAGTTTCTAAAGAGAAGTTTAGAATGCACCAACAACCCCACCCCAACCAAGAATGAGCCCAGCCCAGCCAGGTGCAAGTTCTACTCTCCTCAGGAAGGCAGGGGTGTTGGGACTGGTGTGGGTGGGGGTCTCCGGCCTCCCCAGGCTCAGACACCCCACAGCCTCTCAACACTGAGACCAGACTAGAAGATCCAAATCCAGGTCCCAGTACCACCCCTTCACCAAGAGGTGATTTTGATCAGTTGCTTAATTTCTTCAGGTGTCAGTTTTCTTACCAGCTAAATGGGTGTAAGTGGGTTTAAATGTCAAATGAGAAATCGAGGTTTGTAAAAGGGCCAGGTATCCTCTGAAGCTTTAGGACGTGTCCACAGTCCAGCATCTTTATCATCACCAAGGTCACCTCCTTCATTTTACATTGTTGGGGCACAGGCTCAGCGGCAGGTGATGGCTCAGGCAACATTTCAGGCCAGGGTGGAGATGAGGCAGCTCTGCATGCCAGGGCGGGGCTGCCTCTGGAACCCTCTGCTCTCCCACACTGCTCACCTGGCCTCAACTCTGCCCCAGGGTTTTCACTTGTTTTGTCATGACAACATACCCCGGAATATGGACCCGAGCATCGCCTTATTCCGCAGACGAGGAAACCAGAGTAAGGAAGTAAACAACCTCTCCAGAATCACATGGCTCACAAGGGACAGGGCAAGGATGGGAGCTGGGCATTTCACCTCCCTGCCCTTGACACACATAGGTCAGCCGAGCTCCAACCAGAGAGGAGAAAGAGTCAGGGCTGGCCTCACCGGGGGCTGCAGCCAGCAGCCGAGCCTCCAGGAGGCATTCCTGGCCTGGAGGTGAGGCCCCAGCAGGCTTCTTCCCCAGCAGCGAGGCTGCTTCCGGGTGAGCCTCCTCAGCTCACGTTTCACCCGTCCCAGAGCAGGCAGTGCAGGTAGCTCTGTCGGCTTACCGGGCCATTGCCCACTGTGGTCCAGCAGATGGGGTTCTGGGGAAGTGGGCAAGGCTTCGGTACTGGAGCAGCCAGGGTGGCACCTGGAGGGCAGCTCCAGGCCCTGCCAGCTTGTGTTTCACTGGGGGCTCCCTTTTCTCCCAGGGAAAATGCCAAACTCCTCCCTGTGGCCTATAGGGTTCTGCATGGGTGCCCCCATGCCCGCTTCCTCTCCCTCTTACTGCAGCCACATTGGGAGGCTTCCTTCAGCTCTCTAATGGGTCAGTCTCCTTCCAGCCACAGGGCTTTGCACCTGCTATTTCTTCTGCCTGGAATTTCCATCACCTCTTTGCCTCGCTAAGTCATTGTGTCCTTCCAGTTGCAACAACAACACCCTTCTCTGGTATAGCAAGTCAAATAGTGACCCCCCAAAAGACACGTTCAAGTCCTAGCTGCTTGTCACTGTGAATATCACCTTATTTGGAAATAAGGTCTTTGCAGATGTCATTAAGGTAAGGACTACGAAATGAGATCATCTAGGATTAGGGTGGTCCCTGTGTCCCATAATGACTGCCCTTATAAGAGACAGAAAAGAATAAGACTTGGAGAGACATGCAGGGAAAGCAGTGCGATGTTGGAGGCAGATCAGACCCACATGTCTGCAAACCCGGACGGCCGGGGATTGCCGGCTGCCCCCAGAAGCTGGAGTGTGGCCTGGAGCAGAGCTCCTAGAAGGAACTCACCCTGACAGCACCTTGATTTTGAGCTTCTAGTCTTCAGAGCTGTTTAAACCTCCCAGTTTGTTGTGATTTGTCATGGCAGCCGCAAGACATGCACGCGCTTGGAGACTGCCCTATGGTGACAAATCACCCGGTTTTCCAGGACGAAGGAGGTTCTCTGAGATGTGGAACTCTCAGGGCTAAAGCCGGGATGGTCCCAGGCAGAGCGGGATGGTTGGTGCCCATAGCCTGCCCTTACCATTCCTTTCTGGCCACCAAATTTATGATAGCCCGCATTTCACACACCCACAGCTCCGTGGGCGTCTTTGTGATGCTTGTGGTCATTACAATTAATTAGCTCATTGCTTTCATAATTATTCACACCGTAGTGGTCCTCACTAGAAAGTGAGCTACTCAAAGCAAGGCCCTTGCCTGTTCCTGTCCCCCCACTGCCTATTATAGCACTGCAGAGCTCAGGTGCTCTGGGAAGCTTTACTGGAATGAATTAATGAGGAGACCGGATCTTCTGGATGCCAGGGGGCAGACCCAGGCTGGAGGAGGATGCCCCAAGGCATACAGTTGGTGCTCAGCTGTGGGAAATGCTTCACGGTATGGGGAACTGGCCAACGATGACCAGGCTGTGACGGGGGTAGTGAGCGCTGCGTCCCTGAAAGCATTTTAGTACAGGCTGGGGGATGTCACATGGCACAGCCCATGCTGGGGAGAGTTGCAATCAATGGCCTCTAAAGTCCTCTCAGATCCCAGGATTCTGTAAGAGTCCCACTCTGAACGCTGAAAACAGGGGAGGACAATTGGCCTGAGACAGGGAGTACAGTGCAGGGGGGCATCGGGAGGGCTGGGCAGCCGGAGGGGACAGAGCGAGGATACCGAAAGATGACAGTGAGTTCAAAGTCATTACTGGTGGGAGGAGCCAAAGATGGGAAGCTGAATAATAGTTCAAACCGGACCCACTGTGAAGGTGAAAAACCAGCAGTATAGGGTAAACTCACTTGTCCTTTACCCTGGAAATTGGATCTGGGGTCCTTACCTCCCTTTTGCAGAGCTCTTCATAGTTCCCAAAGTACTTTTATGCACTGTCCTAGGCAAAGGAAGCTTGTTCATTTTCCATGTAAAAATCTCAGGGTAGGCCCGGCCCAGTGGCTCATGCCTGCAATCCCAGCACTTTGGGAGGCTGAGGCAGGCGGATCACCTGAGGTCAGGAGTTCGAGATCAGCCTGGCCAATGTGGTGAAACCCCGTCTATACTAAAAATACAAAAATCAGCCAGGTGTGGTGGCACACACCTGTAATCCCAGCTAGTCCAGAGGCTCAACAGGAGAATCGCTTGAACTCAGCAGGCAGAGGTTGCAGTGAGCTGAGGTTGCACCACTGTACCACTGCACTCCAGCTTGGGTGACAGAGCAAGACTCTGTCTCAAAAAAAAAAAAAAAAAAAAAAATCCCAGGGTATGCAGATGAGGATGGATGCACCCAGTTTCAAACACAGGCTTCTTGCATTTTAATGCTCTGTGTTGTGAGGCCACCATGCTCAAAGCCACTTCACGGCTTCATGATCCAAAATCGCTACTGTTGCTCCAGCCATCACAGCCCTGCCTCAGCCAGAAGGCAGTGGGAGAGGAAAGGGGAAGAGAACACCCCTCTCTTTAGGATACTTCTTGGAAGCTGCACTCTCACGTGCCATTATAATGAACTATAAGTGAAATAATAGGGAATTTTGGAAAATACAGGTGGCCTTTTCTCATTTAAGGTATTAATTAATCCCACCATCAATTTAGCACCGCTGGCCTCTCTGCAATACCGATTCATCTGAGGAATTTCTCACTGCAGCCCTCCCAGGCAGGTCCCAGGAAGCCTACTCTACAGATGAAGAAACAGAGGCTAAGGGAGAGCTGACTTGCCCGTGGACCCCACCAGGGGATATGGCCAGACTGAAGGCTGAGCCCACGCTGGCGGATGCAGTCTCCAGCTCCACCCTGCCCACTGCTTCATACGTGCGATGCTTTGTGATCTCCTCCTCCATCCAGGCCACCCAGTGAGTCACTGCCCCTTCGTACTTCCTCTTCCCTTCCTATGATTCACACTGTCCCCTGCCCCGGGTCAGTGGCCAGACCATCCCAGATTGTCCCTCAGAGGAAACATCCAGGGATGGGGAGCGGTAACTGAGCCTACAGAGACCCCCATGATGGCTCCGACCTGAAGAGGAGGGCCCTTAGCAATAGACCACCCCCCAAGAGATGGCCACCAGGGGTGGCCGCTTTTCCATGGGGTTGGCCTCTCACAGAGAGGCGCAAGGGACTCTCCTGTGCCTGCACCGAGGGGATCAGGCAGCTGGCCCCACGGGGAACTTGCACGGGGCCCTCTCTGGGCAGCCTCCTCAGCAGATAGCTGCTCCGCGGGGGAAACAGAGTCCTCTGCTTAGTTCCCAACAGGCCCCAGGTTCAAGCCCCAGGTTCAAGCCCCTCCCATGGAAACCCACCATCCCCTCCTCTACACAATGCGCTCTGTCCAGGGTGCATGGCAGGTGGCAAGCCCTGAGCCTGATGGTCTTACTCTCGCTTGCCCTGCCCGGGTTGTGCGTTCCCTAAACACTACAAAACCCCAGGGACACCTGCCATCCCTGCGCCCCGCTCCGCTCTGAGACACTCAGCTTTGCTTTATAAAATCTGTGTAAACTGGCCAGGCATGGTGGCTCATGCCTGTAATCCCAGCACTTTGGAAGACCAAGGCAGGAGGATCGCTTGAGCCTAGGAGTTCCAGACTAGCCTGAGCAGTGTAGTGAGACCCCCTCTCTATAAAGAATTTTAAAAATTAACCAAGTGTCATGGCACACTCCTGTAGTTCCAGCTACTGGGGAGGATGAGGTGGGAAGACCCCTTGAGCTCAGGAGATTGAGGCTGCAGTGAGTTATGATGGCACCACTGCCCTCCAGGCTGGGAGACAGAGCAAGACCCTGTCTCAAAAGAAGAAGAGGAAGAGGAGGAAGAAGACAAAGACGAAGAAGAAGAAGGAGGAGGAGGGGGAGGAGGAGGGAGGGGAAGGGGAGGGGGAGGGGAAAAATCTGTGTAAGTTACCTATACATTGCACCAAAAAAAAAAAAAAAAAAAAAAAAAAAAGAAAAGAAAAGAAAAGAAACCCACAAGGCTCTTCTGACACCTAATCTGCTTCTGCAAAATCCTGCAGGTCCTGGGATCCAGGTCCTTTGCTTCCCCAGTGCAGGCAGCACCCCCAGCTGCGTGCACGAAAAATGCACGAAAAACCTATCAAACTCTGGGAGCTCCATCCAAATGGGGGGCTTGAAGCCTGGGCGGCATGTACACTCCCTCTGCCTGGCCAACAATGACACAGGATTAATCGTTTCTCACAAAGTCAAAGGCAAAGAGGCCTCTGCAAGTGATAGGTTGGCTCTGTGACCAAATAAGGCAATATTACATTTCACTGTTTATAGCAGACCCTGGACCGGGCAGCTTGGAAGGCACTGGGAAGAAATGCAGTTCTCGCTGCGGCTCCATTCCCAACGTCCAATAACTCTGTCCAAGGCCAGTTATAATTTCCTTACAGAAACAACCATGTGTCACTTTTTAAATACACACTAAAACCCAAGAGGTGGCCCAGTCTCAACCCCAGGCCGTCGGTTCCCTTGAGTGGCAGAACCTGGTTTTGAACTTCCACATTCATGATTTAAAGGCGGGGAGAGCCCCTGAAAATTTATTTTAGGGCTTGAGCGAAAGCAGAGGCATTTCTTAAAGGGCAAATTTCAGAGCTCCATTTGTGAGGTGCCTTTTTCTCCCCTGAGAATTTATTGCAAACTTTCTTTTGCAAATAAGACGTGTTGCTGCTGCCGCTAATAGCCTTGGGCAACCTTTGTGTCCCGACAGTATTTATAAAACGAGAGACACAGTTGGCAGGGTGGAGTTTCAGTAATTGGGATTAATAATAAGACAAGTGTAAATGTTTAAAACCCATTAGGAGGCTTTAAATGCTAAACAAAGCTTCAACTTGCTGGCATTTGCACCCTGGATGGGGTCTAGCCTAACCTCCAGCTAAGAAAATTCCAAGGGGAATTCTAGCAGCTTCAGCAAAACTCAATACTGCCTGCAGAGACCACGTTTACGGAGCCGCGATGAGGGCATAGATTTACACAGTGGAACAGCATCAATCTCACCTTCAAAATAGGATTTTTACCTGTCCCATGAGACCCTGGGCACTTCCCCAGGCACTGCATGAGGGTGGGAACTGCGTCTACTTTGATCTCTTCTCTCTGTACCTGGACACCCTTTGTAGAACCTTTGGGTGCTTGGGAGAGGTTCTCTCTGAAAGCGAGAACGGATGAAAGAGGGAAGGAGTGAAATGTATTATTGCATCTTTTGCCAATGACAGCTTCTAGTTTACCTTCCTCGAATCTCTGAGGTTATATAGGATGGATCCCCAGCGGCCGAATAGCCAAGCAGAATAAAATTCTTGAGCCCAGAGTGAACCTCTGGGGAGGTCAGCAGCAAATGTGTCCTCAGCTGTCCTGCCTGCTACCCCCTGGCAGTCACCCTGCCAGCTCAGAGCTGCCCCCAGCCCCTGGAGGGGTCTCCCACCTCCTCTCTCATGGCCCCACCCGATGTGCACACCTTCCCCACCAGGTGAGCAGCATGTGTGCAGGGTGACTATGCTGTCACCACTGTCACTGCTGCTAGGGCTCTGCCATCCCTGAGTCTATGATGATGGTGGACTGTCAAGCACGGCAGGTGGCCATGGGGGCAATGTGGGGCAGAGCCCCTTGACCACACCCAGCTACTGCTGCCTTAAACTTACTGCCTGAAAGAAGTGCAATGTACCTTTCCCAGCAACCAATAACACCAGGGACCAAGTGTCACTCTTTTTTTTTGTTTTGTTTTTTGAGACATAGTTTCACTCTTGTTGCCCGGGCTGGAGTGCAGTGGCACCATCTCCACTCACTGCAACCTCTACCTCCCGGGTTCAAGTGATCCCGGCCTCAGCCTCTTGAGTAGCTGGGATTACAGGTGCCCGCCACCACACCAGGTTAATTTTGTATTTTTAGTAGAGACGGGATTTCACCATGTTGGCCAGGCTGATCTCTAACCTCAGGTGATCCCCCTTCCTCAGCCTCTCAAAGTGCTGGGATTACAGGCGTGAGCCACCGCGCCCAGCCTCCACTGTGACATCACTGGATGTGAGACCCACCCTGGGGAAGCCTCTGGCCTGCACGGACCTTGGTCAAGTCACTTGGCATCATCATTCACCCAGCAGAAATTCATCCAGCACCGGCCACGTGCTGACGCATCAGCAAGCAAACCAGACCAGGATTCCTGGCCTGCTGGACACAACCCCATGACACGAACATCAGCCAACATTTTTTGAGCACCTACTGTGTGCTGGGATCCCATACTCAGCCTTCTACCCTCGTTACCTCATTTAATCCTCAGGATAGCCCCGCGAAGCAGGTGCAGCTGGGACCCCATGTATCCGTTGAGGAAACAGAGACTCCAAGGAAAGAAAGAACCTGCTATGACCTATTTTCTTCCTCGCTCCTAACCGGCTCTGCTGCTCCACACAACCCCTCCCGAAGGCCCTCCCCGGGCCCTGCCATGCTGCTTCGTGAGATGGAGATATACAGCTCCTCAGGGCAGGGTTGGCAAGAATATCCAAAAAAAAAGGAGGTTAAGCACCTAACACTGGGCGGGAAGCAGAGGAGGCGCTCAGGGAAGGGCGGCAGGGAGGCCCCGCAATGGAAGTCACTGCTCAGGAGGTTAAGGCAGGCTGTGAAACAGGGCCACCTGCAACCCTGGCTTTTCCAAACTGAAGCCGTACCCTGGAGGGAGACAGGGTCCTTGGGCACTGACCCCGGCTGTCCACAGCTAAGCGGTCATGGGACACCCATGACCATGGGCGTGGCTGGAGGAGGCCCTGCCCTCAGGGGTCTGTTGGCATCCAGGGGAAATGTCTACGGGGTAATGATTAACCCACACGCACCACCTGGCTTTCAGCCTTCTTGCCCTGCTGACTCATTTTGCAAATTCCACTTGCAAAATTTGGGAGCGGCCTGGGAGCAGCCCCCACCACCTCACCTGAGATTCCAGCAGCGGAGGTGCTGCGTTGCCGGGTGGGGTGGTCCCGGCATTCGGACCTGCCACTGGGAAGCCCAAGGCCAGCACGTGGGAGGTGAGTGGGATGGAGGAAACAGCGATGGAGGAGACAGCGCTGGACCCTCTGCTGGCTGGTAAGGATGGGGCGGGAGCCTCGGGGGTGAGAGGCGGGGGACAAGGGAAGCGTCACTTGCTGTCAACCCTACCCAAGCAGGACACCCAGCCTGTCCCTCTGGGACCCTGCAGAGATCATGGGGAGGACCCAGAGAGCCAATTTCAAAGCAGTGCCCCGCCCTGCCCAGTTGATTGAGGGCAAGAGAGGTGCCCCCAGGGTGGGCAGGGCCTGACAGCGGGCGAGTTGATGCGGGCACCTTCTTGGGTGGCAAACAACCCCTGCTAAGAACAATAATCACTTCACAGCTGCTCAGCCTCGGTACGGCGACCCTGCAGGGGGACAATTCTTCATCTTGGGGGTGTTCTGGGCACTGGGGAACGTTTACAGCATCCCTGGCCTCCATGCAGTAGAGGCCAGTGCACCCCTACCCTCTGTTGTGACAGCCTAAACATGTCTCCAAACATTTCCCAATGTCCCCTGAGGGCACAGTCCACGCGCTCCCTGGAGAACCACGTGCTATCTGTATCACACATTCGCTAGCATCAGGCTCCGAGAGCCTGGATCGCACATTCGCTAGCATCAGGCTCCAAGCGTAGCCTTCAGCCATGATGCACCTGAGCCTCATCAGGTCCTAGGAGGTTGGCCCAGATGCCGGTGATGGCTCAAAGCTTTGGGGCCAGGCCTTACATTCCATCTCAGACTTCTTGTTCACCAGCTGGGCCACCCAAAGCAAGTTGCCTCGCCTCTCTCTCTGCCTTCGTTTACCCATCAGTAAGTGGAGCTAATAATGGCATCCACCCCAGAGGACTTTGGAGTAGGGAAAGTGCATAAATTAAAACATGCCAAGGGCTCTAAGCACAGGGCCTGGCACCTGCTAAATGCGGTCACAGCCCCAGTTTACACAAGAGTAAAGCTGAGGCCCAGAGAAATCCAGTCACTTGCCTGAGGGCCACACAAGTTGTCCGGTAAGGGCTGTGAGTAACCCTAGATGTCCCTCTGCAGAGTCTTCTGTGCAGAGAAAGGAGACGTTGAAAAGAGGGGCTGAGAATTCACAGTCCTATCCCGAGGCCTGCCCTGTTCTACCTGTGTGGCCTTGGGCAGTTCACTGACCTCTCTGGGCCTGGGTCCCTGTTGGATGAGAGATTCCATTTTCGGCAACACTCGGAGTGACTGCTGGGCCTGCTGTGTCTCGCATTGATCTTGTCTTAGAGGGACTCCTGCTCAGTGGAGGTGGGGTGTCTGAGGGTCATCCTGGCATCAGGGAGGTGAGCGGGGGGCTTTGGGGTACACTATATTTATCCGACCAGCCCCCTCCTTCATCCCAAGGTTTATTGAGTGAATGAATGAACGGATGAGCAAATGAGGAAGCTGGCCGCCTTCCCCTGGCCCTGCGGGAACTCGGGAACACTGGCTGGAACGTCATCTCCCGTAATACAAAGCAGGAGGAGGAGGCCATTCTTGGTGCCTCCCTGAGGGAGGCCTGAGCCAGGGGCGGCGGTGGGTGGGGAGCTGCCTTCCTAGAGACCCCTTGGGCCAAAGTAGGAACGGCCCCCAGGAACGACCCTCTGCCTCTGGGGCCCTCTGGCTTCCTTTGGAAGCAAGTTCCAAAGGCAGAGGCAGACAGGGTGAGCATTTGCAAAAATGAGCAAATTCGCTGGAAAAGAGCTGATTTTTATTTTTGGTTTGTTCTCAACGTGTCAGAGAGTCAACACAGAGGGAGGAGGAATGTGAATTAAGCAATAAAATGTTTACCAAGGAGCCCTCAAATGACTCCAGAGTGCTGCCAAAGTTCTGTGATCCCTGAACTGAGATTGTCCGAGGACCCATTTCCTCTTCGGTGGCCCCCGATGGCCCTGCTGGGATGTGGGGATGTGGTGACATCACTCTGTCATTCCTCAGGCAGGATCCCTTCCCAGGTGGTCTGAGCCACTCACACTTAGAGGGCATGAGCACTTGGACCTCCAAGGGCAGAGGGGGCTCAGAGGCCAGCCTCCACCTCTTCTTCTTGGACAGGATTTCTGTCCAGGCGCAGCAGGGAATGGTACTCCTATGCCAACTACACAGCCCACGGACTTTGGACCTAGCCTTCAGTATGTGCTGGCAACACAGGGCTGTCCCTTGAGGGAGCCCTGGCAGGATCCTTTGTTGCACTGTTGGAAGCTGCACCCTCCAGTCTTCACTCTTGTGTCACTAACCTCTAGGTTCTCACAGCCCAGATTACAGCCCCAGCCTCTCCAGAGAGGAGCAGTTAGATATGTGGCAGTCAGTCACACTCTAGTATAAATGAAGCCAGCCATGGTTTTCTTGGTGGCTGCTGCTGAATGGAAGTGGGATCCCCTTCAGGATGTTAGACAGCCATGGGGCAGCAAGGGCTGCAGGGCCATGGGGAGAGTCCCTCACAAGGGGCTGGGGTGCAAGGCTGCCGGTGGGAAGCTGTGCCCCTTCTCCTGCTGTCACCAATGCCCCAGGGACTCTATTTCGGGACCGTGGATAGTAGCCTTCCTCCTAGGGCAGAGGCTGAGAAGGGTGGTAGGAGAACCACAGGATCTGGTCTGAGATGTGGCTGGATCCTGGTGCTGGGACTGACCTGCGGCGAATCTGGGGAGTCTCTCCGCTCTCAGCTCCATCTTCCAGAAAAATGGGAATGAGACTCCTAGAAGGACTGGAGTCAAGTGGCCGCGCTTTCTCTGGTCATGTTCACCAGCTGATGCTGGAGATGGGAGAGGCTTCTATCTCTGGTTACTGCCCCTGTCTGTCTTTAGACTAGGAACCTGAGTGTCCAGCTCTCCTGGGAGAGCGTATCTTTCCTTCTGCCAAGAGAAGTTGTGAAATGCGGCTGTGGGGTCTCGGGGTAAAGAGAAAGAGGCAGTCTGGGAGCCTCAAGAGACCTGGATGTGGCCGGGCGCGGTGGTTCACACCTGTAATCCCAGCACTTTGGGAGGCCGAGGCTGGCAGATCACAAGGTCAGGAGTTTGAGACCAGCCTGGCCAATATGGTGAAACCCCATCTCTACTAAAAATACAAAAATTAGCCAGACGTGGTGGTGGGCACCTGTAGTCCCAGCTACTCGGGAGGCTGAGGCAAGAGAATCGCTTGAACCTGGGGGGCAGAGGCTGCAGTAAGCCAAGATCGTGCCACTGCACTCCAGCCTGGGTGATAGAGTGAGACCCTGTCTCAAAAAACTAAATAAATAAAAAGAGACCCGGATGCAGGAGCATGGCCAGGATGAACTGTGTCCCTCCCCATCAATCAGAAAGGGGATCCCGCCAGATGGCGGGGGGGAATTGCCATGCAATTGCAGGGGTGAGGGTGCCGCGTTCTCAGAGCTTCAGAGAGAATCTCTGCTAACAGGAAATGCAGACAAATAGGAAGAGAGGAAGGGGAGGGCAAGGGAGGGAAGGCTGGGGGAAATTCTTTCTTCCAAGGAGAGCCCAAGGAGGTGAGGCTCCACATCAGAAGCTGAGTAGAACCCTGTGGCTGCAGTGTGCGCGGCTGTAGAGAGCCCAGGCACTGTGCTTCGGTGCCAGCCCCAGCCTTGGCCTCAAGGGAAGGGTTTTCTCAGAGCCACAGGGAACAGCAGCCCCCGGGGCCGGGAGCTGGGCTGACAGCACTGTGGTGTTCACTTTCCAAGTGTCACCAGCCCCATGGATCAGTCCTCCTGGGAACGTCATGTTGGGAAAGGTTCGTGAACCGTGCTCCTGACCGGCACTCGGGAGGTGGGGGCTGTTTGCTTTAGCAACGACTTCACACAGGTCTGAAGCGAAATGTTTCCATAGGGGGAACTCTGCGACCTCAGGAAGGTCACTCCCCTTCTCTGGGGTTGTTTGCTCATGTCTGTCACGATGAGGGAGGGGTTCAAACGTGGCCTCGCAGGGAGTGGGGACCCAGGGAAGGCCTCCGTTGATTCTGCAGTGAGAGGCAGAAACGCCACCTTTTAAAGAGTGGAAGTTAATTTCTCTAACAGAAAACTTGTCAAGAGGTGGGCATTCCAGGATGCCAAGGTGGGTAGGGGCCTCGTGCAGTCATCGGAGACCCTGTGTTCTCTCAGGCTGCCCTCCCACGCTCAGGACAGACATCCACTTTATGGCCCAAGATGGCTGCTTGGGCTCCAGTCATCACATATGCATTCCAGCCAGCAGGAAACAGAAAGGGCAAAAAGAGGCACTCTTCCTTCTCGGAACCTGCCCACTGGCCTGAACTTAGCCCATGGCCACACCTGGCTGCAGAGAATGGGACCCGCAGATTTTGTTCTGGGTTGTCACATGTCAGGTAAAAACTAGGCAATCTCTTACTGAGAAAAAGACCAAGAATAAATACTGCGGGTGGGGAGGAGAAATGCCGGTCTGTGACACAGGTTCAGGAGTGACACAGGTTCAGGACGGAATTCCTATTCCCTGTGCTGGGGGGGCACCAACTAGCTAGAGACCTGGGGTTTCACTTCTTCCCTCTGAGCCTCAGTTCCCTCGTCTGTAAAAGGGGAGAATTGATCCCCATGGTCTCTGGGTCCTCTCCAGCTTAGACCACGCGTGATTCTATGTTCCACACGATTTGCCTCACGGAGCTTTCTAGATTCAACGCTCTGCTAGGACGGGGAGTTCTGTGTGTTCTGTTCTCTTCTGTCTCCTCGAACTGTGCCTGGCACGTGGCCTGTGTGTTTGCTGAGCGGCTGAATGATGGCTGGTGTTTTAACAGGTTGAATTTGTATAAAGAGGCGACTTGCTTTTGCTCTTTTCCTTAAAAAAGAGAAACTTTAAAAAAAGTTTCTAAAAAAAAAAACCTTCATTTTTTCTTTTTCTTTTTACTCCTCGTCTTCCCTGTCTTCGTTCTCTTTTTTTTATTTTTTAGATACTCAGCCTTTTCCTCACTGGCTGCCTCCCTGTCTTGCTTCCCAGACCATAGACTGGGGTTGTCGGAGCAGGCCAAGCGTGAGAATCAAGCCCACCCTCACCTGCAGAGCTGCAGGCCTGGGGAGGCCCGCGGGTAATGCTGGATGAGCTTTGATGCCCAGTAGGGGTGGCCTCCCGAGAGCGCATGTAACTCTCACCTCTCATGACTGCCAGAAAGGTGGCTTGTACTCCACCCTTACCTACTTTGCAGAGAACCAAACAGACACTGGCTGCTTCAGGAAATGTCTCCCATTGCAAAGAAAAGTGAAAGCGAGGCCGGGCTTGGTGGCTCTCACATGTAATCCTAGCACTTCGAGAGGCCCAGGCAGGTGGATCACTTGAGGTCAAAAGTTTGAGACCAGCCTGGCCAATACGGCGAAACCCAGTCTCTACTTTAAAAAAAAAAAAAAAAAAAATTAGCTGGAAATCGCTTGAACCCGGTAGGCAGAGGTTGCAGTGAGCCAAGTCATGCTACTGCACTCTAGCCTGGGTGACAGAGAGAGACTCCGTCTCAAAAAAAAAAAAAAAGTGAAGGTGAAATCAGAGAAAGGGCATTTCTCTGTGCCAGGGCGTTAACCAATACGCTACAGTTGAAAATGCCGGCGTTATCTCAGCCTAAAATGTACAGTATGAGCCATGTGTGGCTAGACTCTCTTTGAAATGAGTGTCCAGTCACTTGAGAACACACTTTTCAGTCCTGCAAGTCATGAGTGCCACTGCAAATGCACAAGCAGCCGGCACCGACTCACTGATGAGACAATCGCCTTGTGGACAATGGCATGCCTCATTTCCTGGGGAGGGTGTACGGGCACGCACCTGCTGTGTACTTTTTTCCTTTGAAAACTGTAAAGGGCTATCATTAACATCATATGTGTCATCTTCCTGGAGCTGTGAAACAATTCATGACCCACTGGATTTTGTTGTTAGTGATTTCACTGTATTTTGATAAGGCGTTCCTGTGTAAAGACGCTGTATCAACATTTGCCTGGAGACACAGTTCACAAACCTAAGAGGACTCGGGTCCTTACCCCGATGGCACACCTCAGAGAGGTCAGCTTGTCATAAGGTAACAGCCAGCGCACTCAGGGCCTCTGCGTGGTCGAGATGTTCTTCCTCAGATGCCTGCAGAACTACCTGCAGCCTCCATTCAGGGCTCTACACACACGCATCCTCACTGGGACCCTCCCCGGCCCCTCTCTGGGTTTTTTGTTTGTTTGTTTGTTTGTTTGTTTTTTGAGACAGAGTTTCACTCTTGTTGCCCAGGCTGGAGTGCAGTGGCGCAATCTCAGCTCACCGCAACCTCCGCCTCCCGGGTTCGAGCAATTCTCCTGGCTCAGCCTCCTGAGAATCCGGAATTACAGGCACCTGCCACTACACCCAGCTAATTTTCGTATTTTTAGTAGAGACGGGGTTTTGCCATGTTGGTCAGGCTGGTCTTGAACTCCTGACCTCAGGCGATCCACCCATCTCGGCCTCCCAAAGTGTTGGGATTACAGGCGTGAGCCACGGCGCCGGGCTCTGGCATCTCACTCTGTCCCTTCACCCTGCTTCATTTTTTCTTCAAAACTCCCTCATGATCTGGCATGATATATTTGCTTATTCTCTTTCTCCCGCATAAAAATATACTTTTCATAAAAGCAGAGACTTTTTCAAAAAATCACTCAGCACTTAGACCTGTGTCCGAGGGATCGGAGGTGCTCCAGGAAATGCTGATTGGCTGACATCTTCCACTTTTCTAAATATTTTCCACTGGCCCTGAGAGACTCTATTACACAGGAAAAATGCTTTGGCTCCTCCTGTCTCGGGATCTAGTGAGTTATCCTGAGGCATCACAGAGCATCTACTTTATTGCAGGCCTTTAGACTCCTTCTGGTTCCAAAAAGGTTGTAAGGTAGCTTACCAACATGTTTTTAATTCCTCAAAAAATAAGACAATCTGGAAGTTCACAAGGAAAAATGAGGCACAGGGAAGATAAGGTTCAGAAAGTCAGATATTAAAAATAATATTTAAGGCCAGGCACAGTGGCTCACGCCTGTAATCCCAGCACTTTGAGAGGCCGAGGTGGGTGGATCACCTGAGGTCAGGAGTTCGAGACCAGCCTAGCCAACATGGCGAAACTCTGTCTCTACTAAAAATACAAAAATTAGCCGGGTGTGGTGGTGGGTACCTGTAATCCCAGCTACTCGGGAGGCTGAGGCAGGAGAATCGCTTGAACCCAGGAAACAGAGGTTGCAGTGAGCCGAGATCCACTACAGTCCAGCCTGGGAGACAGAGCCAGACTCTGTCTCAAAATAATAATAATAATAATAATAACAACAACAACAACAACAACAATATTTAATTAACACTTAGAAATGGTTACTATGGTCAAGACACAGGCTGTTCCACCTGGTTTTGGTCATGTGTTCTCCATGACAAACCTTGGGTTAGGTACTACCATGAACGCCCACTTTACAGATGAGGAAACTGAGGCACAAAAAGGAAAAGGCATCTGCCCAAGATGGCTGAGCTGGTCCAAGGCGTGCAGCATAGTCTCTCGGCCAGCAGAACCTCATGCTCTTGGCCCTGACACCTGGACCCAGGGATGGGGGACTCACCTGTGGGTGACCTGGAACCCTAATCACCTGCTCAGCACACCTCCCCAGGTTGTCTCTGAGCCTCCCAGCAGCCAGTTCTAGGAGAGAAACACGAGCCGTTCTACAATTTAGTGCCCATGAAATCGGGCCACACCTGTGGCTCAGAAGGAAGATGCCGAGACCAGCAGCCTTCTGGGCAGGAGTGAGAGCTCTGCTCTCTGTGGGTCAGGATTCCTGGCTGCAAGCAACAGGATCAGTCTGGTTCTCATCTGAAAAAGACTAGGATGGAAAGCCCTGAGAGGCAGCTATGGGAGGGGCTGGAGCAGGAGGGGCTGGCGTCCCACCCCACGCTGCTGCAGGACAGCCCCACCACTGCGCGTGGCTGCCATGACCACTGAGGGCACCAAGGGAATCCGAACCTGCTCTCTCCGGGCCAGAGGCTGAGCCTCTCATGGGCACACCCGATTGGCCAAACCTGGGTCCCATGTCCACGTTGTCCAGTTGGCCCAGCTGCCAGGGAGATGGGGCAGTGGCCTGCCTACCCCGCTCCCCACAGGGAGCTCTGTACCCGTCAATCTGACTCCAGCGGGGGATCCCCCAAATGGAAGGAGAGTTTGGGGCTGGACAGCCCTCTCCCCAAAATGACAAACGCCTTCTACACCCTCCCTGAGGAGTCCCCAGAGGAGAGCCGCCCACGGACCCACTAAGAACCACAGGTCCTCACTGTCTTTGAAGCGGGGGATGAGGGAACTGGCGCCTTTCTGTAGAAAGGAGGATTCCAACCTGAGGGAGCTGAGCGAGCCCCTGAGGGCCACCCTTGGAGCCCCCTTCAGGGGTGATTTGGGCTCTTTCTAGCACAGAAGCTTGTGGGCAGTTGGGGTGCCAGAGAGACACCTCCTCACTTGGTCCTAAGAAATGTACAAACCATCCTGATGGGGTTCGCCCCCACCCCCTCCACTGGCAGCTGTGGGACTCTCTGGCTCTGGCTCCACTCTCCAGGACCAACTTCCGCAAAGCAGCCCCCCGGTCTCGGAACCAGAGCTCACCAGCCAGCGAAACCCAGTACCACCTGGCAGGTGATATAACCCACATTTTAGCACAGCTGGTCCAGAATCCTATTGACTGGCAGGAGCATGGCAGTAGAACTTGGCGTGATATTGTTTTGGTTGATGGTGTTGCACACATA
The DNA here is from genome assembly GCF_008728515.1 of Papio anubis. Lineage (NCBI taxonomy): Eukaryota > Metazoa > Chordata > Mammalia > Primates > Cercopithecidae > Papio > Papio anubis. The sequence goes on from NC_044987.1 coordinate 119,147,006, forward strand.
GGTAAGGACAAAACACTCGTGTACCACGCTGTGCTGAGACCCGCGGTGCCCCCAGCCCCGCCCTTGGCCTGGCTGTCCTCTGCGCCCTGGGGTGGGGGAAACACTGGCCTTTAGGGACTGTGCCCGCCTGTCCCCATCACGCTGTGGGCCATGGATGCACTGCTGATTGTTCTTCACCTGGGCCGTGTCTCTGTAAATGGTCCTTTTAATAACTCCTGTCATGGGTTGAAATGTGTCCCCTTACATTCCTGTTAAGGGCCTGACCTCCAGGACCTCAGCATGCAACTGTGTGAAGTTAAAATGAGGCTGTGAGGTGGGCCCTAATTCAACTGGACTGGCCCCTTCTAAGAAGAAGAGACTAGGACACACACAGACAAATGACCACGTGGGGACACAGGGAGAAGGTGGCCGTCTGCAAGCCAAGGAAAAGGCCTCAGGAGGAACCAGCCCTGCGACGCCTTGACCTTCAACTCCAGCCTTCAGCCTCGAAGACGGTGTCTGTGGTTTCAACCACTCCGTCTGCGGCATCTGCTATGGCAGCTGGATAAGATGAATGCGGAGCCTCTGCAGAGGCTGCCAGGCCCTGACCGGCACGTGCCATGACAATTACACGATGGCTAAGAATATAAGGGGCTCGAAAGGGGTCAGGCCTGGTGTCTGCTGGGTCCCTGGCGAGGGTGGGCTTCATGTTTATGCCCCCGGGATGTACATGGGCATGCTGTATATCCTGCATGGATATACAGATGGCTGCTCCCGGGGCTGCTGTTATTCCTGGAAGACGATGAGGATTCTGCTGAGGTCCCCTGGTGAGTGACGAGGCCAGCCCCAGGCGGTCTGATGCACACCCCCTGTCTTCTGCTCCTCTAAGCATGAGGGAGCTCATCTTGCAGAGCAGGGAGGTGGCCAACCAGCTCGCCAGAAATGGTATGAAATCCTTGAGGGTGAAGTTAAAAGAGGGGGGCCAGGTGTAGCCCCCCAGGTGTCACCCAACTTGTCACACCAACCTTGGCTTGGGCGACCCTAGCGAGTCCTGTTCTGTGTGCACGGTCACAGTCAGAAGGCTCCAGTCCATCCCTGGTGGTCCCAGCCACCACACTCAAAGACCACAGAAACAGTCTACACGCTGTAAGCAGTCAGATGTTCCAAACCATGAAACGTGGTCATGGACGGACAAGTCTCACCCACAGCCCCAAGCTCCCTATTTGCAGCAAGGACCTGAGCACCCGGGGGTGCTCCTGACAGAGCAGTGTGAGTGGGTGGGGGGCAGGGTGACCCTTTCAAAATGAGATGGCCCCCAGCCCTCCCAGCCTGCAGAGCTGACAATGAGCAGGCCATCAGCACGGTGCAAGTGCGGCCCTTAGGTCTGAGGGCTGGGCATTGCCTGGCTCCTTCCCTGAGTGAGAGATCAAATGTGTCATAAGGGGGACAGTGCCCATCCCTGCCAAGGTGGCCTGGGGACACAGACTTACCCTCTGATTTCAAGGACAGTGCAGCCAGCTCCTCACCAGGGCAGTCCCCCAGACAACTGCAGCCCCAAGGCTTTGTGTGCGAGACCCAGCGCCCTGAAGACGGGGGCGGAGGCCGTGGCTGCTCTGAGCGGCTTTGGAGAGATCTGAGGTCGGGTTTAGCTTCTCCTTCTCAGATTCCCTTCAGATGTCTGGGAATGCATTATCTCCCCTCTCCAAAGCAGAGGTTTTGTGAATGGTCCTCTCCTGAGGGGCTGTCATTTGCATACTGTGGCTGAGAGGGGGTCAAGAAAAGCTTCCCAAAGGAGGGTTTCTGAGAGCAGAGGCGGGGCAGTGTCCCCAGGGCAGCTCGGCCTGGTGTTTTCTTTCCCTGGGAACTGGCATCCCCTAAACCCACATTAAACCAGAGGGCGGGACCCTGGGGACAAACGCTGCTGCCTGTGCAAAGAACCCGCCGTGCTGTGCTGTGCTGGGCTGTGCTGTCCTGGTTTCTGGAAGGGGGCGGCATTTGGAGCCACTCCATGGGCCACTTCACCAGGCTGCCACCTCGGGTCTGATGAAAACAGCAAGCGTTTTTGTTGGCAGAGCACCTCCGAGAGGGCCCAGCCCTAGAAGCGGATGGACTGGGTGCCTGCAGGCTACCTTCTGTGTTTTTTCTTGTCTTTTTGGTTTTTGGTTTTCTTGAGACAGGTCTGACTCCTGGTTGCGCAGGCTGGAGTGCAGTGGCATGATCTCGGCTCCCTACAGTCTTGACCTCCCGGGCTCAGGTGATCCTCCTACCTCAGCCTCCCAAGTAGCTGGGACTGCAGGTGTGCGCCAACACGCCTAGCTGATTTTTGCATTTTTTGTAGAGGTGGGGTCTTGCCATGTTGCCCAGGCTGGTCTCCAAATCCCGACCTTAAGCAATCCTCCTGCTCTGGCCTCACAGAGTGCTGGGATTATAGGCGTAAGCCACCGCACCCTGCCCAGGCCACCTTCTTGATGGTCCTATTTGTAAATGAATCTGCATGTGAGGTGTCCCTTTCTAGAGAGTTATTCTCCCATGGACTCCTGGATGGAAGCCTAATCTGTCTATTCAGGACGAACTGAATTATTCCTATAACCTTGTGAGGAGAAAACCCCCCAAGTGTGCTCAATTATAGAAAGCACTTTCTCTACGAATCTACCATCCTCGAATAATGACTTACAAACCTATTTAGAGTTCGTAATCTCACCTCTGTCTTATTGCCAAGAGCCTTGGCATCGGTGCTATTTAAGCCAAAACAACCAGGCTGTGTTTTATTTGACCATATATTGAGTGTAAATATTTGCACCATTAATTAGAGTCAGTTTAATTCCAAAAACTCAAGCGATACAGGCAACCTCTAATGGTAAACAGGCCTCTAGGTGTTAGTCATACCTGGAAGATTCCATTCTGAGAGGCCTCCCTCAGGCCTTTCACCTGTCTCAGCCCTACAAACAAACAAAGAAAGGTTGAAGAGAGGCCAAGGGCCTGCAGACGGATTTTGAATGTAGTAAATTACCAGGGACTAAAGATGGGCTTTTTCCTATTATTTCTATACCCTTCTTATTACCCCTGGTAATAACATTTTACAACCGGTGTGTTGAGTGCACCCAGGTCAATTCCAGATTCCAGAAGGATAAGCAGAACGTTCGCATGGTGCTCCGGAAGGAGCTTTGGGAGTTGACTAGAAATCTCTAGAATCAGCTGGACCCGGATTTTAATCCAAATTCTGCCGCTTACCGGCTGCGTGGACTTGAGCAAGCCATTCTTCCTCTGCGTCAGTTTCCTCAGCTGTAAGCGGGAACGAGAATTCATACTTCATACGAATGAGACAACAGAGATAAAAACAATCCAGTGGTTATTTAATTCTAGCTTCATGGCATTGTCCAAGCTCTCTGAGCCTGGGGACTTCTCCCTACATCTTAAAAGGAGGATATCAAGTCTGAGGGACTCAGAGTCGGCTCACAAAACCTGCGTGACACACAGAAGTGATCCTCATTCTTCCTTTTCCTCCAAATGCAGCAGCCCAGCCACGAGTGCCCTGCAAAACACTTTTAGGGGCAAAGCGAACCAATGTGAAGTGGCACAAGGACTTGGCCAATAGGAGAATTGCAACACGTGGTGAGAATGTAGTTCAACTTGCACATCTCTTGCTGTCTTTCGGGGATGTCGTGGAGAAAGTCTCAGCTTGGTGCCGGGAGGTCCTTCATGCCTCCATAGCACACCCATCTCCCTGGCCAACTGTGCCGTGCCCTGGTTCAGGGCCTCCCCAGGGTATCCCAGGGAATTGAATAACATTAGCTCATTCTTATGGTGCTTTCTGAAACTTCTGTTCATGGCCAGTGCTTCTTCCTCTCCACTTTCAGTACTGATATTGGGTTCTTTAAAAGTAAAGTTCTACAAGCCCTAAAAAGGGAGGAAATTGGCCGGGCGTGGTAGCTCACGCCTGTAATCCTAGCACTTTGGGAGGCTGAGGTGGGCAGATCTCGAGGTCAGGAGATAGAGACCATCCTGGCTAACATGGGAAACCCCGTCTCTACTAAAAATACAAAAAAATTAGCTGGGCTTGGTGGCGAGCACCTGTAGTCCCAGCTACTCGGGAGGCTGATGTGAGAGAATGGCGTGAACCCGGGGGGTGGAGCTTGCAGTAAGACAAGATCACGCCACTGCACTCCAGCCTGGGTGATAGAGGAAGACTCCGTCTCAAAAAAAAAAAAAAAAAAAGGGAGGAAGTTTTGTCACAGGCTACAACATGGGTGAGCCTTAAGGACATTACACCAACGGAAAGACGCCAGTCCCAAAAAGATAAACACCACATGGTCCAACTTATCTGAGGTCCCCAGAGCAGCCAAATTCACAGAGACAGAAACTGGAATGGTGGTGCCAGGGCTGCAGGTAGGGAAGTGGTGAACGGGAGTGAGTGCTTCACACGCACAGAGCTTAGGTTTTGGAAGATAAAAAAGTTGTAGAGTCTGGGCGCAGTGGCTCACGCTTGTAATCCTAGCACTTTGGGAGGCCGTGGCGGGTGGATCACAAGGTCAGGAGATCGAGACCATCCTGGCTAACACGGTGAAACCTCGTCTCTACTAAAAAATACAAAAAGTTAGCCGGGCGTGGTGGTGGGCGCCTGTAGTCCCAGCTACTCGGGAGGCTGAGGCAGGAGAATGGCGTGAACCCGGGAGGCGGAGCTTGCAGTGAGCTGAGATCTGGCCACTGCACTCCAGCCTGGGGGACAGAGCGAGACTCCATCTCAAAACCAAAAAAAAAAAAAAAAAAAAAAATTGTAGAGATGGATGGCTGTGATGATTGCATAACAATGTAAAGGGTCTTAATGCCACTGAGCTGCACATTTAAAAATGGTGAAAATGATCAACTTATCTCATGTACATTTTTTCACAATTAAAAAATACAGTCTGGGCTGGGTGTGGTGGCTCACGCCTATAATCCCAGCACTTTGGGAGGCCAAGGCGGGCAGATCATAAGGTCAAGAGATCGAGACCATCCTGGCCAACATGGTGAAACTCTGTCTCTACTGAAAATACAAAAATTAGCCAGGCATGGTGGCGGGTGCCTGTAATCCCAGCTACTCGGGAGACTGAGGTAGGAGAATCGCTTGAACCCGGGAGGCGGAGGTTGCAGTGAGCTGAGGTTGCGTCATCGCACTCCAGCCTGGTGACAGAGCGAGACTCCTTTACAAAAAAATAAAAATAAAAAATAAATAAAATGTGACATAGTGAGCTGGGTTTAAAGAAAAATATGAAGGAAGTTATGACATAGGAAGATCATGAATCTGGCTCAAACCAGGGACTGGAGCTTGGAAGACTGGTATTTTGGGAAACGTTGGGTTTCTACCTTTCAGTAGCAGAGCACAGACTCTGGAGCCAGGCTGCTTGTGTGCAAGTCCCACTCTCCCACTTACTGCTGTGTAACCTTGGGCAAGTCACTTCACCTCTCTGAGCCTCGGATTCCTCATCTGTAAAGTAGGAACGATAGGAGCATGTGCTACGCAGAGTTGCCGCATGGATTCGATGAGCCGATATTTATTAAGTGCTTGGAACGGGGCCTGGCACGCAATAAGTGCTCTCTAAGTGTTTGTTAAATAAGCAGACTTGCCTAAGGAGAAGCCCGGAGAGCTTGCCTCATCTGTCCAAGGGCCCCTCTGCAAGTTAAGCCTGCTCCAGCTGCAGGTCCTCTGTATCAGAGCGCAGGACTGTCACTCCAGCAACAGTGCTTTGCTGCTGGGAGCCCCTGGTATCGGTGGTGAGCAGCTGCCTCGGAGGCTGGGCTCACAGCAGCTGCCCCCAGCCCTCCTCCTCCCCCGCTAGCCCTGCACAGCCACTGAGTTATCTGTCCAACCCCAGCCCAGCCCCTGCAGGCGCCTTCATGGGCTCTTTCTAGTCCCTTCCAAAGACCCTCTGGCAACAGTCCAGATGGCTATCCATGAAGAAATGGATAAACAAACTGTGGTACACCCAGACCATGGAATATTATTCAGCCATAAAAAGAAATGTGATTCTGATACATGCTATAATGTGGAGCAAACGCCAAACATTTTGAAAGAAGCCAGACACGAAAGACCATGTAATGTATGATTCCATTTATACGAAATGTCCAGAAAGGATAAATCCATAGAGACAGAAGGCAGGCCAGTGGTTGCCAGGGACTGGGGGAGGGGGAGATGGGGAGTGACTGCTAGCGGGTTCGAGCTGCACTCTGAGGGAATGGGAATATTCTGGAACAGGATGGAAGTGTGGCTGCTCAACACTGCGAATGCACTAAATGCCACCAAGTTGAACACTTAAAAATGATCAATTTTATCTTACGTGAATCTCAACCCAGTGAAATTTTTAATTACAAACAAGACCCCCTGAACCCTGTTGAGTGTAGCCACCAGGGGCCCCCCCGTTACTCGCCAGATGCTCCACCTGAACCTGCTACGCTGGGCTGCTCCCATCCCTGTCTGGGTGCCCACTTCCCCACCTCGGTACCTCCACCCAGTCTTTTGCCAGAACCCCCTATAAGTCACCCTCCACCTGGAAAAACCCACCCACCCTCAGATCACCCCAGGGCAGGGCCCACCAAGGGCTCCAATCTGCTCTTCCGGGAGCAGCCTCCACCTGCATTTCAGCGGTCTACCACGTTGCCCTATCTGACGGGGATGAAGATGATGGAAAACATGCCCTCTAGACCCTACAGTGCATCAGGTTTTGGACTGGAAACTGAATTCTTGTCCTGTCCCTACAGAATTCCAACCTGTCGCCAAGACCCATTTTACAGATGCACAAACCCAGGTGCTGAGAAGAAACTTGTTCGAGATGGGACTGACTCTGTTAGGCTGCAGAGGCCGTAGGCTCAGCTGCACCACCTTGCTCACTCTTCCGGGCTGGAGACTGGACCTGAAGGGCTGGGGCTTTGTTTGGCTCACCTTTGCGCCTCCCATCTCCCTGCCAACCTGAGAAAGGGCTCTGCCCGTGGCAGGCATTCAAAGCCAAGCCGAACTGAAAACAGACTTCCGGAGATTATGAGAAATCAGCATTTAAATGACCTGTGACCTTGTATGTGTTCTGATGACGAGTGACAGTGGGGGCAGGGTGTGGGTGACAGTCTGGCCTGTACTGAGTCATCTGAGGGTCCAGAGAAGGTCACTGAGGAAAGGAGAAATTCACAGAGGGATGCACTGAAGGGGTGTGGTTGCAGGTGGTGTGCCTGTGGGCCGAGTCAGCTCTGAGCTGACATCTGCTAAGACCCAGCAGCACTGGGGAGCAGAGGAGACCTGGATGCTGGTGCTGGTGGCCTTGCTGAAACCACAGCAAGATCAGAGTCCCTGCAAGGCCCCAGCATCTGATCATGCCCCAGCTTGGGGTAGGGCTGTGCCTACCCCCAAGCCAGTCCCAAGCCCTCACCCTACGAAGCCTATTTTAAACCCGGCCCAATTCAGGGGATGAGTACCAGTGCTGGCCTCACCAAGAGCTGCCTTCTCTCCCTCCCTCCCCGCCTCGCCAAAAAGGGAAACCATTTTTCTGTAATTACAAGCATTGTGCTGTGTGATTACTGTATTCCGTAATGACGGCTGTATGTTGTAATGACAGGCACGCCACCTCCCCGAGCCAGTGCACTGGCCCCACTCTGCTGTTGACATAAATATCTTCCTGGCGTGCCCAGAGTGTCGGGGAGGCCCTCAGCTTCAGAGGGTCTGCAGCATGGGGTTCCCTGGAAAATAAGCGGGGGGCTCCGGGTGCTCCTCTCTGGGTGATCCTATTCCGGGCCACCCTCTCCTGCTGGCCACATGGGCAGCCCAGCCTTCCCCAGCCTGGCATCACTATCACGTGATGACACTTACCAAAATAGCAGCTGAGAGCAATCTTTTTAAAAATGAGCTGGTTCAGGTATTTACTAAAATATCATTTTTAAACGTCTGGGTCTTCAACTGGCATTTTTGCATATGTTGGCCACAGCTGAAGGGTTTCATCTGAACGCAACTTAATTGGAGGCAAGAAAATGAAAAGAAGAAAAAGCGGCTTCAATCGGAATGAATCAACATCTATTAATGGCTGTTTAACGTATTTCTGCTAATAATCATGCATTAAATAATGTGTGCATTTTAAATCTGGCTAAATATACAATAGTCCATCCCTGCCCCAAAAAGGTAAACAATGACAGTTAAAAATAGTCCCAGTACGTATTTACATTTTTTTTTCCCCCTGAGCCTTTTTGGTTTATAGTTCATCATTCCAAGGGTAAGAATTCTAAAATTTTCTCTGTGTATTTACATAACTGAGCAATTGCTATGTATCACATTGGCTATCAGACCCTTCCAAGAAAAATGAGTTTTTATCTCGACTTCTGCACAATGGTCAGATGGAAAAGTTCTGTGAAATGAATGTAACCTCCGCAAGGGTCCAGGACAGCTCTGGTTTCCATCCATCCTCTTTTGCCCTCCTGGGGCACACATCCCAGGGCTTCTTGGCATGGTCTCCTAGGGGTGAGCCTGCCGCCCACGGAGAATAAAATCCCACTGAGTGCCTGTCTTCCAATTTCTGAGTCCAGACTGAAACCAGATCATTGCTAAGGAGAATGGCAGGTCACCTTCCTTTCAGACTCATTGTGAGGAAGGAACCTTGTCTCTCCTCTCCTTATACAGTACAGCACTGAGGTTGGGGCAGGGAAGGAGACCCAGCAGGAAACATTGCTTTGTGGGTTTGCTGCTTCAAGAGCAAGTGTTTTCCTCCTGGGGCAGTGCCCTAGGGTACCAATCCCAGCAGGCCTGGTGGGGAGGAGGACTGCTTCTCCTCCATCCAGATCCCTTCCACCGGGATGTGATCTGTCCTCCAGGGATGTGATCTGTCCTCCAGGGGTAGCCGGGTCTGTTTCCCTCAGGGCCCAGCCAAAGCTGGGCACCAGGTGAAGTGTTACCTTGGCAAGTGATCCACGGGTCCCTGGCATGGGCTGGTCCTCAGCACCAAGCCAGCTCCTCCCTTGGGGTGCAGAAATTGTCAGATGCCATTTCAAAAGGTGAGGTGACTGCCCTGTCCCCCACAGCCTCTCCTGTGGTCACGGAGCCACTTACCGTTCTGTTTATGGTAGTTCTGCCTGAGAATTTATGGTATTTATCTGGAGATGTCAGGGGTGTGAGGTTTGTGGGTACACAAGGAGGCGCCGGCACTGCAGTTCTCCACGCCCTCCTTGGTGCCCACATCGCTGCTGTCTCTGAGGATGCTGAATTGTCTAGAGCTTGGTTTCTGAACCACAGGGGGTTGGAGAGGGGCAACCCCGGCTTCCTGCCCTGAACCCACGAGGCGGGGAAGAGGAAGGGTCGGGGACAGGCTGTGCATCAGAGGCTCTGCCTGGTCCCTGGATGCACCCCCGGTTCCAGTCCTCTTAGCCTCAGTTAATTGGAATCTTCACATAACGGGACATTCCCCCACTTTGAAACCCCTCTCACTTTATCCAGATTCCTACATTCTGCACAGGCTGTGGCTTGCGGGAGGGAGCCCAGGGAGGGGGGTGGGCAGAGGCGAATTTCTGGATTCAAGTTCAGGCCCCGGGTGCCCTGTAACCTCCAGCTCTCCTTTCCATTCCTGGGCTTCCGCCTCCTGGTGTGACAAATTGACAGTGATTCGTCGGGGTCCTGCCCCCTGGGGCAGGGGGCCAGCGCGCTCTCCTGATGGGGGAACCAGGGCCACTCACCGAACCGCCCCGCGCCCGGGGCTGCGCCCGTCTCTGGGGGATTGGCTCAAGGCTCCCTCCCGTAGTCAACACCCCTTCCCTGGGGCCCTGGGTGGGGGCGCACCTCGCAGGGCCGCTCGGGGCCCCACTGCCCGCCCCAACTGATAAGACGGTCTGGGAGCGGTGGAGACGCGCCCCGCGCAGCGGGAGGCCGGGGGCGGGCCGGGACCTGGGGACCAGCCGCTGCTCCTCTGCAGCGTCCCGCGCCGCTCGCTGGGCGTCCGGGGAGCGCGGGGCGGGGCGAGGGCGGTGTCCGCAGGTAACCCCCGGGGGGCGGGGAGGTCTGCCGGGACCCCCAGACCAAAAAGCCTAGGGGGAGGAGCGGCGCGGCTGTGCGCGAGGGCAACCAAGTTTGGCTCCGGCACGCGCGGCTTCGCTACTGCCTCTGGGGAGGAGAGAGGGGACTGTCCCCTTCCGAGCTGGGCTCGGACTTTGGCCCCCAGAGCCGCCGCAGACCTCCAGGGGTGACTTCGTCGCTCCCTATTCTGGACTCGCTGGGTCCCGGGTGCACCGGAGCCGCGCAGTGAACGTGCCATGCAGGAGGGCGACATCGGCCTGGAGGGGCTACCCCTCAAGGAAGCCCCCACAGCCCGTGAGTATCCAGGGTGGCACGGGGGGTGAGGGACCGCCAGCGCGGCCGCAGTGGATCTAGGACGCCCCAGGGACAGTGGCTTGCGGAGGACTCAGGGGCGCACGAGGAGCAGGAGACAGGGACCCCCACCTCTGGTGGCGGGGACAGTCCTCCCTGCGCTGCTCCCGGTAAAGGTGAGAGGGGAGGGGCTGTGTCGGTCACAGGTCGCAGGGGCACTGACAGACAAACAGACGACAGACAGAGCCCCGGGGCTGGGCTGGGGCTGGGGGCGCCGCCCGACAGGGGCCCCTGCGCGGCCCCTGGGGACACATCTGCTAGGCCGGCTGGGCTGTTCCCAATCCCAGGGGAGCGTCTTGCAGCGGATGCGAGGTTTTCGGATGTTTTTACAGAGGCTATTAATACACATAATATTTCCGTGCTATTCTGGAGATTTATTTGCGATATAAAGTCACTACTACGACTCGAAATCATAATGGAAACTGGGAGGAACTTAGCCGGAGACAAATGAGGCCTGGACGCTAGGCCGGAGGGGGAGTCCCTGATTTCCTCCCCCCTGGCTGCACATAAATCACCACCCAGGATATTTCTGTACCAATAATTTTAAAATAAATGACCCAAGCCCTGTTTCCTGGACGATTTTCCCCTCCCAGTTCAGAGGTTATTAAATAAACCTAAGAGTGGGCTAGTGACAAGGGGGCTGCAGTGTGCAGTGGGTTTTATTTAGTTACATGCTGAGCTCTGCCCTTCTGAAGCCCTGGTTAGGAGGCAGTGCCCTGCATTCAGGATGCCACCGCCAACCCGGGACTGCTAACTATAGCATGGGAAGCCCTCCTTTTATTCTTCCTCCCTCCCTCCCCCGACTTTCCTTCTTTTCGAATTCCCATGGAGAAACTTACTCTGATGCGTGCCTTTCAAACAGCGGGTTTGGCTTCCTTCTAGAAGTGACACTGGACACTCATCAAATTAAAGGCCCAGAAGAAAGAGAAAGGGGCCCTTCCAGCCAGAGCAGGCAAAAAACCTGGGCGCTGAAGTGGGTCACCAGGGCCTGTTCGTGTGCAGCCCGGCTGTCCCGCCTTCCTGAGAGGCTTCCTCAAGCTCATATGTAGAAATGATCCGTTCTGTGATCCACTGAAAACACAGCCCCAGCTCACTGTGTATGACCATCCCACCAAGTTCCAGGCACTGATTGAAATGCTTCACACATTTATCCTCAGCGCTACCCTGTAAAGGGGTGCATGATCATCCCCATTGTGCAGACAAAGAAACTGAGGCCACACAGCCAGTAACTGATGGCACCAAGACTAGAACTGAGGCCTATTGTTCCCAGGCTACTTGGGGGGCAGAGGCAGGAGGATCTCTTGAGCCTGCGGTGTGCCGAGATCATGCCACTGCACTCCAGCCTGGGTAACGGAGCAAGACCATGTCTCAAAAAAAAAAAAAAAAAAAAAAAAAAAAAAAAAAAACTAGAACCCAGGATGTCTGAGTCCAGCTGCTGTGAGGCCACTGCCTCTCCCTTTCTCCACCCTAGGCAAAATCACCCAGCAAGCATCTAGGACACCTTGAGGAAACTGTTCCCTGTGCACAAGGGTGTACTGGAGGCCTGTGCTTTGGCCTTTATAGGGTTCACATCTGGGCATGGGTCATATCTCAGATGTGAGGACCTGGAGCGTTCCTTACTGGAGGATTCAGCTGATCGGATCTGAGCTGTAATCATGGATGGATGACGGCCTCAGCCTCCACTCCCGGAGAGCAGGCCTTTCCTGTCGCCCCCGCTGCACCTCAGCTGTGTGAGGGGTGGAACTGTGTCCCCTTCCCCCTGCCCTGGGTAGCAGCAGTGTCAGGAGTAAAACTCCAGGAAGGTGTCCCAGCCTCAGTTCTCAGGTTTGCTGTCAGATGGATCATTCCACCACAGCAGGCATGAAGAAATTCCACGGAAAGCCTCACAGCACCACACCACTCTCGCTCTGTCCGTGCCATTTACACCTGGAGGCTGTCAGTGACTTCACCCACAAATAGGAAATTTAAAAAGCCATAAAGTTGGAGAACAGAAAGAGGTCTGGGTTCCCCCTTTTTCCTGCCACCGGCACCGAGACCCAGAGAGAGGAAGCACTTGTAAAGTACAGAGAGCCCCAATTCCAGAGCCAGCTTCCCAGGTCTCAGTCCTAGCTTTGCTGTCTGCAGCCCTGTGCCCTTGGCCAACTTGCTTAACCACTCTGTGCCTTATCTGTAAAGTCCAGAGGGTGGCTGTGAAAACGATTTGAGTCTATAGCCTTTCCAAGGTGCCTGACTCTGTTCTCTGCATGAGTGAGTATTGTCATTGTCATCAGCATCCTCACTGCAAGCTTCATCCATATGACCCAGATGTGAAGTCACACCCAGTGCTCTGTAACTGATCCTATAACCTGCTCATTCTCACTCCCCTGCAAAGCCACAAGCCCACGCTCCCAGGGAGCAATTTATTGGCACAGATGCCTCCTCCCATTCTGCCTTCTTTGCAGCTCCTTTATTATTCTTTAATAAGCTATTTATTTACATGCTTGTGGTCTGAACCTCCCACAAGGACAGGTGGAGTTAGGGTGAGGTCTGCGGCATCCCTCCCCTGGGACATGTCTGCCCAACTCACTCCTGTGCAACCCTCAAAACCCAAGTGGGATATCCCCTTCTCTTGGAAATCAACCCACATACCTCTCTGCACTAATGGTACGCTAGGCACCAAGTGAAGGAGGGAGGGAATAAGGAAGGAAGGAAGGAAGGAAGGAAGGAAGGAAGGAAGGAAGGAAGGAAGGAAGGAAAAAGGGAGGTCAGGAGGGAGAGAAGGAGGGAGGGAGAAGGAGACAAAGGGAGGGAGGGAGGGGAGATGATGCTCCCTAATGCTGGTTGAGCAGGTGACCGCGTGCCAGTCACCCATGGAAGCCCTGGTACCTGCATCATCACGTACAACCCTCACTCACTGTATGAGGTGGGTCCCGTTGTTCCTCCCCATTTATGATGAGGAAACTATGGCACAGAGAGATTACTCAAGGTCCTATCACTGGTGACAGAGGCAGGATTTGAACTCCAGGCAAGCAAGCTGTGCATTTAATCATAGTGATATCTTACCCATTCAGGGGGGATAGAAAGAGTTTTCCCTCCTGAAGCTTTCACCCACAGAGTTATTGAGCACCTACTCTGTGCCTGACACATTGAGTGGGTGGTGTGGGAACACACCTGAAAGAGGTGGGGGAAGAACATTCCAGGTAGAAGAAATAGCCACTGCAGAAGCCCCGGCACGAGTGTTCTTGAATATGCTGGGTGGATTCCAGAACCAGGCGGGACAGGGAAGGAAAGAGGGAGCAGGAGGGGCAACCCAAGAGGTATGGAAAGTGTGGAGCCAGTGTGGGGGTCGCCAGGGCCACTGTAACCATGGGAGCTAAATAACACTCTCCACCCCCTCCCCACCACCTGCCACTACAGTAGGGTTTGGAGCAGTAGGGTTTGGAGCAGGGAAGGGACCTGGGCTGACTTGGGTTCTAACAGATCCTCTGGCTGTCCCGCAGAGAACAATTTGATGGGCCAGGGGCAGAAGCTTGCTCAGAAGCTCTTGCAATAATCCGGGTGCACAAGGCAGGTGGGGGAGGGTGACCCCGGGTCTATTTTGAAAGTAGGGCCCACAGGAATTGCCGGCACATGGGATGTGGAGGCTGAGAGCAAGAGAGTCATCAAAAATGGTTCTGAGATTTTCAGATTGAGTGGCTTGAAAAAGGAAGAGTCCACAAGGAGAGGTTTGAGTGGGGATAAGTGAGAGGTTTACTATTTGTTGTTTTGTTTTGTTTTGTTTTAAATTGTGGTAGATATTATATATACCATAACATTTTAATCATTTTAAGTGTACAATTCAGTGGCATTAAATACATTCATGATGTCATACAACTATCATCACTACCTATTTTCAAAACTTTTTCATCACCCCAAATAGGAATTCTGTATCCATTAAACAGTCACTCCCCATTCCCCACCCCACCCTGCCTCTCCTAACCCGTGGTAAT